>NC_044036.1:325806097-326431942 GCF_901765095.1 Microcaecilia unicolor | reverse complement strand
CCATGCCCCCCACACCACCGAATCCCCTTAAGAAACATATTTTCCATGTTACTTCTGTTAGATTTTTGAAGCTATGACTTGTTCTGAAATGTTGTCCTGTCTTGGGTCTGGAGTTGTTAAAAACACTGGTTCACTATATCGTGGTAGCTCAGTTGGAGTATTGTAATTTTGGGGTCACCTGAAAGATGAAGAAAGATTCTCTAAGAAAGTGTTATTTGACTCTGGATGACTCTGGATTGAGAACTGGTTAAAAGATAGAAAACAGAGAGTAAGGTTCAGTGTTGATATTCTCAACGTAGAAGAGTCGCTATTAGGGATCCCCAGGGGTCTGTGCTGGGACCGCTCCTTTTTAACATATTTTATAAAAGATCTAAGAACGGGAAGAATGAGTGAGGTGATAAAAATTTGCTGACGACACAAAGTTATTCATAAGTACATAACAATCGACCGGAACCTCTCACTAGAGACCCAAGCGAAATCCACCATAACAGAAAATGTTTTTCTCAATGTGGAAACTAAAACGCGTGAAACCATTCTTCCCGAGGGAAATATTTCGCAACCTGAAACAGTCAATGGTACAAAGTCACGCAGACTACTGTAATGGAATCTATGCTGGATGCAAAGATCAAATCATAAAAAAACTTCAGACTGCCCAAAACTCAACAGCTAGGCTTATATTTGGAAAAACGTGTTTTGACAGCGCCAAAGCACTCCGAGAAAAACTGCACTGGCTTCCAATCAAAGAACGTATCGCTTTCAAAATCTGCATGATAGTTCATAAAATTATTTACGGTGAGGCCCCGGGATACATGACACACCTCATCGACCTGCCAACCAGAAACACCATAAAATCAGCACGATCATACCTAAACCTCCACTACCCAAGCAGCAAAGAACTCAAATACAAATCCACGTATGCATCCAGCTTTTCCTACTTAAGCGCACTAAAAACAGACCTGTTCAGAAGAGCATACCCCACCGACCCAACATAAAAAACCTGGATACCTGGGACATAACGCAACCAAAGACCGTAATGGACATATCCTAACTCTTCCTCTCCCTCTCTAAGTTCCCCAATGTATTTACCATACATGAACCTCATTCTACCACAATATCACCTTGTATTTGTTCATAATTTGTTCATACCGGAACCGGCTAACGCCGTTACGGTACTATGTAAGCCACATTGAGCCTGCAAAAAGGTGGGAAAATGTGGGATACAAATGCAACAAATAAATAAAGAAATAAAAAATAAAGAAATAAGTATTGCCATACTGGGACAGACCAAAGATCCATCAAGCCCAGCATCCTGCTTCCAACAGTGGCCAATCCAGGTCACAAATACCTGGCAAGATCCCAGAAAAGTACATTTTATGCTGCTTACCCCAGAAATAAGCAGTGGATTTTCCCCAAATCCATTTTAATAATGGTCTATGGACTTTTCCTTTAGGAAGCTGTCCAACCCTTTTTTAAACCCTGCTAAGCTAAGCGCCTTTACCACATTCTCTGGCAAAGTTGTTAAATCGCAAGAGGATTGTGGAAAAATTGCAAGAGAACCTTATGAGACTGGGCATCCAAATGGCAGATAGCATTTAATGCGAGCAAGTGCAAAGTGATGCATGTAGGAAAGGGGGAAAGGGAAATGGGACTTGATATACCGCCTTTCTGAGGTTTTTTGCAACTACATTCAAAGCGGTTTACATATATTCAGGTACTTATTTTGTACCTGGGGCAATGGAGGGTTAAGTGACTTGCCCAGAGTCACAAGGAGCTGCAGTGGGAATTGAACTCAGTTCCCCAGGATCAAAGTCCACGGCACTAACCACTAGGCTACTCCTCCACTAGCAACATTCCATGTAGAAGCCTGCCCTTGCAGATCAGCAACGCGGCCGCGCAGGCTTCTGTTTCTGTGAGTCTGACGTCCTGCACGTACGTGCAGGACGTCAGACTCACAGAAACAGAAGCCTGCGCGGCAGTGTTGCTGATCTGCAAGGGCAGGCTTCTACATGGAATGTTGCTAGTGGAATAGCAACATTCCATGTAGAATCTCAAATAGTAGCAACAGAATCTCAATAGTAGCAACATTCCATGTAGAATCTCAACTAGGGAAATGGGACTTGATATACCCCTTTCTGAGGTTTTTTGCAACTACATTCAAAGCGGTTTACATATATTCAGGTACTTATTTGTACCTGGGGCAATGGAGGGTTAAGTGACTTGCCCAGAGTCACAAGGAGCTGCAGTGGGAATCGAACTCAGTTCCCCAGGATCAAAGTCCACTGCACTGACCACTAGGAGCCACTATAGTTTGAGGAACTCAAACTATAGCTTCGCTACTTGCTCCTGCCCCTGGTGGCTGCTTCACAAGAAAGGCGTCCGCAACCTCTTGTGACATCCTTGTGGTATTCCGCTGTCCCAGATTTAATCATGTGCTTTTCTACATTTAAATCCCAACCAAATAAGCTTTTTAAAAACATAATTCTTGAACGGTGTGCTGGAGCTTGGGAAACATTGATGTATGAGGGCAATTTTAAAAGTGTTTCCACTGGAAAGCAGTGTTGCACAAGTACAAATAGCCATTTCTAAAAATTGTCTGGATGCACACTCCCTACACGTGAACATGTTTTTCCAACCTGGATGGATGTGTTTCCAGGGTCAGGATCTGCATCTATGTGCATATGTTATAAACAGAGGCATAGCTAAGTGGGTTGCCAGGGGAGTGGCCGCTCCCTCCAAACGGACTTCCGACGGCACCAGTGCCTATTTTTCATGCAATCTGTGGTATTTAAAATATACTGGTGCCATCGGCAGTCCACTCTTCGCTCCTCCCACGCCCTCAATCTGGCTACGCTTCTGGTTATAAAATAAGTTAGGAAATTTGTATGTGCTAAGCAGTGAGGTAAACATTACTACTACTACTACTTATCATTTCTATAGCGCTACTAGACGCACGCAGTGCTGTACACTTGAACATGAAGAGACAGTCCCTGCTCGACAGAGATTACAATCTAATCAAGACACAAACAGGACAAAGGGTAGCAAGATTCCAGAATCCCAAAGAGAAGCAACATTCCATGCAGAATCTCAGAGTTACCAGATTCCGGAATCCCAAAGAGTAGCAAGATTCTGGAATCCCAATCAGTACTACTGCTTATTATTCTGTAGTGATACTAGATGTACACAGCGCTGTACACTGAGAATGAAGAGACAGTCCCTGCTAAACAGAGCTTACAATCTAATCAAGACACAAACGGGACAAATAAGGGATAAGGACAAAGGGTAGCAAGATTCTGGAATCCCAAAGAGAAGCAACATTCCATGCAGAATCTGAGTAACAAGATTCCGGAATCCCAATCAGTACTACTGCTTATTATTTCTATAGTGATACTAGATGTACACAGCACTGTACACTGAACATGGAGAGACAGTCCCTGCTCGACACAGTCCCTGCTCGACAGAGATTACAATCTAATTAGGACAGACAAACAGGACAAATAAGGGATAAGGACAAAGAGTAGCGAGATTCCGGAATCCCAAAGACTACTACTACTTATCATTTCTATAGCACTACTAGATGTACGCAGCACTGTACACTAAACATGTAAGAGACAGTCCCTGCTCGACAGAGCTTACAATCTAATTAGGACAGACAAACAGGACAAATAAGGGATAAGGACAAAGAGTAGCGAGATTCCGGAATCCCAAAGACTACTACTACTACTACTTATCATTTCTATAGCGCTTCTAAACATGTGTACGAATGTTCCACATGGAAATTTATGAATGATATTGAGCTTATTATTTTGGGGGATTATATTCCGCTGTTGGTGGTAAGTGGCTTGTAAACTGCGGGCTGAACTAACCCTAAATATTCAATTGGTGGGGCATACGCGGCTCCCGGCATTGAATCAGAGTATGTGCGCTGATTCGGAAGTTACCGGGCACTGGCCGATAGTCAGACTGGTGCTCTGCTAGCTCGGCACATAAAGTTAGGACAACCTCTAACCAGCTAAATTGTGGTTCTGACAAAATCTGCCCCTGGACCTCTCATAGGGGTCCTTTTACTAAGGTGCACTAGTGGATTTAGCATGTGTTATTAATTAGTGTGGGCTAAATGTGAAGTGGCCCATTATATTCCTACGAGAGCCTTATCATTCAGTGCACGGTAAATCTGTTAGCCCACCTTAGTAAAAGGACCCCTTAATCTTCCAGTTAGGGAATGACAGGTTTGCAGAGATTCAGCAGCATTACCTGGTTAATATCAGCAGTCAACCAGCTCAGCAGGTTCAGGGGCCCTTTAACTAAGCCGCGTAGGCGCCTACGCGCGTCCAACACACACCAAATTGGAGTTACTGCCCAGTTACCGCATGGCCCTTGCAGTCATTTCAATTTTGGCGTGTGTCCGCTATACGGGTCTGAAAAATATTTTTTATTTTCTGGCGCGCAGCAGCTACATGCATCAAGTGGCATTAGACACACGTAGAGCACTACCACCCGATTACCGCATGAGACCTTACCGCTATGTCAATGGCTTGTGGTAGGGTCTCAGACCCAAAATGGACACACGGCAATTTTCATTTTGCCGCACGTCCGTTTTCGGCAAAAAAAAGGCTTTTTTTGTAGGTGCGCTAAAAAATAATTCTGCGTGTGCCCAAAATATGCATTTACACTACCGCAGGCCATTTTTCAGTGCACCTTAGTAAAAGGACCCCTTAACTGGGTAGGATCCTCTCCTGCCTGGTTAAACACTTCTGAATATCCGGCCCTTTATTTATTTAGGGGACATAAATGGTGTCCTTCATGAAAATCCAGCGTTATCCCATGAAAGCTGTCAGTCCAGAGGCAGAATCATTCATAACAAGATAAATAATTCAAAGGGAGACCTTAGAATCTGACTGCAGCGAACAAGAGAACCGGCAAAGCTTAATGTCAGACAGTCAGAGCCTGGATTTTGGAGTATAATTTTTGGAGGCTCCTAATGAGATTCTAAACAGGGAAGAATGCAAAACAGTAGCTGAATTAAGTATGTAGAGAACATATTTTTGGCAGGAATACATAAACAGGTTCATGTTTATTTTGCATAAAGTGTATTTACAGTAAAGGAGTTCTCTCGCTTAAAGAGAAAATTCCTTGTTGGTGCTGAATAAAAATTAAGTGTTTCTGTCCTAGCAGCCTGCAGAGCTGAGAAGACTGACAACACTGACAGTATTCTTCATTTTGGCAGAAGTTGATAATTTATTCCAAACCTGGGGTACCGCTGGCCACGGTCCAGTCGTGCGATACTGAACTTTTATGCATATATGTCTGTATCAATCAATCAAGTCATGTTATGAAATCAGCAAATAGACCTGGGTTTTTTTTTTAAAAACCCCAATGCCTTCTGGAATTTGTAATCAGGAGGAGGCACATTTTAGATACAACGTCCGTCGGAATTGAGATGTCAAGACTGGGACATGTCAGTTTCCACTAATACTTCAGAACATGATCTGTTAATGTAGAGCCAGTTCTAAAGTATGTGCAGGAATGGACGTGTACATGCTGGTTACATGTGACCAGAGCTTCCATTTTACAAGCGCCAACATCTAAATAATCAATGGGCTGAATATGACAACATATATGAATGTACGTGCTAGAATATATATATCTTTGCCAGCCATTATGGCAACATACATGCAGTGCGTGTTTTCTAGCAAAAAAGGTGCCGGTACTCAAATGCCAGGCTACCCTTCAGGGGTGGGGTGATCACTGAGGGACCCACCCCACAATAGCCAGGCCCCCTGCAACCAGTCACAGAATCTATGACAAGGCAGAATCGGTGTGTAGAGCCTGAGCTCTTTCATTAAAACTTGGGGTCCATGGGTCAATTTTTGCAGACAATGGAAAAGGTGCCGGTACTCAGTACCCCCCTCCTTCGAGCAGGGACTGTCCTTCTTTGTTAAACTGTACAGCGCTGCGTAACCCTAGTAGCGCTCTAGAAATGTTAAGTAGAAGTAGTAGTATAAGCCCTGCATACATGTCTCTGTTTTCTGAAGCTGTCACAGCATCTGATCCTTTGCCAGTAATCACTTTTGGGGGAGACCAAAAACCACTGAGGGATTAAAGGGGAGACCACCCCTAATCCCTCCAGTGGAGTGCTGAACATAAATGAGCTCCTGTCTGTAACCTAGACATCCCGAGGAGCAGTATAATTCCTGATGTTCATGTCAGAGTCATGTATGTGCATTGCTCTTCTGAAATGGTGAGTGCACAGGTATCTTTGTGCCGCCAAGTTCTGCTCAAAACATGGGGGGGGGGGAATCTATATATGGCGCCTAAAAAATCCAAATGGAAAACATTTCCGCCTAAGCATATTCTATAAGCAGCGCCTAGATTTAGGTGGGGTATATAGAATAGCTTAGTCAGGATCGGGAGGCGGGGCTGGTGGTTGGGAGGCGGGGATAGTGCTGGACAGACTTGTACGGTCTGTGCCGGAGCCGGGGTTGGGAGGCGGGGCTGGTGGTTGGGAGGTGGGGATGGTGCTGGGCAGACTTGTGCGGTCTGTGCCGGAGCCGGTGGTTGGGCGGAGGGGCGGGTGGTTGGGAGGCGGGGATAGTGCTGGGCAGACTTATACGGTCTGTGCCCTGAAGAGCACAGGTACAAATCAAAGTAGGGTATACACAGAAAGTAGCACATATGAGTTATCTTGTTGGGCAGACTGGATGGACCGTGCAGGTCTTTTTCTGCCGTCATCTACTATGTTACTATGCTATCCCAGCGCCTAAAATTATGCATGCCCGTTTACACCAGTGAAAACATGGCATAAATCCCGGGGTGCAGATGTAGGCGCACTGGGCCATATTCTATAACTACGCGTGTACATTTTGGAACACCCACAAAACACCCATTCCCCGCCCATAACCATGCCCCTTTATGTCTGCGCACGTTAGAAGTTAGACGCGCTGCGTTACGGAATACGCTTAGCGAGTTGTGCACGTAAATTCTAATTACTGCCAATTGGTGCTCATTATCGCTTGTTAAGTGCTGCTAAGAACGCCGATTAGCTTGTTAAGCCAATTAAGTTACGCGCGTTGTTATAGGATATGCTTGGATTTCAGCGCAGAACGCTAGGCGCGTTATATAGAATCTGAGGGTATATTTCTTTTTTTATTTTTATTTTTTAATTTTAATTTCTTTATTGAACAAAATAAGTGTGTAAGGCACAAGCTCAACAAAACATTTCAATATTTTTTTTATTTAATTCTTCTCTGTAGTTCTTTTTTCTTCACATCTTTCCTTCTCTGTAGTTCACAGGTATATTGCTAGTGCTTTTGCTCCATCCTGATAGCATAGGCACTCGCTGCAGCCTTTTAAAGAGCTAAATTGCAGGTTGATTTCCTTCTCTGGCCCAGTTCCTGTCCTTACAGCATTTCTGACCTTTATGTACTGTGATAGAACTAGGAAACGTCCCATAAATTGGGTATAATTAGGGCATTGTTTCTCTAAAATACATTTTCCTCTCTTAATACAGATGCGGTTCCCCTTGGTTTTCTTCCTCCTGCTCACCCTAAATGGTCCCTTGCTTATTGCTTACCCACGAAACCATCAATCAAGCGTCCTGCTAATAAGAGCGTTCTTTTTCCAACGTTACATGGAAACAATCGGAAACTGTCTGGATTGGATGAGAGAAGGTTTTTTTCTCTCAGGCTACACAAGTAAAGGCAAGAAGCTCCCTGGTTAGAATGAACTGACTCAGACACACACGATTAAGAAATGACATGCTGTTAGGTAGCCCGTTTGACACACACATAAACACTGGAGGGAATTCCAGTCCATCAGATTTTCTTTGGTTTTCATAGCACTGGAACTGCTGGTGCATGTGCTTGCTCTATAAATAATTTACGTTTATTAACTGCTTTTATGAAGAGATTCGTCCAAGGTAGTGGGATATAGGCAGCTCACATTGTACTAGCAGTATATGGACGAATGTCTACCGCAACGGAATCTATGCAGGATGCAAAGAACAAACCTTAAAGGAACTCCAGACCGCTCAAAACACGGCAGCCAGGCTCGTATTTGGAAAAACGCGATTGCGAAAGCGCAAAACCCCTGCGCGAAAAACTACAAGGGCTCCCAATCAAAGAACGCATTGCTTTCAAAATCTGTACCGTGGTCCACAAAATCATCTACGGCGAAGCCCCAGGATATGTGACAGACCTAATCGACCTACCAACTAGAAACACATCCGAATCGACACGAACATACTTAACTCTGCACTATCCAAGCTGCAAAGGACTTAAATACAAATCAATGTATGCATCCAGTTTCTCCTACATAAGCACACAACTGTGGAACGCATTACCAAAATCCTTGAAAACGACGTACGGCCATCTATCCTTCCGGAAAATACTAAAAACCAACTTGTTCAAAAAAGCTTACTCTACCGACCCAACCTAAATGTCGGATCTTGGCAACACAACATAACCGAATTACGCAATGGACATAGTAACATAGTAACATAGTAGATGACGGCAGAAAAAGACCTGCACGGTCCATCCAGTCTGCCCAACAAGATACACTCACATGTGCCATTTTTTGTGTATACCTTACCTTGATTTGTACCTGTCTTTTTCAGGGAACAGACCGTATAAGTCTGCCCAGCACTATCCCCGTCTGCCAACCACCAGCCCCGCCTCCCACCACCGGCTCTGGCACAGACTGTATAAGTCTGCCCCACTATCCCCGTCCCCCAACCACCCGCCCCCCTCCCACCACCGGCTCTGGCACAGACTGTATAAGTCTGCCCAGCACTATCCCCGTCTCCCAACCACTAGCCCCACGTCCCACCACCAGTTCTGGCACATACCGTATAAGTCTGCCCAGCACTATCCCGCCTCCCAACCACCAGCCCCGCCTCCCACCACTGGCTCTGGCACAAATCGTATAAGTCTGCCCACCACCATCCCCACCTCCCAACCACCAGCCCCGCCTCCCACCACCGGCTCTGGCACAGACCGTATAAATCTGCCCAGCACTATCCCCACCTCCCAACCACCAGCCCCACCTTCCACCACCGGCTAAGCTTCTGGGGATCCCTTCCTTCTGAGCAGGATTCCTTTATGCTTATCCCACGCATGTTTGAATTCAGTTACCGTTTTCCTCTCCACCACCTCCCGCGGGATGCGTCGAAAAACAACTCTGCCACTGTTCGATTCCCAAATGTGGCTGTGTCACATGAACTCTCTCTTATCACAACATCACCTTGTATTTGTTAACACCGGAGTCTGCTAACGCCTCTCCGGATTATGTAAGCCACATTGAGCCTACAAATAAGTGGGAAAATGTGGGATACAAATGTAACAAATAAAATAAATAATAATTAAGGTATAGGTTAAAACAGCACAGTGGGACATTCATATAACGGAAATATGATCTTCACAATGTCAGCACAATACAAATCAGGGATGGTACAAAAAAAAAAAGGCGGGCAGATTTGCAATTATCACGTCACCGGTTTTCTGACGAGGCGTTGTTGCATCGCAGAGCTGTTTCTCATTTGCCAAGATTTGTGTCGGAAGATGGGCGCCCTTCTCCTTCAAAAATAAGCAGGTTAGTAAAAGGGCCCCTAACCATGGTTGACTTTCTCGCTCAGCACTTTTTGAACACAGACCTCAAAGATAATAAAAGGACTTGAAACCCGGAGTATATGAGATTATTGTTCTCACTATTATGAGTAGACAAGAATATGTACAGCGAAGTTAATTATAACCTAGTTTTGCTTCACAAACCTCGGGCAGGAAGGACACCGGTTTTATTCTTTGGAAAATGGTATGAGCAATCTCTTTTCCCTGCTTTCGGAGATCTGCATCGTCCCCTCTCATTTTTGACAGTCTACATGTGAAAATTTTTCTTTTGTGCAGGTTTTTATAACGTGAGTTCAAATTTGTGCCCTACAAGCTAAGTGTGTCTCAGTAATTGTAATGTGAAGAATATCAGGATTTCAAAGGTGTTATTAGGTAATTGTTCTAATGAAAGTAATTCTATATTAAACTCTATCATTTTGTTTTAAATAATTAGAAACATCAACTAGTTCAGTTTCTCTGTGCGGCTCTAAAACACCTAATTAAAAATTTGTCCCAGTAATATTTTTCTTGTGCTTGCTATTTTTCCCGTGTGCACAGGGTTCATGATATGGTTCCAAGTAGGAACGCATCATCCCAGTGCATAACTTGAAGTGACCTGTAGAGAATGACCTCTATTGCCCCTCTAACACTCCTCCAAAAGCCAGGTCAAGATAAGCACTTTGTTGACATCCACGGCCTCAGAGCAGGTTTATATGTTATTTAGATTTCATGAAATATAATCTTTTTGAATTAACCCTCCTTCTTTTCTATGTATATTGTAGTTCTACCCCCTTTCCCACTATCTCTCGTCTTGTCATAATTAATTATTGGTTAATTCTGTATATTGATTGTAAGCCACCTGATAGTCCCTCCCGCATTTCAAGGTTCCTGACTTGTGATTTACTACTACTACTACTACTTAACATTTCTAGAGCGCTACTAGGGTACGCAGCGCTGTACAATTTAACAAAGAGAGACAGTCCCTGCTCAAAGAGCTTACAATCTAATAGATAAGAGTGAGACAAATATAGGACAATCAAAGCCATTGTGACATCACTGATGAGGTTGGCTCTCAGGCATTGTGGAATGAGGCATTATGACATCACAATCTCAGCTCTGGTTAAATCACTACTATATGTAATACTACTACTACTACTTAACATTTCTAGAGCGCTACTAGGGTTACGCAGCGCTGTACAATTTTAACAAAGAAGGACGGTCCCTGCTCAGAGGAGCTTACAATCTAAAGGACAAAATGTCAAGTTGGTTAGTCTAGATTTCTGAGTAGAGGTGTGGTGGTTAGGTGCCGAAGGCGACATTGAAGAGGTGGGCTTTGAGCAGTGATTTGAAGATGGCAGGGAGGGGGCTTGGCGTGATTAGTAAGTGATTTACTATTCATCACTTCATTGCATGCTACTACTACTACTACTTAACATTTCTAAAGCGCTACCAGGGTCACACAGCGCTGTACAATTTTTAACAAGGAAGGACAGTCCCCTGCTCGAAGGAGCTTACAATCTAAAGGACAAAGTATGCAGTCAATCAAACTGGGGCTGTCTAGTTTTCCTGAATAGAGGTAAATGGTTATGTGCCGAAAGCTACATTGAAGAGGTGGGCTTTGAGCAAGGATTTGAAGATGGGCAGGGAGGGGGCTTGGCGTATGGGCTCAGGAAGTTTATTCCAAGCATAGGGTGAGGCGAGGCAGAAAGGGCGAAGCCTGGACGTTTGGCGGGTGGCGGGAAGAAGGTACTGATAGGAGGGATTTGTCCTGTGAGCGGAGGTTATGGGTAGGAGCGTAAGGGGAGATGAGGGTAGAGAGGTAATGAGGGGCTGCAGATGAGTGCATTTGTAGGTCAGTAGGAGAAGCTTGAACTGTATGCGGTATCTGATCGGGAACCAGTGAAGTGATTTGAGGAGAGGGGTGATATGAGCATATCGGTCTAGGCGGGAAAATAAGACGGGCAGCAGAGTCTGAACGGATTGCATGCCCCCTAGTCCTTGTATTTTTGGAAAGAGGTAAACAAGTGATTACCTCTACCTGTTCCACTCCACTTAGTATTTTATAGACTTGTATCATATCTCCCCTCAGCTGTCTCTCTCCAAGCTGAAGAGCCCTAGCTGCTTTAGCCTCTCCTCATAGGGAAGTCGTCCCTCCCCTTTATCATTTTCGTTGCCCTTCTGTGCACCTTTCTTAATTCTGTTATATCTTTTTGAGATGTGGTGACTAACTCATCAAAGTGGGCCATTTTTATTTCAAATCTGATAACAAGACCAGAAGCCTGACCCACCCCTTGAGAATCAGTAGAAAGATAAGACATTCTCCCCTCTAATTCACTCCAGTACATCAGTGGGTAGCCGCAGTGGGCCTGGGTGGGACTTAGGGCTCAGGCCCACCCAAGAGTAGCACAGGTTTAATGGTAGCTGGTGGGGATCCCAAGCTCTTCCAGCTGAAGTCTTCCCCTGATGGTAGTGAAAACATTACTCTCCACAATACCGGCATCTGCATGCTCAGTTTTCAGCGCATGCCTGCTGCAGACTGCCAAGGTGGAAAGAAGCGTTTTCCCGCCCGTTGAGATATGTTTTTTGGTAGTGGTGGTGGGGGGTGATGCTCACCCACTTCTTGCCTAGGCCCACCTAAAATCTGTTGTCTGTGCTACTGCCCCTGCAGTACATCTGTCCAGTACCCATCAGAGAGGTCGGACCACCGTGTAACGTCTACAGTGAAACATTTTTGCTAAGACTTTTGTTATATGACAGTGGTACCAAATGGCTGATTCTGTACTTGGTCAGAAAATAGAATGGCATTTCATATTCTCCAGAAATTAAAGTTTAATAAATTAAAAGCAAAAAAAGAACATAATAAGGTGATTCCTTTCATTGGTCTAATAGTAGTACGTTTTCCACTAACTTTTGGAAGCTAAAATCCCTTCCTCAGGCCAGGACAGTAAAAGCAAAAGATGCTAAACTAGAATATCTTATTTATTTATTTATTATTTTATTGCATTTGTATCCCCATTTCCCACCTATGTTGCGGGCTCAGTGTGGCTTACAATACATTGTAAATAAATGAAATGCAATTTGTTACAATCAGTTATGGGATTACATTGTGAAAGTTAAGCGAGACAAAGTCAAGGTGTCGTTAGGAATGACAAGGAAAAGAACAATGAACATGGAAAGAGACACGGGAAATTGGTAGGGTGAATAGAACCTTAGCAAAAGAACTTCGGTATAGCATTTCTGGAGTGAGGTTTTAGTGTGAGTGAGATACGGGGGGATGAGAGTTCAGAAAAGAATGTATTGGTGTATTTCTGGATAGGAGTGTGGACTTCATGTGTAGTTGCTCCTTACAGTAAATTTTATCGAAGAGATGAGTCTCAGTGGTTTGCAGAAGTTGGTTAGTCGTGGATTGTTTTCAAGTTGCTGTGGTAGTATATTCCAGAATTGCGTGCTTAAGTAAGAAAAGGTTGATGCGTGCAGCGCCATGTATTTTCTGCCTTTGCAATTAGGGAAGTGGAGGTTAAGAAAAGTTCGAGAATGATCTTTAGCGTTTCCTGGGTGGTAGGTCTATTAAGTCGGACATGTAGGCTGGAGCTTCCACCGTGGATAATTTTGTGGACTAATGTGCATATCTTAAAAGTAATGCGTTCCTTAAGTGGGAGCCAGTGCAGCTTCTCTCGTAAGGGTTTAGCACTTTCGTATATATATATAATATATATATATATATATATATTATTATATATATATATATATATATAAGTAATCATGAAAGTATCCCAGTCCGAAGTAGGAAAGTGGGTGGGGGAGGGGGCACAGAGACAGATGTGTCATAGTCCGTAATCAGTGTGATTTTCTGCCAGTCACTGACCGAAGCTTTTTTGAATCTGCTTCTTTCCCCTTTGCAGCTGGAGTGGAAGGTAGAACCTCTCACTGGTCTTGACCTGTTCCTTTTTTAAAAATGAACATTACCATAGTCTGCAATTAGTTACGTGAATTCATAATAGAACGAGGATGAGTGAAGCATTCTGTACCACCTTCTCATAAGAGGCTGATGTAATGCCATTCACCCTGTGGTACCAGAGCTCTGAAATTGTTTGCCGAGAACAACCTTGCAGAGTACAGCCATTGTAGTGGGGATAAAGGGACCTTCAGAGATTGCATGTAAATATTGCATTTCATAGTTATACAGAAATCAACTATTGTGTCGTACAATCAGAATAAGACCTGGTTAAAGCTGCAAGCTTCAGCAGAGGCTTCAGGTACTAGCAAGAACTTTTCAAAACTTACCCTCCAAAGGTCTGCTGTCACTGAAGCTCATTTTTTTCCCTCTGTTTAATGTCTTCATGTACCTGGAACGCATCCCAGAAAAACACGGATAGGAGCCATATCTGAACCTTGCATACTGTTATATATTTTCCTAAACATTCCAGAGGCTGAAACATGACGGAGGGGTTTGAATGGTTCTAAAACCCCCAGAGTCTAAGCTCCTATGAAACATGAACGAGGACAAGTTGATTATGGATCCGCTCCTGGCCTCCATGCACAGGCTTACGTTCCAGAAGGACAATCTGACAAGAGAAGAGAACAGGGTGTTTTAATCCTGTACTAGGATGCAGCCCCTCACTACCTCTCTACCCTCATCTCCCCTTACGCTCCTACCCGTAACCTCCGCTCACAGGACAAATCCCTGCCTCTCAGTACCTTTCCCACCACCGCCAACTCCAGGCTCCGCCCTTTCTGCCTCGCTTCACCCTATGCTTGGAATAAACTCCCTGAACCCATACGCCAAGCCCCCTCCCTGCCCATCTTCAAATCCGTACTCAAAGCCCAGCTCTTCAGTGTCGCCTTTGGCACATAAACCATTTATACCTCCATCCAGGATATCTAGACTGCCCCAACTTGTCATTTCGTCTTTAGATTGTAAAGCTCCTTTGAGCAGGGACTATCCTTCTTTGTTAAACTGTACAGCGCTGCGTAACCCTAGTAGCGCTCTAGAAATGTTAAGTAGTAGTAGTAGTAGTAGTATTACATATAGCAGTGATTTAAGCAGAGCTGAGATTGTGATGTCATAATGCCTCATTCCACCAATGCCTGAGAGCCAGCCTCATCAGTGATGTCACAATGGCTTGATTGTCCTATATTTGTCTCACTCTTATCTATTAGATTGTAAGCTCTTTGAGCAGGGACTGTCTCTCTTTGTTAAATTGTACAGCGCTGCGTAACCCTAGTAGCGCTCTAGAAATGTTAAGTAGTAGTAGTAGTAGGACTATACAGCTAGGAAGCAGTGGGAAAATGGTAAGTGTGGTTGGTAAAGGAAAAGGAGAATCTCCCTTGAAAGAAAGAGACTTGGCAGGCATACGGGCAGCCGAACCACTAGAGCACTAGGTTAAGAATATAGAACATAGCTTTTCAGACCAGGACTGAGGAGGGTGGCAACCAGGGTGACTACCCTGGGCTTTCCGCCAAATGGGGGCCCCAAGCTACACACAAGCTCAAGGAGACATAGGTAGGCTTTGGGGCCCCCT
This sequence comes from Microcaecilia unicolor, assembly GCF_901765095.1. Classification (NCBI taxonomy): domain Eukaryota; kingdom Metazoa; phylum Chordata; class Amphibia; order Gymnophiona; family Siphonopidae; genus Microcaecilia; species Microcaecilia unicolor. The sequence continues at coordinate 326,416,821 of NC_044036.1, read as the reverse complement.
CCCCAATTGCTGCCATGGGACCCTGCATGTCTAACACCGGCCCTGGTCTTTTGCAGGGAGCTAAATCATAGCAGAACTGTCTGTCTGAAAAACCAAGGCAATAATCAAAAGGAATTTGTAGTGCAATGACCTCTAGAAACCAACAGTAATCGTAGAACCGGTCAAAGGGTTTTGGATAGTGACACTCATTGTTTTTGTATTGAGGGGGAATGGGTGGTTTTGCTGTCATGGAAGCAGCCCAACCTACTACCTAGGGGGTAATCCTCAATCCTGTCCCAGAGGAGCCCCAGCCACACGGTTCAGGATATTCACAATTCATATGCATGAAATAGATTTGCATTCAAAAGACCAAATCTATCTCATGCATATTCAAAGTTAATTGTCTGAAAACCAGACTGCCTAGGGGTTCTTCTAGAAAAGGACTGGGGACAGATTTTACCAGAGAATGTGGTAAAGGCAGTTAGCTTAGCGGGGTTTAAAAAGGTCTGGCTGGCTTCCTAAACGAAAAGTCCATAGACCATTATTAAATTGACTTGGGGAAAATCTACTGCTATTTCTGGGAAAAGCAGCATAAAATGTATTGAGCTTTTTCGGGATCTTGCCAGGTATTTGTAACCTGGATTGGCCGCTGTTGGAAACAGGATGCTGGACTTGATGGACCTTTGTTCTGTCCCAGTACGGCAATACATATGTACTTATGTCCTCAGGCTCTGTGGGCAGACTGGATAGATTTTGTGGTTTTTATCCAACATTATTTTGTATACTTCTATGTGAAAGAAAACATAGTAGCTGATATTAAATGGGAGATAACTGAATAGGAGAGACTCTTACCAGGTAATCTCCTGTTGACCAGGAAATTCCTGGATTTTCAATATAACCAGATGCTGCTACTGAAGAATTGAAGAAATTCACTCTTTGACCAGTATGCATTAATTATTCTCGTGAGGTCGGTGAAGAAAGCAATCATGATAATCTACATTGATTGGATTTCGAATTGATTGGTAAACCAGAGGAACTGCTCTGCACACTTACAATATATCTGTCCTACCCTGTACTATGCTTCATTGACATCTACTCAAATGTACTAAGGCAGAAACACTTAAATCTTGCGTCCAAACCTAATATCTTTTTATGGCTTTTCAGATCTGGCATTGATCTAGCTTGATACGTCAGACTGTAAAACAAACACCAAAAAGGAGAAAAAAATCCCCTCCAAAAATTGCAGAAGGAAGTAGGGGAAGAACAACAAAATGTAGAAGTTCAAAAGTACGACTCAACACTAAGGGTCACTTTACTAAGCTGCGGTAAAGAGGCACTGCGTTAGCATTAGCGGCTGGTTTTTGCCGCACGCCAGGGCCCCTTTTACCACAGCAGGTAAAAAGGCCCCACCCCCCCAAAAAATGGCTGTGCGGTAAGTTCGCACTTGCTGTGCGGCCATTTTTGGGGGGGGGGGGGGCGCACTTACCGTCGCCCATTGAGGGTGTTGGTAAGGGTTCTCGTGTTAACCGGGCAGTGTTTACTGCCGGGTGACTCCTGGACTAGAAAATCAGACCTGATTTTTTTATAGCGCCAGAAATGGCGCACGATGGATGTGGAACTGTTTCTGGCACCTGTGTTAGGTCGGCGGTAGTTCCGGGTTGCCGCATGGCTAGCCTGTTGCCATTTGGCAACAGGGCCGCCAAGGTGGGGGGGGGGCAAAATTCCCCGGGTCCGGGACTCCAAGGAGGGGACTAACCATTCCTTTGCTGACGGGATTGCCGAAGCCCTGCCAGCCAAATAAATACGGTGCCTCCGCTCCCCTCCTTTTCGGCTGCTTACTTCCTGCAGACATCGGCAGCGCTGGGACTTCTCTCACATGCTCAGAGCATGTGCGAAATGTTCCCGCATCAGCGGCTGAAGGCACGCCACCAATGTCTATGGGAAGGAAGCAGCTGAGAAGGACGGGAGTGGAGACATTGTATTTATTAGGCTGGTGGTGCTTCGGCATGCTCACCAGCAAAGATAAAAGGGTGCTGCAGTTCTGGAGGGGGCCCAAGCTTAAAGTGGGGGGGGGGGGGGGTTCAGGCCCCCAAGGCCCCCCCTGAGGCTACGCCACTGCTACCAGTACAAGTGTAACTTAAATTAGGCATTAATTGACATTAAAAATCTATAATTGACTATAATTGGTTTTAATTGGCACTAATTTACAGTTACGTGTGTGTAACTGCACTTAGTCGGTATTCTATAATCTTAGTGCATAATTTCTTTAGTGTGCAACTGCTGGGAGGTATGAATGTGGGATGGGCATGGGCAGGTCAGGGACATACATGCCTAGCACTTACGTGTGCAGGTTATAGAATACCGTCAGTTATGCGATTAACTGACAGCTGTTAAGGTGCCAGCATTTACTCCAGCCATCGAGCTACCGGAAGTGTTCACGCCTAAAATTAGGTGCGTAATTGCGGACTTTTCTGTAACTGCAATTGCATATTTAATTACCATTATAGAATTGTTACATAGCGCACACATTGAGAATTACCCTTAACAGTGCCAGCCCCACCCATCTTCTTTTTCTAAATGATGAGTCTTGCGTCTGTTGAGGCGCAGATTAAAAAACACCTCTTCTTGGTGGCTCAGCTTTTTTTTCAGACATTTGCTATCATAGAAGATGCGGGAGAACTTTCTGTTAAACGCTGGAAGCACCACTTTTCCTGTTGACATTCTCAGTGAGTACCCAAAGGACACGGCCGTACCTGAGCAATGAAGTCCACCGGGTTATATTGTGGTTCAAGAAGTTGCTTTCACTTGTTGTTGAATCTCGGAGCCCTCTTACCCACCTTCCGTCTAACCTCCTTTCCTGGCATAAGCAGCAGAAAATCTGTTTTTACTCTTTTGGGATCTTGCCAGGTACTTGTGACCGTGATTGGCCGATGTTGGAAACAGGAGACTAGGCTGGATGGACCTGCTGTCTGACCCGGCATGGCAAGGCTTATGTTGTTATGATACAGGTCCTGCATTTTGTAGCTCTCTTCTAGATGACCTCTACTCTGTCTGTATCTCTACAGAAAAACGCCTCCAAAAGAAAACCCTGGAGGAAGGAGGGGAAAGGGGTTTCTACAATAGAAGTGTACCAATACCTCAATGGCATTAAAATGATCACCTACATTCTGTAATATATCAATAGAAATCAAACAAAATAAAACATGGAAAAGAAAATAAGATGATACCTTTTTTATTGGACATAACTTAATACATTTCTTGATTAGCTTTCGAAGGTTGCCCTTCTTCGTCAGATCGGAAATAAACAAATGTGCTAGCTGACAGTGTATATAAGTGAAAACCTTCAAGCATTACTATGACAGTCTGACAGGGTGAGGATGGGGGTGGGTCGGAGGTATGCATGGGGACATCAAAGCATATCATTGATATTCTAACAGGATGGGTGTGGATAGGTGAGGGGTGGGGTGATCAACAGAGACATACAGCTTTATGGTTTATAATGGGCTAGGAACCCCAGGTCCTTGTTAAGTCCTTTCTGTTGGGTGTTAAAATATTCAATCATTCTGATTTCAAAGGTCTTACGTTCTTGTATGGTTCTAAAGTTACCTTTCAGGATTCTCACTGTGAAGTCACTGGTACAGTGTCCTGGTCCTGTAAAATGCTGACCAACAGGCGTGGGAGCCCTACTGGCACCAGTATTGTTCATGTGATGTCTATGTAAATTGAATCTTGTCTTAAGCATCTGGCCTGTTTCTCCAATATAGCATCCTTCATCATTGGAGCCGACTCTGTGGGTGCTGTGGGTGCTTGAGCACCCCCAATATTAAGAAAGTTCCTTGTATGTGGCCAGGGAGGGATTATTTTCATTGGGTTTAGCACCCCCAATAATTTTGAAAAGTTGGCTCCTATGTCCTTCGTTACATTTTTTACACTGAATGATATATACCACATTGGAAGATGAGCAAGTGAAAGATCCCTTTATGTTGAATATCTTTCCTTTGTGGATGACTGTGGGGTCCTATGAAATGTTTTGGCATAGTAATGCTTGAATGTTTTCACTTATATACACTGTCAGCTAGCACATTTGCTTATTTCCGATCTGACGAAGAAGGGCAACCTTCGAAAGCTAATCAAGAAATGTATTAAGTTATGTCCAATAAAAAAGGTATCACCTTATTTTCTTTTCCATGTTTTATTTTGTTTGATTTCTATAGATTCTACATGGAATGTTGCTATTCCACTAGCAACATTCCATGTAGAAGTCGGCCCTTGCAGATCACCTATGTGGCCGCGCAGGCTTCTGCTTCTGTGAGTCTGACGTCCTGCACGTACGTGCAGGACGTCAGACTCACAGAAACAGAAGCCTGCGCAGCCTTCTACATGGAATAGCAACATTCCATGTAGAATCTCCAATAGTAGCAACATTCCATGTAGAATCTCCAATGGTATCTATTTTACTGTCATAGTAATGCTTGAATGTTTTCACTTATATACACTGTCAGCTAGCACATTTGCTTATTTCCGATCTGGTGAAGAAGGGCAACCTTCGAAAGCTAATCAAGAAATGTATTAAGTTATGTCCAATAAAAAAGGTATCATCTTATTTTCTTTTCCATGTTTTATTTTGTTTGATTTCTATTGATAACCTTAAGAGTGGACTAACACGGCTACCACACTCCTCTGTAATATATCAAAAAGAATCTCTGGTATAGCAGTGCGCAGGGAAACGAGAGCCCGGCTCGGCCTTCCTGTAACTGGGGTATCTGCCACTCTCATGTTCTATGTTTAAATAAGGAAGTCTCGTCTTTCTCTCAGTTGCTGTGTTCTCCGAAACATAAATTAAGATGCTTGTAGAAAATGAAGTCACAATAATGGAATGATCCTCCCATTCAAGGTAATGCTGATACCTGATGGGGCACATACAGAGAATTCTGTGCTATATTAAGTGTAAGTTCATCGAAAACATCCTTCCCATCTTGCACAGGATGTATTAGGTTGTGGTGGAGTAAGCAATCAGCTTGTCACACTGAAATTTTTGCTTCTTGCCAGAGGCACTTGGCCAATACTTCTGTCTGTTAACTGGATCTCCTGGTGCAATAAATTTGTGGAACTGAAAGCTGGTCCCCCCACGTGCTGCCATGTGATGACAACTGTGCGCTGCTGTCCTTCTCCAAACACTAGTGAAAGCTCAGATAAATATAAAGAGGCTCCTGTAATAGTTCTGTGACAGGGGTTATCGTTATTGCCTTACGAATGAGCAGGAAGTCCAACTACCCGATATTTAGCGCTATTTAACTGGTCAGAACAGGGGCGTAGCCAGACCTCGGTGGGAGGGGGGTCCAGAGCCCGAGGTGGGGGGGGGGCACAGTTTTGGCCGCCGCCAATCCTCCCCTGCCACTTTTGACCCCCCCCTGCCGCCGACTCTCCCCGCCACTTTCACCCCCCCCAGCCGCTGATTCTCCCCTGTTGCCACCGCCAGGTACCTTTGCTGGCGGGGGTCCCCAACCCCCACTAGCCGGTTGTCTTCAGCGCCGGTCTCCGGCGCGTTCACTGATCTGTTTCTGTGAGTCATGACTCCTGACGTCCTGTATGTGTGCACGCAGGACGTCAGGACTCACAGAAACAGATCAGCGAACGTGCCGGAGACCGGCGCTGAAGAAGACTTCGGCTGGCAGGGGTTGGGGACCTCCGCCAGCAAAGGTACCTGGCGGCGGCAGCAGGACGGGGGGGGGGGGGGCGGTTGAAAGTGGCAGGGGAGGGGGTTGAAAGTAGAGGGGACCAGTGCTAAATCTTTGGGGGCCCCGTGCCCCTGTGGCCCCACCTAGCTACACCCCTGGGTACAAATGGATGATGACTGGTTAAATAGCACTTAACCGGCTATCCGCTGATATTCAGCGGGGGATAACCAGATATCCTCCGCCGACTCTCCATGGTTAGCGGCTGGCGGATAACCGGTTATATCACGCGATATAACTGGCTATCTGCCGATTTTTAAACCGGGCTTGGCAGTTAAATTTGGCGCGTCAAACCTTTGTATATCTTTAAAGATAACCGTCTATGTCTGAATACCGACATCGATGGGTATCTTCAAACCACCCGCAAACAACCCGGCATTGAATATCCGGGTTCAGCGTGGACTGGGGGAGATAGCCCAACTATCTCCCCTGGTCTGAGTATTAGGCAGTGGCGTAACAAGGGGGGGGGGCGGTGGGGGCGGTCCGCCCCGGGTGCACACCGCTGGGGGGGTGCCGCGCACCTGTTGGCGCCACTCATTCCGTGCTCCCTCTGCCCCGGAACAGGTTACTTCCTGTTCCGGGGCAGAGGGAGCATGGAACGAGTGAAGCCAACAGGTGCGTGGCACCCCCCCAGCAGGTAAAAATGCACCCGGGGGGTGTCCTTTCGCCGGGGATGGGGGGGTCATGCTGCACCTGGGGGGGGGGGGGCGCATCGGCGATCCGCCCCGGGTGTCAGCCACCCTAGGAACGCCAGTGGTATTAGGGGCCTATGGTGAACTCTCTTAAAAGGATTTTGCTTCTTCTGCACCAGTGAGAATGTTCTGGAATGTGAGGTCTGTAAATCATAATCCAGTATTTATATCCCAGTTAACCAAATGGTTCTAAGTGGGTTACAACAAGAGTAAAAGATGAGCCATCATATAAGATCAAATTCTAGAACAAATTACAATAAAGGTAAAGAGATGTGGCAGCCGTGTTAGTCCACTTTTAACGATAATAAATAGAAATAAAACAAAACATAGAAAAGAAAATAAGATGGTACATTTTTTATTGAACTAACAATACATTTTTTGATTAGCATTCAAAGGCTAATCAAAAAATGTATCGTTAGTCCAATAAAAAAAAGTATCATCTTATTTTCTTTTCCATGTTTTGTTTTATTCCTATTTATTACCAATAAAAGTAAAGAAACAATTCACTATAAAATCATGTTTATTAAACTCCCTGTAAGGCATCGGTTAGAAAATATCCTGTCAGATCAACTTAAAGATATTTTGGGAATAACCGTGTTTTTATAGCATGTCGAAATGACATAGAACCTGCAATTTTTCTAATCCCTAATAGTAGGTTATTCTATAAATGTGGGGCTTTACCAAACAACGTTCTATTTCTAGTTGTCAGTAGTCGGCAGGATGAACGAGATGGAGGTACCACAAGCAATTCATTGGAAGATCTCAGTAATCGAGGCGGCCAATGTATTAATATTACTGCAGTTAAATAGGTGGGACAACATAAGACAGAGAAACAACAACACTTTAAACTCGATTCTGGCACAAATCACGTAACACTGTGAGCAGAAGGAGGGTAATTCTATAAGAAGGCACCTGCTAAAGGCAATGGTCATGATGCTTATTTCAAGCCTGTTTTCTTCTTAAGAGTCCTGGCACAAGTGGCAGAAAATAGGCTTGAATGTAAGGTGTGAGTATTTTCACCAGCACTGCGCCTAGGTGTGTGATAGAATGCGTTTAAATTATGCCCTTGATTTACCCAAACTCTGCACATGTGCATGGCCACTGGCAAAGTACATGTTAGTGGTGTAGCCAAGGGTGGGCCTGGGCCCACCCACTTTGGGCTCAGTCCCGCCCAAAATTCTTGCGCACTTTTTATTGGCTGGTGGGGATCCCCAAGCCCCACCAGCTGCAGGGGCCCTCTTGCACTGTCTGCACTCTGCCGTCGCCCTGGCCTCCCCCTGTCGCACACAGTTTTCACGCATGCATGAAAACCAAGCATGTGCAAAGGGGTGGGGTATTTACTGTAAAGTTTTGACTTGCAACAGGAGGGGAGGGGGGCTTTGTGGAGACTACAGTACATGTACCCACCCAGTTTGCCCAGTGGCCTATTCAAAATTTGAGGTCTGGCTACACCTCTGATACACACCATCAAATAATCAGCTAGTCGATTTCATATGAGAGGCCATATACATGTGTAAGTGACCAGAATACCGCCAATAATGCACCTTCTCATCTAAAACTAGGAGAGTACTGATAGAATTACCCCAAGATGCCTAATAAAATCCACATTATAAACTAGTTAGGAGTCAATATTCAAAGTGATTTCACCAAGCAGGAGAGGCTGTGAAGGGTTACCTGTTAATATTCAGCAGCTGTTAACCAGATAGTGCCCCTGAATATCCATTCTTACCACCTGAGTCAAAGCTGGTGGTCCAGGGGTGGGGTCAGCACCTCTGCAGATAAGGGGGAGGAAGGGAAATGATATACCACATTTTTGTGGTTTTTGCAACTACATTCAAAGCAGTTTACACAGGTAATTATTTGTAGCTGGGGCAATGAAGGGTTAAGTGACTTGCCCAGAGTCCCAAGGAACTACAGTGGGAATCGCACCCAGTTCCCCAGGATGAAAGTCCACTGCACTAACCACTAGGCTACTCCTCCAGTAGCAACATTCCATGTAGAATCCCAGTTAGTAGCAACAGAATCTCAAATAGTAGCAACATTCCATGTAGAATCTCATCCTCCACTAGCAACATTCTATGTAGAATCTCCAATAGTAGCAACATTCCATGTTCCACTACACTAACCGCTAGGCTACTCCTCCACTAGCAACATTCCATGTAGAATCTCAGTTAGTAGCAACAGAATCTCAAATAGTAGCAACATTCCAAGTAGAATCTCATCCTCCACTAGCAACATTCCATGTAGAATCTCAAATAGTAGCAACATTCCATGTAGAATCTCAAATAGCAGCAACAATCCATGTAGAATCTCATCCTCCACTAGCAACATTCTATGTAGAATCTCCAATAGTAGCAACATTCCATGTTCCACTACACTAACCGCTAGGCTACTCCTCCACTAGCAACATTCCATGTAGAATCTCAGTTAGTAGCAACAGAATCTCAAATAGTAGCAACATTCCAAGTAGAATCTCATCCTCCACTAGCAACATTCTATGTAGAATCTCCAATAGTAGCAACATTCCATGCTCCACTACACTAACCGCTAGGCTACTTCTCCACTAGCAACATTCCATGTAGAATCTCAGTTAGTAGCAACAGAATCTCAAATAGTAGCAACATTCCAAGTAGAATCTCATCCTCCACTAGCAACATTCTATGTAGAATCTCCAATAGTAGCAACATTCCATGCTCCACTACACTAACCGCTAGGCTACTCCTCCACTAGCAACATTCCATGTAGAATCTCAAATAGTAGCAACATTTCATGTAGAATCTCATCCTCCACTAGCAACATTCTATGTAGAATCTCCAATAGCAGCAACATTCCATGTTCCACTACACTAACCGTAGGCTACTCCTCCACTAGCAACATTCCATCTAGAATCTGAAATAAGGAAAGGGAAATTGGACGATATACCACCTTTCTGTGGTCTTTGCAACTACATACAAAGCAGTTTACATATTATATACAGGTTCTTATTTGTACCTGGGCCAATAGAGGGTTAAGTGACTTGCCCAGAATCACAAGGAACTGCAATGGGAATCAAGCCCAGTTCCCCAGGATCAAAATCCGCTGTATTAACTGCATAAAACACAGCCCTATCTTTGTCCGGTTTTTCCCTTGCCTTGTAAAGGGTTGAATATTGGCATTAACAGGATAAATGCTGGCCATTCACACATCCTACTTCACTGCTGATCTTGCCAAGAATGATTTCTTGTTGGATGTTGTGTCTAACAATTTTCCTGCATGTCCCTTGCCCAAAACAGTTGAATTTCCATGGAACGATGTTGCAAATAATATAGTCTGCTCTGCTGTACTTGCTCAGCCCCGTCTTAAGTTGTCCATTCCCTTGTTTACATGATGTCTGTGGCAGCCTCAGAGCTGATAGAATAATTTTGGGGGCTGGTATAACACCAGACATTTTGTTCTAATGTTGATGGATGTTGCCTAATACAGTAACTGTTCCCTTGTGGCTCTCACTAGTTGTTTCTTAATTTTAAATAATTTTTAAAGACACATCCCAGTATGTTAAAGTTGAGATACCATGAATAAAAGACAACACATACTGGCTGCTGATCCTGCTGGCTAACACCCACCTCCATCTTCATGAAAATATGATACGATACCAACAAAGTGGAATTTGGCTAGTACTTACCCTGGGGCGCACAGGTATTATTTTTGGGTTTGTTCATATCATTGGCATGGTCTCGAAGGTCTTGTAACTTAAGCACTGACATTACTTTTATTGTACATTGTCAAGTTTTTAAGTATATTTATTTCACTGTGTATTCTTCTGTACACACTGTATTTTGAGAACTGATTTTTTTACACACACTTTAAGCAATAACCGTTTAACTTCAGTGTTCCTGAGGTTTGTCTTGCCTTCCTCCATTCCCACTTCCTTGTGTATTGCTGCTTGTCTCGTGGGACTTTGTTGTTCAGTTACCTTCTGGTTTCTTGTAACTTAAGGCCATGCTTTCCTTAATTGAATATATTCTCAAGGAACAACATAATATAACATAATAACCAAGTAACATAGTAAATGATGGCAGATGAAGACCTGTATGGTCCATCCAGTCTGCCCAGAATGGTGCTCTGGGTTGCACCTGCTGCTCTGTGCAGGTTATTTATTTATTTAAGACATTTGTATTTCACGTTATCCCGAACAAGTTTAGATTCAATGTGGCTTCCATTCTCTTGAACCAAGATTATAAATTACTAATAAAAATATTTAAGAACCCAGATTGTTGTCCTCGTCTCTTGAACCAGTGGCCCATCCCGACTTTCTCTTTAATGTTACGTTCAAGAAAAACATCAAAAATATGATATAGTCAGATAATTAATTATAAAATTGTAAAATGTTAGGAATAATTTTGTGTTTGTCATGAAGCCCTTAGGCCCTATTTAACTTGAGAGGATTATTTAATTTTGTGGTTGATTCCGTCTTGTTTCTATATGGGGATCCTCTATGGTTTTCCCATGCATTTTTGTCCCCACCACCTCCACCGGGAGAGTATTCACCAATCTCTCAGTGAAAAAGTATTTCCTGATATTACTCCCAAGTCTACCACCCCCACAACCTCAATTCATGTCCTCTTTTTCTATCACGTCCCCATCTCTGAAAAGTATTTGTTTGTATATTAATATCTTTCAAATATTTAAATGTTTCTACCATATCTCATGTTTCTTTCCTTTCCTGTGGGATATACATTTCTAGGACTTTCAATTTCTTTGCAAGCGTCTTTTGGCGCAAACCTCATACTGTGTTTGCGGTATGCAACATTTACTAGACGATATCTGGGGACATAATCGAATGGGGCCGCCCATCTATAAGGGCGGGATCTCTAATGACGGCCCCGTAAAGCGGCATACCCGACCGTATTATCGAAACAAGATGGCCGGCCATCTTTTGTTTCAATAATACGGTCGGGCCCAGCCAAATCTCAACATTTGGGCTGCCCTTAGAGATCGCTGGCTTTAGAGATCGCCGCCATTGGTTTTCGCCGATAATGGAAACTAATAGCAGCCATCTCAAACCCGGCCAAATCCAAGCCATCTCATCATGGGAGGAGCCAGCATTTGTAGTGCACTGGCCCCCCTCACATGCCAGGACACCAACTGGGCACCCTAGGGGGCACTGCAGTGGACTTCACAAATTGATCCGAGGTGCATAGCTCCCTTACCTTGGGTGCTGAGCCCCCCAAACCCCCCCCAACACCCACTACCCACAACTGTACACCACTACCATAGCCCTTTAGGGATGAAGGGGGGCACCTAGATGTGGGTACAGTGGGTTTCGGATGGGTTTTGGAGGGCTCACATTTACCACCACAAGTGTAACAGGTAGGGGGGGATGGGCCTGGGTCCAGCTGCCTGAAGTGCACTGCAGTACCCACTAAAACTGTTCCAGGGACCTGCATACTGCTGTGATGGAGCTGGGTATGACATTTGAGGCTGGCATAGAGGCTGGCAAAAAAATGTTTAAAAAAATTTTGGGGGGGTGGGAGGGGGTTGGTGACCACTGGTGGAGTAAGGGGAGGTGATCCCCGATTCCCTCCGATGGTCATCTGGTCAGTTCAGGCACCTTTTCAAGGCTTGGTCGTGAACAAAAATGGACCAAGTAAAGCCGGCCAAATGCTCGTCAGAGTCGTCCTTCTTTTTTCCATTATCGACCAAGGCCGGCCATCTCTTAACCACGCCCCCATCCCGCCTTCGGCACACTGCCGACACGCCTCCTTGAACTTTGGCTGGCCCTGCAACGGAAAGCAGTTGAAGCCGGCCAATCGGCTTTCGGTTATACCGATTTGACCGGGCTTAGGAGAAGGCCGGCCATCTTCCGATTTGTGTCGGAAGATGGACGCCCTTCTCTTTTGAAAATAAGCAGGATCACGTGATATAACTAGCTATCTTTAAGTTGCTAACCGGCAATATTCAGCGTCGGATAGCCGGTTATCTGGCGCTGAATATCGCTGGATGGCTGGTTAGGTGCCGTTATGGTAGTCATTTCCCTTTATCGGGTGCATTATATTTGGGATGAAGTCATTCCAGTCTGCTCAATACATGATTTCATTAATGCTTGCACACAAGCTGCAGCACTGCACATGCAATATTCTTTAAGGCCTGTTGCCTCTGAATTTCAGAGGTGACCAAAGATTTATGTGCAGGAGTAAATACATAGGGGATCGAGTTAAATATTCCCTGAGCTAGTCTGAGACAAAATAAAGCTGTGACTTGAATATCTGCAAATGTCGTACATTGATGACACTCAAGAATTTTAGCAGACTTCAAGCAATTTAAAGATCTTTAGGAAACATAAAATTGCTGACATGGCCAAAATTTGCTGTGCTCAACCTAGTATTTCACAAGCTCAATCAAAACAGAATCTACATCTGTTACATAACTTAATCTTCTTCATTTCAAATACAGTTGAACCTTTTGCCACAGAAATTCTCAGGAGATGCAAATCTTACAATGCTGACAAGGAATTCCTGCAGAGTAGGTAGAATAGACAAGTAAGACTGGTTTATGAAGAGGAAAATCCTTTAGAATAATTATTTTTAAATTAACAATCAAGGACTCTGGCTTATAACGATAATGTACAAGAACATTCTTAAAATTGCCAGTGATTTAACAAAAGTTAATAAATGCCTTACATATTTAGGAAAGCAATGTGAAAAGACGTTTGGCCAGAGTGTCTCTTTGTGAGCAGCAGTCCATGAAGAGCAGCTGTGTACCCTCATCGGGACCATCACAACTTATTGAATATACCGAATGCTAGTGAATTTGAATTTGCTGTACCATACGTTGCCTGACTAGAAATTCTTTATTGTTGAGTTAATGACTGCTAGTATTCTAGTCAACTGCTCACACATTAAAATAAAACGTTTCCCGGGCACTTCACAACTCAGAGCAGGTCTGAGTTGCCTCCTGGTTCCAGTGTCGCTCTCAGTGCGTTTTTTTTTTTCTAGTGAAAAAAGGTACTGGTACTCAAAAGCCAGGCCACCCTTCAGGGGTGGGGTGATCACTGAGGGACCCACCCCATCATAGCCAGGCCCCCTGCAACCAGTTACAGAATCTGTGACAAGGCAGAATTGGTGTGTAGATCCTGAGCTCTTTCACTTAAAACTTGGGGACCATGGGTCAATTTTAGCAGACAATGGGAAAGGTGCCAGTACTCAGTACCCCCAAGTACCCCCTCAAAAAAAGCCCTGATCGCTCTGCTATAAACCTAATGTATGATTCTGCAATTACTGATCCTAAATCTATCACGTTGGCTAATGAGATGACTACTAACAGTGGGTCTAGCAGGATAGATGCTGAAATCCAGGAATGTAGGTTCATGGCAAGCAGCATTCAAGGATCCGGTACTTCCCTTACACATGTCGCTTCCTTCTACAGCCTGGCCCTGGTCGTCTGAATCACACCATTCTGATGCAGAGAACAATGTATGCTGTAGGGCATATCATAAAGTGGCCTTTTGGAAATTTTTCCAGCCAAGATCTCGAATCTGAAACAGGATAAGCTTAGAACCCTCTCTGCTTCTATTCCTTCTCCCTAAATTTAAGCTTTCAGGAATTGCCTTGAAAACTTGTTGAGCCTAAAGGTGCAGAGTGAGTATTATATAGCATTACGTAATGCACTGGAAATGTGAGAAGAGCATAGGTTAGAAATAAATCATAAAAATACCAGTGTCATGACTGCAGCCAACACGTTGGAAGGAATAGATCAAGGCTGCTAGATGGAAAAAGCAGGTTAGTTTTTTTTTTTATTATTTTAAATAGATTTGCTTAAGGCAGTGTTCCTTGGATCCCCAGTGCAGTGTCATGTGCTCTTTTTCTTTGAAGGTATTGTCCTTTGATCTTTCATGGCTGCATAGTTGAGTTCTTCGCTCATTCTTTATAGGCCACCATTCTCTAACAGAGAATGTTTAATGTGAGCAAGTGCAAAGTGATGCATGTAGGAAAGAGGAACCCGAATTATAGCTATGTAATACAAGGTTCCACGTTAGGAGCCACCGACCAGGAAAGGGATCTAGGCGTCGTCGTTGATGAGACGTTGAAATCCTTTGCTCAGCGTGCGGCAGCGACTAAGAAAGCAAATAGAATGTTAGGTGTTATTAGGAAAGGAATGCATAACAAAAATGAGGACATTATAATGCCTTTGTATCGCTCCATGGTGCAACCGCACCTCGAATGTTGTGTTCAATTCTGGTCGCCACATCTCAAAAAAGATATAGCGGAATTAGAGAAGGACGATGAAAACGATAAAGGGGATGGACGGGACGACTTCCCTATGAGGAAAAACTGAAGTGGCTAGGGCTCTGAGCTTGGAGAAAAGATGGCTGAGGGGAGATATGATAGAGGTCTATAAAATAATGAGTGGAGTGGGATGGCTAGATGTGAATCGCTTGTTTACTCTTTCCAAAAATACTAGGGCTAGGGGGCATGCAATGAATCTACAAAGTAGTAAATTTAAAACAAATTGGAGAAAATGTTTCTTTACTCAATGCATAATTAAACTCTGGAATTTGTTTCCAGAGAATGTGGTAAAAGCAGTTAGCTTAGCGGGGTTTAAAAAAGGTTTGGATGGCTTCCTAAAGATAAAGTCCATAGACCATTATTAAGATGGACTTGGGGAAAATCCACTGCTTATTTCTAGGATAAGGAGCATAAAATGTATTGTACTGTTTTGGAATCTTGCCAGGTGCTTGTAACCTGGATTGGCCACTGTTGGAAATAGGATATTGGGCTTGATGGATGTTCGGTCTGTCCCAGTATGGCGAAGCTTATGTTCTTTGAGTTTTTCAATTCAGAAAAATGAATCTCTTCCAAACCTGCATAAACTCAAATCAATGACTGGACTTGACCTATTGATCAAACCAGCAGTAAAAAAGGGGTGTAGAGATGAAGTCAGTGGCGTAGCCACAGGTGGGCCTGGGTGGGCCAGGGCACACCCACTTTGGACTCAGGCCCACCCAAAATTGTGACCCTCTTGCTGTGGCTGGTTGGGATCTCCAAACCTTGCCAGCTGAAGATTTTCTTTCCTTGGGCAGCCAGCAGCTCTTGTCTTGAGCTGAGGCTGAAACTTGCTGGAAGCAGCATCAGTTTGAGGCAAGTTCTGCTGGCTGCCATTTGGAAGAGTGCTGGCTGCTGGAGGAGAAGGAGGAGGAGATCTTCAGCTGGTAGGGCTTGGGGATTCCTGCCAGCTCAAGTATTTAATATTTGGGGTTTGTGGGTAGGGAGGGGTGGAGAGAGAAGCAAACCAGAAGGGGGCCAAATTCCATGCCCACCCACTTTGGGCTCAGGCCTACCCAAAACTGGCCATCTGGCTACGCCCCTGGATGGAGTGAAGAAAGAAGGAAGGGAAGAGGAAAAAAGAAAGAGTCAAAAATATTCCTGAGGAGAGCCACTAAAATGGCTCTGAGATGGCTCATAAACCTAAACCTAAAATTAAGCTTAAGGACTTAAATATGTAGAACCTGGAGCACTGCAATATGGACCATCATTAGTAAAATATTTGATTCAGATATTCCACTGATTTCCTCATTAATAATTTTGAAATCCTGTTCTCCAGAATTCACGCTCTCTCCCAATAATTACAAATTGTTTGACATATTAGTTACTATAGCACAACGTATGATTCTAAATAATTGGAAAACCTCTTCAGTGTTAAATGAACATTTCTGGTGGAAATCTGTTCTAATGTACCACAAGCTAGAACTGGCTTCCGCCACTTTCACAGGATCAAGAATTAAAACAAATGCGGTATGGTCTCCAATTACTACTACTACTACTACTATTTAGCATTTCTATAGCGCTACAAGGCGTACGCAGCGCTGCACAAACATAGAAGAAAGACAGTCCCTGCTCAAAGAGCTTACAATCTAGTAGACAAAAAATAAAGTAAGCAAATCAAATCAATTAATGTGAACGGGAAGGAAGAGAGGAGGGTAGGTGGAGGCGAGTGGTTACAAGTGGTTACGAGTCAAAAGCAATGTTAAAGAGGTGGGCTTTCAGTCTAGATTTAAAGGTGGCCAAGGAAGGGGCAAGACGTAGGGGCTCAGGAAGTTTATTCCAGGCGCAGGGTGCAGCGAGACAGAAGGCGCGAAGTCTGGAGTTGGCAGTAGTGGAGAAGGGAACAGATAAGAAGGATTGCTTCCTATCTTGATTCCATTACAAATGAAACTACATAAATGATAACTACCTATCTTAGATTATTATTATAACTATAATTGTATAATTCCTTGGCACACTATAATCTATTATCTATCTCCATAATGCACCTTTTTATTTTTGGCTGTGACCCCAGGATTGCAATGATGATGCACCTACGGAGATCCCACCTAGGTTGTGACCCTAAGGGCACCCACAGTTTAGGAAGCTCTGATCTGAAGGATGTAGGTCCCTGGTGTGACCATACTTTTGAGTTATGTACAGGTCTGGTCATTCCATCTCAAATAATCATTATCATCATAATCAGAGCGGAACTTGAAAAGGTAAAGAGAAATGATAAAGGGGGAGTAATAGCTCCCTCATGAAGAAAGGGTAAACCAGTTACAGTCCTTCAGCTTGGAGAACAGAGGTCTGAAAGGAAATCAGATAGATGCTTATAAAATCATCGGTAGGATTTGTTGCTGGGTGATATGGACAATGACATCACTTGGATTAAGAAAGGTTAGACATGTTTCTAGAAGACAGGTCCATTGAGCACTTCGGGGAATGCCAGCTCTTACTGCTGGGAAGTAAAAGTGAATATGAGAATGGACCACTTCATGAGTGGAAGAATGGAGGAGTAGCCTAGTGGTTAGTGCAGCAGACCTTGTCCCTGGGGAACTGGGCTCAATTCCCACCGTAGCTCCTTGTGACTATGGGCAAATCACTTAACCCTCCATTGCTCCAGGTACAAATAAGTACCTGTACATACTACGTAACCCGCTTTGAATGTAGTTGCAAAAACCACAGAAAGACAGTATGGTGAAGGCGGTTAGCTTGGCAGAGTTTAAAAAGGGGTTAGACGGTTTCCTAAAGGACAAGTCCATAAACCACTACTAAATGGACTTGGGAAAAATCCACAATTCCAGGAATAACATGTATTGAATGTTTGTACGTTTGGGAAGCTTGCCAGGTGCCCTTGGCCTGGACAGGATTCTGGGCTCGATGGACCCTTGGTCTTTTCCCAGTGTGGCATTACTTATGTACTTATATCAAATTTCATTCCCATTAGGATATTTTGGGTATGTCTTTCAAGCAACTCAGATTGGCCACTGTCAGAGGCAGGATGCTGGGCTCAGTGGACCTTTGATCTGACCCAAGATGGAATTCTTATGATGGGATAGAAAGAGGACTTAAGAAATGCAAACATTTTTTGGTAGTGGATAATTAACAGTAGACAGGAAAGGAATGGAATTTGGGTTAGCTCATACCATTTCCAGTTCTAGCTCAAGGATAGTCACATTCAGGTATAGTTAGGGCCCTGTTTATAAAGGTGAGTTAGCATTTTTAGCGCATGCTAACCATTTAGACGCCCAAAGGAATATTATGGGCATCTACATGGTTAGCGCATACTCATTTTTAGTGCGCGCTAAAACCATTCGCACGCCTTTGTAAACAGGGCCCTAAGTATCTTCCTGTTCCCAGAAGCCTCACAACCTACGGTGGGCAATTTTATAAATTGGCGCCATAAAATAGCCGACCTTGGTGCCAGCTTTACAATGGCACTTACGTGTGCCTAAGTTGTTACAGAATACAGGCATAAGGTGACGTTGGTGCACCAAAAGTTAGGCACAGGATACATATTTATTTATTTATTTGTAACATTTGTATCCCACATTTTCCCACCCATTAGCAGGCTCAATGTGGCGATCGCCAGGTCCGCTAGATGTTAAACAAATACAGTATAAAATAAGGGTCGGGTAAGGTAAGGGTATACAAGTACAATAAGGGTCAAGGAAATAAGGAATATATAATGTCCAAAGCAATGTAAGGTTTTGATGCATTGCAGAGTTGAGGCATTTAAGTTGGGTCAGTAGGGTAGACCTTGCAAAACAGAGAGGTCTTTAACAATCGCCTGAAATTTAGATGGTCATGGATGGTTTCCACACTCTTTGGTAATGCATTCTTCATTTGTGTACTTAAGTAGGAGAAATTGGATGCATAGGTTGATTTGTATCTGAGTCCAATGCAGCTTGGATGGTGGAGGTTCAAATAGGTACGTGACGCTCTGGTTCTGTTTCTGGTCGGAAGATCTATCAAGTCAACCATGTATCCTGGGGTTTCACCGTAGATAATCTTGTGGACTAAAGAGCAAATTTTAAAGGTAATGCGTTCCTTGATTGGGAGCCAGTGCAGTTTTAATCGGAGAGGTTTAGTGCTATCGAATCGTGTTTTGCCGAATATGAACCTCTTGGCTGGAATAAGGGGACTCGCCTAAGTGTATGCATGCAATCTTTACGTTCTGCGCATGCTAGGCAAAACACCCATTGCACACCCATGCTCCACCCAGGTTAATGCCCTCCCATGCAGCTACATGCTAAGGGACTTAAGCGCACATTTTCTAGAATAGCGCCTAGCACCTATGTGCATAACTGCAAGCGCATACGTGCTATTATTCTATACCTTGTGCGTGCGATTGGTACCTAGATTCAGGTGCACCTTAAAGAATTGCTCTTCATGTTCGTACCTGAGGTAATGGATGACTTAGGGGCCTTTTTAGTAAGCGCTGGTAAGCCCAACGCGAGCTTACCACTTGCTATTCCGGGCTACCGCAGGAGCGCGCCATTTTTCCGGCACTACAAAAATACGTTCTATTTTTGTAGCGCCGGTGCTTACCTGGTGGTAATCGTGCAGCACCGCATGCTGCCCAGTTACTGCTGGGTTAGCGCGGGAGCCCTTACCGCCACCTCAATGGATGGTGGTAAGTGCTTCCACCCCCCACCCCGAAATGGCTGCACGGCAAGTAGTTCACTTACCACACGGCCATTTCTTTTCGAGCTGCCTTTTAACCGCTGCATCAAAAACACACGCTGACGCTAACGCAGCTTAGTAAAAGGACCTCTTAGCGACTTGCCCGAGGTCATAGAGGAGCTGTGGTGGGATTTGAATCCTGGTTTTCCTCATTCTCTACTGTTGTTCTAGGAAGGTATAGTTGATAATGATGATATAAACTGGTAGATTCAGCAGTAATCAGAATATATCTCTGCAGGGTAAAAGTGGTGGTTGGATAGAGTTGGCCTCACAATGAAGGTAATGGTGGAGGAGTGGCCTAGTGGTTAGGGTGTTGGACTCTGGTCCTGGGGAACTGAGAAACTGAGTTCGATTCCCACTTCAGGCACAGGCAGCTCCTTGTGACTCTGGGCAAGTCACTTAACCCTCCATTGCCCCATGTAAGCCACATTGAGCCTGCCATGAGTGGGAAAGCGCGGGATACAAATGTAACAAAAATAAAATAGATACTATTGGAGATTCTACATGGAATGTTGCTACTATTGGAGATTCTACATGGAATGTTGCTATTCCACTAGCAACATTCCATGTAGAAGGCTGCGCAGGCTTCTGTTTCTGTGAGTCTGACGTCCTGCACGTACGTGCAGGATGTCAGACTCACAGAAGCAGAAGCCTGCGCGGCCACATTGGTGATCTGCAAGGGCCGACTTCTGCATGGAATGTTGCTAGTGGAATAGCAACATTCCATGTAGAATCTCAAATAGTAGCAACTGTGGAGGCGTGGCCTAGTGGTTAGGGTGGTGGACTTTGGTCCACTTCAGGCACAGGCAGCTCCTTGTGACCCTGGGCAAGTCACTTAACCCTCCATTGCCCCATGTAAGCCACATTGAGCCTGCCATGAGTGGGAAAGCGCAGGGTACAAATGTAACAACAAAAAAATGGAGGAAAAAACCTAACAGAATTTAAGAGGACATGGCAATAACTCAGAGGATGCTTAGCTGCTAAGAAGTTATTGGAAAACCATAGATCAACTGCAAAACGAAGTGAATCAGCAAACTAGATGGACCCTAATGATCTTATCTGCCATCGTAGGTTACGTTTTCTGTTTTTATGAACCTAACACTGAAGGGGGGAAAAAAAGGGATGTTAAAAGGCAGGCCAAGAAAAGAAAGGCTGGAAGATACTGCGCTGTAGAAATATGTTTCCTAGGTTCGGGCTTTTGGTTACATTTGTAAGCTTAACCCTTGCAAAAGTAAGAAAATAAATGAATGGAGATGTTGACTGAATATGTCATATATCATTTAAATATCTAGGATTGACCTTTGCCTCCAATCCAAATTGGTGAAAACATATGGGAAGCATTAAGCCTGAGGCTAGCGATTCTTCAAAAGGAATTGTTAGCTTGCATTACCAAGCTAGAGGTTAATCCTTTTTACGATGCACGGGAAGAATGTTAAGCCAGAAATGAACAATGGATGTGTACAGTATATATCAACTGCTCAGAGCCTCAGAGAAGTCATTTCAAAGCCAGGCAAGGACAGGGAAAATAAATGTCACATTTTATAGATGCATATTAGATCATTTATTAGCCTTTATCCATTTATATTAATCCACAGCCTTATGTCAGTGGACTTCTCTCCCAGTTCTCAAGGGCTGCCAATGAGACAGGTTTTCAGGATATCCCTATCGAATATGCATAGGTCCCTGTAACAAGTAACTACATATATTCTTAATATAGAATCACTAGTACCAAAAAGTCTTTTAAAAAAACTTATAATAATAACATACCAGGTTCTTCTAGTCCTTCACTTCTCACACACACATTCTCTCATACATAGTAACATAGTAACGTGAGTAACATAGTAGATGACAGCAGAGAAAGACCTGTACGGTCCATCCAGTCTTCCCAACAAGATAACCTCATATGCGCTACTTTATATGTATACCTGACCTTGATTTGTATCTGCCATTTTCAGGGCACAGACCGTAGAAGTCTACCCAGCACTAGCCCCGCCTCCCAACCACTAGTCCCACCTCCCAACCACCGGTGCTGCCACCCAATCTCTGCTAAGCTTAAGAGGATCCATTCCTTCTGAACAGGATTCCTTTATGTTTATCCCACACATTTTTGAATTATGTTACCGTTTTCATCTCCACCGCCTCCCGCGGGCATTTCAAGTATCCACCACTCTCTCCGTGAAAAAATACTTCTTGATATTTTTCTTGAGTCTGCCCCCCTTCAACCTCATTTCATGCCCTCTAGTTCTACACACTTGTACTTCAAACCATTTCAATTACAATATCACTTTTTTCCCTCGAAGAGAAACAGAGATAACATAGGTAGAAAAGCTACACTGGCTTCCGCTCAAAGAACGTATTGCGTTCAAGTTATGCACTCTAGTTCATAAAATCATTCATGGAGATGCCCCAGCCTACATGTTAGACCTGGTAGACTTGCCACCCAGGAACGCTGAAAGATCACCCCTTAATCTTCACTTCCCTAGCTGCAAAGGTCTAAAATACAGACTAACGCATGCGTCAAGCTTTTCGTACCTGAGTACGCAGTTATGGAACGCATTGCCGCTTAACCTAAAAACTATTTACGAACTAACTAACTTTCGTAAATCTCTGAAGACCTACCTCTTCAACAGGGCATACCACAATGTTCAATAATTGTAAATGTAACACATCTCCACTTTACCTATATTCGGAACTGTTTTCTTCTTATATCTGTTTGCTTGATTTTATTATATCATATATGTTCTCTAAGCAACACTAATTGTCATCTTCTAATCTGGAATGGCGAATGCCATAATAACGGTATACTGTAAGCCACATTGAGCTTCTCATTTTCCCCCCCAAACCCACCTCCCCGCTCCCCCCGTTTTCTATTTCTGTTGTTGGCTCTCTCATTCTCCCTGTCTCTTCAGCTCGAAATCTTGGGGTCATCTTTGACTCTTCTCTCTCCTTCTCTGCTCATATCCAGCAGATTGCCAAGACCTGTCGTTTCTTTCTTTACAACATCCGTAAAATCCGCCCCTTTCTTTCCGCGCACTCTACCAAAACCCTCATCCACACCCTTGTCACCTCTCGTTTAGACTACTGCAATCTGCTTTTTGCTGGCCTCCCACTTAGTCACCTCTCCCCTCTCCAGTCGGTTCAAAACTCTGCTGCCCGTCTCGTCTTCCGCCAGGGTCGCTTTACTCATACTACCCCTCTCCTCAAGACCCTTCACTGGCTCCCTATCCATTTTCGCATCCTGTTCAAACTTCTTCTACTAACCTATAAATGTACTCACTCTGCTGCTCCCCAGTATCTCTCCACACTCGTCCTTCCCTACACCCCTTCCCGTGCACTCCGCTCCATGGATAAATCCTTCTTATCTGTTCCCTTCTCCACTACTGCCAACTCCAGACTTCGCGCCTTCTGTCTCGCTGCACCCTACGCCTGGAATAAACTTCCTGAGCCCCTACGTCTTGCCCCATCCTTGGCCACCTTTAAATCTAGACTGAAAGCCCACCTCTTTAACATTGCTTTTGACTCGTAACCACTTGTAACCACTCGCCTCCACCTACCCTCCTCTCTTCCTTCCTGTTCACAATAATTGATTTGATTTGCTTACTTTATTTATTTTTTGTCTATTAGATTGTAAGCTCTTTGAGCAGGGACTGTCTTTCTTCTATGTTTGTGCAGCGCTGCGTATGCCTTGTAGCGCTATAGAAATGCTAAATAGTAGTAGTAGTAGTAGTAATTGAGCCTGCAAATAGGTGGGGAAATGTGGGATACAAATACAACAAATAAATAAATAAATAAATAAATATAACTGTTATTATTATAAGTTTTAAAAAAAGACTTTTTGGTACTAATAAAGATTCTATATTAGGAATATATATAGTTACTTCTTATAGGGACCTATGAGACATTAGTAACTAGATTGAAATAGAAGGCTCTCATTTTGGGATACAGTTTATAACGAATATGCATGAGAGAGATCTGCATACAATTCATTCATTCGTTCATTTCAGGTGTTTATATACTGCTTAGACCTAAGCGGTTTACAGTTTAATTTTACAGGTACTGAGTCGGTCCTTAATGGGCTCACAATCTAAGTAGTACCTGGGGCAACAAAGGGTTAAGTTACTAGCCCAGGGTCACAAGGAGCTGCAGAAGGAATTGAACCTGGTTCCCCAGGATCTCAACCCACTGCCGACCGATGCACATTCTTTAGGGATATCCTAAAAATCTGACCTGTTGTTGGCCCATGAGGAATGGGAGTGAAGACCAAGGTCTTCTGTCATATTGCTTTCATCCATCTACCTATGTTGCATGAGACCCATAGGGCAAATATTAGAAACTTTAATTATTTACTTATTTATTTCCATATATATCCGCCAACACTGAGCAAAAAAACAAAACAAAAACAGCACGAAGGGCCTTTAAAAACAAAGGGAACACAGTTCTTTCATTAGAAAAATCCTTTAATAGTGAACTTTGATCGAAGAAAGACCCGACACGGGCCGTGTTTCGGTGCTACCGCACCTGCGTCAGGGGTCACACCAATGACAAAGGAGGTTTCAACAGACTAATTTCAAACGTCTAATGTTTTCCAAAATTTTGTATGATATGTTCCACACCAATGACAATGCAGTGCAAAACTCACGCACACCGTCGGTGTAAGACTTCTTGAGACTTACACTGACGGTGTGCGTGAGCTTTGCATTGCATTATATCCGGAGGAACATATCATGCAAAATTTTGGAAAACATCAGACGTTTGAAATTAGTCTGTTGAAACCTCCTTTGTCATTGTTGTGACCCCTGATGCAGGTGCGGTAGCACCGAAACACGGCCCGTGTCGGGTCTTTCTTCAATCAAAGTTCACTATTAAAGGATTTTTCTAATGAAAGAACTGTGTTCCCTTTGTTTTTAAAGGCCTTTCGTGCTATTTTTTTTTTTGCTTGGACTTTTTCTGTACTTAGTTCCCTCTCTCTGTTACATTATCCTCGAACACTGGAAATACCATTTATTGCAGTTTATAAGACAACACACATGAAAAGAACTTCAGCTGCAACAATACAACACAAGAACTTGCCTATGGTTTCATATAGCATATTCATAATTTAACTGAAAGCATTTTATTATAATGACTTTCTATCTATTAAGTTTTGCAGTTGAATTGGGTTCTAAACTCTATAATACATAGGAAAAATAGGAAGTCCAAAACTCCACGAAATGTATACAAAATAGCCAAAAAGTAGAGAGAAAACACACACACAGAAGGGCATTTTCGAAGGGGACGTCCATGTTTTGATATGGACGTCCTTGCAAAACGTCCCGATCTAGGGGCAGGGAAACCCGTATATTGGAAACAAGGTGGACGTCCATCTTTCGTTTCGAAAATACCATCAGGGACGTCCAAATCCTTAAATTTGGTCGTTCCTAGATTTGGTTGTCCCTAGACTTGGTTGTTTCTGATTTTTGGCAATAATCGAAACCAAGGACGTCCATCTCAGAAACGACCAAATGCAAGCCATTCGGTCATGGGAGGAGCCAGCATTTGTAGTGCACTGGTCCCCCTCACATGCCAGGACACCAACCGGGCACCCTAGGGGGCACTGCAGTGGACTTCATAAATTGCTCCCAGGTACATAGCTCCCTTGGCTACGCCACTGGCTCAGTTGTTCTAACTGTATTAAGGTGTTGATTGTATAGGACCAAGCAAAAAGAATCTCATTTGACTTATTTATCTTTGTTGTCAACATAGGTTGTCATTGTGAGTGTAGTCAAGTCAATGTTGCAAGAGACAGTGCATCAGAACGTATTTGTAATAGGAGTTAAACTAACATCCAGTGGCAACAGCCATGGTCAAAGGTAAGATCTGAGCCATGAGTTGAGGGAGATGCTTTTTTGACCTTTAGACAAACCTTTGTAGTAGAGATTTGACATCCTGCTGGATGACCCCACCCCCCCCCCCCCACCCCAGAATGCTGGAAGGATTAAACCTCCCATATAAAAATAAATAAATCTGATGATAACACAGGCTTTGGTTGGGAACCTTGTAGTGCAGAAATTTGAGCTAACAAGCTTCAGTTATTTTTGCAACCAGAAACAGAGTCACATATCACCATGGAAAGTTTAAGCCCCTGAGCTGCTGCTAATGAATTTTCAGACCTCTTTGTTTCTCAGACCTAGGAGATGTGTCCTCTTTTTACATCCAGCTCACAAGCCGTAGAGGCCCAGTGACAGAGATTTTGCAGATCCTTGACACCATAGCAGAATATAGAGTGATATTCCCTGAAGCCCACAATTTACCAGTGACAATGAATATGGATTTGTAAGGTTACAGCCGCTTCTGAGGCTCAACAGAGGAGAAAAGCTGCAAATATTTTCCGTCTACTTGATATTTGGCACCTGCTAGTTCTAAAATCACTCTCGTGCCTGATCATATATTTATTCTGACACTGGTATTAGCAATTTGAACCCATAACCACAGCCCGAAGTTTCCTGCAGCAACTCGAAGGTAAATTCTGTGAAGATAGAAAATTCTGTGGCAAAGTTTTCAAAAGTCGGTGGCACGTTTGCACAGCAAATAATAATGCAAATATATAGTTTACTTTCCCTCAAATTCTATATATGGTGCCTTAAGTTGTGCTCACTAATTTGGATGCATGGCCGCATCGCATGCACAACTTAATTGATTAACAGGCCAATCAGTGCCGATCATTGGTACTTAACGACCAATTAGCAGCACTAATTGGCTTTAATTAGAATTTATGCACACAACTTTCTGGGGGTATTCTATAACGCAGTGTGCGTAAATTCTAATATGGTCAGTCAAAATGGGGGCATGGTCAGGGGTGTGGAATTGGCGGGTTGTGAGTATTTAAAAAAAACTATACGCACTATTATAGAATACACCCGACGTGCGCCTAACTTAGGCACAGGAATTTAGGACTGGTTTTAGATGGCCTAAATAGGTGTGCTTAAATTTTAGTCGCAAGAATGGTGCATGAGCGTATTCTATAAACTACTCCTAACTTTAGGCGTAGTTTATAGAATCATGCTAACTGTGCGGTTTTATGGCGCCAAAATTTGAAGACGCCATATATAGAATTTTCCCCCTTTGTAAAAATAAAGAGGGTAAAATTTTAACAGGCTAACTAGAAAAAAAGGGGGGGGGGGGTGTTCCTATTTTATAAGGGCACACTCCCCGAATTTTATAAAACACACTCCCTGATAGCTCATAACAGCTCTTGCATAAAGTTACACATGCTCTGAGGCAGCTGTAATAACTCTGCAGAAATCAGTGCAAATCCACAGGTATTTTATAAAGCATGAATGTACTTACCATTCCACCCCTGTTCTGCCCTAGCGCCTCCCCCTGGGATTCCTACACGCAGCCCGTGCAAAACTGCATGCAATATCATTTTTCTATGCATACACCCTTGCCCAATCATACATGAGCAGTTTCCCACCTGGGAAATGATGCATCAAATTACCCCTAAATGCATTTGCTTATTATGTTCTTTGTATGTCTGGATATTGTATTTCTTTTCTTGGGGAAATAGTGATTGAGGCAGGAGTTGGAGAATAGGAATGGGGGAGGGGATCTGGGGATCTTGGATAAGAATGATGGAGGAAGAGAGGGAGACAGGATCTTGAAGGAAGGAGAAGAAGAAGAGATTTTAAGGAGGGCAGGATAGAAGGTGGAGGAGAATAAAGGGTTTGGGGGGGATGGAGATGAGGAGGAGGAATTGGGAGCAAAGGAAGGCAAGGGAAGGAGTGAAAGGAGGGAGGAAAGGAAAGAAGGACCAGCGTGGGGGAGGAGAAGGCAAGAGATACTACGGTACATCAGGGAAGAAGAGATCAGGAATCAGGATAGGGAGGGCTGGTGAATCTACTCACACACTCATTCTGGCAATAATTTTTTTCACACACACACACACACACACACACACACACACACACACACACACACACACACACACACACACACACATGTCACACTCCCGATTCCTTCTTTCAGTCTTCCTCTGATCCCCTCACTCACTCACTCACTCACTCACTCCACAGCTCCTTCCCTTCTCCTCCCTCACTCACACATCCCCACATGGGGGGGGGGGGGCAGTTTCATAACTGGGTGCCTCCAATTGGCACCTGGAGACCACTCAGTAGAAGTCTATTCTATAAAGGAATGTAGGTGCATAAGGTTCTGTTAGAATGCTAGCATAATCGACTATCAACACGCCTAAAATTTAGTTGCCCGGAAATACGCCAGCCAGCCATACTCTATCAGTTACGCATATAAGCGGGAACTCTGACTATTCCCTGCCCATGAGGGCAACTGAAACTATTTTTTTCAAATTTGTCCGAAATCGAATCTGTGGCTGAAATGTGCCCCGACCTCAACAGGAACAGCCCCCTCTCTCTCTTCTACCACCACCACTGCTGCCCCCCTTAAACCACAGGAGCTCCCTCTTCCTCCCTCCCTCCACCCCACCCCCTGAACATAAGAAGCCCACTCTCCTAGACCTACCTATCCCAGGTCTTCAGTCAAAATGGCTCCTGCAACTTCCAGTGGCAGTCTCATAAGATTGCCACTGGAGTCCATGGTCACCATTTTGAGACTGGAGTTGGCACAGTGATCGCTCCTGCCCCGAGTAGCCACTAGACCACCTGGGTGGTAAGGTAGGCTCGAGGAGGTAGGGGGAGGGGCAGAAGCAGCAGTGGTGGTGGCCTACAGGTGGGCCTGGAGGTGGTAGTGGCCTATGGGTACATCCGAGAAGGGGGTCTTATGTTTGAGGGGGTGGGAGTAGGAGGGAGGGAGGAAAGAAGGGATCCTTCAATTTGGGGGGGGGGGATAATGAGGAGAGCCAAGAGACATAGAACATGCACCAGCCTTTAGTTTCACCCATGTAAGCCCCCCTTGCAAATATGTGCTATGTAAGTTAACATGAGCATTTACAGAATAGTGCTTGGGTGGCACGCCAGCAGGACTGCATCATGCATGTAAACGCTGGCATTCTAAACCAACAGCACGCAAACAGTAGTAACCTAGTTTTGCATTTCCAGACGTACACGTGTTGCTTTCGTGAAAATAATGAAGTAAGAATATCTGCAGGTGTATTTTCCAATGGCTCATACTTTCACTTTGAAAACTGGCACAAAATCCACTGGAATGAAGTACTTGGCAGAAGTTTGCAGTGATGGAGGGAGGCAGCGTGAACATCGACCCATCAATGTTCCAGAAGTTTCAGCTGATGTCTGGAAAAAAAAAATCCTTGAATAGTTCTGAGAACCTGTGGAGGAAGAATTAGAATGAGAAAATATTTCAGAGAGGGATGGCGAGATTGAAAATGATTACTGTTAACGCGATGAGGAAATAGAGAGTGTCTTTCTAAAGCGGGAGGACCGGCAGCTACAGGGGACAGTACAGATACCCCAGCTCGAACCCCGGAGGACTGAATAGATTTTCCTACTTTTCACAGCCCTGCTGAACGCCAACTGAGCTGTTTGTGCAACCCTGTTGCCAAACCATAGTATAATGTATGAGGAATGTGGGGGGAAATGTACCTAAAATAAACCCCCAAAAGAATCTGCTCCTTGTACAGACAAATTGCCCATAATTAAAGAGTGGCTGGTCCTTGTTCCTGCAAACAGCATAAATCTAAAAATGCTCAGGCCCTTGGGAGCAGCCCAACCTGCTTATTACTGGACATTTGGACTGCATGGGTTTGACCCAAATTGCTTAACTTCCCAGCAAAGAAAATAAAACAGGAAGAAACTGAAACGCGTTGCTGTGACTTTCTGTTCATTTTTCTGTGTGTGTTTAGCTTTCCCTGTCTGGCCTCTTGATTTACATTTTTCCTCCCTATGCAGTTGCCTTGGATGGCTGATGTGTCGTGAAAAGCCCTCATCTGCTTCTCCATCTGCAGGATCCTTCTTTTTATTTTACCATCCATCTCTCATTAGAAAGCTGTCGCGTTGAACGTCTCTCCTCATCACTCACCCTTCCTTCCCATTGCAAAATCACAAAGCACAGCCTTTAATAGGATTTTCCTCAGGATTCTTGCATCCCCATGCGGGGCTGACTTAACTATTAGGCATGACTAGGCAGTAGCCCAGAGCGGCAGCATCTGAGGGGTGGGAAAGGGCAGCAGCAGTCAAAACAAAAGAACCACAAAAAAACATCAGCACCTTCTTTTACCTGCAGAGAGAATGGACACACTCGTACGTAGGAAACACAATGGATAAATCCTTCTTATCTGTTCCCTTCTCCACTACTGCCAACTCCAGACTTCACGCCTTCTGTCTCGCTGCACCCTACGCCTGGAATAAACTTCCTGAGCCCCTACGTCTTGCCCCATCCTTGGCCACCTTTAAATCTAGACTGAAAGCCCACCTCTTTAACATTGCTTTTGACTCCTAACCACTTGTAACCACTCGCCTCCACCTACCCTCCTCTCTTCCTTCCCGTTCACATTAATTGATTTGATTTGCTTACTTTATTTATTTTTTGTCTATTAGATTGTAAGCTCTTTGAGCAGGGACTGTCTTTCTTCTATGTTTGTGCAGCGCTGCGTATGCCTTGTAGCGCTATAGAAATGCTAAATAGTAGTAGTAGTAATATCTGATAATGTGCTGTCCAATTCTGCAGGTGATTGTGGGAGAAGAGGATGTTGGGATGATCATTGGAGCCGACTCTGTGGGTGCTGTGGGTACTTGAGCACCCCCAATATTGAGAAAATTCCTTGTATGTGTCAAGGGAGGGGTTATTTCCATTGGGCTTAGGACCCCCAATAATTATGAAAATCCTGGGGGGAGGGGGAGGATATAACACTGAAGGGTCCCCTATGGTGTCCATTAGCCTTTGCACAGGCCCTGTCCCCATGCACTGCAGTGGACATCCTGTTGCCAAAAGCAGAATGTGCTTCATGTCACATGCAGATAAAAAAAGCAGGGGCGTAGCTATCATGGGGCCACAGGGGCGTGGGCCCCCGTAGATCTGGCCCTGGACCCCCCTGCTGTGACCCTCTCGACCCCCCTTTCCCACCGCCAACCCTCCCCCACCGCGGTCGCATACCTTTGCTGGCGGGGGACCCCGACCCCCGCCAGCCGAAGTCCTCTTCTCGGCCGCGCGGCGTTGCTTGCTGAATGAGCTGATCAAGTTTCTGTGCGTGTGTCTGACATCAGACGCACACACAGAAACAGATTCAAACTTGATCAGATCATTCGGCAACGCCGTGCAGCCGAGAAGAGGACTTCGGCTGGCGGGGGTTGGGGTCCTCCGCCAGCAAAGGTACGTGGCGGAAGAGGGTTGGTGGCGGGAAGGGGGGGTTGAGAGGGTTGCGGCGGGGGGGGGGGGGGGTCAGCAACGCCCCTGCAAAAAAGACAAAAAAATGGAACAGGAGGGTAACAGAAGATGTGGTTTATTACAAGGTTACCCGACGTGGGTAATACAAGACATAAAATATCAACAAAAAATATATATCAACAGAACTGCATAAGACAGATAGGTGGATTCAGTTATTTTAGTGTTGTATATCTCCATCTATCTGTCTTATGCAGTTCTGTTGATATATATTTTGTGTTGATATTATTTTTTGTTGATATCTTATGTCTTGTATTAAAATTATTATTTTATTGCATGCATATTTAATCTGAATGTTTTTAACTCATATTGATTTGATATTATATTTTATTGCATTATGTTTTTAGATTTGATCTGTTTTTATCTTATATCATAAGTAGAGGAGTGTGGTAGCCGTGTTAGTCCACTCTTAAGGTTATCAATAGAAATCAAACAAAATAAAACATGGAAAAGAAAATAAGATGATACCTTTTTTATTGGACATAACTTAATACATTTCTTGATTAGCTTTCGAAGGTTGCCCTTCTTCCCCTCCTCCCACCCTGTCAGACTGTCATAATAATGCTTGAATGTTTTCACTTATATACACTGTCAGCTAACACATTTGCTTATTTCCGATCTGAGGAAGAAGGGCAACCTTCGAAAGCTAATCAAGAAATGTATTAAGTTATGTCCAATAAAAAAGGTATCATCTTATTTTCTTGTCCATGTTTTATTTTGTTTGATTTCTATAGATTCTACATGGAATATTGCTATTCCACTAGCAACATTCCATGTAGAAGTCGGCCCTTGTAGATCACCAATGTGGCCGCGCAGGCTTCTGCTTCTGTGAGTCTGATGTCCTGCACGTATGTGCAGGACGTCAGACTCACAGAAACAGAAGCCTGCGCAGCCTTCTACATGGAATGTTGCTAGTGGAATAGCAACATTCCATGTAGAATCTCCAATAGTAGCAACATTCCATGTAGAATCTCCAATGGTATCTATTTTACTGTCATAGTAATGCTTGAATGTTTTCACTTATATACACTGTCAGCTAGCACATTTGCTTATTTCCGATCTGAGGAAGAAGGGCAACCTTCGAAAGCTAATCAAGAAATGTATTAAGTTATGTCCAATAAAAAAGGTATCATCTTATTTTCTTTTCCATGTTTTATTTTGTTTGATTTCTATAGATTCTACATGGAATGTTGCTATTCCACTAGCAACATTCCATGTAGAAGTCGGCCCTTGTAGATCACCAATGTGGCCGCGCAGGCTTCTGCTTCTGTGAGTCTGACGTCCTGCACTCAGACTCACAGAAACAGGTGCAGCCTTCTACATGGAATGTTGCTAGTGGAATAGCAACATTCCATGTAGAATCTCCAATAGTAGCAACATTCCATGTAGAATGTCCAATAGTATCTATTTTATTTTTGTTACATTTGTACCCTGCGCTTTCCCACTCATGGCAGGCTCAATGCGGCTTACATGGGGCAATGGAGGGTTAAGTGACTTGCCCAGAGTCACAAGGAGCTGCCTGTGCCTGAAGTGGGAATCGAACTCAGTTCCTCAGAACCAAAGTCCACCACCCTAACCACTAGGCCACTCCTCCACTGTTGCTACTATTGGAGATTCTACATGGAATGTTGCTATTCCACTAGCGACATTCCATGTAGAAGTCGGCCCTTGTAGATCACCAATGTGGCCGCGCAGGCTTCTGCTTCTGCTTCTGTGAGTCTGACGTCCTGCACGTACGTGCAGGACGTCAGACTCACAGAAACAGAAGCCTGCGCAGCCTTCTACATGGAATATTGCTAGTGGAATAGCAACATTCCATGTAGAATCTCCAATAGTAGCAACATTCCATGTAGAATCTCCAATGGTATCTATTTTACTGTCATAGTAATGCTTGAATGTTTTCACTTATATACACTGTCAGCTAGCACATTTGCTTATTTCCGATCTGACGAAGAAGGGCAACCTTCGAAAGCTAATCAAGAAATGTATTAAGTTATGTCCAATAAAAAAGGTATCATCTTATTTTCTTTTCCATGTTTTATTTTGTTTGATTTCTATTGATATCTTATATCATTTGATTGTGTTTTTAGACATGTTTTATTATAAAATATACTATGTGATGTTTATGTTTTATTCATTATGTATTTTTATTTTGTAGTTTTTTGTACCCCTGATGCAGCCTGAGGGCGAAACTTGGCCACGTCAGGTAACCTTGTAATAAACAACTTCTTCTGTTACCCCCCTGTTCCATTTTTTTTTCTTTTTTGATCTGCTCTTTTCTCTTTTTTTTTTGGTTTGCTATTTCTGTGGCAGATCTTTGCCTTTTTTTTTGTTTCTGTCTTCTTGTCACATGGACATCTTGTATTGCTATCTGGCCTGCTGCTAGTTCTAGTAATAACTCTGAGTCCAATAGAGGTATTAGTGTACAGGGTGTTTTAGAACAGAAATTGTCTGGTTGTTATGCTTCTGGCCCAAGGAGCTAAGAAACTGAAGGACCAATGTGAAGAGTGCGACGGGGGAGTGACAGGGGGCGGCAGAGGGAGCGACGGGGGCGGCAGCGGCGGAGGCGGGGCGGCCTTGCCCCGGGCCCGGACTAGTCTCTCGGCGGCCCTGGTGCTGGATATGACGCACGCTGGGGGTAGCCCGGTGGTACTTCTATTTTAGTGAGCAGTAAGCCCGTGTTGGGCTTATCACAGTTTTGTAAAAGGGACCCTTAGTTTTTCTACTCATGTTTCTCTTGAGGTTTCTTCGCCTAAGACAGAGATGGGCAACCATAGTGCTCGAGGGCCACAACCCAGTCAGATATTCAAGATTTCCACAATGATTATTCATGAGGTTTATTTGCATGTTCTGCTTCCCTTGTTTGCATCTAGACCTCATGCTTATTCATTGTGGAAATCGTGAAAAAACACCTGGTTTTTGGTGCTCCAGGATCCTGGTTGTTCACCTCTGATCTAAGGAAACACTTTCACACGTTCCGTTTCTTAACGCCTCTCTTTTCACATCTTGTTCATTGAAATTCTGCTGCATCATCGTGTGATGATTCACAAGAAGAGGTTGTTGATGACGCTGAAGTTTTCAGGGAGTGAGACACTGTGATGCTTCTAAAATTTCTTTTTTGGGACTGGCATTTCCCTCGGTTTCTTCCAGCCACTTCCAGCTCAGTCAGAAGGAAAGCTGGGATTCAGCACCGTGAACCTATGTTTGCAACAACACAAAGATTAAAAAAAAAAAAATCTTACCTAGTCATTGAAGTGTCAGTCCTCAGTTACTAGGATGCTTTCTGTAGCTCTGCAAGCGTGGAATCCAGTTCCAACACTAGGTGTCGCCATTGTGCAATGTGTAAAACTCCCTCTTCCCAGGATCTGTAAATGCTGCCTCCATAGCCAGGCTGGGGAGCAGAAGTCCAAAATCGATAATTGTACCTGAGTTGTCTGTGTGGCACTAATATATTGAGCTAGCTCCTGGGATGCATTACTGAAAAAAAACCCCATTACTATCTTCATGTTACATAGTAACATACATAGTAACAAGAGTAACATAGTAGATGATGGCAGAGAAAGACCTGTACGGTCCATCCAGTCTGCCCAACAAGATAAACTCATATGTGCTACTTTATGTGTGTACCTGACCTTGATTTGTAACTGCCATTAAAAGAAGAAGAATGGAGTGGAGGAAGCACCAGTCTTGCAATCCAGAGATGGCAGC
This sequence comes from Microcaecilia unicolor, assembly GCF_901765095.1. Lineage (NCBI taxonomy): Eukaryota > Metazoa > Chordata > Amphibia > Gymnophiona > Siphonopidae > Microcaecilia > Microcaecilia unicolor. The sequence goes on along the minus strand of NC_044036.1, from coordinate 326,382,390 downwards.
GGAATTAGAAAAGGTTCAAAGAAGAGCGACCAAAACCTTAATTTACAGTTATAAAATGTTAAACCCGAACGTTCTCTTACTATTGTTCTGTTGCCCTATCAATATCTGTTGCTCTTCCATTGTTGTGTCGTTTTTGTCGATTGTTCTTTTCCCCTTAATGATACTTGACTTTGTTCTAACTCAACTCCTCACAATGTAACCATAATCGTGTTGTAACAAATTGTACTTCCATCAACACATTGTATTGTAAGCCACACTGAGCCTGCAAATAGGTGGGAAAATGTGGGATACAAATGCAATAAATAAATAAAAATAAATAAGATAAAGGGGATGGAACTGCTCTCGTATGAGGAAAGGCTAAAGAGGTTAGGGCTCTTCAGCATAGAAAAGAGACTGTCGAGGGGAGATATGATTGAGGTCTACAAAATCCTGGCTGGTGTAGAACGAGTAGAAGTGAATCGATTTTTTACTCTTTCAAAAAGTACAAAGACTAGGGGACACTGTACAAAGAAGTCTTCCGGGGCTGGCCAAAGGCAGCGTTTACATGGCTGATGCTGCTGGAGGCCTTGAAGTTTAAAGACCTGCAGAGCGGGGTGGGCGTGGAGCGAGAAGGGGGAGAGCGATACTGCATTAGTCAGGGGGAAGGGGATGGGACACACAAGCAGCACCGCATTAGTCCGGGGGGGGGGGGGGGGGGGTGAAGACATACACGGCAGGCACCGCACCAGTTGGCGGGGGGAAGACGTCCATGATGGCAGCACCCCCTAATGACCTGCTCCCAGGGTGGACCGCCCCCACCACCCTGCCCTCAGTACGCCACTGTGTATAGAGCCTAACACGCCTTTGTAAAAGGACCCCAAGAGGGTGCGTGGCCATGGGAGGTGCATGGGCAGGTCAGGAACATCCTAAAATTTGTGCTCAGTGTTACAGAATACAGGGGATGTGCACCCAGATCGGGCACTGGGAATTCCATCTGGTTTCAGCAGGCACAAGTCCTGGCACACAATTTCTGTGCCCAAATCTTCACATGACGCTATTCTGTAATGAGCACTCATCTTTGAGTGACCGTTCTAGAATAGCGTTGAGCGTCATTTACTGAATCTAGCCCAATGTAATTTCCACATGCCTTTACAGAATAGCGCCTAGACGTCGTGCTAGCACTTTCACGGGTCAGTGTGAACTTATGTGTGTAAATACTAGTACATTAACGGGTGCATAAGGTGTATAACTAAGGGCACCCAGGTGCACAACTGCCCTTTATTATTTCATGTGCTTGTCTGACTTTAGATAAGACAGGTAAACAGTCAGAACAATTAAGGGTAAGGGAATAAAGAGGTGAGGATAAAAGGACAGGGCAAGTGAGTTAGGAGTCAAAAGCAGTGGTAAAGAGATGGGCTTTAAGTTTGGACTTGAAAACGGCCAAAGAGGGGGCTAGACGTACAGGCTCGGGAAGTCTATTCCAGGCTTGAGGTGCAGCAAGATAAAAGGAACAGAGTCTGGAATTAGCAGTAGAGGAGAAGGGGACAGAACGGAGTACCCGAGGGGGGGCGTAGGGAGAGACGAGAGGTACTGGGGAGCGGCAGAGTGAATGCACTTATAGGTCAGTAAGAGAAGCTTGAATTGAATGCGGAAACGGATAGGGAGCCAGTGAAGTGACTCAAGGAGGGGACCAATGTGAGCATAGCGACTTTGGCGGAAAATGAGTCGCGCAACAGAGTTTTGGACTGATTGAAGAGGAGAGAGATGGCTAAGAGGGAGGCCGGTGAGAAGCAGGTTACAATAATCAAGATGAGAGGTGATAAGAGTGTGGATAAGGGTTCTGGTAGAGTGCTCAGAGATGAAGGGACGCAACCAGTCCAAACTGGCCTCAAGTTTCCCAATTCATTGTATTCGTCATTTGTTTGACTACATTTCACAAAAAGACATAGAAACTGAGAGCTGGCCAGTGCATCACAATTATCTGCAATTAAAAGAAAAGAAGGAACTGAGAAGGTGGAGAGAAGAACGCAAAAAGAAAATCACATTGGACCAAATTTAGCAACAGTCCCAGGCTGCTTTTTGCACATTTTTTAGTTAACATAATTTGAAGCTAATCTTCATTCAATGGAGTTGTTGAAGGTTTTATCTCTTAAGGCCCGATGCTCAAAAGTAAACGAGGGCACTAGAGGGCATTAGCGCCAGACAAGCACACGCATTTACCTGCGCAGGAGGGGCGGACTGACCATTTGGGCAGCTGGGCAGTACCCGAGGGCCTAGAGGCTCTAGGCAGGGCTGCCGAGAGGGGGGGGCGGGGGAAATTCCCTGGGCCCGGAACTCCAAGGAGGGCCCGGCGCCAGGGTCTCTTGCCTGCTCCTGTTTCCAGGCTGCCAGGGCCGCAGTCCCCAGTCTCCACCTACCTACCATCAGCTCCCTTCTGCCTGCCACATCCGACCACCTTCATTTTAAAAAAAAAATCTCGAAATCGGCAGCACAGCGCCTTGTGTGTGAGAAGCGGCAGATCGCATCGCCTCGGGTGGGCCTTCCCTCACTGTGTCCCGCCCTCCTCTGATGTAACTTCCTATTTCTGCGAGGGCGGGACACAGTGAGGGAAGGCCCACCCGAGGCGATGCGATCTGCCGCTTCTCACACACAAGGTGCTGCGCTGCTGATTTCGAGAGTTTTTTGTTTTTTTTTTAAATGAAGGTGGTCGGATGTGGCAGACAGAAGGGAGCTAAGTGGAGACTGGGGACTGCGGTGCCGGCGGCCTGGGACCAGTAGAGATAGGCGACAGAAGTAGCGATTGGGGGGAGGTGGAGGCGGGGGTGGGGAGGCGGAGCGGCGGCGACGATACTTGAGGGGAGGCTAGGGGCGGCCTTGCCCCGGGCCCGGCTCAGTCTCTCAACGGCCCTGGCTCTAGGGGGCCCAGAGGCTCTGCCCAGATGCTCGGTGCATTACTGGTGATCCAGTGGCCTCAGCAGGGGAGAACATGTTCTTTCCTGTCCGGCCCGCTGGGCTGCCACTATTCCCCCCCCCCCCCCCCCCCCGCCTGGCACTACCATATTTTAAAAATAGCAGCTGAGACTGCCAAGATCCACGAGACTACTGTGGGAAGTCTTGGCCGCCATTTTGAAAACATGGTGGCGCCGGCAGGCAGGGGAATAGCGGCAGCCCAGCAGGCAGGAAAGAACATGCCCCCCCCCATAGAGTTCACCAGATTACGAGGACCCATCAGGTATGACTGGGGCAGCGGGGGTGTCGGCTGTGGCAGCAGGGGCAGTGTCGGGCAGCGGTTGGGTGGGGGGCCCAGACCACCCTCACTGCCCACAGGCTGAGACCACCCTCAGTCCACCCCTCCTGCGTATAATGTTCAGAGGTTTGGAGCATGGGAATAAAGGAGCGCACAGGCGATCAGCGCAATTACTACTACTACTACTTAACATTTCTAAAGCGCTACTAGGGTTACGCAGCGCTGTACAATTTAACATAAAAGGACAGTCCCTGCTCGAAGAACTTACAATCTAAAGGACAAGTGAGTAGTCAATTCGATAGGGGCAGTCAAATTGGGGCAGTCTGGATATCCTGAAGGTAAGAGTTAGGTGCCGAAGGCAGCATTGAAGAGGTGGGCTTTAAGCAGAGACTTGAAGATGGGCAGGGAGGGGGCTTGACGTAAGGGCTCAGGAAGGTTGTTCCAGGCATAGGGTGAGGCGAGGCAGAATGGGCGGAGCCTGGAGTTGGCAGTGGTGGAGAAGGGTACTGAGAGGAGGGATTTGTCCTGTGAACGGAGGTTTCGGGTGGGAACATAAGGGGAGATGAGGGTAGAGAGGTAGTGAGGGGCAGCAGACTGAGTACATTTGTAGGTAAGAAGGAGAAGCTTGAACTGAATGCGGTATCTGATTGGAAGCCAGTGAAGTGACCTGAGGAGAGGGGTGATATGAGTATATCGGTTCTGGCGGAATATAAGACGTGCAGCAGAGTTCTGAACAGATTGAAGGAGGGATAGATGGCTAAGTGGGAGGCCGGTGAGGAGTAAGTTGCAGTAGTCAAGGCGAGAGGTAATGAGAGCGTGGACGAGAGTTCGGGTGGTGTGTTCAGAGAGGAAAGGGCAAATTTTGCTGATGTTAAAGAGGAAGAAGCGACAGGTCTTGGCTATCTGCTGGATGTGTGCCGAGAAGGAGAGGGAGGAGTCGAAGATGACTCCGAGGTTGCGGGCAGATGAAACGGGGAGGATGAGGGTGTTATCAACAGATAGCGGGATGGGGGTGGAGGAAGATCCATGAGAGTGAACTCTGAAGGTGCTAATTAGTATGCTAATGTAGTTAAGCTCATGAAAATGAGTTCATTTTGTATTCCTCCCCAAAGCTCAGAAAAGAGCACCCAAAACAAAACTGCCTTACTGCTGTAAAACATAATACCAGGTCGGAGCAGGCGTTAGAGTGTTGGAAGAGAGGATTTCTCATAATTCTTTCTTCAAAATCTGCCAGTTTTAATTGAAAGCAGAAGGAAGCCCATGCTAGCCCTTAAGCGCTGGTCATGAGAAACAAATATGCGCAAATCACAGCAAACCCAAAAGTGAAAGCACACATGGCGCCTGTTTCTTGCGTTTATAAGCGTCCAAGTTGAAAAAAAAATTTAAACACTTATATTTTGGCCACAGAAAACACCAATGTATGCTTCACGTTTGGGTTTTGTCAAGCGCATGTGCACAGGAGTCGAGATTACAGCGAAACTCCTCTGCACGTGCACCGAGCACAATCCTCCGGCCGAACTCCTTAATGCTCAACGCTGTGAGCGTGCCTATATTTGCATCTCATTAGCCTTGAGCATTAAGGACTTGTTTTTCTGCACTGCTCCGGTGATATTTTTACAGTGCTGTTCAGAACAGGGCCAGAGTTTTGAGCATCTGGGCTTCAGATCCAGATTAGTGCTGGGCAGACTTATACGGTCTGTGCCAGGGCTGGTGGTTGGGAGGCGGGACTAGTGCTGGGCAGACTTATACGGTCTGTGCCGGGGCTGGTGGTTGGGCGGCGGGGATAGTGCTGGGCAGACTTATACGGTCTGTGCCAGAGCCGGTGGTGGGAGGCGGGACTAGTAGTTGGGAGGCGGGGATAGTGCTGGGCAGACTTATAGGGTCTGTGCCAGAGCTGGTGGTGGGAGGTGGGACTAGTAGTTGGGAGGCGGAGATAGTGCTGGGCAGACTTATATGGTCTGTGCCAGAGCTGGTGGTTGGGAGGCGGAGATAGTGCTGGCCAGACTTATACGGTCTGTGCCAGAGCTGGTGGTGGGAGGCGGGACTGGTAGTTGGGAGGCGAGGATAGTGCTGGGCAGACTTATAGAGTCTGTGCCAGAACTAGTGGTGGGAGGCGGGACTGGTAGTTGGGAGGCGGGGATAGTGCTGTGCAGACTTATAGGGTCTGTGCCAGAGCTGGTGGTTGGGAGGCGGGGTTGGTGGTTGGGAGGCGGGGATAGGGCTGGCCAGACTTATACGGTCTGTGCACTGAAGAGGACAGTACAAATAAAAAAGTTGCACATATGAATTTATCTTCTTGGGCAGACTGGATGGACCGTGCAGGTCTTTTTCTGCCGTCATCTACTATGTTTACTATAACACCAAAAAAAGGAACTTAGTCCTCCTCTCACGTTCCCAAATTATCAAAGCCACTACAACAGCCGGAGATAAACAGAAGCAAACATCAGCTCATCTTGGTAAACATCAGCTCATCTTTCCAGAAGGCTAAATTTAGGAAATGAGTTCCTCTAATTGTGCAGAAGTGCAACGCGAGAAACGAAACAAGAAAAGATGCTTCTCTGCTGGGCTGACAGGAGAAACGATGTTCCCTCCACTTTACAGTATGTCACCCGGGTTGACAGAGGAACAAACTGTTTTCTGTTAGTGGTACACGATGCACCATCAAGATCACATATGGTATCGTAGATCTTGACCTTGCTAAGAGAGACACGATAGAGAGATAAGAACTAAATCAGAAAAGGTTAGCAATCAGGACATCTAAATTTGTTTAAAAAGGTGCACTAATCTTTCAAATCAACCTTCAGTCGTTGTGGCCAGCTTGGCGGCTGAGAGGCAGTGTTGTACACTACTGTTCCAGAAGTCTCTGATTTGTTCACCATTTTGAGTGTTCAGCACCCTAGGTTAGCTGGAATTGGGGATACTGTGTAGAGCCCCTGGATTTGGGGGGAGAGGGGGTAAGGAAGAGGAAGTCGTGCTCATTATAAAGGATGACACCTGGTGGCTGGATTTGGAGCCCATGATGCACAGTTCCAGAGAGTGATTGTGAATCAAGTTGACCTCTACTACTACTGCATAAAATGTTTATAAAAAGGACAATTCTATAACTGAGCACCTAATTTAGGTGCCAAGGGTTGGATTCTATATATGGTGCCTGAAAAATCTGTGTGGAAAAAAAAATACGCCTAGCTGTATTCTGTAAAGTACGCCTAAATTGTATAGAATGTACCAAACGTTCTGCACGGTTTATAGAATATGACCAGCGACCATCCGCATGACTAAGTTTAGTCGTGGCCTGTTACACCAAGTAAAATGTGGTGTAAATGCAGACACTTAAATTACGCATAGATCGGATGTATTCTACAACAATGCACATAGATTTTAGAAACACCCGTGACACATCCATGGCCATGCCCCCTTTCCAACTATGTGACTTAGAATTTAGGCGCATCACGTTAGAGGATACGCTTCGACAGTTGTGTGCATAAATTATATTTGATGCCAATTAGTATCAGTAATTGCTTAAGTGGCAACGATCGGTGCCGATTGGCTTGTTACCTAATTAAGTTGCACACGCAAATCCAGAATACAACCAGATTTGCGTGCGCAATTTAAGTTGCACTATACCAGGGGCGTAGCCAGACTTCGGCAGGAGGGGGGTCCAGAGCACGAGGTGACGGGGCACATTTTAGCCCCCCCCCGGCGCCGCCGAAACCCCGCCCCGCCATTGCCGATTTTGCCCCCCCTGCCGCTGACCCTGTTGACCCCCCTCCTGCCGCCAACCCGCCATCGCCTACCTTTGCTAGTGGGGGACCCCAACCCCCACCAGCCAAGGTCCTCTTCTGCTTGCAAAAGGCTTCCTTCTGTTTCTGACATCCTGCATGGCTTTGTTGTATGTGCAGGATGTCAGAAACAGAAGGAAGCCTTTTGCGAGCAGAAGAGGACAAAGGCAGGCGACGGCGGGTTGGCAGTGGGGGGGGAGTCGGGCGGGTCGTCGGCAGGGGGGGTCGAGGGCCAAATCTACGGGGGCCCTGGCCCCCCCTGGCCCCACGTAGCTACGCCACTGCACTATACAGAATCCGGGAGCAAGTGCACGCGCATGTTAAAGAATAAAAGCACTTTTTTGAGCATCAGATGCGCCAATCTTGGCAGTTATATACATAAGTACTAGGTGCTATACTATAACATATGTGCCAAATGGGTACCTGCGAGGGAGCGTACACGTGGGTGGGCCACGGGCATATCAGTGGCACACATTGTATGGCGCATTGAGGCATGCCAACTTACACCAACTGCTCACCTGTCATAAGTGGGGGCACCTATATTTCATTATGCTAATGTGTAGAAATCCGGAATGCCATAGGGTTTTGAGCAGGGCTTTATTTCACTCTTGACTCTCTTCATTCCTTTACCAGTTTGGGAGTAAATTAATTTCACTCTCACTCAAAGAAAAGACTCCAGTCCATCGAGTTATACAAAATAACTGAACTTTACTGAAGATTCTGTACTTGAAACAAACAGTTTGTAATTGAACTTGATATCCGATAACAATAAATCCAGAAGCAAACTCAGGGATATGGTGTATCTTCTCCAAATGTAATTCATAATTTATTTATTTATTTGTTACATTTATCTCCCACATTTTCCCACCTATTTGCAGGCTCAATGTGGCTTACATAGTACCGTAAAGGCGTTACAGACTCCGGTGTAAACAAATACAAAGTGATGTTGTGGGAAGATAAAGTTCATGTGGCAGAGCCACACTAAGGAATCGTACAACGGAAGAGTTGTGTTATGTCCATTACGTTCTTTAGTTTTGTTGTGTATGTACGTATTTACATCTCCTCCTGTCCTTACCCATCCCTTCTGGGTGAAACAATCTGAGGCTGTGCCTGCAGCACTTTTGCAAAAAGCAGATCTTCACTTTGGATCAGACCTACCTGTTTGTCCACACTCCTTTAAAACAGGGGCGTGGCCAGACTTCCATGGGAGGGGGGTCCAAAGCCCGAGGGGAGGGGGCACATTTTAGCCCTCCCCCTGGTGCCGTCCCCCCCCCCCCCCACCGCCATTGCCGCCCCTCCCTCACGTCTTTTCCGACCCCCCTCCCGCCGCGAACCCTCCCCGGCCGCCGCCTACCTTCACTTTTGCTGGCGGGGGACCCCACTCCCCGCCAGCCGACGTCCTCTCCATCCTGCTCCTGCTCTTGTTGCATGAATTGCTGACGTCCTGCACGTTGTACGTGCAGGACGTCAGACTCAGAGAACAGAGTTCTGTTCTCTGAGTCTGACGTCGCACTTACAACGTGCAGGACGTCAGCAATGCATGCAATAGCAGGAGCAGGACGGAGAGGACGTCGACTGGTGGGGAGTGGGGTCCCCCGCCGGCAAAAGTGAAGGTAGGCGGCGGCGGGGGTGGGTTCGCCAGGAGGGGGGTCCAGGCTGGAATCTACGGGGGCCCAGGCCCCGTCAGGCCCCACGTAGCTATGCCACTGCTTTAAAAGGGTGTACGTCTCTGGACCTACTACCTTTTCTCCAAACAGGCTCTTTCCTGTTCCTGCTCCCAGGCTGGGATCTCCTATTCCCCGCCCCGTCGCACTCCTCCTCCTCATGGTTAAATGCTGGAATTTGCAGAAACCAACTCTTTGGTCAGCCTCAGTTTCTTGAACCCATCCAGGACTCTCTCCCTGTCCTCCAAGGGACCCAGTGGAGGTACGGGCAACCAAAGACCTTGTGAGCTCCCCTACAACAATATTTATTAACTCCTAACTCATCCTCTACTGTCGTTCAACAACCCGAAACATTTCCCTCTGCAATTTACCCAGGAACCCACCCCCTTGGGCTGGATCCTTTACCACCCACAACTTCAGAACCTTCTCGTCAAAAGCTCTGGAGACTTCTCTCATGATCTCTAGTAATCCCATTATAATGGGGGATTTCATTGGCATGCATTTTAGCTGTCATTCCAATATTCTATAAAGGAAAATATATTTTTACTCTTTGCTATAGACCACAGACTCTAGAAAACGAGGAGAACAAACTTAAAGCCTAAAAAGGTTTTTTTTAATCAAAGACTCGACACGGTGACGTGTTTCGTCCCAAGGCCTGCTTCAGGAGTCTTGAAATATTATGTTGATCATGAATGTCCAATATTATGCCTTATCAATCTTGTAACATAACATAACTTGGTTTTTTCAAGTTGTATGATTTGAAGACACATACGTCTTCCATTTCCTGCGTCGTTACTCTAAAGGTCTTTTTCAAGACCCATCTGTTATGTTACAAGATTCTGCCTGGCAGTGGCGTCGCAAGGGCAGCTGACACCCGGGGCGAGTCGCCGCTGCGCACCCCCCCCCCCCGGGTGCAGCACGGCGCACCCTCCCCCCACTGGAGCGCAACCCCCCCCCCCCGAGAACATACCTGGAAGGCGGTGAGGGGCGGGCGGGAGAGCCAATCCTGTTCTGGGGCAGAGAGAGCAAGGAACCAGCGAGGCGCCGACACCCCCCAGCGACATGCACCCGGGGCGGACCGCCCCACCTTCCTACGCCACTGCTGCCTGGTACTTGTGACCTGGATTGACCACTGTTGGAAGCAGGATACTGGGCTAGATGGACCACTGGTCTGACCCAGTATGGCTATTCCTATGTTCTTATGTTCTGACTAAGCGCCACCTGAACGAATAAAAGCTACAATGTGATGCACCGATTTTCCTACCCTTTAGTTTTCTGAAGCAGCTTTTTCTGAAATAAAAGAATAAATCTTGCTAGATTCAGAAGGTCACCCAGTATTAAAAATAATTTATTAATAGCTGCATTGTTTGACTAGTAGAAATTGGTGTCTTACTTTAATGGAGCTTTGGAAGTCGACAGCATGTTCACCTTCTGCAATCTTGTTCAATGTTGGGGGGTGTCGGGGGGGGGGGGGGGAGGGGAGACACTGTGCTCATTTCTGAATCATACAGGATGAAAAGGCACAAACAAAAGGCGTTTTATTCCCTTTACCTTTATTTTCCATACTGAATTTAAAAGCTGGGAAAATGTCTGAATGAGAAGACTCCTAAACTACATTCTGCCAGTTTTATTTTATTACATTTGTACCCCGTGCTTTCCCACTCATAGCATGGCAGGCTCAATGTGGCTTACATGGGGCAATGGAGGGTTAAGTGACTTGCCCAGAGTCACAAGGAGCTGCCTGTGCTTGAAGTGGGAATCGAACTCAGTTCCTCAGGACCAAAGTCCACCACCCTAACCACTAGGCCACTCCTCCACTGTTGCTACTATTTGAGATTCTACATGGAATGTTGCTATTCCACTAGCAACATTCCATGTAGAAGTCAGCCCTTGCAGATCACCAATGTGGCCGCACAGGCTTCTACATGGAATGTTGCTAGTGGAATAGCAACATTCCATGTAGAATCTCCAATAGTATCTATTTTATATTTGTTACATTTGTACCCTGCGCTTTCCCACTCATGGCAGGCTCAATGCGGCTTACATGGGGCAATGGAGGGTTAAGTGACTTGCCCAGTGTCACAAGGAGCTGCCTGTGCCTGAAGTGGGAATCCAACTCAGTTCCTCAGGACCAAGGCCCACCACCCTAACCACTAGGCCACTCCTCCACTCTTGTTAATTGCAGAACATATTATACCTGTGCATTTGAAACACAAGCTTTTTTTCAAGCTATAGGAAGAGCTTTAATTCAAAAAAGTGAATAAAAATAAGAGAAAAAGGAAACCGGCATGGTTTCCCCAAAGAGAGGCTGAAAAAGTAAGGGTAAAAAATGACAAAGGATCTCAAAGAACAAAAATGCAAGGAACATTATCTGGCAAAGCTAAAAGAGGCAGGGAAAGAAGTCAGGATGACGTAAAGGCACAGGAAAGAAACATTAGCTAAAGATGGAAAAGCAAAGTGATAGATTTTTTTTCAGGTGTGTCAGTGAAAGCAGAAAGACATAAGGTAGAACGGTAAGAATGAAAGTGGAAGCGGAAAAACGTGCAGAAGCATAAGGAAATAGGAGAAATGTTAAACAAATCCTTCGGTTTGGTGTTTATTTATTTATTTATTTATTTATTTGTTACATTTGTATTGGAGCTGTGGCCAAGTGGTTACATCATGGCTCTTGTAATGCAGAGGTGGCTGGTTCAAATCCCACTGTTAGTACTAAAAAAAACTATGAGCAAAAACTGTTTTAGAGAGTGGAGGAGTGGCCTAGTGGTTAGGGTGGTGGACTTTGGTCCTGGGGAACTGCCATGAGTGGGAAAGTGCAGGGTACAAATGTAACAAAAATAAAATAGATACTATTGGAGATTCTACATGGAATGTTGCTACTATTGGAGATTCTACATGGAATGTTGCTATTCCACTAGCAACATTCCATGTAGAAGGCTGCGCAGGCTTCTGTTTCTGTGAGTCTGACGTCCTGCAGGACGTCAGACTCACAGAAGCAGAAGCCTGCGCAGTCACATTGGTGATCTGCAAGGGCCGACTTCTACATGGAATGTTACTAGTGGAATAGCAACATTCCATGTAGAATCTCAAATAGTAGCAACAGTGGAGGAGTGGCCCAGTGGTTAGGGTGGTGGACTTTGGTCCTGGGGAACTGAGTTCGATTCCTGGCACAGGCAGCTCCTTGTGACTCTGGGCAAGTCACTTAACCCTCCATTGCCCCATGTAAGCCGCATTGAGCCTGCCATGAGTGGGAAAGTGCAGGGTACAAATGTAACAAAAATAAATAAATCCCACCTTTTCCCACTTATTAGTAGGCTCAAAGTGGCTTACATAGTTCTGGAGAGGTGGTTACAGACTCCGGTGTGAACAAATACAGTATAGGGGTACTATTACACTGACAAGTACAGTAAAGAAGTATCGGTAAATAGGTTGGGGTGATTCAGACAAAATGTTAGGGTGTGATCATGCGTCGGGGTTGAAAAGCGTCCGTTTCCTGATTAAAATGCCATATTTCATTATTCGGTGTTTATGTCAGATACTGTGGGGGTATGCCTTCTTGAACAGGTGAGTTTTTAGGTTTTTTCGCAATTCTAGATGATTATTCCGTAGATTTCAGGCGTTTTGGTAGAGAATTCCAGAGCTGTGTGCATATGTAAGAGAAACTTGACGCGTATGTTGATTTACACTTCAGGCTTTTACAACTTGGGAAGTGAAGAGTTAAGTACGTTCTGGCTGATTCAATTGTGTTTCTAATTGGTAAGTCGATTAGTTCAGACATATAGCTCGGAGCTAGACCATGCATTATTCTGTGAACAAAAGTACAAATCTTGAAAGCGATACGTTCCTTGATTGGTAGGGAGTGGAAAAGGAACATTGTCAGTTGGCAAATATACACATGGGACCAGGGCCACTGAGAGACACAGCCGGGCCTGGGGCAGGACTGCATGCAGGACCACCTGCCCCCCTCGGATGCCGCGCAGTGCCCCCCCCCCCCCCACATTTGGGCTGCCGTCCCCGCCTGCCTCCTTACCTTCCTGTGTCTGATTTCTCCTCCCTCAGTCTGTTGTCTCCTGCCCCTTTGTGCCGGGATCCTGGTTATCATGTTAATACAATCATCTGGATCCTGACACACAGAAGCAGGAGAGAGACAGACCCGGAAGCAGGCAGCAGTCAGGCAGGAAGAAGCTTACCGGCACTGGGCTTCCCCTTGGAGGCCAGACCCAGGACTTGGAGCTGGTTCTGTTCAATGACTTTGGAAGAGTTGGAAAAAATGGTTGGAGCTGCTTTCTTTGCTAGATTCTTTCCTGAAAGCATGTGGTCTTTCATATCTCCATATGCTTCAGGGGTATGATATGGGTATTAAGATATTGGATATGATCCTATTTCATATCAGAAGTCTGGTGAGTTCTCTTCATTCAGTACTCCACAGGTGTCATTCCTTTTCAACACGGGCTGTGGCATTTGAACTTTTTGATTGATATTCAGCACAGGTAGAATTTTGATTATCAGTGCTGAGTATCTTGGTTTTACACAGACTGCTAACGTTATCTGGATGAATAACAGTGATTTCAGGTGTCCTACGTTTTCTGGGTACTTATCTAGATAATGGAACTGAATATCGCTGGTCTCCGCATAATTCCTAGCTCTGCCCAGGCTGCGCTCTAGTAATTTTCAGTGGCATTACCTCACTGAAAACTACTGACTGGACCCAGCCAGTGTTATTTACCTGGGTAGCAGCACCTGTTACCCGACCAGGGGCTTGGAATATCAGGCCCATAATTTTAAAAGCTTATAAATAAATAATTTTCAAAAAGGAGGAAGGGTCCTGTGTCGGGGGAAGGTGGGATGTGCTGAAAGTCTCCGTGCAGGTGCTGAACCACCTTGTAACTTCAGCCAGAGAAGAGGTAGGGCCCTGGTGGCAGCAGGGGGGGGGGGGTAGGGAAGAGGAGAGAGATGCTGGACATAGGACTGGGGTAGAGGAGATGCGAAGCGGCTCTCCTGACATGCCGCCACCCTCCATATGTTGCCACCTTACGTAGACACCTATATTGTCTGCTCAGAAGCATAGCCAGGTTGAAGGCGAAGGGGGAGGGGAAAGCGGACCGTCGATGGTGCAGGCACGTGTTTTAAATGCGACGGATCGTGTTAAAAATAGGTGGTGGCACCAGCAGAAGTCCGTTTAGGGGAGCAGCTGCTCCCCTGGCGTCCTCTAACTACGTCCCTGTGTTTATTGGCAGGGCTGGGCAGTGGTTCAGAAAAATCAACTAAAGTCTGTACCAAAACCAGCACTGAAGGATCTAAATATGTATATTTTATTTATTTATTGCATTTGTACCCCACATTATCCCACCTTTTTGCAGGCTCAATGTGGCTTATAGAGTGTTGTTATGATGCAGTCATTACATGATCTTAAATACAGTCGACAATAAGCTGAAGGTAGGTGATTTAGATGCAAGGTGCTAGGTAAGGTATTGTGAGAGGTGTTTTTTGATGCACCTGAGTAGTTTGAGGAATGATTTATTAAGGATGTCTCTTGTAGGCTTTGTTGAAGAGATGTGTCTTCAAAGATTTGCGAAAGCTGGTAAGATTGTATATCCTAGAGAACAGAAGACAATAGACACATTTCAGCACCTGAAAGGAATTAATGCACAGAAGGAAATTTGTAGAACTTGAGATGAAAGTGCAAAACTTAAAGAGAGAATATTCAGAATGCAAGTTTTATGACAGAAAGGGTGGGAGATACCTGGAACGCCCTTCCAGAGGAGGTAGTGGAGAAAACAAAACCAGTGGCATAGTTCAAAAAAAGCATAGGATAAAGACGTAGCAAGGGATGGGACTGAAGCACAAAGGTGGACTAGATTGGAAGACGGGCAGAGATGGAGCTTGACTACCGGCTCAGGAAGTCTATTCCAGGCATATGGTGCAGCAAGATAAAAGGAACGGAGTCTGGAGTTGGCAGTGGAGGAGAAGGGGGCAGATAAGAGAGATTTAGCTGATGAATGGAGTTCTCAGGGAGGAATGTAGGGAGAGATAAGAGTGGAGAGGTACTGAGGAGCTGCAGAGTGAAGGCACTTGCAAGTCAACAAGAGGAGTTTGAACTGTATGCGGAAACGGATAGGGAGCCAATGAATTGACTTGAGGAGAAGGCTAATATGAGCATAGCGACACTAGTGGAATATAATCATGCAGCAAAATTTTGAACAGATTGAAGGGGAGAGAGATGGCTTAGTGCAGGGGTTCCCAAATTTTTTGGTTCGCGGCACCCTCCCCAGCTGTATGGGTCTCTGTGGCACCCCCGCCCCGCCACATAGATCTCCCTTTCCCTGCAGCTCCCTCCTCTCATACCAGCACACCTTTCCCAAATCCAGCATCGCTCTTACCTTCCTTCCTGCAGGCCCAGGATCTCCCCCCCCCCCACACCACAGAGGTCTCCCTTTCCCTTCACTCCCTCCTCTCATACCAGCACACCTTCCCCAAATCCAGCATCGCTCCTACCTTCCTTCCTGCAGGTCCAGGATCCCCCCCACCACATAGGTCTCCCTTTCCCTTTCCCTGCAGCTCCCTCCTCTCATACCAGCACATCTTCCCCAAATCCAGCATCACTCCTACCTTCCTTCCTGCAGGTCCAGGATCCCCCCCACCACATAGGTCTCCCTTTCCCTGCAGCTCCCTCCTCTCATACCAGCACACCTTCCCCAAATACAGCATCGCTCCTATCTTCCTTCCTGCAGGTCCAGGATCGCTGTCGCTTCCTTCGCCTTCCCACGCCACCGCTGCAGTGCTTGCAGCTTACATTTTTGGATGTCTGCGATTCACACAGGCACTCCGGTGCCTTTCCAGTCTGCTGCGTCCGGCCCTCTCTGATGCAACTTCCTGTTGCGAGGGCCGGAAGCAGCAGAGGGAAGTCCCCAACTATCAGAGCTGAGGAAGTCTATAAGGAAAGATCCCTCAGCGTCTCAACATATTATACTGTCAGACGAAGGGGAATTTTCTAGCAAATGCAACATTGTCTAGTCACAGTCCTTGCATTTTTCCCATTAATTACTCGGGTTTAACTGAGCTGTATCTTGGCACCATGTAGACACAAGGCATACAGTTAAATTGATCTAAAATGATAATAATAATGACATTGGTTAAGGCGATGGGGGGTCCTTATTCTCTGAAGGCTTTTCTCTCATTCTCTGACAGGGAAAAAATCTGGAAGAATCAGTTCTTAAGTATTTCTGTCATTTGGAATAGTTCTGGCATGATCCACTAGACCTTGCATTTGCCACTCATCTGTGCGAACAAGAGGCTTGGCGTTTCACTTGCTTATGTAGAATTTTTACACTCCCTCTACTAACAGTGACCAGACACCACAAGCCAAGCTAAACAGACTCTGCTGAAAAAGCCAAACATTTCAGTTTTGGTCAGCAGGATGGATGCTTCTTGCCCTGCTGGAGTTTTGTTTTGAATCAGGTCATCACAGAAGGATCAACACCCTCCACCTCTGGATTCTGAGCGACAGCCAGCTGTGGTTGCTTTTTCTGGACTCCTGGTGCAGACTGTCAAGAGGTATTATTCCTGCCCGCTGCAGCTACTGGCTTGAGATGCTAAAGGGAGATTTTATTTATTTATTTGTTACATTTGTATCCCACGTTTTCCCACCTATTTGTAGGCTCAATGTGGCTTACATAGTACCGGAGAGGCGTGTGCAGACAAATACAAGGTGATATTGTGGTAAGATAAAGTTCATATGGCACAGACACATTAGGGAATTGTACAACGCAGGGGCGTAGCCAGACAGCAGATTTTGGGTGGGCCTAGGCAAGAAGTAGGTGGGCACCAAACGTTCTCTCCCCCACCCCCACATCAAAAACATATCTCAGCTGGTGGGAAAATGCTTCTCTCCAGTCTCCACCTTGGTAGTCTGCAGCAGGCATGCGCTGAAAACTGAGCATGCGAAGGTGCCAGTATTGTGGAGAGCAGCATTTTCATTACCATGTGCTACTGTTGGATGGGCCTCAGCCCTAAGTGGTGGGCCCCGGCCCACCTGGGCCCACCTGTGGCTATGCCACTGGTACAACGGAAGAGTTGTGTTATGTCCGTTACGTACTTTAGTTTTGTTGTGTTGCAGAGATCTGGCATTTATGTTGGGTTGGAAGATAAAACACAGGGCCCAGAGCCTTGCTTTCAGAATGGATGGTTACCTGTAGAAAATGCCAAAGGTTTGCCTCACTGGGGATCTAGGCGATCTTTTTATTTCTGGTAACCCGGTTGAGCTGACAGCAATAAATCCGATGCGTTATGTAATCTGTCATCCTTCCCTGGCGATTTCAAGTTCGGAACTCGTACAAGTCTGAAATTCATTAAGTGCCGTAGCAGAGACGCCACAGGGTGTGAACGAATATTGTTTTGGGCATTTCTTTTCGTATTCTTGATAGGTACCCTTCATGTTTTCACTTGGTAAGTAGCTGACCTCACCGCTCCCCGCTCTTCTCCGGAAGCTATCAAGCATCACGTTGGCACCGCCACCGTGCAGAAAATATCAATCTTATCTTACCCTGTTTCCTGTGCTGCTGATTAAACATGACAGCTCTTGTACAATCTGCTGCTAATTGGTTCTGCCACTATCTCCCTGTCACAACTGGGAATTGGCACAGGAACCAATTAGCAGTGAATGCATCACAGAAGCCGTTTCGAAGAAGCCTATGCATGCAGACTCTTCTTTGTATGAAAGCAACAATACCGCAGGGGTTTGCTGCAGTAATATCCACCTGGTCCTTTCCATCATTCCGGCTTTGCCTTCTTGTGCGGTGCTGTTTTTAATGGTCATTCAGAAACTAGGGAGCTGAGCAAGACACCGATTACAGTGGTGAAAATTCTAGAACAGTGACCCCTGCTGCATCTGTTATGAATGTGCACAGAAAAGAGCAATTTTTTTTTTAATTGAGTTTTTCAAAAATACTGCAAACAAAAGAAAAAAAAAACAACTTATACTATATAAGACAATGTTATACATTAAGCTGAGATCAAACATTAGGCAATACAGTTAGACTGCTGATAAAAGAAAGTAAGCCACGAAGTCTTTTGAGGATCTGGAGGTGCTGGAGGATTACTTGGATCAGCAAGGTTTTTTACCTATGGATTTTTATTTTTTGTTACATTTGTACCCTGCGCTTTCCCACTCATGGCAGGCTCAATGTGGCTTACATGGGGCAATGGAGGGTTAAGTGACTTGCCCAGAGTCACCAGGAGCTGCCTGTGCCTGAAGTGGGAATCAAACTCAGTTCCTCAGGACCAAGGTCCACCACCCTAGCACTAGGCCACTCCTCCACTGTTGCTACTATTTGAGATTCTACATGGAATGTTGCTATTCCACTAGAAGTCGGCCGTTGCAGATCACCAATGTGGGCGCGCAGGCTTCTGCTTCTGTAAGTCTGACGTGCAGGACGTCAGACTCACAGAAACAGAAGCCTGCGCAGCCTTGTACATGGAATAGTGGAATAGCAACATTCCATGTAGAATCTCCAATAGTATCTATTTTATTTTTGTTACATTTGTACCCTGCGCTTTCCCACTCATGGCAGGCTCAATGCGGCTTACATGGGGCAATGGAGGGTTAAGTGACTTGCCCAGAGTCACAAGGAGCTGCCTGTGCCTGAAGTGGGAATCAAACTCAGTTCCTCAGTTCCCCAGGACCAAAGTCCACCACCCTAACCACTAGGCCACTCCTCCACTGTTAGGAGGCATACACCTGCCTCTTAGACTGTTCCCCGCTCTTTAGTCATTAATGTTATGTGGTTCTGATGTTAGTCTCACAGAAAAGAACAATTTGATTCGTTTTCATTTTTTTCACAATTTGTCAGGTGTTTTCCAGTTAGTTTCAGTTGTTAATTTTAGTAGGGAATTTTTAGTTGTGCTAAATTCATCTAGCATGCACTAACTTACAAATTAAAGTGCACTGTTAATTAGTGTGCATGAAATCAATTTAACGTAAGTACATAAGTATTGCCATACTGGGACAGACCGAAGGTCCATCAAGCCCAGCATCCTGTTTCCAACAATGGCCAATCCAGGTCACAAGTACCTGGCAAGATTCCAAAACAGTACAATACATTTTATGCTACTTATCCTAGAAATAAGCAGTGGATTTTCCCCAAGTCCATTTTAATAATGGTCTATGGATGTTTCCTTTAGGAAGCCATCCAAACCTTTTTTTTAAACCCCGCTATGCTAACTGTTTTACTTCATTCTCTGGCAATGAATTCCAGAGTTTAATTACACATTGAGTGAAGATATATTTTAATTTACTACTTTGTAGCTTCATTGAGTGCCCCCTAATCCTAGTATTTTTGGAAAGAGAAACAAGCCATTCATGTCTACGTGTTCCACTCCATTCATTATTTTATAGACCTCTATCATATCTCCCCTCAGCCACCTGTTCTCCAAGCTGAAGAGCCCTAGCCGCTTTAGCCTTTCCTCATAGGGAAGTCGTCCCATCCCCTTTATCATTTTCATCACCCTTCTCTGTACCTTTTCCAATTCTACTATATCTTTTTTGAGATGCGGCGACCAGAATTGAACTCAATATTCCAGGTGCGGTCGCACCATGGAGCGATACAAAGGCATTATAACATCCTCATTTTTGTTTTGCATTCCTTTCCTAATAATACCTAACATTGTTTGCTTTCTTAGCTGCCACCACACACTGAGGAGAGGGTTTCAACGTATCATCAACGATGACACCTAGATCCCTTTGTTGGTCAGTGAATCCTAATGTGAAACTTTGCATTACGTAGCTATAATTCGGGTTCCTCTTTCCCACATGCATCACTTTGCACTTGCTCATATTAGACATCATCTGCCATTTGGATGTCCAGTCTCCCAGTATCGTAAGGTCCTCTTGTAATTTTTCACAATCCTCTTGCGATTTAACAACTTTGAATAACTTTGTGTCATCAGCAAATGTAATTACCTCACTAGTTAGTCCCTTCTCTAGATCATTTATAAATATTGTTAAAAAGCATGGAGTAAAAATTTTAAGGTACACTACTGAACCCAATTTGCACTAACAGTCTCTATAAAACCTATGGGGGTACATTTGTATACAACGTTTTAGTGGGGTGCTAGGTTATTCTCATAAGTAATTTTAAAATAGTAAACAAAGGCGGTGCAGTTTACTACATATTTCCTGAGTAGAGACATGTGGTAGCCGTGTTAGTCCACTTTTAAAGGTAATCAATAGAAATAAAACAAAATAAAATATGGAAAAGAAAATAAGATGATACCTTTTTTTATTGGACATAACTTAATACATTTCTTGATTAGCTTTCGAAGGTTGCCCTTCTTCCTCAGATCGGAAATAAGCAAATGTTGGTAGATGACAGTATATATAAGTGAAACATCAAAGCATTTCAGTGACAGTCTAACAGGTGGATGGGTGAGAGACAGGAAGAGCGGGGTGGATGAGGGACAGGGAGATATGCATGGAGACAGGAGGGTGGCAAAGCAGTACAATTTTATGGTTTATATTGGGCTAGAAAACCCAGATCTTTGTTAAGTCCTGTCTGGTGGGTGTCAAAATAGTTAATCATTCTGACTTCAAAGGTCTTACGTTCCTCTATTGATTTATTTATTGCATTTGTATCCCACATTTTCCCACCTTTTTGCGGGCTCAGTGTGGCTTACAATATGATATGAATGATGGAAGTACAATTTGTTACAACTTGGTTATGGATTACATTGTGAAGAGCTATGCGAGACAATCAAAGTATTGTTGAAGAATATAACAATGTATCAAAGCCTTGAAACATTGGAAGGATACAGCGGGTAGCTAGAAGGGCATTATGTGTGGTATACATATTTCTGTGGGTAAAGGTATGAGTGAGGTTTGATTATGGGGGTGAGAGTTCAGAAATGGATGTATTGATGCATTAGTGAACAGTGAGTGTGGACTTTATGTGTTTTGGTTCTTTCCGTAAATTTTGTCAAAAAGATGGGTTTTCAATAATTTGCGGTAGGAGGTTTGCTCGTAGATCGTTCTCAGGTTGCGCGGCAGTGTGTTCCAGAACTGCGTGCTCGTGTGAGAAAAGGTTGATGCGTGTAAAGTTCCCTTTCAGGACTCTTACCATGAAATCACTGGTACGGTGTTCTGGTTTTGGAAATAAGCTAATACATATTTCCTGGAAAGCAGAAATGCCATAACTGCTAACAAGGAAACCAAGTGGAAGCACAATACCCACCACGTAGGCACAAACATTTCAAAATGATTGGGGGTGCCAAACGCAATACAAATTATCCTTCCCAGGATACAATACAGGGGGTGCTCAGCACCCACTTGCACCTACAGAGCAAGCTCCTGGGACACACTCTGCAAATGGCAGTATATGATTTTAGAACAGACTTTTATGATTTACCAACTTGAACCCAGTTATGGAAATGCAGAAACCTCAGAGATACCAGATGATTTTATCCTTTGCTCTTACGGTATTTGTTTCAGGATAGAAGAGGAGGATGTGGTCTGTGAACCAACCTCATGGTCGCAGCATAGATTCCTACTGGTAAAAAGCCTGCACAGTTTAGCTTGCCTTGAATATGATGTTGAGAATTCAGTCCAGGCCTGGTCTAGTGGCCTCACCGCAGGTTCCATTCCTAACTAAGCTCAGCCTCTGGTTCTCAGCATTCCCAACCAGGGCCCAGTGATGTGTTTCTTTACCTGTAACAGTTCCCTTCAGGCCGAGACCTTTGCCAGAACTTCAGGAACAGGCCCAAGGTGTTCCTAGCCAGGAGGAGTAGACACCGGATGTTCAGTAGAAGGAGAAAGCAGAAGTACCGGGCATGGAACCAAATTCAAATCAGCAGGCAGAGGCGAAGTCCTGGAACTGATGAGACTATGAGCAGGAAGAGAAGGTTTGTTACCTGGACACAAGCAGTGATCAAACAGCAAGAAGCTGCAAACAATGAGCTACTCGGGAGACTCACAGAAGATCTACATGAGGACAAGGTGAATAGGGGTTCCAGAGTTTATATTGGTTCAGGAAGCCAATCAGTAAAAAGATGCACGCTACAGGAACCAATCAGAGCAGGGGCATTCGTAGTGGACCAATCAGGGTGTGCTAGACCATCAGTCTGAGACTAATCACAGTGTAAAGGACAGGAAGAGACCTATGTAGATCCAGCTTCTGGGAGGTAAGTGCGTGACACAAGGGAAGTGATTCCCAGTCAGGGCACAACAGTGACACCTGCTGATTGACTCAGATTTAAAGCCAGAGGACTGTCATTATGCTGACTGTGCTAGGTGAGCAGAGGTTAAAATATGAGGAAAGACCCTCTTCCCCTACTGGGATAACTGCAAGTGAAGGCTCTAGCTGGCAAATCCAGACTGTCTGGAAACCTAAAGAAAGAGATGAAAATAGATAACCCATGCCCACATAAAACCTGATCGTGACTGAATAGATAGGGATGGGCTGGAGCGTAAATTTTAAGGGGCTTCCATTTTAGCTTCAGAACTTTTAGTACAAGAACAGTGCTGGGCAGACTTCAATGGTCTGTGCCCTGAGAATGGCAGGGACAAATCAAACTTGGGTATAAAGTATCACATACCATGTAAAATGAGTTTATCTTGTTGGGCAGACTGGATGGACCCTACAGATCTTTATCTGCAGTCATTTACTATGTAACTTTGTTACTCTTTGGGGTTCTACATGGAATGTTGCTACCAATTGGGATTCCAGAATCTTGTAACTCTTTAGGATTCCAGAATCTTCAGAGCTTTTAGTACAAGAACAGTGCTGGGCAGACTTCTACGGTCTGTGCCCTGAGAAAGGCAGGGACAAATCAAACTCGGGTATAAAGTATCACATACCATGTAAAATGAGTTTATCTTGTTGGGCAGACAGGATGGACCATACAGGCCTTTATCTGCCATCATTTACTGTGTTACTGTATGTTACTATCAGGCTTATTTTCGAAAGTGTTCGCCGGCCATCTTCCGACATAAATCAGGAGATGGCCGGCGATTTCGCAAAAGCGGCGAAATCAATATAATCAAAAGCGGCATTTTTTACACTATCACTGCTTTCCCATCGCTGCACCGGCGAAAGTTCAAGGGGGTGTGTTGGCGGCGAAGCGAAGGCGGGACATGGGCGGGCATGGGCATGGCTACCAGATGGCTGGCTTTTGCGGATAATGGAAAACAAAAAAGCGGCGTTCATCAGTATTTCGCCGGGTTTACTTGGTCCTTTAATTTTCACAACCAAGCCCCAATTGACCAGATGACCACCGGAGGGAATGGGGGATGACCTCCCCATACTCCCCTAGTGGCCACCAACCCCCTCCCACACTAAAAAAATTAAATAAAACACTTTTTTGAGAGCCTCTATGCCTGCCTCAAATGTCATACCCAGCTCCCTGACAGCAGTATGCAAGTCCCTGGAGCAGTTTTTAATGGGTGCAGTGCACTTCAGGCAGGCAGACCCAGGTCCATCCCCCTCTACCTGTTACACTTGTGGTGGTAAGTGTTGAGCCCTCCAAACCCCCCCAAAACCCACTGAACCCACATGTAGGTGCCCCCCTTCACCCATAAGGACTATGGTAATGGTGTAGAGTTGTGGGGAGTGGGTTTTGGGGGGATTTGGGGGGCTCAGCATCCAAGGTAAGGGAGCTATGCACCTGGGAGCTATTTGTATATTTTTAAAACATTTTTAGAAGTGCCTCCTAGGGTGCCTGGTTGGTGTCCTGGCATGTGAGGGGGACCAGTGCACTACAAATGCTGGCTCCTCCCATGACCAAATGCCTTGGATTTCGCCGGGTTTGAGATGGCCGGCATTTTTTTCCATTATCGCTGAAAAACAAAACCGGCAATCTCAAACCCGGCGAACTCTGGCATTTGGCTGGGCTAAACCGTATTATTGAAGAAAAAGATGGCCGGCCATCTTTTTCGAAAATACGGGTCCGGCCAGCTGTTGCGCCGCCGCCAAATAGATTGCTGGCGACATTCGATTATGCCCCTCAAAGTTACTCTTTGGGGTTCTACATGGAATGTTGCTACTAATTAGGATTCCGGAATCTTGTAACTCTTTAGGATTTCAGAATCCTCAGAACTTTTAGTGCAAGAACAGTGCTGGGCAGACTTCTACGGTCTGTGCCCTGAGAAAGGCAAGGACAAATCAAACTCAGGTATACATATAAAGTATCACATACCATGTAAAATGAGTTTATCTTGTTGGGCAGACTGGATGGACCGTACAGGTCTTTATCTGCCGTCATTTACTATGTTACTATGGTCCGTAGAGCTGGTTCTCAGTGCTATGTGCTGTAGTCTTTGGCCCAGCCGTCAGCCAGATGCTTTCTGCATGACACTAACAGTATGTCTATACTGTACTATGGAAAACATTCAGATTATATGAACTAAAAGAATCATTAAAAAAAAACCAATTGGTGTCTACTGGGATAATGAACTAAAATGGGATGAAATATATCAGTTCATTTTCTCTGTGAGCAAGACACAGATCCAACCAAGCCAAACCCTCAGTGATATCAGCTTAGCTAAACTTGTGGTTATCTTCCCTATAAATAGATAAAATGAGTTTTCACATGTCCCAGTGAGTAATTATGATCCTCACAGGGCTGAGTCACAGGCATTTCACGTTCCTGTCGCTCAATTACTTACGTGGTCTCAAAGGAAACTTTAATGCATCCAGTGAATCACAGGGGGATTGGGTCATGTTTAAAGTTATTCCTCTGGCATTTCCCTTCCATTGTGGCTTGTCTGTCAACACCGAAAATATGTGAACTCAAAAGCACATAGAGGAAATGGGGTGGTGATGCATCACACAGCCAATGGGAAAGCGCCTTTCAAATCACCTTCCATAAACAAACAACTCATAAATGATCCAGCTAATTTAGGGCAGTTGACTTCCTCATTTTGTTGTTGCTGGAAGTATTTTTAGGGATAAACTTAAATTAAAGCTTGAACTGCTAGAGGTGAAGATGGACTGTTGTTTTTTTTTTGAGAAGGGAAAAACCAACCACTGAAACTGGGGCTTCTAAGTCCAGAAAGAAGTGTAGATCAAGTTGGGGGGGGGGGGGGTAGGGGATAGGGGATCAGTGGAGTCCAGCCCTGTGAAACTTGCCATCGTTTCAGAATTCACGTGTATGCACTGACTGCCATTCATAACAGACATATTTATGGTGCTGCATTAACCGGAAACCTCATCATTTTTATGGCGTTAGCGACACACATAAAAAAAACAGTCATCGCATTACATTAGTCTTGCAAGAAGTCAGACTGAGATCTGACAAACTAGTTCTCAAGAGCTGCAACCCAGTTTGGTTTGCAGAATTTTCACAATGAATGCAAATAGAGATTTATTGCATGCAAAGAAGTCTCGTGCGTGATGATTGTGGCAATCCTGAAACCCTAACTGGGTTTCGGCCTTAGAGGACTAAATGTGCTCTCCCTGTTCTAGAGGATGGTACACTGGAGAGATAACAGTTGAAAAAGATCAATTATGTGACGATTCCCGTTCCAGTAGGGCATTATTTATCTGGAATGGTTGAGACTGAGGGGGTCTCTTACTAAAGCTTAGCCCGAGTTATCGTTTTATTCCTATGGGCCCTGCTGCAGATAACTCCGGCTAAGCTTTAGTAAAAGAGCCTCTGAGTTCATTCTGGATAACTCACCTTGAGCCACTACTGAAAAAGCGTGAGCTAAATCCAAATAAAAATAAATCATGAATTGTTCTGGCTAATGAAAGTTCCAAACCATGGGAGATTTTTCTGAATAACAGATCCCATGAAGCTAGGGTTACCATTTTTTGTCCCCGAAAAAGGAGGACACATGCCCGCCCCATCACACACCCAACCCCGCCCATTTCACGCCATCACTCCGCCCCCTGTTACACCCTTGCTCTGCCCCTGTCACATTTTCCCCTCCCCCCTGTCACATACCCCGTCGCCCCCCCTCCCCGTCACCCCCTCCCCTTACCGTACTACTGCCCTGGCGGTCTAGTGACCTCTTCCGCCTTCGGGGCAGGAAAAAGCCCCCTCTTTCCTGCCTGGAGCGCTGCCCTGCATGAATTCTTCCTGTTGGTGATCCTCGGCGCCGATTCAAAATGGCCGCCGAGAGTTGAAGTCTCACGAGGTCACTTCAACTCTCGGAGGCCATTTTGAATCGGCGCCGAGGATCACCAACAGGAAGGATGCATACAGGGCAGCCCTCCGGGCAGGAAAGAGGGGGCTCTTTCCTGCCCCAAAGGCAGAAGAGGTCACTAGACCACCAGGGCACTAGTAAGTAAGGGGAGGGGAGGCTAGCAATCTGCGCGTTTGTCCGGATTTCTGGACAAACGGGCAGGCTGGCGGGTGGGCCATGCTAACCAGCCTGCCCGTTTATCCAGAAATCCGGACAAACGGGCAGATTGGCAAAACCCGCCCGGTTGCCCGGACATACCCTCAAAAAGAGGACACGTCCGGGTAAATCCGGACATATGGTAACCCTATACGAAGCCATCCGATTTTCCAATAATAGAATTTATTTTTTCAGGAATTGGATCAGAGGCTGGGAACTGTGACTTATTCTGGGTAATGAGTGTTTTCCGGATGAACAGTGATTTAGCAGGGAGCTTTGCCATTCTGCAGGATAAAGCGTGCCTTCCACTCCTATCAAGAAATGCTGAAGTTTCAGGATACCCTGCGGCTTAACAACTGGTGGTCTGCATTGCTGGTTTCGATACTAGACTTGTTTGTCATAGCGTTCCTCATATCCTAAGGTCTGAAAAAGCTTTAGAAATATGTCGAACATTTCCTATAATCAGCACTTTTTTTATGGGCTGTGAAATGGATGAATGGCTGCTTTGACCCCGGACCGAACCTGTGAAGCTGGTTTGCAAGTCTGTGCATAACCAAATAAAAGGCAACATTTCAGGTATCCACATCAGAGTGACAACCGTCTTGAGTTGAAGGAACCATGAAGAAGGGCCTTAAAAACACCAATTAAAAAAATGAAAGGGCGGGGCATTTCTCATCTGCTCCTTTTCCCACTATGGGTTTCCTGAATAATGAAAGGATAATGTGTTGAAGCATTCTCAGCCCCAGACAAAGGACTCCATTCACTCAAAATCTCATTTGGCCTCTGGAACAGAAATAATGTGGGGGGGGGGGGGGGGGGGGGGGAACCTAAACAGTTGTGCTGCAAATGCAGATACTCATCAAGAGGGGGCCTGGCCTGACTGGCTCAGCGGCAGCGCTGTGTGCTGCTATGCAGAGAGGACTGGTGTTCAACACCTAGGCTAGGTGATCCCCAGCTCCCAGGATTGAGGACACCCCCAAGGAAGGAAGTCATAGCCACCCCAAGGTGGCAAAGACCTGGTAGCCAGCATCAGGGCATCCTGAGCTCCAAGAGAAGGCCCGTGGCTGAGAACTGGCACCAAAATGACTGGGCTGTGAGCTGGGTGAGAGTTATAAAACAGAGGGAAAAGTCCACTGGAAGGGAAATGGGACTTGATATGCTGCCTTTCAGAGGTTTTTGCAACTACATTCAAAGCAGTTTACATACATTCAGGTACTTATTTTGTACCAGGAGCAATGGAGGGTTAAGTGACTTGCCCAGAGTCACAAGGAGCTGCAGTGGGAATCGAACTCAGGCCAAGATGCACTAAAAAATCGTTAAGGCCCTTCCCTTACCGATTGCCTTAGCGAATCGATAAGGAACGGGCATGCATCAAGGAACAGAAATGCAAATGAGCTGCTCGTTGTAGCTCACTTGCATTCTCTATTCCATCGTTAAACAGTCGGCCAGTCGGCCGGTCGAGCATGTGCAGAGCAGCCAAGCGTTATGCTGGCTGCTCTGCGAATGCCAAGGACGTCCTTTATGGATGTCCTTCACTATATAAAAAAAACCGAGCTGTGCCTATGGACGTCCTTTATGTACGTCCTTCGCCCCCCCCCCCCCCCGAGATCACTGCCGGGGGAGAACGGTGGCGGCGGCGACCTCGGGGGGGGGGGGGGGGGCTGAGCTAAACACGCTGTGAGAGACTTCCAGGTCTCTCAGCTGAGTGAAGCACGTCCATAAAGGACGTCTCTGACGAGCACTTTTTTCCCCGATTTTGTTTTGTAACATTTATGGACATTTTTCAATCCCGCGCAGCCCCAACGACAGGTAAAGACCTCTCGTTAGATTTTCCAGCGTTAAGGCAATCGGAAAAGCTTAGTGCATCTCATTACAATGGGGTTTCTACACAATTTGCTCATCTGCATTCCATTTTCGTTAGCTGCTACCCTCGTGGGAAAATGACTCGGAGAAGTCTTTAGTGCACGCCAGGGTTTACTACTTGCTCGTTAATGGCTCGTTAAGTTTAGTGCATCTGGCCCTCAGTTCCCCAGGATCAAAGTTCACTGCACTAACCACTAGGCTACTCCTCCACTCTGCGCTTAGACTATGGCATGGAGGAATAGCATTGTGGTTAGAGCACCAGGCTGACAACCAGGCAGACCAGGGTTCAAATCCCCTGAGCCTGGTCAAGACACCCTAACCCTCCATTGCCTCAGGCACAATAAGCCTTCCATGGACAGGGAAATACCCACTGTAACTCATCTTGAGCTCCCCCTGAAAAAGGCATGCACTAAATCTAAGACAAACTGTATATGTTCCAGTTCAGATGAAAGCCCAAAGACACAGGAAGAAAGGTGCCAGTATACAGAAGAAGCCACCAGAAGTGTCCCATTAACAGTACCTGCTCTGAACACATGTCTTTTATTCAACCCCTTCAGTCCTCAGACCTGAATGTGTTTCCGCACACTCAAGGCTGCAGCACATCCTGGCTGTTGCACTCAGCAGCTGTTCAATTGCTCCTTAGGGAGTGGGTTTGGCACACTTAAAAGATTTTAATGTTCAGGACAAAACTGGAAAGCTAACTGTAGCAAACTCTTTTCTTTTGCTCTTTTAAGTAAAAGGTCCCTAAAATGTTCACTTCTATTTTTAAATACTGATTAAAGCTTGCCAGGCAAAAGCCAGTTTTAAAGGGCCAGGGATAGCAATGCCTTTTAAAAACTAACCTATATAACCTATGAAACCATCTCTCTTTTACCTTTTCAGAGCCTTGCTGAACCTGCATTCAGTGGCGTTCGTAGGGGGGCTGGCACCCGGGGCGGATCACCGATGCACCCCGCCCCCCGGGTGCAGCGCCCCCCCCCGATGCAGCGCGGACCCCCCCCGGTGAAAGGACCCCCCGCGAAGGAACCCCCCCGCCGGGTGCACGCCGCTGGGGGGGGGTGCCGTGCGTGCCTGTCCTCCGTTGTTCCATGCTTCTTCTCTGCCCCGGAACATGAAGTAACCTGTTCCGGGACAGAGAAGAAGCATGGAACAACGGAGGACAGGCGCGCGCGGCACCCGCCCCCCGGCGGCGTGCACCCAGGGTGGACCGCACCCACCGCTCCCCCTAGGAACGCCACTGCCTGCATTCACAATTTTATTACCTCCGTCTCCCCTACAGTTATTCAAGCACGTGGAGAGAAATTCTATATGGTGCCCCGCCTATTCTATATGAGCAAATTCAAAAATCAGGAAGAGGAGCCTCCACGAAAAATCAAAACAGCAAAAGTAAAGGCTGACAAATGTACAAACCAATAGGCAGTGGCGATCCTAGCCAGCGTGACACCCGGGGCGGATCGCCGATGCGCCCCCCCCCCCCCGGCAAAATTCCCCCCCCCCCCCGGTGAAATGACACCCCCCCGGGTGCACGCCGCTGGGGGGGGGGGGTGCCGCGGCGCGCGCCTGTCAGCTGAGTTTGCTAACTTCGCTGCAGCTCCCTCTGCCCCGGCCGGAACAGGAAGTAACCTGTTCTGGAGCAGAGGGAGCTGCAGCGAAGTTAGAGAACTCAGCTGACAGGCGCGCGCCGCGGCACCCCCCAGCGGCGTGCACCCGGGGCGGACCGCCCCCCCTTGGTAAGTCACTGCCAATAGGGAGATAATATCAAAGAGCAGTTTATTCAGAATATTCATACCAAGGACCCGACACGGTCCGTGTTTTGGCGCCAAAGCGCCTGCTTCAGGGGTCACAAACAACTTTCTCTGAAAAGAAGCTGATTGGCTTGGATAAATCCTTTTTCTGTGCACGTGGTTATATAACAGTTAAATCCACGGAGAGAACAAAAACAAAACGAAAAAAAACAGCAAACCGATCAGCAAACAACACCTTGTGTCCTTGATATGAATATTCTGAATCAGTGGCGTAGCCATGGGTGGGCCAGGGTGGGCCAGGGCCCATCCTATTTGGACTCAGGCCCACCCAAAATTTTGGCACTCTTGCTATGGCTGGCAGTGATCCTCAAACCCCACCAGCTGAAGATTTCCTCCTCTTCAGGAAGCCGGTGCTCTTTCAACCCGCAGCTGGCAGAACTTGCCTGGAGCTGACACCAACATCAGCCCCTCTGCACGTGCTTACTTTTTATGCATGCGCAGCCTGCTGGCCGTGGCATCAGCTCAAGGAAAGTGCTGCTGTTAGGAAAAGCGCTGACTGCCTGAGCAGGAGGAAATCTTCAGCTGGCGGGGTTTTTTAGATCCCTTCTTGCTCAGGTATTTAATATTTTGGGCTTGCAGGTGGAGGGAGAGACAAAGAGCAGAGAGCGGAGCAAATCAGAGCAGAGGGGGGCTAGGGACGGGGGAGCATGAATTCCGTGCCCACCCACCTTGGACTCAGGCCCACCCAAAATTGGCTGTCTGGCTACGCCCCTGTTCTGAATAAACTGCTCTTTGATATTATCTCCCTATTGGTTTGTACATTTGTCAGCCTCTATTCTATATGAGAACATAAGCACCTACTTTCCTGTTATAGGTTATATACATGCATATAATTTAGGCGTGAACAATTGCGTCAGCCATAGAGCTGGTGTAAATATATGTGTCAAGGTTCTGGTGACATGCATGCAACTTACAGAATTCTGCACATTATGCCAGAGGCGTAGCATGCCCTCTGAATTTGGGGGGGGGGGAAGGTGGATTGAGGGGGCAACATATTCTATCCACTACTATTACTACTACTACTACTACTACTTAACATTTCTAAAGTGCTACTAGGGTTACGCAGCGCTGTACAATTTAACATAGAGGGACAGTCCCTGCTCAAAGAGCTTACAATCCCCCCCCCAGTGTGTTAAAAATAATACCTTTGTAGGCGGGAAATACTGAAACCCCAGCAGCCAAAGAAATTACCTGCTGAGCCGCTCCCCTCCTCCTCATGCTGCTGCGCTAACCCGGAAGTCAGTGGAGTGTCTCCAGCCACCGACTCCGAGACTTCTTGTACACGTCCTTTATAGAATCGCACTTCGCTCCAATCTTTTTCCGGCACCCATTTCTGAGCGTGATTTATGGACTCTGGCTCTTAGTGTGTACTCATTTTATTTGCTAAGGGTTGCATTTACTGATGTGCATTACTGTGTTAACACACGCTATTGTTGTTAATGCACTTAGGGGCTCATTTTCAAAAGAGAAAAACACCTAAAAAGTAGCATAAAAAAAAGCATTTGGATGTTTTCCTGACAAAAGTGTCCAAATCAGTATTTTCAAAACCTGTTTTTAGACATTTTTCTATGCAGTTCATCTGCAGTGGAGGGGGGGGGGGCGTATTAAGGGCGGGATTTGGGCATTCTTAAGACTTGGACATTTTTCAGCCATAATGGAACAAAACAAAAACATCCAGGACTAAAACTAAGATGTTTTGAGCTACACCTGTTTTTAGAATGAATAAGCCACAAGAAAGTGCCCTAAATGTCCAGATGACCACTGGAAGAATAAAGGAATGATCCCCCCCCCTTACTCACCTAGTGCTCACTGACCCCTTCCCACGCTCCCAAAATGTAAAACAAACAGCCTCTATGACAGCCTCAGATGTTATAGCCAGTCCTATTAGAGCAGCAATCAGGTCCCTGGCAGGGCCACCGAGAGGGGGGGGGGGCCTGGGGGGACAAAAATTCCCTGGGCCTCCATGGGGGGGCCCGGCGCCGGGATCTCTCTCCTTCTCCAAGGGCCCGAAGGGAGGCGATCTGCCGCCTTCACACGGAGGTGAGGCGCTGCCGATTTGAATGCAGGGGGCTTGGTCACGGTGGCGGACGGAGGGGGGCTATCAACAGAGCCGAGGGTGGGCAGGTGAGACCGGGGACTGCAGTGCCGGCGACCTGGGAGGAGGAGAGGGAGGCGACAGTGATGGGATTGGGGGGGGGCAGTGGCGGTGGCCCCGGGGGCTGCCTTGTCTCGGGCCCTGCTCAGTCTCTCGGCGTCTCTGGAGTAGCCTAGTGGTCAGTGCAGTGCACTGTAGAGAAGGGGACCCAGGTCCATATCCCACTCTAACTGGTACACTTGTGGTGGAATGTGTCAGCCCTCCAAAATTTACCAAAAATGTACTCTACCCACATGTAGTGGCCTAGTGGTTAGAGCACCAGTCTTGACATCCAGAGGTGGCCAGTTCAAATCCCACTGCTGCTTCTTGTGTTCTTGGGCAAGTCACTTAACCCTCCATTGCCTCAGGTACAAAATTAAATTGTGAGCCCGACAGGGAAATACCCAGTGTACCTGAATGTAACTCACCTTGAACTACTACTGAAAATGTGTGAGCAAAATATAAACAAATATAGGTGATACCTGTAGCCATAAGGGCTATTGTAGTAGTGTACAGTAGATTTTTGTTGGGTTTTGGAGAGCTCACTATACAGCATAAGGAAGCAACGATGACATGTGTACTTGGGAGCATTTATGTGAAGTCCATTGCAGCGCCCCCTAGGGTTCCCCACTGCTCTGCTGGGATGTTTGTGTGGCCAGTCTACTAAGCATGCTGGCCCCTCCTACATCCCAATGGCTTGATTTTTTGCATTTTTCACTTGGACTTTTTTTTTTTTCGAAAAAGGACCAAAAAGATAAATGCACAGAGCACAAAGACATCTAGCAAATAGCTGTTTTTGAATGGAATGAAAATGATCATTTTCACTACTCGATTTTTGGATGTTTTGAGCAAAACATCCACAGTCGGATTTTGACATCGTATCGAAAATGCCCCTCTTAGGGGGCCTTTTTACTAAGTCGCGCTAAAAA
This sequence comes from Microcaecilia unicolor, assembly GCF_901765095.1. Classification (NCBI taxonomy): domain Eukaryota; kingdom Metazoa; phylum Chordata; class Amphibia; order Gymnophiona; family Siphonopidae; genus Microcaecilia; species Microcaecilia unicolor. The sequence goes on along the minus strand of NC_044036.1, from coordinate 326,349,664 downwards.
GTGGCCGGTGCTTCCGTCAGCACGTGGATTTCCTGTGCGCTGTGGCCACTTGTAGTGCAGCTATAAAATGGCCACTGTTTTGTTTATGCCGCGAATGGCCACGCGCTAATTTCCCAATTAGCGCGTGGCCATTACCGTGAGAGCCCTTAGTAGGCACTAAGGACTCCCACACTAACCCCAGGCTCATCAGACAGCATGCGGCAATTTGTTTGCGCTACCTGATTAGCGCAGGGCACGCCTACTCTCCACCTCCATATGTAGTGGTAGTGCCTGCAGTAAACACGCATTAGTAAAAGGGCCCCTTCTTTAGTAAATAGATGCACTTGCAGAAAATTGAACCTGTGGGCAGAGCCGCAGCGAGGGGAGCTGACACCCGGGGCAGGTCGCCGCTGCGCACCCTCCTCCCGCTGGAGCGCACCCCCCCTGGAGCGCATACCTCCCCCACGAAGCGCATACCTGCGGCGAAGGACGGGCGGGAGGGCCGATCCGCCCCGACTGCACGTTGCTGGGGGGTGTCGGCTCCGCGCTGGTTCACTGCTCTCTCTGTAGGAAGTAACCTGTTCTGGGGCAGAGAGGGCAGTGCACCAGCGCGGAGCCAACACCCCCCAGCGGCGTGCACCCGGGGCGGACCGCCCCCCGCCCCCCCTTCCTACGCCACTGCTTGTGGGAACATAGTAGCATCTTTATTTATTTATTTATTTGTTACATTTGTATCCCACATTTTCCCGCCTATTTGCAGGCTCAATGTGGCTTACATAGAGGGGCATAATCCAACGGGGGCACCCATCTCTAAGGACAGCCCTGTAAAGCGGCGTCCCCAACCGTATTATCGAAACAAGATGGGCGGCCATCTTTCGTTTCGATAATATGGTCGGGAACGGCCAAACCTCAACATTTGGGCCGCCCTTAGAGATGGCCGCCATTGCTTTTCGACGATAATGGAAACTAAGGACGGCCATCTCAAAACCGGCCAAATCCAAGCCATTTGGTCGTGGGAGGAGCCAGCATTTGTAGTGCACTGGTCCACCTCACATGCCAGGACACCAACTGGGCACCACAGGGGGCATAAATTGCTCCCAGGTGCATAGCTCCCTTGCCTTGGGTGCTGAGCCCCGCAACCCCCCCCCCCCCCCCAAACCCACTACCCACAACTGTACACCACTACCATAGCCCTAAGGGGTGAAGGGGGGCACCTACATGTGGGTACAGTGGGTTTGTGGTGGGTTTTGAAGGTCTCCCATTTACCACCACAAGTGTAACAGGTGGGGGGGGGGGGTGGCCTGGGTCCGCCTGCCTGAAGTGCACTGCAGTACCCACTAAAAACTGCTCCAGGGACCTGCATAGTGCTGTGATGGAGCTGGGTATGACATTTGAGGCTGGCATAGAGGCTGGCAAAAAAATATTTAAAAAAATTTTTTTTGGGTGGGAGGGGGTTGGTGACCACTGGGGTAGTAAGGGGAGGTGATCCCCGATTCCCTCCGGTGGTCATCTGGTCAGTTCGGGCACCTTTTCAAGGCTTGGTCATGAACAAAAAGGGGCCAAGTAAAGCCGGCCAAATGCTCGTCAGGGACGCCCTTCTTTTTTCCATTATCGACCGAGGACGGCCATCTGTTAACCACACCCCTGTCCTGCCTTCGGTACACTGCCGACACGCCCCCTTGAACTTTGGCCATCCCTGCAACGGAAAGCAGTTGAGGCCAGCCAAAATCGGCTTTCAATTATGCCGATTTGGCCGGCCCTGAGAGAAGGCCGCCCATCTCCCGATTTGTGCTGGAAGATGGGCGCCCTTCTCTTTCGAAAATGACTGGATAATACCGTAAAGGCGTTTGCCAAGTCCGGTAGAGAAACAAATACATGGTAACGTTGTGGTCAATTAAGGTTCAGGCACAATGAGGATCGAAGAGAGAAGAGGTTATATGGTGTCCATTACGAGCTTTGGTTTTGTTGTGTTGCAGAGTGTAGGCATTTATGTTGGGTCGGTAGGGTATGCCTTTTTGAACAGGTTGGTTGTTAGTGATTTCCTGAAGTTTAGATGGTCGTAGGTTGTTTTCACAGCTTTTGGCAGTGAGTTCCAATTTAGTTAATCTAGCCCTAAGTGTGAACAATTTTTAAATTTCCGTTAACCATTGACCCCTTAATTCTATAAACTTGTGTGCTCAAATTTCGGACTAGCATGTAAACTTGCATGCGGAAGTTATAGGATAAGGTTAGTTGCGTGCATAACTTAATTCAATAATTGGCATGGACTTGGGAGGGGCATGAACGGGTCGGGGACATGTCAGGTAGTGAGGCACGCAGGCTATAGAATATTATCCTTTACGAGCCTTGTGTTTGATGTTTATTGCCTTGGATATCACAGCAGTTCGGTGAATCATAAATTGAACAAATAAAACAATAGTAAATAAATAAATAAGGGGCCCTTTTACTAAGCCGCAGCAAAAAGTGGTGTAGGTGCATGTTTTGGCTGAGCGCAGGGCCAGTTTTTACTGCGTCTGCAAAAAAGGGCTTTTTTAAAAAAGGGACGGGAAAAGGGCATGTGGTAAAGCTGAAACCAGTGTGCAACTAAAACTGGCCTGAGTCCTTAATGCTACTACTACTTATCATTTCTATAGCGCTACTAGACGTACGCAGCGCTGTACACTTGAACATGAAGAGACAGTCCCTGCTCGACAGAGCTTACAATCTAATTAGGACACACAAACAGGACAAATAAGAGATAAGGATAAAGAGTAGCAAGATTCCGGAATCACAAAGAGTAGCAAGATTCTGTGCGGAATCCTAAAGTGTAGCAACATTCTGGAACCCAAAGAATAGCAAGATTCCGGAATCCTAAAGACTACTACTACTACTACGTATCATTTCTATAGCGCTACTAGACGTACGCAGTGCTGTACACTTGAACACGAAGAGTCAGTCCCTGCTCGACAGAGCTTACAATCTAATTAGGACAGACAAACAGGACAAACAAGAGATAAGGGAATATTAAAGTGAGGATGATAAAATAAGGGTTCTGAACAAGTGAATAAGGGTTAGGAGTTAAAAGCAGCATCAAAAAGGTGGGTTTTTAGCTTAGATTTGAAGATGGAGCTTGACGTACCGGCTCAGGAAGTCTATTCCAGGCGTATGTTGCAGCAAGATAAAAGGAACGGAGTCTGGAGTTAGCAGTGGAGGAGAAGGGTGCAGATAAGAGAGATTTACCCAGTGAACAGAGTTCCCGGGGAGGAATGTAGGGAGAGATGAGAGTGGAGAGGTCCTGAGGAGCTGCAGAGTGAATGCACTTATAGGTCTAGTGGTAAGGGCTCACGAGCTACACGCAAGGTGACTGGTTGGCGCACACCAACTTCCGATTACCGCTGGAAAGGCCGCGCGTTGGAGGAAATCAATCAATAAATCATCCAGGCGTTATGGGCGTACAGCAAATCTGAAATTACTGCCAAGGGGAGTGCGGTAGCCTGGTGGTAATCTCATTTTGGCCCGTGCTGCACGCGCCTACCACGCCTTTGTAAAGGGGCACCTTACTAACTAACAAACTAACTATAATTAACAAGAGAATGCATTTTAATATTCCTGCAGTTGAGAAAGGAGGAAACAGACAAGCCAGCTGCAGCCAAAGGCTCTTCCTTGAGAATGAAATAGGTGTTAAAGAGAGAAAATGAAGGGAGAATCGAGACAGAAAGAAAGAAGACATGTAATTACTACTTTTATTGGTCTACATTTACAGCAAGAACAAATACACTTTCCACCCATAATCTTTACACTAAATACAGTCCTTGCTAAATAGTTCTGGAGTTTTTTTTTTATGTGTGTGGGGGGGGGGGGGGGGGGAGAAAGTTGATCAGCTTGCAAGCACCAGCGGTGTATATCCCACCATTAGTATAATGCACAGGAAGTTGGGATGGATTCACAACCACCACTAGTTACAAAAGAAAGTGAATAGAGATTTGTAATCAAAAGGAAATTAAAATAATTTATGCATTCTAAACCCATCATTAACTAAGAAGATTTAGATCTGATAGAAGATGCTGTGAGACCATCGTCTTTTGGTGTAATTGCAATAAATCTTTGCGTACAAGTGCTTTGGCGTCTCCCATGTGGTTTTTTTTTTTTTTTTTTTGCAAGAGCCCGCCCACCCTACTCTTTGCTTCGTGAAACCATAGATGAAATTAAGGGGGAACTTATCAATGTGAGTTACCTTTAAGATGGGTTACTTCAAGGACTGCTAAGTGCTTTTAAAGCATTGCAATGGATTTGGCCCGGATCATGTACAGAATCTTTTCTCCTTTCACACTCCTTCTGCGGCTTTACCGTGAACAAATGACAGCGGCCTGGTTATCCCTCCCAAATCTCATCTCGCCAGGAGCTTAACTGAGATTGGATAGCAGAGCCGGTAGTGGGAGGCGGGGCTGGAGGTTGGGAGGCGGGGATAGTGCTGGGCAGACTTATACGGACTGTGCCAGAGCCAGTGGTGGGAGGCGGGACTGGAGGTTGGGAGGCAGGGATAGTGCTGGGCAGACTTATACAGTCTGTGCCAGAGCCGGTGGTGGGAGGCGGGGCTGGTGGTTGGGAGGCGGGGATAGTGCTGGGCAGACTTATACGGTCTGTGCCAGAGCCGGTGGTGGGAGGCGGGGCTGGTGGTTGGGAGGTGGGGATAGTGCTGGGCAGACTTATACGGTCTGTGCCCTAAACAGCACAGGTACAAATCTAAGTAGGGTATACACAAAAAGTAGCACACATGAGTTGTCTTGTTGGGCAGACTGGATGGACCGTGCAGGTCTTTTTCTGTCGTCATCTACTATGTTACTATGTCACACTCCTTCTGCGGCTTTACCTTGAACAAATGACAGCGGCCTGGTTATCCCTCCCAAATCTCATCTCGCCAAAAGAAGGAGCTACAATATCATCTTTACACAACTTGTTTCCGTGGACTTCATTAGAAAAGGAAGGCAGATGAGGGACTATTTAGCTCTCAGCAAATCATTGTTTTTCCAGAAATAACTTAGGGATCCTTCTACTAAGCTGCGGTTAAAAGTGGGCTTAGCTCAACCCTTACGCAGGTCTTTCCCATGTGCTAAGGCCCTTTTTACCACGGCCGTAAAAAAACCCCGATTTTCTATTTTTTTCATTGATGGTCGTGCATGATGTTTGCCATTAATGAACGAACAACCAAACAGCAGCAGCAGCGATTCAAGGAAGGACAAACACAGCAAGAGTTAATCCAAATGCCAAGTTTAATGGAAACAGGACTCAACCCGGCCAAGTTTCGGAAAAACCTTCGTCAGGGGTCACACAGGTTTCCACAATACAGTCACAGACTCAATGCATGCACTGCAATACCTGCACAGGAAAAGCTCTGGTCCAATTCCAAACGTCAGTAACCATCAAGTCTGTTCTGCTTCTGCAGTAGACTGTCTCCTGTTTGTTTCTATCATTAGTGAACAGCCATTTTAAAAAATGATTGCGGGAGCACTTATCACCCATCTATTTTGTAGGTTCTAAGGGCTCCTGAATTATCCGTGTGCTAACCAGTTATCATGCAATAATATAGATGTGCTAACTGGAATGCCTACTCTCCACCCAGGGGTGGCCCAAGGCAAGATGCCACCTGAGGCAGGGCTGAGATGCCGCCACTCCAGGCTGAGAGTTCTGGCATATCTCCCCTTCCTTCCTCCACCCCATTGCCAGAGTTTACCTTCTTTCTTCATGTTTCTTAAACTCGTGGCGGCGATTACCATATGCTGCCCTGCCGCCGGCATTGGCCTCTTCTCTACAGAGGCAACCTCTGAAGAAACAGGAAGTTACATCAGAGAGGCGGTGCATGCCGGCAGCAGGGCAGCATATGGGAATTGCGCCTGCCGCCGCCAGCTTTCTGAACATGGAGAAGATAAACTTGGGGAACAGGGTGGAAGAAGGCAAGGGGAGACGCCGCTCCCGAAAGAGTGCTGCCTGAGGCCCCTGCCTCAGGTGGCTAATGCTCAGCCTGCCCCTGTCTCCACCCCGACACATCCCTTCAAAAAATTCTAAAAATATATTTACTGCATGTGCATCCCAAAACCAGGGGCGTAGCTAGGTGGGGCCACGGGGGCATGGGCTCCCACAGTTTTAGCCCTGGTCCCCTCTACTTTCAACCCCCCCCCCCCCGCCACTTTTGACCCGCCTCCCACCGTTGCCACCCCTCCCCTGCCGCCGCCAGGTACCTTTGCTGGCGGGGGTCCCCGACCCCTGCCAGCCAAAGTCTTCTTCAGCGCCGGTCTCCGGCTCCTTCGCTGATCTGTTTCTGTGAATCCTGACTCCTGATGTCCTGCGTGCACATAACGTGCAGGACGTACATACAGGACGTCAGGAGTCAGGACTGACAGAAACAGGTCAGCGAATGCGCTGGAGACTGGCGCTGAAGAAGACTTCAGCTGGCGGGGGTTGGGGACCCCACCAGCAAAGGTACCTGGCGGCGACGGGGGAGAGTCGACGGCGGGGGCGGGAGGGGGTCAAAAGTGGCGGGGGAGGGTTGGCGGTGGGGGGAGGCAAAAGTGGCAGCTGGGGGAGGCAGGCTAAAATGTGCCCCCCACCTCTGGCTCCGGACCCCCCTCCCGCCGAAGTCTGGTTATGCCCCTGCCCAAAGCTAACACTTGGCACTTTAGCACATCCCATGTTAGGCCATTTGTTTCACTTTAGACACACATTAGCGTCTAATGCACGGAGGCGTAGCTAGGTGGGGTGCCAGGGGAGCGACCGCTCCCCCAGATGGACTTCTGACGGGCACCAACACCTGTTTTTCAGCAGTCCATCACGCCTATGTAGTGCACGCATGCGCCTATGCAGTCCGCTGTCCGCCCTCCTTGGTGTCACAACCTGGCTACACTTCTGCTAACACAGTTTAGTAAAGACACCCCTTAAGGATTCATTGATCCACTAGTTTTGCTGGCTTTTCCTTCGATATTGGTTTACGTGTTCCCCTTGTATTACTCACTATTGTTTGTCTTTTTTCGGATTTATGAATATTACAAATACTTTTCGTTTTGTGTTGATGGATATATGTGAGCTGTGATTTTCTGCTTTGGTTCCCGGCCTTGAGCTATTCAGAAAGGCCAGTAATAAACTGCAGTAATAAAAAGAATTAACCCATTACCTTTACATTTTTGAGAACTGACCCCTTACTACACTGAGATCGAGATGAGAAAAAAAAGCTTTAGCAAGCAACTGCAGCTCATCCTGCTATACTGTATGTGAGGTGCCTCTGGCTAATGCTTAATCCAGGTTCTTGCCATTTATTGGCTCATAAATACTCACTAGTGAAACATAGTGAGTGGAGAGGAGGAGTGGCCTAGTGGTTAGGGTGGTGGACTTTGGTCCTGGGGAACTGAGTTCGATTCCCGGCACAGGCAGCTCCTTGTGACTGTGGGCAAGTCACTTAACCCTCCATTGCCCCTTGTAAGCCGCATTGAGCCTGCCATGAGTGGGAAAGCGCAGGGAAGAAATGTAACAAAAATAAAATAGATACTATTGGAGATTCTACATGGAATGTTGCTATTCCACTAGCAACATTCCATGTAGAAGGCTGCACAGGCTTCTGTTTCTGTGAGTCTGACGTCCTGCACATACGTGCAGGACGTCAGACTCACAGAAGCAGAAGCCCACATTGGTGATCTGCAAGGGCCGACTTCTACATGGAATGTTGCTAGTGGAATAGCTCAAATAGTAGCAACAGTGGAGGAGTGGCCTAGTGGTTAGGGTGGTGGACTTTGGTCCTGAGGAACTGAGTTCAATTCCCGGCACAGGCAGCTCCTTGTGACTCTGGGCAAGTCACTTAACCCTCCATTGCCTGCTGCATTGAGCCCGCCATGAGTGGGAAAGCGCAAGGTACAAATGTAACAAAAGAAACAAACATGATTCTTTAATTTACTTCCATAAATCAGGCAGTTTGAAGACACTATCTACCTAGAAAATCTGTGTAAAGTCTGATGGCCCCAACCCACTTGGGTTTCCACTGGACACAGTAAATTTCTCTTGTGCTTTCCGAAGAGCAAAGGATGCCCCTGGACCTCATGGTACTGGAGACCTGTAAATTAGAAAAGGAGATAGGTTAAAAAAAAAAAGCAGTTTTGATTCAATAAACGTATCAGCAGGAGAATATGGAACATTTGATGATAGACTTTTACCTAACAACATAGATGGCTTATATCAGAGAAAATGTCTTGTTTTTTCCTTCCTGAGATATACCATAATATGATAACATGGGGCGTTAATGTGCATTACTTTGATATGCAAATCAGTTTGTAGATAAATGTATTGCATTAATACTGACATTAATGCAGAAAAGTTAGCTATAGCTCTCTGAGTAATGGCTTTCCATGAATATTTACATGTTTTACACATGCCGTTCTACTCTGCATTCATAGATAATGAGCAGATTTGCAATAATTATGCATCCTGTTATCTATTTACTTACCGTTTTTCAAACTCGAGCACAAGACAAGTTGCATATTCAGTTATATGAGTGTTGTCCCTGTCCAAACTGGCTTGCAGTGTAGTTATAACAGAGGTAATTAAGGGTGAAATGACCTGCCTAATGTCACAGACAGTGCCAGTAAGAGACCCGGAGGGGCGTAATCGAACGGGGCGCCCAAGTTTTCCTGAGGGCGTTCTCGCAGGACGTCCTCGCGAAGGGGCGGGGAAACCCATATTATCGAAACAAGATGGGCGTCCATCTTTCGCTTTGATAATACGGTCGGGGACACCCAAATCTCAACATTTAGGTCGACCTTAGAGATGGTCATCCTTAGAGATGGTCGTCCCCGGTTTTCAGCGATAATGGAAACCGAGGACGCCCATCTCAGAAACGACCAAATCCATGCCATTTGGTTGTGGGAGGTGCCAGCATTCGTGGTGCACTGGTCCCCCTCACATGCCAGGACACCAACCGGGCACCCTACGGGGCACTGCAGTGGACTTCACAAATTGCTCCCAGGTGCATAGCTCCCTTACCTTCGGTGCTGAGCCCCCCAACCCCCCCCCCCAAAACCCACTCCCCACAACTGTACACCACTACATAGCCCTTAGGGATGAAGGGGGGCACCTACATGTGGGTACAGTGGGTTTGTGGTGGGTTTTGAAGGGTTCACATTTACCACCACAAGTGTAACAGGTAGGGGGGGGGATGGGCCTGGGTCCGCCTGCCTGAAGTGCACTGCACCCACTAAAACTGCTCCAGGGACCTCCATACTGCTGTCAGTGAGCTGGGTATGACATTTGAGGCTGGCATAGAGGCTAGCAAAAAATATTTTAAAGTTTTTTTTGAGGGTGGGAGGGGGTTAGTGACCACTGGGGGAGTAAGGGGAGGTCATCCCCGATTCCCTCCAGTGGTCATCTGGTCAGTTTGGGCACCTTTTTGAGGCTTGGTCGCAAGAAAAAATGGACCAAGTAAAGTTACCCAAGTGCTCGTCAGGGACACCCTTCTTTTTCCATTATCGGCCGAGGACACCCATGTGTTAAGCATGCCCCAGTCCCGCCTTCGCTACGTTTCCAACACGTCCCCGTGAACTTTGGTCATCCCTGCGACGGAAAGCAGTTGAGGATGCCCAAAATCGGCTTTCGATTATGCTGATTTGGGCGACCCTGGGAGAAGGACGCCCATCTTGCGATTTGTGTCGAAAGATGGGCGCCCTTCTCGTTCGAAAATAAGCCTGCTGGAGATCAAAGCAATGGCTTGCACTAAGCTACTCTGTTCCATGCTCATGCCAGCTACATAATGGGCATTAGAAGTGCTGAAAACACACAGTCAACACAGTGCTACAGCAAACAGTACAGTTTAGAGGATCTGTTTCTACAGATTACCATATAGACACAAAATAGGCAGAACCTATGTGGTACCTTTGACCCTTAGGAGATAATTCTATAAACTGGATGCTAACCTCTAGGTCAGGCTTATCCAACCTTTTTCTATCGGGGGATCACATTTTATATTTTGTAACATCTGGAGGGCCAAAACATGAACCATCATATTTTGCCACGTTTTGTCAAATACTGATAAAATGTGACAGTGCATCGTCCCCTCCCCAGCTTTTACGCACTCTTGCTCTTGTTCATGTAGCCCCCCCAGCCTTCACCCAGTCTCTCTTGCTCACGTATCTCCCAGCCCTTCACCATTTCTTTTCCCTCACATATCTTCGGCTGCAGAAGAAACAGTGGGATTCGTGATTCCCCACCATGACTTGGCTCTCTGCAAGCTTGAGCCATGCCATGCCGGAAGTTCACAGGACTTGAAACTATGAGATCAACACAAACTTCGGGCACTGCGCAGTTTATGCTTACAGAGACCTGAGCTGTGGTGGGGAAGCAAGAATCTCTCTCTAAGCACTGCAAAGCTTCCAAGAGCCAGAAAAAAGCACTTGATGGACCAGGTTCTAGCCCATGGACCGTAGGTTGGACAAGCCTGCTCTAGGTGCTGGTTATGCAAGGCAGTGATTAGAATAATGGCACGTACGCATGCAAACGTCAAAATCTGTCTAAGCGTTAGTCTGTAAATACAGTGATACCTCGGTTTTCGTCGATAATCCGTCCGAAAACAATCGACGAAATCCGAAAACCGAGGCAATTATTTCACAACGAGAAACAACGCCACACTGAGCAGGAGAACGCGTGGGTCGCCCTTTGTTTTTGCAAAATTAGCAGCGAGTTCACGTGGGCACGCCGACGAAATCCGAGACAAATTTTTCGAGGAATAAACTGAAGAAAACCGAAACTGACGAAGTCAACGAAAACCGAGGTATTACTGTATACACATATTGGGGGAGACTCTATACAGTGGGGGAAATAAGTATTTGATCCCTTGCTGATTTTGTAAGTTTGCCCACTGACAAAGACATGAGCAGCCCATAATTGAAGGGTAGGTTATTGGTAACAGTGAGAGATAGCACATCACAAATTAAATCCGGAAAATCACATTGTGGAAAGTATATGAATTTATTTGCATTCTGCAGAGGGAAATAAGTATTTAATCCCTCTGGCAAACAAGACCTAATACTTGGTGGCAAAACCCTTGTTGGCAAGCACAGCGGTCAGACGTCTTCTGTAGTTGATGATGAGGTTTGCACACATGTCAGGAGGAATTTTGGTCCACTCCTCTTTGCAGATCATCTCTAAATCATTAAGAGTTCTGGGCTGTCGCTTGGCAACTCGCAGCTTCAGCTCCCTCCATAAGTTTTCAATGGGATTAAGGTCTGGTGACTGGCTAGGCCACTCCATGACCCTAATGTGCTTCTTCCTGAGCCACTCCTTTGTTGCCTTGGCTGTATGTTTTGGGTCATTGTCGTGCTGGAAGACCCAGCCACGACCCATTTTTAAGGCCCTGGCGGAGGGAAGGAGGTTGTCACTCAGAATTGTACGGTACATGGCCCCATCCATTCTCCCATTGATGCGGTGAAGTAGTCCTGTGCCCTTAGCAGAGAAACACCCCCAAAACATAACATTTCCACCTCCATGCTTGACAGTGGGGACGGTGTTCTTTGGGTCATAGGCAGCATTTCTCTTCCTCCAAACACGGCGAGTTGAGTTCATGCCAAAGAGCTCAATTTTTGTCTCATCTGACCACAGCACCTTCTCCCAATCACTCTCGGCATCATCCAGGTGTTCACTGGCAAACTTCAGACGGGCCGTCACATGTGCCTTCCGGAGCAGGGGGACCTTGCGGGCACTGCAGGATTGCAATCCGTTATGTCGTAATGTGTTACCAATGGTTTTCGTGGTGACAGTGGTCCCAGCTGCCTTGAGATCATTGACAAGTTCCCCCCTTGTAGTTGTAGGCTGATTTCTAACCTTCCTCATGATCAAGGATACCCCACGAGGTGAGATTTTGCGTGGAGCCCCAGATCTTTGTCGATTGACAGTCATTTTGTACTTCTTCCATTTTCTTACTATGGCACCAACAGTTGTCTCCTTCTCGCCCAGCGTCTTACTGATGGTTTTGTAGCCCATTCCAGCCTTGTGCAGGTGTATGATCTTGTCCCTGACATTCTTAGACAGCTCCTTGCTCTTGGCCATTTTGTAGAGGTTAGAGTCTGACTGATTCACTGAGTCTGTGGACAGGTGTCTTTCATACAGGTGACCATTGCCGACAGCTGTCTGTCATGCAGGTAACGAGTTGATTTGGAGCATCTACCTGGTCTGTAGGGGCCAGATCTCTTACTGGTTGGTGGGGGATCAAATACTTATTTCCCTCTGCAGAATGCAAATAAATTCATATACTTTCCACAATGTGATTTTCCGGATTTAATTTGTGATGTGCTATCTCTCACTGTTACCAATAACCTACCCTTCAATTATGGGCTGCTCATGTCTTTGTCAGTGGGCAAACTTACAAAATCAGCAAGGGATCAAATACTTATTTCCCCCACTGTATATGGTGCCTAAAAACTTGGCGCTGTAATTAGTGCTGACTAAGCACATTCTATGATCATTGCCTAGATTTAGGCACCGATTATAGAATAGGCTTAGTTGATATATCAGCGCCTAAACCTACGTGCATCCATTTACACCAAGAAAAACATGGCGTAAACCCCAGCGCGCAGATTTAGGCACACTGGACCATGTTCTATAACTAGGCAAGTAAATTTCAGAACGCCCGTGAAACGTGATGTGCATTGTTAAAAGGATCTCTAGGCACACAATATAGAATCAGGGGCTTTGGTCCTTATTTTATAAAGGTGATGCTCCTAAATTTACGCTTCTCAAATTTATGCTTCTAAATTTATGCTCCTAAATTTACGCCCCTAATTTACGAGCTTAATCTGTTTTGGAGCATAGATTATGCTCGTAATTTTAGGAGTAAAACCTTTATAGAATAAGGCCCATTGTAAACATAGACGGAGTCTGGGCAAGGTTCACGTTATGCGCACACTTCTAGGTGCAAATTACCTACACGTGTTCTATGTCTGTACATGCGTGTGCCTACCGGTATAGGTGCAGATATTCCCGGTTATATTAGTCTTCTGTTAAGGAAAGTAGGCAAGGCTTTTCTTATAGAATAAGCTTCATACAGATGCTTTTGTGACACCGAAAAATAAGCATCCAGTTAATGAAATATCACAGCACATACCCACTGGACTTACTCACAATTTACATTGGTTAGTAAACTGATAGTAGATATTCTTTCAAATTAATGGCTTTGCAAATAATGCTAATATTATAGTAACACTGCCATCTGCCCATGTACAAACAATTAGAAGTTGATCAGTCAAGAGTTCTCATGCAGTTTAGCAGTAAAATCTCCCAATGTCTTACTGGATTGGCTAAAGAAATCCAGGCACAAGGCCTACATGTGAGCTTCATCACCACAAACAGAGAAAGGGAAAACATACCCAGTAATAGTGATGGACAGATTTCTCTTTTTTAAGGGAAAGGGGATGGGGTTTGACATACCACTTTTCTGTGGTTCCAATCAAAGTGGCTTATATATTACATACGGATACTTCTTTCGTAGAGGGGATTGAACCCAGTTCCAGGTTCTCAGGCTGCTGCCTTAGCCATCAGGCTACTCCTCCACTCAGCTCATAGCTTACAGCTTAGAATTATGTATTCTAAGACAAGCTTATCATTAAATGGGACAATAAAACAGTTGCATTATTTCTTAGACAAAACTGAGAGTGGTGGAGATTCTCCACTTCAGGGGCGCACAAAAACTGATTAGCAGTTAAGCATGATTTTTATCGTAGATTGTCCTGGTTTTCTGGTATATCACGGGAAGAAGCTGATGACTCTGAAATGTAAATATACATGAACTGAAGCTTAAGCTGTATTGGTACACGGTAAACACACTGTCCTCGAAAATTACCCTTGTTTCTCAGTAATTCAGAGAACTCCCATGGTGCACCCATTTGAAGTCATGTGACCGGATCCCTTCCTAAGCAGCACCTTGCCAGGGGTCTGTTGGTACACTTTGATACATGCTGCCAGCAACGCAGGTGACTTTGGATTTTCAATATCAAAAAGAAAGACAGTTAACAATTTTTGAATTTATCAAAAAAAAAAAATCCACCTTTACTTCTGAAAAAATGAATTAATAATGAGGGACCAGAAGGACTTGTGTTCCACGATATGGACCCCGATTTCTCATCATTCATAGCGTCCAGTACCCATGTTGTGCATATCGTTTTACGATATTTGCACTTTGGCTTTCCAGCACGATACATGTAGAAATCATTTATAGTACAATATACTTTCTTCTCATGCACAATGGTTTTGTTTTCAAGATTTCAGCCCCTGTGCTCCTGCTTCCTTCTCCGTCAGTAAGAGAAGATAAGGACCGGCTTTCTCGCCTTCATGATAGGAAAGATGTAGGGATTCTGTTTCCCTTCCTCCCCCTTTGCCGGGAGGTGTTGCATAGACAGAAAAAGGACAGATATGCATGTGATATTAAACATACAGTATGTCTTATCGCTCTTACATGCCTCTACACTAATTACTTCCATTTTAAATGGGTTCATTCATGAATGCTATGGTCGAACATTGCAAGAACAATAAGGATTTTTAGGGGCATTATGACTGGGTTAGTAAAACACAGCTGCCCCTGAAAGTCCCTCATTTTTCTTGCTGCCTCTTTGATTTTTGTCCAAGCGCTTCTCAGATGAAAAGGTCGCTAAAACGTCTTTCTGTCCAGGATACATATAACAGAGAGATTGCACACCTTATTTTGTAAGCTGCCAAGAATTGGTTATAAACGGTTAAAACAACAGCATCACCACATAAGTACATAAGTATTGCCATACTGGGAAAGACCAAATTGGGTCCATCGAGCCCAGCATCCTGTTTCCAACAGTGGACAATCCAGGTCACAAATACCCAGCAAGATCCCAAAAATGTACAAAACATTTTATACTGCTTATCCCAGAAATAGTGGATTTTCCCCAAGTCCATTTAATAACGGTCTATGGACTTTTCCTTTAGGAAGCCGTGCAAACCTTTTTTAAACTCCGCTAAGCTAACTGCCTTTACCACATTCTCTGGCAACGAATTCCAGAGTTTAATTACACATTGAGTGAAGAAAACATTTTCTCCGATTTGTTTTAAACTTACTACATTGTAGCTTCATCGCATGCCCCCTAGTCCTAGTATTTTTGGAAAGTGTGAACAGACGCATCTACCCGTTGAACTCCTCTCATTATTTTATAGACCTCTATCATATCTCCCCTCAGCCGCCTTTTCTCCAAGCTGAAGATCCCTAGCCGCTTTAGCCTTTCCTCATAGGGAAGTTGTCCCATCCCCTTTATCATTTTCGTTGCCCTTCTCTGCACAATAGAACCATTGTACCATGATTGTTTCTTTCTGTGTTTTTACAGTGTCTTAAGCCAGGGCATTATATAGAAACATTATGGGGTTGATATAACACTAGTTAATCAGGTAGGAGAGGCTCTTAACTGGTTAACTAATGCTGATCAGGGTCAGGTGCTGATATTCAGCTGCTCTTAACCAGACTATGCCACTGAATATCAGGTGTAACTGGCAGTGCCAGGAATTAGAAAAACCAGTGAGGAAAAACCTAGGAGGATGAGTAATTTATGAAGTCCACTGCAGTGCCCCCTAGGGTGCTCGGTTGGTGTCCTGGCATGTCAGGGGGACCAGTGCACTGCGAGTGCTGGCTCCTCCCATGACCAAATGGCTTGGATTTGGTCATTTCTGAGATGGGCGTCCTCGGTTTCCATTATCTCTGAAAATCAGAAACGACCAAGTCCTGGGGACGACCATCTCTAAGGTCGACCTAAATTTGCTGATTTGGGCATCCCCGACCGTATTATCGAAACAAAATATGGGCGCCCATCTTGTTTCGATAATACGGGTTTCCCCACCCCTTGCTGGAGCCGTCCTGCGAGGACGTCCCCAGGAAAACTTGGTCGTCCCTTTCGATTATGCCCCTCCACGATACTCATTGGGGTTCTACATGGAATGTTGCTAATAATAGGGATTCTGGAATCTTGTAACTTTAGGATTCCAGAATCTTCAGAACGTTTAGTACAGGAACAATGCTGGGCAGACTTCTACGATCTGTGCCCTGAGAATGGCAAGGACAAATCAAACTGGGGTATACATATAAAGTATCACATACCATGTAAATGAGTTTATCTTGTTGGGCAGACTGGATGGACCGTACAGGTCTTTATCTGCCATCATTTACTATGTTACTATGTTACTATGATATTGAGGATATTAAAAACGACTCGACACGGCCATGTTTCGGCCCGAAGGCCTGCCTCGGGGGTCTTGGTAAATCTGATATTGTAGTATACACCGAAGAAATTTAATGCACGATCTGGCAAAAGAAGTCCTTCGTTGATCCTCTACTTTGT
Organism: Microcaecilia unicolor; assembly: GCF_901765095.1. NCBI lineage: Eukaryota > Metazoa > Chordata > Amphibia > Gymnophiona > Siphonopidae > Microcaecilia > Microcaecilia unicolor. Next base: position 326,333,333 of record NC_044036.1, on the reverse strand, counting down.
TGAATCGCCAAGTAACAACTGACAGACTGTCGGTTGACGTAATTAATGCCGTGTCAGGTCGTTTTTAATATCCTCAATAAGGACTTTTCTGTGATCCTCCTTGGTTTTTCCTCACTGGTTTTTCTTTTTCACGTCTCAAGGCATCGGGAGGTTTTTTTCCCTCCTTTTTGGTTGGTAGTGCCAGGAATTACGCATACCAATACAGCACCGTGCTGCAAAACTGTTGGAACTAACCAAAGCACGCCAGTGGTAGAGAGGAAAAAGGGAACCTCAGCAACTGCACCGTGGAAATATTTTTTAAATTACTAAGCGGTTCAATTGTCTTTCATTGGTCCTTCTAAAAACCCCTCGTTTTTTACTGTGTTGCTGTCAATAATTAAAAACACACGACTATTGATCCAGTCTTCAATATTCCTCAACAAATTCAATTCAATTAAAAATTAAGGCACCAATTGGTGGGTCAGAGCATTGGGGCCCGTTTCACTCAGCTGAGCTGGCTTCCTTGGGGGGTTCAGTCTTTAAACAATTAGGGCTCTGCTTTTAGCCTCTTGCTCCTTCAGCGATCTCAAAAATTACCCAGAAACTGCCAATATTCATAGTAACATAGTAGATGACGGCAAAAAAAGACCTGCACGGTCCATCCAGTCTGCCCAACAAGATAAACTCACATGTGCCATTTTTTGTGTATACCTTACCTTGAATTGTACCTGTCTTTTAAAGGGCACAGACCGTATAAGTCTGCCCAGCACTATCCCCGCCCCCCCAACCACCCGCCCCGCCTCCCACCACCGGCTCTGGCACAGACCGTATAAGTCTGCCCAGCACTATCCCCGCCTCCCACCACTGGCTCTGGCACAGACCATATAAGTCTGCCCAGCACTATCCCTGCCTCCCACCACCGGCTCTGGCACAGACAGTATAAGTCTGCCCAGCACTATCCCCACCTCCCAACCACCAGCTCTGCCTCCCACCACCGGCTCTGGCACAGACCGTGTAAGTCTGCCCAGCCCTATCCCCACCTCCCAACCACCAGTCTCGCTTCCCACCACCGGCTCTGGCACAGACCGTATAAGTCTGCCCAGCACTATCCCCGCCTCCCAACCACCAGCCCCGCCTCCCACCACCGGCTCTGGCACAGACCGTATAAGTCTGCCCAGCACTGTCCCCGCCTCCCAACCACCCGCCCCGCCTCCCACCACCGGCTCTGGCACAGACCGTATAAGTCTGCCCAGCACTATCCCCGCCTCCCACCACTGGCTCTGGCATAGACCGTATAAGTCTGCCCAGCACTATCCCTGCCTCCCACCACCAGCTCTGGCACAGACCGTATAAATCTGCCCAGCACTATCCCCGCCTCCCACCACCGGCTCTGGCACAGACCATATAAGTCTGCCCAGCACTATCCCTGCCTCCCAACCACCAGCCCTGCCTCCCACCACCGGCTAGCATTTTCACAGCAGCAGTTTCTTCTTTGGTGAGACTATAAAAATGTTTCTTAATCTTAGTTTCTAAAATGAAAATATCCCAAAGGACACATTTCTAAATGTGTAAATTAATGGGTCTGTAACCTCATGAGGAATCCATAACTAGCTGGTTAACCAAGGACAGTCAAGGCTACTAGTTCACCAGGGCCCCGGGATGGCCTTCGAGTGGTTAGATGGGGCCAGCTTGGCAGAATCCGCTTTCTTCTGGTGGGGCAGGGTGAGGTGGGGTGAGTGGCTGGCCTGGGGACCTGGTCTCTGCGGGGGCGGTGACACCCATTTTCTGGAGAGGGGTTAGTGGTGGTGGTCTGGGAGGAACTGCTCTCTGGGGGGGGGGGGGGTGGGGGGGTGGAGGGGGTGCTAGTTTTGGTTTCAGTCAAAACCGATCAGCAAATATCGGCTGCAGATTTGGGTTTGGTTCGTCTCTGGTGTAAATCCTGGTGCTCAACTGATGGTAGTTGAGCACAGAAATCCAAGTACTCTATAATAACATGCTGAATTTCTGGGAATGCCCCTGAACTGCCCATGCCCCTCACATGGCCACGCCCCTTTTGAATTGCACAGGATTAAATTTAGGTGTGCAGTGTTATAGAATAGTACTTAGGCAGATTCACAAATAAGTCCTAATTATTTTTTTGTTGCATTTGTATCCCACATTTTTCCACCTTTTTGCAGGCTCAATGTGGCTTACAGTAAGCCGTAGTGGCGATCGCCATTTCCGGAATGAGAAATACAATGTGGAATTTCGTTAAGTTCTTAAATGATAGAGTAACTTATAGAGTAAGTTAGATAATCAGTTCTTTTCTGGCGTGAGAGATTAGGTAATAAAGCGTTAAACGTTCATTATTGACAGAGTGGTTTAAGCAGTCAGGTATAGAGAGTTCGGTTTTGTCTGGTTCTGGAAGAGTTTCCATTAACACCAATAATTAGCACCAATGATTAACACCAATTAGTATCAATTAACACCAATAATTGATTGTTAACTGCTTATTAAGGGGCCCTTTTATAAAGGCATGCTGAAAAATGGCCTGCGGTAGTGTAGATGCGTGTTTTGGGCGCACGCAGAATCATTTTTCAGCACACCTGTAAAAAAATGCCTTAAAAATTTTTTTTTTCTGAAAACGGACGTGTGGCAAAATGAAAATTGCTGTGTGTCCATTTTGGGTCTGAGACCTTACTGCCAGCCATTGACCTAGCGGTAAAGAATCTGGGTGTTAATGACCTACATGCATCAAATGCCACTTGGAATGCGTCCAATATGCGTGTCCAAAAATATTTTTCGGATGCATGCCAAAAATGAAATTACTGCAAGAGCCACTGCAAGAGTAACTCCATTTTGGCATGCATTGGGCGCATGTACACGGTTTAGTAAAAGAGCCCCTAACGAATCAGTTTGCTTGCAGATCGGGGATCTGTACCCTAATTTGGGCAACCTTTATAGAATACAGGGGATACTGCGCACTATTAGCAGAAACTGACAAAACAACAAAATGGCCAGAAAAACCTGAATAAAACAAAAATTCCCAGGAACGGCTCCGAAAACAACACAAGACAAAAACGTTCTGGAGCTCAGGAACATTTCTCTTCCTACCTCTCCCTCCGCACCTTTAGTGTTCACTCTGGTGGATCCTCTTCTACTTCTATCCCTGTGCCTGTCGGCGTACCTCAGGGTTCTGTTCTTGGTCCCCTCCTCTTTTCTATCTACACTTCTTCCCTTGGTTCATTAATCTCATCCCATGGCTTTTCCTACCATCTCTATGCTGATGACTCCCAAATCTACCTTTCTACCCCTGATATCTCGCCTTGCATCGAAACCAAAGTTTCAGCATGCTTGTCTGACATTGCTGCCTGGATGTCTCAACGCCACCTGAAATTAAATATGACGAAAACCGAGCTTCTCATTTTCCCCCCAAAACCCACCTCCCCACTCCCCCCCCCCCCCCCCCCCGTTTTCTATTTCTGTTGATGGCTCTCTCATTCTCCCTGTCTCCTCGGCTCGAAACCTTGGGGTCATCTTTGACTCTTCTCTCTCCTTCTCTGCTCATATCCAGCAGATTGCCAAGACCTGTCGTTTCTTTCTTTACAACATCGGTAAAATCCGCCCCTTTCTTTCCGAGCACTCTACCAAAACCCTCATCCACACCCTTGTCACCTCTCGTTTAGACTACTGCAATCTGCTTCTTGCTGGCCTCCCACTTAGTCACCTCTCCCCTCTCCAGTCAGTTCAAAACTCTGCTGCCCGTCTCATCTTCCGCCAGGGTCGCTTTACTCATACTACCCCTCTCCTCAAGACCCTTCATTGGCTCCCTATCCGTTTTCGCATCCTGTTCAAACTTCTTCTACTAACCTATAAATGTACTCATTCTGCTGCTCCCCAGTATCTCTCCACACTTGTCCTTCCCTACACCCCTTCCCGTGCACTCCGCTCCATGGATAAATCCTTCTTATCTGTTCCCTTCTCCACTACTGCCAACTCCAGACTTCGCGCCTTCTGTCTCGCTGCACCCTACGCCTGGAATAAACTTCTTGAGCCCCTACGTCTTGCCCCATCCTTGGCCACCTTTAAATCTAGACTGAAAGCCCACCTCTTTAACATTGCTTTTGACTCGTAACCACTTGTAACCACTCGCCTCCACCTACCCTCCTCTCTTCCTTCCCGTTCACATTAATTGATTTGATTTGCTTACTTTATTTATTTTTTGTCTATTAGATTGTAAGCTCTTTGAGCAGGGACTGTCTTTCTTCTATGTTTGTGCAGCGCTGCGTACGCCTTGTAGCGCTATAGAAATGCTAAATAGTAGTAGTAGTAGCTCATCCCTAAAAATCATATAAAAAGTGTATTGAAATTTCACTGGGCCAAGCCTGCCAACACACACAAGCATCTCTTACCCCCTGATCTGCCTGATGCACAGAACAAATGCATGAGAGCAAAATGAACCAAACAATGTGGGAATAGTTGGATTCTGAGTCAATCTTTTTTTCCAGAGAGTCTTCCCTCAGCTCCGGAAAATATAAATACAGTTTCCTGTGTCGACTACTGCTAATTTCCTATTTAGGAGACCGACCTCCATAACTATAGGTTAGCCATGGTATTCAAGGAATCGGGGAAACAGAAATGCACTTCCTCCTGCCCTGTGCAACCTATGAAGATACCAGAGAGGAACATTTCCCAAAGCTGAGAAAGAAAATCAAAGCCATCCCAGAAAGAGTAAGCAGGAAGAGCAGTAATTACAACAGCAAAATATCTTGTATCCTGCAGGCAGATCAGAAACATAATCAAAGCAGGGACAACAATGAGCTGTACTAAAAGCTGGGAACATTATTGTCTTTTTCAACACTCTTGTCATTTAATTTTTGTTTTAACCACTTTGAGAGAAATTTTATGAAACATTTTCACACTTAAAACACTGATTTACATATGTAAAAGGTCTCTTATCAAATTAAGTCAGGCCTAAAAGTGTAAGCCGGAGCCTAATTGTACAGTAGTCCCCGGATTCTATAAAGTTGCATGCTGAAATTTCTGACTAGCGAGCAAATATGGGCGTGCAAGTTATAGAATAGTTGCCAGTTGTGTGTCTAATTTAGGGGTCCTTTTACTAAGCTGTGGTAAAAAGGGGCCTAGGCTAGCATCAGCTCTTGTTTTTCACATGTGCTGAGACCCCCTTTTTAACGCAGCGAGTACAAGGCTGGCAGGGCCCCTTTTACCAAGCTGCAGCAAAAGGGGCTGGTGCTGGCATTGGTGCGTGTTTTACACATGCGCCGAGCCCCCCTTTTACTGCAGCTGGTAAAAGGGAAGTCTCGCCTTCCTGCAGGAAATGGCCATGCAGCAAGTAAAGCACTTGCCACACGGCCATTTCAGGGGAAGCCCTTACCGCCACCCATTGAGGTGGTGATAAGGGCTCCAGTGTAAACCCAGAGGTAACCGGGCAGTGTGCAGCACTGCCCAATAATCGCCGGGTACACTCCGGTGCTACAAAAATAATGACATTTTTTGTAGCACCGGAAATGATGGCACGCTAGGGGTGGGAACAGGGGCGTAGCTACGTGGGGCCATGGGGGCTTGGACCCCCGTAGATTTGGCCCTGGACCTACCTGCCAACGACCCTCTTGACCCCCCCTCCCACCACCAACCTGCCATCAACCCGCCGTCGCCTACCTGAGTCTGACGTCAGACTCAGAAACAGAATGAAGGAAGAAGAGGACCTCGGCTGGCAGGGGTTGGGATCCCCCACCAGCAAAGGTAGGCGACGGTGGGGGAGGGTTGGCAGTGGGAATAGGCTTAGGAGTAACCTAAAGAAGTATTATATCACAGAAAGGGTGGTGGAGGCGTGGAATGGCCTCCCGGTGGAGGTGGTGGACTGTTCCAGAATGTAAGGCATCGGATAAGCACGTAGGATCGCTTAGGAACAGGAAGAATTAGGGGTTACAGAGGATGGGCAGACTGGATGGGTCATATGGCCTTTATCTGCCGTCATGTTTCTATGTAATTCCATAAAGCTGGTGGAAAGCAAAAGAAATCCAAAGCAAAGAAGCACCAAGGGGCCCTTTTGCTACAGGGTTGGCACGTGCCAATCTGGAGGAGCCCGGCGGTAGTTCCCACCCCCCAGCGAGCGCCATTCCTGGCGCTACAAAAGTATTCCATTCCTGCATTTAACTTTAGGCGACCTGTGGAGAATTACCCCCGATGGTCACAGAAAAAAAAAAGTTTTAAGATTGTAAACAACAGTCACCAAAAGAAGGAGTTAAATGAGATCGTCAACATTCTGGGCTCAATTAGCTCCCCTCTTTTTTTGCCTCTGCAAGTTCAAGTGTTAGAAATATTTCAGTTTTGCTAAGTATTCTTCAAATGGAGAAATTCATGAGATATGTTGGTGAACAATGTAAAGATCTCAGCATTGCCGTAGCAAGGGCGGCTGACACCCGGGGCGGGTCGCCGCTGCGCCCCCCCTCGGCGCCCCCCCCCCCTCCGGTGCGCACCCTCCCCCCCTGGAGCGCATTGTTACTAACTTTAGAAGCGAGGGGAGGGCCGATCCGCCCCCGAGTCCACGTCGCTGGGAGCTGCGTCGGCTCCATTGGTTCCTTGCTCTCTCTGCTCCGGAACAGGAAGTAACCTGTCCCGGGGCAGAGGGAGCAAGGAACCAACGGAGACGACACCCCTCCAGCGGCGTGCACCCGGGGCGGACCGCCCCACCGTCCCCCTTCCTACGCCACTGGATCTCAGGAATGGAAAGAAAGATTAAAGTAGGGAGGGAGGGGATCAGGGGCGTAGCCAGACTACAGGTTTTGGGTGGGCCTAGGCAAGAAGTGGGTGAGCACCAAGTGTTCTCCCCCTCCCAAAAAAAAATATCTCAGCAGGTGGGAAAACGCTTCTTTCCACCTTTTCATTCCGCAGCAGGCATGTGCAGAAAACAGACCATGAGCAGGTGCCGGTATCATGGACAGTACTGTTTTCATTACCGTCAAGGGGAAGTCTTCAGCTGGCCCACCCAGGCCCACCTGTGGCTACGCCACTGGAGGGGATAGGGGTAAGTGGCAGAAGAAATGTTGACGTAAAGAGAGAGAGGTCTCTTAATTTCCCAGTAGAGCAGAATAGTGTGAGGAGCGAAGATTGGTTTGGTTTTGGCCGTGTAAGAGGAAGCCTTTCCTAGAGAGGGGAAGTTGGCAGCGACATCATCCCTCTTTCCTTCCAGCCCCCTCCCCTAGAGAGAAAACTGGCTTAAAGCAGAAGTACAGGCAGCTTGAGGGCAGCCGGAGGCCAGTGCCTGCTAAGCACGGGATGAAGGGACACATTGTATTCTCACACAAAATCCAGCCTCTTCTTCCAAGTAACAACAACTGCGCTTACATAGTATCAATATGAGCAGGAAGTCAGGCAGTAACAAGTGTATGTAAAATATTTGCAAACTTTCAAGACTGGGATCTGAAGCCACGGTTGTGTGGGGGAAGGAAGCTACGCAGGGGCGGACTGACCATACGGGCCCGAGGACCTAGAGGATCTGGGGGGCCCGAGGGGTCCTGGTGGTCTAGTGGCCCCTCTCTTTCCTGCCTGCTGTGCTGCTCCAGCACTGCCGCGTCTTCAAAATGGCTGCCGGGTCGACCTGCAAAACTGCCTCAGGAAGTCTCAGCAGCCATTAAGAAGACGTGACAGCGCTGGGTAGAGCAGCGGCGATGGGAAGGAAAGAGTGGGGTTCTTTCCTGCCCCCGAAGAGGCCACTAGACCACCCAGGGGTTCTTTCCTGCCCACCGAAAAGGCCACTAGACCACCAGGGCTGTTCAAGGTAGACATGGTTGGGGGTGGGAGGCAGTAATGTGCAGGGCGGGGGGGGGGGGGGGGGTGCTGGAAACAAAGGTTGGAGTGGTGGTGGCGGGGCCTGGAGGAGAGGGCCCAATTACTTTTTTTGCCAGGGGGCTCAGATCACTGTCAGTCTGCCCAGTGGCGTACCAAGGGGGGGCCGGTGGGGGCAGTCTGCCCTGGGTGCACGCCGCTGGGGGGTGCCGTGGCGCGCGCCTGGCTCCGAGTTCGCTATCTTCGCTCGTTCGCTGCAGCTCCCTCTGCCCCGGAACAGGATACTTCCTGTTCCGGGGCAGAGAGAGCTGCAGCGAACGAGCGAAGTTAGCGAACTTTTCGGAGCCGACAGGCACGCGCCGTGGCACCCCCCCCCCAGCAGCGTGCACCCGGGGGGTGCTATTTCGCAGGGGGGGGCGCGCATCGGCGATCCGCCCTGGGTGCCATCCAGGCTAGGAACGCCACTGAGTCTGCCCTGGAGCTACGTCCATTTCATAATATTCTTCTGTCTCCTTTCCTTTCTCTCATCACCTGTCCTAATTTTAAGGCGGGTGGGCCTCCTTCAGACTGAAATCCTGGCCTCAGAGGGGATTTCACATAGCACAAGTCCTCCCAGAGTTGGCTAATACAACTGACCAGTTGTTCAGGTTGGGTAAGGTCGCTTTCTCCTCTAGTTAGGGATGGCTATAGTTAGAGTAACAAACTCCAGTGGACCAGTGAATGGCTCACTTGCTCTGAGACTTGGAGGAGACCTGGCATGTAGCCAGCCATGTCAGCCACTTCCTAGCCATTCCTCCTTTGCTAAGTTTCATCCCAGAACGGTTTTACTTTGAGATTGTGATTTATGTGGTTAACTAGCTTTAAATACTGGGAGGAATATGCTTAAATTATTCTTAGAAATTGCATTGTACTAAATTGACAGTACTAAAACTGAAACACATTATCTGCCAACTGACCCATCTGCTGGAGGAAAACTTTAAGCTGCTCATATTTTTTTTTAGTTTACATCCACTTTATTTTGATACCCATAGGGCTGGTTTCCCACGGTCGATGCAAACTTCAGGATTCCACAATACCTGCATTCAGTTATTTGTTTTTGTTTTTAATTTAAATTATAACCCACCTTGCAAATATTTATGCTTGGTGTGGTTTCAAAGTATGTAGCTACATTCATAAACACACAAAACACAGACACACATAAAACTGCCCTTCACTAGTTTCCAGTCTCTGCATGTATTCAATTTAAGTGGACGACCCTTTCACACAAGAAAGGCTGATGAACTAGTAAAGGACAAAAGATCATTCAAAGCGTTAACATTGCCTGGGACATCCCCATCCAGACTGATAAAAAGCTGGATGCCAGAAAACCAGATTAGAACGGCGATGATTATAGAGGTGTCGGTCCCAAGCAATTACTCCGTGGATCACATGGAGAAAGGGAAGATCCTCAAGTATCACGAAATGCAGTCTGAGATATTTTCCGTTCTACTCTATGTGTAGCAGGATATGGATCGAAGCAAAAAGAATGGACAGTGAGATTGGCCGATTGAGGAGGTGTTTACAGAACTCTTTGGTACTACCATCTTTTAAGGCGGGTAAATTGCAGATTACTCATAGATGAATATTTTTGATTTTGCACCATGATTATGGAGAGGCCCGTTTAGAAAGGCGCGAAAGGGCCTACACGCATCCAGTATGCGCCAAATCAGCATTACCACCCAGCTTCTGCGTGCCCCGGGTGGTAATTCTGAATTTGGCAGGCGCCAAAAACACGCGGTAGAGAATGTTTTCTATTTTCTACCGCGTGCTGCTTACCTGGCGGTAAACGGTAGTGTGTGTGCCCTGCATGCCTACTACCCTGGTAGTGTGTGAGACCTTACTGCTAGGTCAATGGGTGGCAGGTCTCCTCAAGTCGAAAATGGACGCACGCTGGTTTTTATTTTGCCGCATGTCCATTTTCCAGCCCCTTAAAAAAAGGCTCTTTTCCCAGGATTCGGCAAAAAATGGCCCAACGCGCGCCCAATAGACGCGCTCGCACTGCCGCAGGCTCGCACTACCGCGGCTTAGGAAAAGGGCCCTAGAATGTGCTGTTTGAGGATCTGAGAGCTATTCAGATAGTCACAGTTTTTGTAGGGGACAAAAATGTTTTGATTTCGACAAGTGTTTTCATTTGTAAGATGGTATGAAGTGATTATTATATACTAGTAAAAAAGCCCCGTTTCTGATGCAAATGAAACGGGGGCTAGCAATGTTTTCTTCTGTGTGCATGTGGGAGTGTGTGTGTCCCTGCCCTCTGGCCTCTCTTCCCTCCCCCCTCTGAGTCCTTCAGTGTTACAGAGCCAGCGATTTGATTTCGTGCTCTGCTGTTTTCCTTCACTGACTGTGTTACAGAGAGGGCGAGGCAGACACTCATAGGGAAACCGGATATCTCGCCCCCTTCACACTTCCGGCTGGAGGCTTCATAGAACGTTGGTGTTGCTTTTTATATAGAGAGATATGTCTTATAACTGTTATCTTTTATGTTATCCCGCCTCTGGCTGTCCAGTTATCATTTGAAGAAACTGCAAGTTCGACAGAGCTTTACCATACTGAATGACAAGATTAGAGCTCAGATTGGACTGAAAAGCATCCTTAGAAGTGATTACTCCAGGTATAATATTGTATTTATTTAAAAATTCTGTTTCCCTCACTATCTAAAATCTTAGGCAAGTAACAATAAAAACGTACATACAATAAAAACATAACATTAAAAAGAAAACATAAAATCTTCAACGACAAACCAAACTAAAAAAGACTGCTCAACAGTATAACTTAAAACCGAAAGGAATCCCACATGGAATGTAATCAGCTAACGACAGTAGGAAGCTGGAGAAGGGTCGAGAAAGATCAAGGATAAGTGTTCATACTGCATCTCTTCAGAAACGCATTGGCAAACAAAGATGTTTTTGAAGACCAGACGCAACATTCACAAAGGTGAATCATCAAGTGTTTTAATGCAAACATCATCTTTCATACAGCAACTCATGACCCCTGAGGCAGGCACTCAGTGCCGAAACACAGTGCCGTGTCGGGCCTTGTATACAACAATAAACTGTTTTCACTTTCGATGATCGTCCCGTGTCCTTGAGCTTTCTCAAGCCTTCTCCAGCTTCCATCAGTATAACTTGCCATAAATATTTATTGAGATTTATTAGATAAACCTAATTGTATAACCATTTTTAATATAATCTAATTTGTGCCGCTCTTACTCACTGCAGAAGGAAATTGGCTCACTTTTTTTTCTTTTTACTGAACTAGATTGGAATTGGGACCTTCAGGAAAGGATCGCTATATGGGAAAATGCACTGGAATGAAATATTCCATTGGCTTGCACATTCACCATTGCTTGGCTCTGAGATGGGATATTTGATTTACAGAAGACATTAATGATCAGAATGAAGGACTAAGACCAGACAGCAGAGTAAATTTAGGAGCGGATATTACAAAACATGCCCCAACAATACATTTCCAACAGAGTTAACGATCTGGGCTTGCCAACCCTCCAGTAGGGCTGACTAGAAAGTTATCATTTACCCAAAATATCCTCCTGAAACTGACTTTAACAGAGTAATACAGTAAATGAGGGCAGAAAAAAGTGTTGGGTTGAGACTTTTCCATTTTGGCTAGATAAGTGAACCACACCCGTATACAACTGTCCCACCCACCCCACTTGCCCCCCCCCCCCCCACCCAGCGTATCTTTTATCTGATTCTTTAACTCTTTTCCAACCATTGCCCTTGAAATCAGTTCCATGCATGCCCAGAATCTAGTCTCTGACTAGGGTTGACCTTAAGCAGGGGCAACAGGGGGGCCTGCACAGGAGCCCCCACTTAACTGAGCCAGCTTTGCAACTGATGGCTGACCAAAAGTTAAGGATTCTTTTCCCTTTCTATGTCCATGTCCCTCTCTCTGTCTCTTTCTCTCTCTCCCTCCCCTCCCCCTCGGTAATCCTGCTCCTTAGCACTGACCACTGTACTCGTACCTCTGCACTGCTGGCCAGCCCTTACACCTCCTCTCTCTCACTCCCCCTCACCCTTTGGCAGGGCCATGCCAACATGGTAAGCGGGGTAAGTGCCGCAGGGGGGCGCCTGCCTTCAAGGGCGCCTCGCCATCGAGTTGTAAAAAAAAAATCTTACCGGGCCCAACCGCTGCCCCCATCCCGCGAGCTGCAGACTTCCCCGCTCCCCAGTCGCCAATCATCTCCCGGCTGCCCGATAGCCCTCGTTCCCTTCCTGCCCTCGCCCTACCTTTAAATATTGTAATTTTCCTCGAGCGGGTGGCGCCGGCATTGCAAGCAGCAGCAGGCTCCAGCCTTCCCTCGCATGGCTCCACCCTCTTCTGACGTATTTCCTGTTTCCGCGAGGGCAGAACCGTGCGAAGGAAGGCTGGAGCCTGCTGCTGCTTGCAATGCCGGCGCCGAGGAAAATTACAATATTTTAAGGTAGGGCGAGGGCAGGAAGGGAACGAGGGCTATCGGGCAGCTGAGGGCAGATATGAGATGAATGACGACGGAGGGAGCGGGGGATTGGGGGCTGGAAGAAGGCAGGAAATGGCTCTTCCACGCGCCTTGGAGCCAGGAAGGTCCGGGGGGAGGCGCATGCCAACTGATAGCCTGCAGGGGGGCGCCAGAGACCCTAGGCACGGCCATGCCCTTTGGTTTCACACCTCTCAGAGGGATAGCACTGTGTTATTATCCTCTTTTCTGTCCAGGGTTTCCCAAGCTTGTAAATCACTAAGGGGTCCTTTTAACCAGCTACTACTACTACTATTTAGCATTTCTATAGCGCTACAAGGCGTACGCAGCGCTGCACAAACATAGAAGAAAGACAGTCCCTGCTCAAAGAGTTTACAATCTAATAGACAAAAAATAAATAAAGTAAGCCAATCAAATCAATTAATGTGAACGGGAAGGAAGAGAGGAGGGTAGGTGGAGGCGAGTGGTTACAAGTGGTTACGAGTCAAAAGCAATGTTAAAGAGGTGGGCTTTCAGTCTAGATTTAAAGGTGGCCAAGGATGGGGCAAGACGTAGGGGCTCAGGAAGTTTATTCCAGGCGTAGGGTGCAGCGAGACAGAAGGCGTGAAGTCTGGAGTTGGCAGTAGTGGAGAAGGGAACAGATAAGAAGGATTTATCCATGGAGCAGAGTGCAAGGGAAGGAGTGTAGGGAAGGACGAGTGTGGAGAGATACTGGGGAGCAGCAGAGTGAGTACATTTATAGGTTAGTAGAAGAAGTTTGAACAGGATGCGAAAATGGATAGGGAGCCAGTGAAGGGTCTTGAGGAGAGGGGTAGTATGAGTAAAGAGACCCTGGCGGAAGACGAGACGGGCAGCAGAGTTTTGAACCGACTGGAGAGGAGAGCTGTGGGAAAAATGGCCCTGAGCTAGTGGCAGGAGCCGTTTCTCCCACGCGCCAGGGTCCTTTTTACTGCAGCGGGTAAAAAGACCCCAGGCACACATGGCCATGCGACAGGTAGCCCTTACCACCACCCACTGAGGTGGCGATAAGGACTCCCACGCTAACCCGCCGGTAACTGGGCAGCGTGAACCGCAGTGATGCCCGATTACCGCCAGGTTACCGCTGCACAAGCCATTTCCAGGGGTTTTCTTTTCCCCCTGGAAATGTCACGCGCTTGGAGAGGGATTACTGCCGGTGTCCGCATTGGGCTGGCAGTAGTCCCGGAAGCTGCAAAAGGGCCCCTTAGATTACAAGAGTCAGTTTAAATAAATAAATAAATTCCTGACACCTCATTTGATGACCTACTCCATAACGGCCTCTGGGCACTGAGATCCCATTACAGAATACTACCACCACTGGTATCAGGCACCTACAATCTAACCCTAGATTCTGTAAGGGTTGCCCAAGTGGAGGAGTGGCCTAGTGGTTAGAGCACTGATCTTGTAATCCAGAGGTGGCCAGCTCAAATCCTGCTGCTGCTCCTCCTTGTGATCTTGGGCAAGTCACTTAACCCTCCATTGCCTCAGGTACAAACTTAGATTGTGAGCCCTCCTGGGACAGAGAAATATCTAGTGTACCTGAATTTAACTCACCTTGAGCTACTACTGAAAAAGGTGTGAGCAAAATCTAAATAAATATATGGAATGTTGCTACTATTGAAGAGTCTACATGGAATGTTGCCACTTTTTGAGGTTCTGGAATGTTGCTACTATTTGAGATTCTACATGGAATGTTGCTAGTGGAGGAGTGGCCTAGTGGTTAGAGCACCAATCCCAATGCTGCTCTTTGTGATCTTGGGCAAGTCACTTAACCCTCCATTGCCTCAGGTACAAACTTAGATTGTGAGCCCTCCTGGGACAGAGAAATATCTAGTGTACCTGAATTTAACTCACCTTGAGCTACTACTGACAAAGGTGTCAACAAAATCTAAATAAATAAAGTTGGGCACAGAAACTAGTTAGTTAATCACAGTTCATTTTTTCTAGCAAAAAAGGTGCCGGTACTCAAATGCTAGGCCACCCTTCAGGGGTGGGGTGATCACTGAGGGACCCACCCCACAATAGCCAGGCCCCCTGCAACCAGTCACAGAATCTATGACAAGGCAGAATTGGTGTGTAGAGCCTGAGCTCTTTCATTAAAACTTGGGGTCCATGGGTCAATTTTAGCAAACAATTGGAAATGGTGCCGGTACTCAGTACCCCCAAGTACCCCCTCAAAAAAAGCCCTGATTAATCAGGTGATAAAAATCAATTATTGGTGTTAACAAGTATTTAATTGGCAGGAATTAGGAGTTACATGCGGATCTGCCCTACGCCCTATTCTAAAACATGCACATCTACATTTCTTAACACGCAACTCCAAAGGAGATGTGGCCATGGGTGGTTCAGGGCATTCCCAGAAATTAGATGCAATGTTATAAAATAAGTTCATTTACGTGCCTAACTGCCCTGACTTGGGCACCAGCTTTTAGAAGGCGCAATTGTTTGTGCCCAAGGTTAGTTTTGAAATGTGGCTACGCTAATAGTCTGTAAAAGTCGTTCCACACACAGCGCTCTTTACAGAATACTAGTTTAGCGTGCATCATTTCGCCACCGATCTTTGGGCTTCATTTACAGAATCATCCCGAAGTACCCACAGTTACAAAAGCCATCGACTTGACATAACTGGAAGGGTGCACCTATCTTACAGTATTCTGGAAATGGTTTGTGTAAGTGCAACACTGCCCATGCTTTAAGTGCTGTGCCCTTACAGAATAGTGCTTAGCTGCTTTTCTGCCACTTCTGTGCATAAGTGCACAGCTACCTGTGAAAGTGACAGCATTCTGCACATTTCCATCCTTAGGTGGTGCGTAAATGCAGACACCCTGTTGCAGCATTGCCCTTCACGGGGTTATTTTGTAAAAGAGGAGCTAACATTTTTGTGCCTGTTATGCATGCAAATGATTAGAATAATGGCATATATGCACAAATGTGCACACATCAGGTTACATTCTAAATATGGTGCCTGAAATTTCTGCGTGGAAAAAAAATACGCCTAGGTGTATTCTCTATAGTTTGCCTAATTTGTATAGAATAGGCTTAAATTTCCACGCGGTATATAAATTTAGTTGCGGCCATTTACACCATGTTTTACTTGACGTAAATCCTGACACCTAGATTAGGCGCAGAGCGGGTGTATTCTATAACAATGTGCATAGATTTTAGAAACGCCCATATTCCACCCATGGTCATGCCCCTTTTTCAACTACCAAAAGCCATAAGCCATAAGGTGAAGTCCCGGGATACATGACAGACTTGATCGACCTAACAACTAGAAACATATCCGAATTAACACAAACGTACCTAAATCTGCACTACCCAAGCTGCAAAGGACATCCAGTTTTTCCTACATTAGCACACAACTGTGGAACGCATTACCAAAAGCCTTGAAAACTACGTACGATCACCTAAACTTCTGGAAAACACTAAAAACTACCTGTTTAAAAAGGCATACCCTACCGATCCAACTTAAATGCCTGACCTCTGCAACACAAGAAAACTAAAGCATGGAATGGACATAACACAACTCTTCCGTTATACGATGCCCTAATGTGGCTGTGCCACATGAACGTTATCTTACCACAACATCACTTTCTATTTGTTCACACCGGAGTCTGCAAACGCCTCTCCGGTACTATGTAAGCCACATTGAGCCTGCAAATAGGTGGGAAAATGTGGGATACAAATGTAACAAACAAACAAACAAGCAAATAAATAAATAAATAAATAAATAAATAAATAAGGAGCATCTATAACGACCTTCAGTTCAGGGAAGAACTCAAAACGCACCTTTTCAAAAAATTCTACAGCTAACCACACAAGCTACACATGTCCTCTTTAAGTGAAACTGTGAAAATACTGTAACCACTGTAAATTGTAAGGCCACTTTGAACCGAAACTTGCTTTTGGATAATAGTGGGATACAAGAATTTATTTATTTATTTATTTGCTGCATTTGTATCCCACATTTTCCCACCTATTTGCAGGCTCTTTGTGGCGATCGCCATTCCGGAGTGAGAGATACAAGTGGTATTACATTAAAGATCCTGATTGACATAGTAGATTAAGCAGTCAAGTATAAAGAGTTCATATTCGGAATAAGAGATAAAGTGGTATTGCGTTAAAGTTCATTCGTGGTAGAGTAGGCTTTGGAAGTCGAGTATAGAGAGTTAGGTTTTATTCAGCTCAGACTTGAATTTCGTTGTCTGGTAATTAGGACGGATCATAAGTACATAAGCAATGCCACACTGGGAAAAGACCAAGGGTCCATCGAGCCCAGCATCCTGTCCACGACAGCGGCCAATCCAGGCCAAGGGCACCTGGCGAGCTTCCCAAACGTACAAACATTCTATACAATCAAGCCATTGTGACATCACTAATGAGGTTGGCTCTTATTGGTGGAATGAGCCACTATGACATCACAATAGGTTAAATCACTGCTCTATGTAATAAAAGTGAGCCAAGTAGAGGACATAAGTACATAAGTAATGCCACACTGGGAAAAGACCAAGGGTCCATCGAGCCCTGCATCCTGTCCACGACAGCGGCCAATCCAGGCCAAGGGCACCTGGTGAGCTTCCCAAACGTACAAACATTCTATACAATCAAGCCATTGTGACATCACTAATGAGGTTGGCTGTTATTGGTGGAATGAGCCACTATGACATCACAATAGGTTAAATCACTGCTCTGTAATAAAAGTGAGCCAAGTAGAGGACATAAGTACATAAGTAATGCCATACTGGGAAAAGACCAAGGGTCCATCGAGCCCAGCATCCTGTCCACGACAGCGGCCAATCCAGGCCAAGGGCACCTGGCAAGCTTCCCAAACGTACAAACATTCTATACATGTTATTCCTGGAACTGTGGATCGTTGCGGTATGCCTTGTTGAACAGGCAGGTCTTCAGTGCATAAATAAATAAATGTGACTTAGAATTTATGCGCATCATGTTACAGAATACGCTTAGCGAGTTGTGTACGTCAATCTTAATGCCAATTAGTGCTGATAATTGCTTGTTAACCTCCAATTAACAGTGCTGATTAGCTAGTTAAACAAATAAGTTACACGCGTTGTTTTAGAATAAGCTTCGATTTCCCTGCGGAAATTAAGGCGCGATGGGCAGGACTGACACTTAAGCATGTAAATTACAGAATGCTGTGTTATGTGCATATCTCCAGCACTTAGGCGCAAGCGTTTACACCAGGTCTACGGCTGGCGTAAGCGGTCACACCTAACTGCATATGTGCATAGGTACCCAGTTATGTTAATCAAACATATAAATGGCAAGTGACCGACTCACCTGCAAATGCGCAGTAGAGACTTCCCTCTCTGTCCCGCCCTCGCATCAAGACGTGATGATGTCAGAGGGCGGACCAGAGAGGGAAACGGAGTCGGAGTCACTGTCGGACACTGCCGCCTGGAAACGAACATCGCGCGCACCAACCTCCACCCTCCCCCCCATCCCTGTCGCCGCTCCTGCCCTCCTCCGTATCGGGCCCCCTGCACTGACCTGACAGCGCCTCTTACCTCCGTGTGAAAGCGCTGCAGGCAGGAGATCTGCTGCTGCCTGCAGCGCTTTCACACGGAGGTGAGAGGCGCTGTCAGGTCAGTGCAGGGGGCCCGGCACGGAGGGGGCAGGGAGCGGCGGCGAGGAGGGTAGCTGGAAATCTCGCCCGTTTTAACGGGCTTAATAGCTAGTATTCTATAAAGGATGGGGGCTCCGATTATAGAAATACCCTTAAATGGGAAAATAGAGCAATAACTTCAAGTGAGGATCCTGCATCACGAACACAACCAAAAAATGATTTGTAAAGACCAAAACCAAAATCACAAATCAAGAAGGATTTATCCAGAAAAGAAAGGCATGAAGTTACTCACTCTCAAAATAACTTATTTGCTTAGCAATCATCTTTACAAATGGAGGGAAAAAACCTCAGAGACCACGCCTGTGAACCAATAATGTTCACAGTGTCAATCGTGGTTGCAATCTCAATCATGGGTCTAAATTAAACCTCCACAATCACATTACATTAAACATTCCTCATTAATTTTTTTTAACTAATTTGTTAGTTTTTTCTTCAATTTTTTAAATCCTGTTTTTGTGATTCTATCAATTTATACCAAACACTCAGGTTTCAAAATAAAGCTTCTATTGTCTTAGCAGAAAAATGCGCCACTTAGCTTTAGCGCCTGACAGAACCCATTTCACCATCTACCCTGGCTTCTTCAGGGGTCATTTACCGTGTGGGTTACATTTCCAATTTCTGAACAACACAATGACGCCTTCAGCTCTCTACGATTCAACATGGCGCTGCACTCTCTAGGAGTGGTCTCTGAGGGCTTTTCTCTCCATTTCTAATAATGATTGCTAAGCAAATAAGGGCGTCTTTTACTACGGCGCGCTCACGTTTTTAGCGCACGTTAAAATTGTGGGCACACTAAATGTCAGAGATACCCATAGGAATGCATGGGCATCTACTACTACTACTTATCATTTCTATAGTGCTACTAGACGCACGCAGTGCTGTACACTGGAACATGAAGAAACAGTCCCTGCTCGAAAGAGCTTACAATCTAATCAAGGCACAAACAGGACAAAGGGTAGCAAGATTCCGGAATCCCAAAGAGAAGCAACATTCCATGCAGAATCTCAGAGTAACAAGATTCTGGAATCCCAAAGAGTAGCAAGATTCCAGAATCCCAATCAGTACTACTGCTTATCATTTCTATAGTGATACTAGATGTACACAGCGCTGTACACTGAACATGAAGAGACAGTCCCTGCTCAACAGAGCTTACAATCTAACGTTTAGCACGTCTACAATTTTAGCATGTACCAAAAACGTGAGCGTGCCGTAGTAAAAGACGTCCTTAGTTATTTTGAGAGTAACTTTACGCCTTTCTTTTTTAAATAAGATGTTCATGATTTGTGATCCCATAAATATATATATTTTAAAAAGGCTAAAGATTAAAATTTCCAGAATGTCATTATTCAAAGAGTGAAGGACTTTCCTTTCAGAAATGGCGTCGTCTGTTTAACACGTCAACAACATTTCTGCAATTAAATCAAGAGAAAGAAAATACAGACAGTGTATGGTGCCACGAAAGTTTTCTTCATGGCGTCAGAAGCCTCTAACTATAATTCAGAATCCACTTCTCTGTCGTTTAGCAAGGTTAGATTTGTCAGGGGAGGGGTATTTGACTGTTTAGAAATCTTGAGAGAGTCTTGACACCTACTGAGGGGAGCAGCCTTATGACCACTTCCCTGCAATCTCCTTCCCAGAGGTTTGACATGTATGTGATTTACATGCATTTTCCTCTGCACACATATTTAACTTGTACTGGTGCATCTGATCAGGGCGTTAACTCTTGCCTTGTTTTCAACTTGTTAATTATAGTGGTTGATCTGATAAGCCCAAAATGCATTAAAAAATCCCTAGATTAGGGGCAGGATATACTAGCATGACCTGCCAATACATATATTTATGATACATGCATCTGTATCTATAATATACGATATCCTCTGGACTCTGTATAGGTCACCCAAATTTGGGCATGGAACCCAGATCTGTGTCTACACCAAATAGTCAATTAGGTACTAACAATTATTGGAGTTCACACACACTTAATTGGCAGCAATTAGGAATTAATTAGAAATAAATAAATAAATAAATTACACATGGATCTACCCTACAACCCTATTCTATAATATGTGTGCCTTAATTTCATAGCACGTAACTCCAAAGGGGGCGTGGCAATGGGAGGAGCATGGGAGGGGTCAGGGGAGCTCCCAGAATGTAGGTGCGATGTAATAGAATACCTGCATTTGCACACCTAACTGCCATGAGTTGGGCGCCAACATTTACACCAGCTTTTGTCAGGCGTAAATGTTCGCACCCAAACTTAGGTATGAAATGTGCGCTAAGGCGCCCTTTACAGAATACTATCTTAGTGCGGGTCATCCCAGCGCCTAATGTTGGGTGCCATTTATGGAATCCAGCAATATGTAGGTAATATATATTCCATTCACTGTTCCCTCTAAGCTGAGTAGGAGTCCTCCAACTGCATTGCTGCCAGTGGGGGGCGGTGTTTCAATATTGTGTTTTCAATGGCTAGAACCAGGCAGGTTCCCTGGAGTCCTGCAGAGCTTACCTATCCCTCGTTATTAAAAATGTGATAGTTAAACAGCACCACCCACTGGCAGGACTATAGATGGAGGACTCCGGCTCCCGCTCAGCTTAGAGGGAATCAGGGGCGTAGCTATGGGTGGGCCTGGATGGGCCCAGGCCCGCCCAGTTTGGGCTTAGGCCCATCCAGAGAAGACTCCCAACACCTCCGTCACCGATGTGTCTCCTCACACCCTCTCCCACCCCCACCGTAGCGCTTCCCTTTAACGCTATCGGCGCTGCCTCCTCACCTCACAGTCTCCGTTTTCCACCCCCACGGCAGCGCTTTCAAGTTGCTATCGTCGGCGCGCTGCCACAGCTGACAGACGCAGCGTGACGTCCTACTCCGGGACCTTCCCTCTGCCACGTGCGTTCCACCCTGCGTAAACAGGAGGTTGACTTAGCGCGGCAGAGGGAAGGCACTGGAGCAGGACGTCGTGCCGCGTCTCTCAACAGTGTCAGGCAGCACCGACGATAGCAAATTGCAAGCGCTGCAGCGGGGGTAGGACACGGAGACTGTGAGGTGAGGAGGCACTGGACTTGCAGGGGGGAGGTTGCATGGAAGGGGAGACGGAGAGGTGCTGGATTTGCAGGGGGAAGGGGAGAGGAGCTGCATATGCGGGCGGGGGGTTGGCAGGAAAGGGGAGCTGAGGTGCTGGACATGTAGAAGGGGGGCTGGGATAGGTGCTGGATATGCAGGGGATTGGGGATGGCTGAAGGGAAAGGCGAGAGATGTGGACCATGTGGGGAGTAAGGTAGAGGTCCAGCATGGAATGGGGTAGGGACAGAGCATGGGCGCCCACCCATCCAACCTGCTGGCCCACCCAAAAATTGCTTTCTGGCTACGCCACTGGAGGGAACAGCAAATACATCTATAGATCTTGATCTATAAATAGCATTGCACAGCATGATTTTACATTCAGCTCCCTATTATAACACCAATCCCCATCGCAAGTGCTTTAATAAGGAGCAAAGACATGGATAGACTGAAAGCAGTGGTCTGGATCAGCGGAATCAGTCATCCGGTATGTTCACACAGTAAGAACTGGCTTATTGAAATACTTTCTCCCATTTCCACCTGATCAGTCACCTGGTCTTTGTAGTGACATTCAGCCAAAAGTTTCCTGATGAAGCCGTGTGTTTTCCCACTGTCATTTGGGGGGGGGGGGGGGGGGTAAACCTAAGTGGAGCTACCTTGTTTTCGGTGGCAGAAAGGTATTCTTGTCATTTTACAGGACAAGTGGAACAGGACACGTCATGATTTGAGGGCATGCCTATTGCTGGTGGGTGTCTGCATGGGCGGAGTTTGGGCAGAGCGCATAAATAATGGAATTTTTATTTCATTTATTTGGATGTATGAAGAGATTCACCCAAGGCGGTGTAAAGTAGGTCCAGTTTTACACCAAACCTTTGTTAACGGCATAACAATAGTAAAATGAAGTATAAACACAACTACAATGAAAGGAGTGGAGGAGTGGCCTACTGGTTAGGGTGGTGGACTTTGGTCCTGGGGAACTGAGGAACTGAGTTCGATTCCCACTTCAGGCACAGGCAGCTCCTTGTGACTCTGGGCAAGTCACTTAACCCTCCATTGCCCCATATAAGCCGCATTGAGCCTGCCATGAGTGGGAAAGCGCAGGGTACAAATGTAACAAAAATAAAATAGATACTATTGGAGATTGTACATGGAATGTTGCTATTCCACTAGCAACATTCCATGTAGAAGGCTGCGCAGGCTTCTGTTTCTGTGAGTCTGATGTCAGACAAGCAGAAGCCTGTGCGGCCACATTGGTGATCTGCAAGGGCCGGCTTCTACATGGAATGTTGCTAGTGGAATAGCAACATGTAGAATCTCAAATAGTAGCAACAGTGGAGGAGTGGCCTAGTGGTTAGGATGGTGGACTTTGGTCCTGAGGAACTGAGTTGGATTTCCACTTCAGGCACAGGCAGCTCCTTGTGACTCTGGGCAAGTCACTTAACCCTCCATTGCCCCATGTAAGCCGCATTGAGCCTGCCATAAGTGGGAAAGCGCGGGGTACAAATGTAACAACAAAAAAAAAGAGAAAAACTTGAAAACAGCAAACTGAAACCTAATAATGGGATTACCATGAAACAGAATAAAAAAAAAAAATACACATTTAACAGCACTGAAGTTCAAACAACAGAGATATAATACAATGTAAGCAATAAGCACACAATTAGAATATTCAAATGACATGATATTAATGCTTTTCTACAATTCTATCATTTACCTGCATAAATGCTCAGAGCTAGGCACAGAGAAATCTTCAGGGTTGTTTTGTGTAAATAATCATGCTTATATTTTAGGAGACGCTTGCCAGGTACTTGTGACCTGAATTGGCTGCTGTTGGAAACAGGATCCGGGGCTTGATGGTCTTTCAGTCTGTCCCAATGTTCTTATGTAAATGTTAAAGTTATTTTGGAATACTGAAATATTAAAAAAAAAACAAACCCAAGCAAATCTGATGATGATTTGGCGGAAGAAACATCAGTAGTAGTTTTACTAATCTGATGAGATCTTCTCTGATGGTCCTTAAAATTTTAGTAATATACAAAACTAGGAACAGGCATTTACTACAGCCAAAGGACTGGTGTAAGTGATCACACCTTAATTGACGTGAGGCTGATATTCAGACCGCGGGAGTTACCGCTAAACCCAGATATTCAATGCTGGGTCATTTCCGGTGACCGGCATTCAATATCCGGTTTATTTTTGGCCAGTTAGAAGATAACCGGCTGAGTCGATATTCAGACATAGCCAGTTATCATTTAACCAGTCAAAGATATCCCATGAGACCAAATATAACCGCTAACGTTGGGCTGAATGCTGCCAGATTGCTGGTTATGTCGGCCAATATAACGGGCTATCTGCTAGCCACTAACCGGTGATATTCAATGGGAGATTGCCAGCTACCCCCCACTGAATATTGCCAGATAGACCTTTAAGGGGCACTTAACTAGCCAGGTGACTGGCCTGCGGCAGCGGCAGGAGCTGCTCGTGAAGGCGCTGCTCTGCCCTGGCACCCGTCTGCCACCCGCTGATGCCCTGTCGTGGATGGGGTACACCCAGCAAAGCCTGGAGGAGGAGTCCCTGGAGGACAACATCTGAAGGCTGTCCCAGGAAACAGGACTGAAGTTATCTCCCCACCAGTCCCGCCTCTTCCGTGTTGTGACCGTGAAGACTCGCCAGTCTCCCTGCAGGTCCCGCACGAAGTTCACCCTCCAGACACTTCACACTTGACAGCTACTCTCAACTTCTTCCCCCAGCTCTTAAATCTTCTTTCCCCCAAGACATCCAAGCTACTACAGACAGCTCCTGACCTCCCGTTAAAATGACCTCGTACAAGATAAGCGCTCCTTTCTGTGCATCTCTCGCAAATGGCTGTGCGTCCCTCGGAATGCACATTTACATAGTAATCAGCGTTAATAATAAATGTGCATATCATTATCGTAGTCTGCTACTGCGAATGGAAAAGAGCCTGCAGATACCTTGTGTGCATTTCTCATTGAACACCATGATTGCAAAACCAGCTGGAGCCGGTCAAAAACGTATGTTGCTGGTCCGTAAATTTTGTGCATTGGGCCTTGAGTTTCAAACTGTGGTGGGGTGTCATGATTCCCTTTGCATCAATCTGTGAGCCTACCAGCACACAAGTGCAAAAGGAAGGGGGAGGGGGCACCAATTTTGTCCAGAGACTGCTTGGCGTCGTACCACAACAGAGCCACCAGCCCCATCACTCATGAAGGTTTGAGTACAGCTCTTTGCTTTACTGTCTGGCAACGCTGAGCTTTCTGGACTTTCTGCACAACATTTATAATTGTGAACTCATAACTCTATCTGCATTGGCACCTTCCTAGTACATAAGTATTGCCATACTGGGAAAGACCAAAGGTCCATCGAGCCCAGCATCCTGTTTCCAACAGTGGCCAATCCAGGTCACAGATACCCGCAAGGTCCCAAAAATGTACATTTTATACTGCTTATCCCAGAAATAGTGGATTTTTCTCAAGTCCATTTAATAACGGTCTATGGACTTTTCCTTTAGGAAGCCGCCCAAACCTTTTTTAAACTCCGCTAAGCTAACCGCCTTTACCACATTCTCTGGCAACGAATTCCAGAGTTTAATTACACGTTGAGTGAAGAAATATTTTCTCCGATTTGTTTTAAATATACTACATTGTAGCTTCATCGCATGCCCCCTAGTCCTAGTATTTTTGGAAAGTGTGAACAGACGCTTCACATCAACTCCACTCATTAATTTATAGACCTCTATCATATCTCCCCTCACCTGCCTTTTCTCCAAGCTGAAGCTGGTGTCTATGCAATACCTGCAAGGGTAGGTCCCAAATGACATTTGTGCAGTGCAGGCCTTTTCCGGGATTAAGTAAGAAATCATAAAGCCTGTCCAGAAACTCCAGATCAGCTCATCCAGGCCTGAAGCAAGTACATTCTGTTTATACTCTCTGGCCTGGAATTTATTGCTATCGGCAGGTACATTTGGAAACACTCTTGCAGAACTGAGAGCCCGTGTTCTCATGTACAGAATGTGTTGTGTTGTGTTTCCCAGCCCCTTCCTGGAGGGATAACCTAAGCGGTCAGCTTTTCTAGAAAGCAGGGCCGGCGTTAGAGGGTGGCAAACAGGGCAATTGCCCTGGGCCCCCGTACCATAGGGGGCCCCAAACCTGCCTCGTGCTAAAGGAGGCACAGGCTGAAGGCCAGCTTTTGGGTCCCCTCTCTGGTTTCTGCCCTGGGCCCCTGAATGTCTAACACCAATCTGGGTGAGAGGTTTGCATGCATTGATGGTTGGTTTGGTGAGACGTACATTGCCCAAAATTAGGCATCGAGATGATGCCACTAAGGGTGAATTATATAATAAAAAAAGATATAAAGGAATTAGAAAAGGTGCAGAGAAGGGCGACGAAAATGATAAAGGGAATGGAACGACTTCCCTATGAGGAAAGGCTGAGAAGGTTAGGGCTCTTCAGCTTGGAGAAAAAGCGGCTGAGGGGTGATATGATAGAAGTCTACAAGATAATGAGCGGAGTAGAGCGGACAGATATGAAGCATTTGTTTACACTTTCAAACGACAATAGAACCAGGGGACACAAGATGAAGCTAGAATATGGTAGATTTAAAACAAATAGGAGAAAGTTTTTCTTTACTCAGCGTGTAGTTAGACTCTGGAACTCGTTGCCGGAAAATGTACTGACAGCAGCTGGCCTTAAGGAATTTAAAGGGGGTTTGGAGTGGACAGATTCCTGAGGGAAAAGTCCATTGAACATTATTCATTTTTTTTTTGTGGGGGGGGGGGGGGGGAGGGGGGTTGCCGGGTTCTTGAAGCCTGGATTGGCCGCTGTCGGAGACAGGATGCTGGGCTTGATGGACCCTTGGTCTTTTCCCAGTATGGCGGTGCTTATGTACTTATGATTATAAACATAATTCCCGTTATAGGCTACTAACACGAGTCCACAGTTACATACCGATCGATAGGCTTGAGAACTTCTGCTAGCTCCATAGCACGTAGGCGCATAATTGATAGCATTCTATAATCTTAGCGTGTAAGTGCTGGGCACACTGCAACCCACCCATACCCCTCCCAGGTCCACCTCCCATGCACTATGGATTTTGGGTGCTTTTGGGCCCTTTTACTAAAGCTTAGCACATGTTGACAGGATTAGTGTGCGCTAAATTCTAAGAAGCCCATAGGTATATACCCTCCAATTCTATAAAAACGTCACCAGAAATTGCGCACGCAAATTGCAAGTGGAATTTAATTGAATGAGCTAATTGGTACCAATAATTTTTTGTTGTTGTTTTTTACATTTGTACCCCACGCTTTCCCACTCATGGCAGGCTCAATGCAGCAGGCAATGGAGAGTTAAGTGACTTGCCCAGAGTCACAAGGAGCTGCCTGTGCCAGGAATTGAACTCAGTTCCTCAGGACCAAAGTCGACCACCCTAACCACTCCTCCACGGTTGCTACTATTTGAGATTCTACATGGAATTTGCTATTCCACTAGCAACATTCCATGTAGAAGTCGGCCCTTGCAGATCACCAATGTGGCCACGCAGGCTTCTGCGAGTCTGACATCCTGCACATACAGTGGGGGAAATAAGTATTTGATCCCTTGCTGATTTTGTAAGTTTGCCCACTGACAAAGACATGAGCAGCCCATAATTGAAGGGTAGGTTATTGGTAACAGTGAGAGATAGCACATCACAAATTAAATCCGGAAAATCACATTGTGGAAAGTATATGAATTTATTTGCATTCTGCAGAGGGAAATAAGTATTTAATCCCTCTGGCAAACAAGACCTAATACTTGGTGGCAAAACCCTTGTTGGCAAGCACAGCGGTCAGACGTCTTCTGTAGTTGATGATGAGGTTTGCACACATGTCAGGAGGAATTTTGGTCCACTCCTCTTTGCAGATCATCTCTAAATCATTAAGAGTTCTGGGCTGTCGCTTGGCAACTCGCAGCTTCAGCTCCCTCCATAAGTTTTCAATGGGATTAAGGTCTGGTGACTGGCTAGGCCACTCCATGACCCTAATGTGCTTCTTCCTGAGCCACTCCTTTGTTGCCTTGGCTGTATGTTTTGGGTCATTGTCGTGCTGGAAGACCCAGCCACGACCCATTTTTAAGGCCCTGGCGGAGGGAAGGAGGTTGTCACTCAGAATTGTACGGTACATGGCCCCATCCATTCTCCCATTGATGCGGTGAAGTAGTCCTGTGCCCTTAGCAGAGAAACACCCCCAAAACATAACATTTCCACCTCCATGCTTGACAGTGGGGACGGTGTTCTTTGGGTCATAGGCAGCATTTCTCTTCCTCCAAACACGGCGAGTTGAGTTCATGCCAAAGAGCTCAATTTTTGTCTCATCTGACCACAGCACCTTCTCCCAATCACTCTCGGCATCATCCAGGTGTTCACTGGCAAACTTCAGACGGGCCGTCACATGTGCCTTCCGGAGCAGGGGGACCTTGCGGGCACTGCAGGATTGCAATCCGTTATGTCGTAATGTGTTACCAATGGTTTTCGTGGTGACAGTGGTCCCAGCTGCCTTGAGATCATTGACAAGTTCCCCCCTTGTAGTTGTAGGCTGATTTCTAACCTTCCTCATGATCAAGGATACCCCACGAGGTGAGATTTTGCGTGGAGCCCCAGATCTTTGTCAATTGACAGTCATTTTGTACTTCTTCCATTTTCTTACTATGGCACCAACAGTTGTCTCCTTCTCGCCCAGCGTCTTACTGATGGTTTTGTAGCCCATTCCAGCCTTGTGCAGGTGTATGATCTTGTCCCTGACATTCTTAGACAGCTCCTTGCTCTTGGCCATTTTGTAGAGGTTAGAGTCTGACTGATTCACTGAGTCTGTGGACAGGTGTCTTTCATACAGGTGACCATTGCCGACAGCTGTCTGTCATGCAGGTAACGAGTTGATTTGGAGCATCTACCTGGTCTGTAGGGGCCAGATCTCTTACTGGTTGGTGGGGGATCAAATACTTATTTCCCTCTGCAGAATGCAAATAAATTCATATACTTTCCACAATGTGATTTTCCGGATTTAATTTGTGATGTGCTATCTCTCACTGTTACCAATAACCTACCCTTCAATTATGGGCTGCTCATGTCTTTGTCAGTGGGCAAACTTACAAAATCAGCAAGGGATCAAATACTTATTTCCCCCACTGTACGTGCAGGACGTCAGACTCACAGAAACAGAAGCCTGCGCAGCCTTCTACATGGAATTGCTAGTGGAATAGCAATATTCCATGTAGAATCTCAAATAGCAGCAACAGAATCTCCAATAGTAGCAACATAGAATCTCCAATAGTATCTATTTTATTTTTGTTACATTTGTACCCCGCGCTTTCTCACTCATGGCAGGCTCAATGCGGCTTACATGGGGCAATGGAGGGTTAAGTGACTTGCCCAGAGTCACAAGGAGCTGCCTGTGCCTGAAGTGGGAATCAAACTCAGTTCCTCAGGACCAAAGTCCACCACCCTAACCACTAGGCCACTCCTCCACTGTTGCCACTGTTTGAGATTCTACATGGAATGTTGCTATTCCACTAGCAACATTCCATGTAGAAGTCGGCCCTTGCAGATCACCAATGTGGCCGCGCAGGCTTCTGCTTCTGTGAGTCTGACGTCCTGCACGTACGTGCAGGATGTCTGACTCACAGAAACAGAAGCCTGCGCAGCCTTCTACATGAAATGTTGCTAGTGGAATAGCAACATTCCATGTAGAATCTCCAATAGTAGCAACAGAATCTCCAATATTAGCAACATTCCATGCAGAATCTCCAATAGTATCTATTTTATTTTTGTTACATTTGTACCCTGCGCTTTCCCACTCATGGCAGGCTCAATGCGGCTTACATGGGGCAATGGAGGGTTAAGTGACTTGCCCAGAGTCACAAGGAGCTGCCTTTGCCTGAAGTGGGAATCCAACTCAGTTCCTCAGGACCAGAGTCCACCACCCTAACCACTAGGCCACTCCTCCACTCCATAATTGACTTTTTAACAAGCAATTATTGGCACTAATCAGATTAAATTAGTATTTATGCAGATCAATTTAAGCTTTTGTAGCAGACTACTCACTGGTGATTTGGAAACACTACAGGACATGCTGTTTGTGCTGGTTTTTTATTTTTTCTTTTTCCTTGTCCTGATATGTAATTTGTAATTGTTCTTATTCATAAAGATACAGACTATCCCCTGACGCAGCCCTTCTTTGGGCGAAACACGGCCTGTGTCGGGCAACTGTCTAGCATAAGGCATCTTTAATAAAATATTTTGCATATTATACTGATCTGCTGGATTTTGCAGATCGTTTGCCTTGCTGTTTTCTGGCACCCGCAAAATCAGGATTTGGACATTTTTAGGAGGTGGACACTCTAGAGTAGCTAGGGTGGGGTGGTGGGGGCGGTCCACCCTAACTGCTGGCAGCAAGGGGGTGCACGGAGCAGGCACGTAGCTGTCAGCTCTGCTGGTTCCCTGCCCCAGAAGAGGAAGTTGGCATCAGAGAGGGCAGGGGACCGGCAGAGCTGACAGCCCATGCCTGCTCTGTGCACCCCCTTGCTTGGAGAGAGTGTGTGCACGCTCCACCCTGGGGGGGGGGGGGGGAGGGGGGTGTGCTCTATCCCAGGTGCCATATAAGGTAGGTACACTCCTGGATGGATATTGTTTTAGGTATTTTAAGATGTCCAGCTACTTTGAAAATGAGCATCATAGGCTCTTATCTGTCTTTATAAAATATCTTAGTGCGGATCTCGCACCTAATTTAGGTTGCGCCACTTATGCCTGCTGAAATCTGGTGTAAAAGATGGCATGCAACTAATGGTAGTTGGGTGCGTAAATGACCCTATTTTATAACATCACACCTCATTTTTAGAACACCCCTGACACACCTATGCCCCTCCCATGGCCACGCCCCTTTTGATTTGCGCACTATAGAATGGGGCACAGGGTAAATCCACGCTTAAACCCAAATGAGTTCCAATTAACACCAATTACTATTAAAAGCTCATTAACTAATTAGATTACGTGTGGCTCTGGGATTACGCACCAAAATGTGTGCGGTCAGCTTTGGGCAGCCTATACAGAATCCAAGGAAAAGCGAGTTTCCGTCAGTCACACAGAGGTTCAGCGGTGGGGATTATCTGAGCTTCTGTCTCAAGAGTTCTCCTGCCTGGCAGCTCTCAAGGGCTGCAGTTTGACACTTCCAACCATATCTCTGGAGTCCTGATAAACTATGGAGTGTGCATGATTTAGACTCTGAACTGTAAAATCACAGTGGAGCGATGTGATGAGAATTATATGAAAAGAGTACAGTTTGCACAGCTAAGCGCAGTTCTGCCAACAGAGAGTTGCTTTGTTCCCAGCATTACCCTCTGTTCTCAAATAATTACAAAATATGCAGCAGAAAGTCCCAGGACTGTAAATCCTTCAAGAATAACTCCCACCAGATGTCTTGAAATTAACTACAGAGGGTTTTTTTTTTTTCTACAGTAGTACACTAATGTTAAAAAAATCTCAGATAAAGCACATTTCTTTTCGAACATTAGCTTTTACCATTTGGCATTTTGACATCCTAAACATGAAGTTATGAAATTACAGCTTTAGTCTTTGCAAAGATCACAGGAAAATTCACTGGGTTTGAGAAGAACGGGGCTCAGAGTTGAGCAGAGCTTCATGACGACAAGCGGCGGAGAACGATTAAGACGGCAGAAATGCTGCGGATCATTTAGATTTTGACACACTGATGACATCAAAGCCCTGAAGCGCAAACAGCTTTAAACTAAGGGGCTGTTTTACTAAACTGTGGTAAACTTTGCAGTTGCTTAACGTGGGACTTTACTGCACCTTAGCTGCAAATGTAAGATGGCCACCGTTGAGGACATTATTATTATTATTATTTGTTGCATTTATACCCCACATTTTCCCACCTATTTGCAGGCTCAATGTGGCTTACATAGTACCCGTAAGGCGTTTGCCAAGACCGGTAGGGAAAAGTACAAGGTGATATTGTGGTCGACTAAAAGTACATTTGATTCAGTCACAATGGGGGTCGAAGGGGGGGGGGGGAAGGTTATATAATGTCCAGTACGATCATTGGGTTTGCTGTGTTGCAGAATGTAGACATCTATGTACAGTGGTGGAAATAAGTATTTGATCCCTTGCTGATTTTGTAAGTTTGCCCACTGACAAAGACATGAGCAGCCCATAATTGAAGGGTAGGTTATTGGTAACAGTGAGAGATAGCACATCACAAATTAAATCCGGAAAATCACATTGTGGAAAGTATATGAATTTATTTGCATTCTGCAGAGGGAAATAAGTATTTGATCCCCCACCAACCAGTAAGAGATCTGGCCCCTACAGACCAGGTAGATGCTCCAAATCAACTCGTTACCTGCATGACAGACAGCTGTCGGCAATGGTCACCTGTATGAAAGACACCTGTCCACAGACTCAGTGAATCAGTCAGACTCTAACCTCTACAAAATGGCCAAGAGCAAGGAGCTGTCTAAGGATGTCAGGGACAAGATCATACACCTGCACAAGGCTGGAATGGGCTACAAAACCATCAGTAAGACGCTGGGCGAGAAGGAGACAACTGTTGGTGCCATAGTAAGAAAATGGAAGAAGTACAAAATGACTGTCAATCGACAAAGATCTGGGGCTCCACGCAAAATCTCACCTCGTGGGGTATCCTTGATCATGAGGAAGGTTA
This sequence comes from Microcaecilia unicolor, assembly GCF_901765095.1. Taxonomy (NCBI): domain Eukaryota; kingdom Metazoa; phylum Chordata; class Amphibia; order Gymnophiona; family Siphonopidae; genus Microcaecilia; species Microcaecilia unicolor. The sequence goes on along the minus strand of NC_044036.1, from coordinate 326,301,604 downwards.
GAAATCAGCCTACAACTACAAGGGGGGAACTTGTCAATGATCTCAAGGCAGCTGGGACCACTGTCACCACGAAAACCATTGGTAACACATTACGACATAACGGATTGCAATCCTGCAGTGCCCGCAAGGTCCCCCTGCTCCGGAAGGCACATGTGACGGCCCGTCTGAAGTTTGCCAGTGAACACCTGGATGATGCCGAGAGTGATTGGGAGAAGGTGCTGTGGTCAGATGAGACAAAAATTGAGCTCTTTGGCATGAACTCAACTCGCCGTGTTTGGAGGAAGAGAAATGCTGCCTATGACCCAAAGAACACCGTCCCCACTGTCAAGCATGGAGGTGGAAATGTTATGTTTTGGGGGTGTTTCTCTGCTAAGGGCACAGGACTACTTCACCGCATCAATGGGAGAATGGATGGGGCCATGTACCGTACAATTCTGAGTGACAACCTCCTTCCCTCCGCCAGGGCCTTAAAAATGGGTCGTGGCTGGGTCTTCCAGCACGACAATGACCCAAAACATACAGCCAAGGCAACAAAGGAGTGGCTCAGGAAGAAGCACATTAGGGTCATGGAGTGGCCTAGCCAGTCACCAGACCTTAATCCCATTGAAAACTTATGGAGGGAGCTGAAGCTGCGAGTTGCCAAGCGACAGCCCAGAACTCTTAATGATTTAGAGATGATCTGCAAAGAGGAGTGGACCAAAATTCCTCCTGACATGTGTGCAAACCTCATCATCAACTACAGAAGACGTCTGACCGCTGTGCTTGCCAACAAGGGTTTTGCCACCAAGTATTAGGTCTTGTTTGCCAGAGGGATTAAATACTTATTTCCCTCTGCAGAATGCAAATAAATTCATATACTTTCCACAATGTGATTTTCCAGATTTAATTTGTGATGTGCTATCTCTCACTGTTACCAATAACCTACCCTTCAATTATGGGCTGCTCATGTCTTTGTCAGTGGGCAAACTTACAAAATCAGCAAGGGATCAAATACTTATTTCCCCCACTGTATTTTCTGACGCACATATTGTATGTGCATCAAAAATGAAATTACCACCCAGGCCACATGGTAGCTGGGAGGTAACTCAGAATTGGCGCACGTTGGGTGCGCATAGGTGCTTATCCTGCTTATTTTCGAAGGAGAAGGCCGGCCATCTTCCGACACAAATCGGGAGATGGGCGGCCTTCTCCCAGGGCCGGCCAAATCGGCATAATCGAAAGCCAATTTTGGCCGGCCTCAACTGCTTTCCATCGCAGAGACGGCCAAACTTCAAGGGGGTGTGTCGGCAGTGTACCGAAGGCGGGACGGGGGCATGGTTAACAGCTGGCCATCCTTGGCCGATAATGGAAAAAAGAAGGGCGTCCCTGATGAGCATTTGGCCGACTTTACTTGGTCCCTTTTTGTTCACGACCAAGCCTCGAAAATGTGCCCAAACTGACCAGATGACCACCAGAGGGAATCGGGGATGACCTTCCCTTACTGCCCCAGTGGTCACCAACCTCCTCCCACCCAAAAAAAACTAATTAAAAAACAATTTTTTCCAGCCTCTATGCCAGCCTCAAATATTATACCCAGCTCCATCACAGCAGTATGCAGGTCCCTGGAGCAGTTTTTAGTGGGTACTGCAGTGCACTTCAGGCAGGCGGATCCAGGCCCATCCCCCCCCCCCCACCTGTTATGCTTGTGGTGGTAAATGGGAGCCCTCCAAAACCCACCCGAAACCCACTGTACCCACATCTAGGTGCCCCCCTTCACCCTTTAAGGGCTATGGTAGTGTTGTACAGTTGTGGATAGTGGGTTTTTTTTTGGGGGGGGGTTGAGGGGCTCAGCACCCAAGGTAAGGGAGCTATGTACCTGGGATCAATTTGTGAAGTCCACTGCAGTGCCCCCTAGGGTGCTGGGTTGGTGTCCTGGCATGTGAGAGGGGACCAGTGCACTACTAATGCTGGCTCCTCCCATGACCAAATGGCTTGGATTTGGTCGTTTCTGAGATGGCCGTCCTCGGTTTCCATTATAGGCAAAAACCGAGGCCGGCCATCTCTAAGGTCGACCTAAATGTTGAGATTTGGCCGTCCCCGACCGTATTATCAAAACAAAAGATGGCCGCCCATCTTGTTTCGATAATGCGGGTTGCCCCGCCCTTTCGCGACGCTGTCCTTAGAAATGGGCGCCCTTATAGATGGGCGCCCCCGTTCATGTGTCTTAGTAAAAGGACCCCTAATTGTGCGTGTAACACACTTATACCCTTAGGGCCAGATTCTGTATTTGGAACTGAAAAAATCAGCGCAGATGGAAAACGTGCCTACAGGGCCGTGCCGATGCGGTAAGCGAGGTAAGCATGGCAGGAGGGCGCCATCCTCTGGGGGGCGCCCCGCCGCACCATGCTTACCTCGCTCTCTTCTCCCCAGATCCTTTTTTTCGTTTTTGTTTAAATTTACCTCTCCGGCGCGCGGCAGCGTAAGTGAGAAGGAGGCGGCGCTCCCCCGGCCGCCCCGACGTGTCTTTCCTTCGCTCGGTTCCGCCTTCTTCTGACGTCATTTCTGACGTCAGAAGAAGGCGGGACACAGCGAAGTCAAGACACGTCGGGGCGGGGGAGCGCCGCCTCCTTCTCAGTAACGCTGCCACGCGCCGGAGAGGTAAATTTAAACAAAAAAAAAAGGATCTGGGGAGAAGAGCGCGGGTAGTGTAGCGCTCGTTTTCGGGGGGGGGCGCCGGAGAGGCCAACTGCAGGGGGGCGCCGGAGACCCTAGGCACGGCCCTGCGTGCCTACGTGTGTTCTATGAACTGTGCCATTTAGGTGCAGTTTATAGAATACATGTAGTGCCAACCACATGACTAAAAGTGGCTGCAAATGCCCACACCTAACTTTAGGCACAGAGGGGGAGATTCTATATATGGCGCCTAAAAAATTGGCGCGGCAATCAATGCCAACTAAGCGTACTCTATAAGCGCCTCCTTGTACACCAATGAAAATGTTGTATAAATCCTGGCGCGCAGATTTAGCTGCTCTGAGCCATATTCTATAACAACACGCGTAAATTTCAGATCGCCATTTTCACACCCATATAACCATGCTCCTTTTTGCCTGCATACATTATAAGTTAAGCACACTACATTACAGAATGCGCTTAGCGAACTGTGCGCGTACAGTCTAATTATCGCCAATTAGTGCTCGTTACTGCTTGCTAAGAGATGTTAGCAACGCTGATTAGCTTGTTAAGCCAATTCATGGATTTTGGCGCAGATCTCTAGGTGCAGTATATAGAATCCGGGGGAGAACAGAAACATAAACATAGAATGTACAGTGTTATAGAATGGGTTATTCTATAACAGTGCGCGTAAATTTTAGGAATGCCCATGACCTGCCCATGATCCTCCCATGGCCATGCCCACTTTTGACATCCGTGCAGTAGAATTTATGCAGACTATGTTATAGAATACGCTTAGCAAGTAGTGCGCAAATCAGAATACACAGATTTGTGCGTGCAACTCTAGTTGCACTATGTAGAATTTGCAGATTATTCCATAAATAGTGCACCTAAATTCTCTCTTACATTAATGCAAATGGGGTGTTAACATGGGAGGGACATGGGTTGTTCTACTACTACTACTTATCATTTCTATAGCGCTACTAGACGTACGCAGCGCTGTACATTGGACATGAAGAGACAGTCCCTGCTCGACAGAGCTTACAATCTAATTAGGACAGACAAACAGGACAAATAAGGGAAAAGGACAAAGAGTAGCAAGATTCTGGAATCCCAAGGAGTAGCAAGATTCTGGAATCCCAAAGAGTAGCAAGATTCCGGAATCCCAAAGACTACTACTACTACTTATCATTTCTATAGCGCTACTAGACGTACGCAGCGCTGTACACTTGAACATGAAGAGACAGTCCCTGCTCGACAGAGCTTACAATCTAATTAGGACAGACAAACAGGACAAACAAGAGATAAGGGAATATTTTTGTGCACACTTTATAAAATAATTGCATTTACGTGCCCAACTGCTGCATTTAGGCACCATGATTTATGCCAGCCATAGGCATGGAGTAAGTGGCCATGCCTAATGTCTGACAAGTAACTGCGGACATACACTGGTATTGTAAAATAGATTTTGCGCACAACTTTGCCGTTACAGAATACACGCTTTTTGGTGCAAACGTTTAGTGACGTATAATGAATTTACTTCTCAGTACCTCCTGTTTAGGAGGCAGTAAGTGGTCCTGTGTTATCTGCGTGTTAGTTGATTAGCACATGGTACCTGCAGCATGCTAACCACAAACCACCTTCCATGACATGCCCACTCACACAAAATGCACTTAACGTGCGATTTACCGGATGCTAACTGCAAAAAATCCTGCAAAGTCCCTTAACATGGTTCTGCACTAGCATGTTAACCCTGAAATTCTATAAATTGTGCATTCAATTTAAATGAATAATGAGTCCATTAGCACCGATAATTGGGTGTTAATAATCAATTATCAGCACTAATTGGCATTAATTGAAAATGTATGCATGAATTTTTTAGTCGCAGGGATCCATGCGTAAATTTTACACATGGCTCCTAAAAGGAGGCGTGGCCATGGGAGGGTCACAGGCAGATCAGGGCATTCCTTCAATTTACATGCGCTGTTATAGAATAAGAGAATCCACGCCTAATTTAGATATGAGGATTTACACTAGAGTTTACTTGGTGTAAATTCTCACATCTAAAGTTAGGCTTCAATCTTAGTAGCGCTAAGCAGGGCCGCCGAGAGGGAGGGGCAAGGGTGGCAAAATTTCCTGGGCCCGGCGTCGGAAAGCTTCTTCCTGCCTGCTTCTGGGTCTGTCCTCTCCTGCGTGTTGCCCAGGACCCGGATGACTACATTAATGCAATATCACGTTAATGCAATCATCCAGGTCTCGACTCCCGGCGCACAGGCGCCCTGGAGCAGGAGAGGACAGAGCGAGGGAGCAGCGCAGCAGTGACAAGGTGCGGGGGGCGGACCGGGGAGGGGGCGCGGTGGTCCAGTCCTGCCCTGGGCCCGGCCGTGTCTCTCAGTGGCCCTGGCGCTAAGCATATTCTATAAACTACACCTAACTTTCAGTGTCATTTATAGAATAGGAATGAGCATTTTTTTTTCATCGTCAATTTTTCAGCGCTATTTATAGAATTTGGTCCTAAGTACTTAATGTGAGTTAGTAAAAGGGCACCTAAATATCTATCGTTACATCCAGACAGAAACGAGGACAACATTTCATCTGCTGAGCACTTTCAACGGCATATAGCAACATGTGATGGGAAGACGGTAGAACGAGAGGACATGAAATGAGATTGAAGGGGGGCAGACTCAAAAAAGATGTCAGGAAGTATTTTTTCACGGAGAGGGTGGTGGATGCTTGGAATGCCCTCCCGCGGGAGGTGGTGGACATGAAAACAGTAACGGAATTCAAACATGCGTGGGATATGCATAAAGGAATCCTGTGCAGCAGGAATGAATCCTCAGAAGCTTAGCTGAAATTGGGTGGCAGAGCAGGTGGGGGGAAGAGGGGTTGGTGGTTGGGAGGCGAGGATAGGGGAGGGCAGACTTATACGGTCTGTGCCAGAGCCAGTGATGGGAGGCGGGACTGGTGGTTGGGAGGCGGGAAATACTGCTGGGCAGACTTATATGGTCTGTGCCCTGAAAAAGACAGGTACAAATCAAGGTAAGGTATACACATATGAGTTTATCTTGTTGGGCAGACTGGATGGACCGTGCAGGTCTTTTTCTGCCGTCATCTACTATGTTACTATGTTACTATGTGAGACTGTCTCCATTGACTCAGTAATTTGCTCCCTAAGGTGGTGATAAATGAACCCAACCAGGCTCTCAGCTTCCTTTAATGAAATGAGGGCAGCATGCAGGCTCCTTATCTATAAATAGCACAATATAACACCAATCCCCAGCACAAGAACTTCAATAAAAAAGCACAGAAGTGTCCAAGATTGGGGAAATGGATCAAACTCTATTTACAAAGTCAAGCAAAGCACTAGACATGCCATTTCTCATGTCAGGCCTTTGTTTTCCCCAGATCAAGTTACTATTCAGGATGTGAAGTGGCTTATTCACTAAAACCTCATTAAATTGACTTTCACTTGATCATCGGCCGTCTACTGAATGCAGCTGACACTTTCCTCTACAAAAGTTCATTTTCTACTTTTATCAGTCCAGTACACCACTGGAACTGTGGACTGTGCCTTCCTCACCTCTCTTACGGGTCCTTTTACTAAGCTGCGGTAAAATGTGGCCTGCGGTAGAGCGAGTGTGTCTTTAGGGCGCGTGCTGGGCCATTTTTTTTTTACCATGTCATAAGTACATAAGTATTGCCACACTGGGACAGACCAAAGGTCCATCAAGCCCAGCATCCTGTTTCCAACAGTGACCAATCCAGGTCACAAATACCCGGCAAGATCCCAGAAAAGCTCAATACATTTTATGCTGCTTATCCCAGAAATAAGCAGTGGATTTTCCCCAAGTCAATTTAATAATGGTCTATGCACTTTTCCTTTAGGAAGCCGTCCAGACCCTTTTTAAACCCCGCTAAGCTAACCGCCTTTACCACATTCTCTGGCAACGAATTCCAGAGTTTAATTACATGTTGAGTGAAGAAACATTTTCTCCGATTCGTATTAAATTTACTACTTTGTAGCTTCATCGCATGCCCCCTAGTCAGTATTTTTGGAAAGAGTAAACAAATGATTCATGTCTACCCGTTCCACTCCACTCCACTAGGAAAAAGGACCTTTTTTTAATGGGCCGGAAAATGGATGCGCGCTAAAATTGAAATCAGTGCGCGTCTACTTTTGGCCTGAGACCACACCGACACACATTGACCAAGCGGTAAGGTCTCATGCACTACCTGCACGGTAAGCATGCAGCGTGCGCCAACTGCAGTTTACCGCCGGGTAAGCGGCTGGTGGTAGAAAATAGAAAATTATTTTCTACCATGGGATTCGGCGTGCACCAAATTCGGAATTACCATCCAGCTCACGTGCAAGCCAGGTGATAGTGCCAATTTGGCACCTGCTGTACACACGCAGGCCCTCCCGCACCTATCCAAAAGATCGATGCAGAAAGCCGCATGCCAATGACCAAAACATGGCTTCTACTGCAAGATTAGCAAGAAAATATTCCATGGAATGCCCTCCCGCAGGAGGGGGTGGAGATGAGAATGGTAACGGAATTCAAAAATGTGTGGGATAAACATACAGGAATTCTGTTCAGAAGGAATGAATCCTCTGAAGCTTAGCGGAGATTGGGTGGCAGCACCGGTGGTGGAAGGCGGGGCTAGTGGTTGGGAGGCGGGGTTAGTGCTGGGCAGACTTCTACTGTCTGTGCCCTGAAAATGGCAGATACAAATCAAGGTCAGGTATACACATAAAGTAGCACATATGAGTTTATCTTGTTGGGCAGACTGGATGGATTGTACAGGTCTTTCTCTGCCGTCATCTACTATGTTACTATGTAATGAAATGCAAAGTCAAATTGCGCAGAACTTGGGCGCCAATCAAAGAAAGCCTGCTTGACACATGCGCAGAAAAGGGTCTGTGGAAAGTACGGCTTCACTGTACGCGCAGTCGAAGAAAACGAAAGCGCCTGCACATCTGTGCCCCGTTATTCTGTGCTTACATATCAGCCTTGCAAAAATTTCTTGCCCATTTTTCGTGAGCTAATAATTATGCGCTGAACAACATGAGCTGATGTCACCCGCGCAATGAAGGCGCTGTTACCTCCCTGCGCAGCTGTTCTGTCGTTTAAAGTTGCAGGTTCTTGTTATGGTCACAGAAAAAGAACAAAAAAAAAAATCAGCAGTAAATGCTAAAAGCTGACATAAAAACCTCTTGGCTAACCCTTCCATGCTGCCTCATTCTTGGCGATGAATTTCTTGCATTTTGTGCATGTTAAAATCCCCTTTTTACTTCTGTTCATTTTGGTGGGAACCGTGTATTTGAATATACTGAGTGCTCATGTGTCTCATACTGCGTGAGTTAACTCATACACTGAGCCACAGTAGACCCTACGGCGTAGAGTCTACGCGCATGCAGCCCGTACCCAAATGAGACTATCACCAGGCCAGCGTGCCCTCCTGGCAGTAATTTCAGATTTGGCGCGCACCCATAACGCCTGGATGATTTATTTATTTATTTCCACCTACTCGTTCCGGTTCCAGCGGTAATCGACACTTGGCACACGCCGACCGGTCACAGCGCATGCAGCGCGTGAGCCTTTACTGCTAGATCAATAGGTGGCATTAAGGGCTCAGGACGGTTTGGGGTATGTGCTGGTTTCATTTTTACCGCAGGACCTTTTTCCGTCCCATTAAAAAAAAAAAGCCCTTTTTTGTAGATGCGGTAAAAACTGGCCCGGCGCATGTCCAATACACGCGCCTATAACACCGCTGGCCGCTTTTTACCGCAGCTTAGTAAAAGGGCCCCTGAATTCCTGTCTGCATTCTGCGCTCATTAACGTGTGCCTACACCACGCAGTAATCACGCTGTTCTGCCCTTTAAGTCTTCAAGTATTTCACATCCGTCCGACTGTAGGCTTGTTTACACTTAGCACAGTCTATCATGCATCTGTACTTAGTCATGTGAAAATTAGATTTAAAGATCTTTTTTTTTTGTCAGTTCACAGTTCATTATCAGCATGGAAGGCGTGGAAGCTTGGGAGAAGGCCTTCAAAGGCTTAGTTTCCTCCAGAGATGGGACAGACATTTTCAAGCAATAATTACAAATGACACCCACTGTCTAAGCATTTGTCCCCTTGTGGGGTTTATCATTCCAATACCACTAACCAGGATAATTTGAACCAAGGTTCAATATATTTGATATTATGCTTATATAAGTAAAAGTCTAAGGGGCCATTTTACAAATCACATCAAGGGTTAATGCACGCTTGCGGCAGGAAAAAAGGCTTATCACAAAATACAATAAAGTGTTTTATGGTAAATTGCCTGTCAGTGCACGCTAATCACAATTTTTTTTGTGGGGGAGGGGAAGGGGAGGAAATGCCACACATTAGTGCCTCCAAAACTGGAGATGGTAAATGCTCTCGCTTTATTTTTTTGCAAGTCCCTCAGGCTAATGAAATAATTAGTGCAGGACCTGAAAAAAAAACCCCCAACAAAAATAAAACAAACAAAAAAAACCCCCAAAAGAAAACGTACTTTACTGTTGCATAAAATATGGATTTAGCACATGGGAAAATCCCATGTTACCATGTGCTAAGCCCATATTTTAGTGTGTTTTAGGGAAAGGGAAATGGGACTTGATATACCATCTTTTAGTGGTTTTTGCAACTATATACAGTGTATACTATCTGCTACCACATTTGCTTACTTCCGATCTGACGAAGAAGGGCAACCTTCGAAAGCTAATCAAGAAATGTATTATGTCCAATAAAAAAGGTATCATCTTATTTTCTTGTCCATGTTTTATTTGGTTTGATTTCTATTGATAACCTTAAGAGTGGACTAACACGGCTACCACACTCCTCTGCAACTACATTCAAAGCGGTTTACATAGAATATACAGGCACTTATTTATACCTGGGGCAATGGAGGGTTAAGTGATTTGCCCCTAAGTGGTTTACAATAATACAAGGAATGGAGGAATAGTCTAGTGGTTAATGCAGTGGACTTTGATCCTGAGGAACTGGATTTGATTCTCACTGCAGCTCCTTGTGATTCTGGGCACCCAAATATGTACCTGTATATACTATCTAACCCGCTTTCAATGTAGTTGCAAAAATCACAGAAAGGCTGTATATCAAGGCCCATTTCCCTTACAAGGAAAGGAATGGATGATCTTTCAATGTGCTCCTCACCACTGGGGACTTTCTCAACTTCAGTTGCCACAAAAATGTTTGCATCTCTAGATTCTGGCATGTGCCCTCTATAGAATTGCATTTAGAACCTATTCCTTCCAGTGCTGAATTCTGAGCCCATTTATAGAATTTTCCCCTGTATGAGATAGGCACATATTCACAGAATAGCAATAACATGGAATTTTGTTATATATGTGCTAATATTCTAAACATTTACATGTGTCTGCTTTATACAATCACCCTCTTAGTGTCCAATAAAGATCAGGGCCGCCGAGAGACTGGGCCGGGCCCGGGGCAAGGCCGCACCCAGGGCCCCGCCCCGCCGCTCCCCCTCCATCCCCCCGAGGTCACCGCCACCGCTCCCCCTCCACCCCCCCCCCCTTGGTCCGCCACAGGGCCGGGCATCCTGCATTGAAATCACAGCGCCTCTCACTTCCGTGTGAAAGCGCTGCAGGCAGCAGGGCAGCAGATCACCTCCCTTCGGCCCTCCTTCCCTCCTTGTGTCCCGCCCTCGTGGAAGTTACATCAGATGAGGGCGGGACACAGGGAGGGAAGGAGGCCCGAAGGGAGGCGATCTGCTGCCCTGCTGCCTGCAGCACTTTCACACGGAGGTGAGAGGCATTGTGATTTCAATGCAGGGGGCCTGGCCCGGTGGCAGTCGACGACGGAGGGCGGGTGGGACTGCGGCGCCGGGCCCCCCTTTTGTCCCCCCTGCCCCCCCCCTCTCGGCAGCTATGATAAAGATCCATAGGCATATATCATGTCCCCTGTGAACTTACCACAGTGATGCATATTTAAAGGAAAAGGGGAAAGAAATACGTGTTTAAGCTAAACTGATGGAAAGTCTAGTGCCAGTGCAATTATTAAATTATCTGGATCATTTTAATATCCTGGATTAAATCCCACTCAGGTTTTAGAAAAAATTTGAGCACAGAAATAAGTACAAGTGTCAATGGCAAGATCTTATAATAGCACTGTGACACCTAGTGGCAAGATCTTGCATTAGCACTACTGACACCTACTGGCAAGATCTTATATTAGCACAAGCGACACCTAGTGGCAAGATCTCATATTAGCACCTAGTGGCCAGACTTAGGGTCCATGATAACTAGGTTAGAAGATGCCAGAGTCTCTGTCTTCTGGTTAAGGCCAGTCACTGCGATAATTGGGCTGAACAGAAATTTTTTAAAACCCTGCTCTGAATACAGGGTTCGTAACACTGGATTCCAGCCCTAGTTCTGACAGAACTGAAAGAATAAAGGACTGGGAGGAAATGGCATGGGGGTCGGGCCGAGCAAAAAGAATTCCAAAATTAATTCATGTGGAAACTCAACAGCTTGTAAATATTCACTTTAAAGAATATAGGAGAAATATTTAATAATATGATTGTAGGTTAAAATGGCAAATCACATTTCAGCTTTCTTTCGAAGAAAGTGGTTAGTAGCGGGTACTAAGGCAAAATTGCCCAACACAATCTACATGAGCAGGGATTTCTGGTTGCTTAATGATGTGCCTTCGTGTGTCTTTAAAAACAGTATCAGGTGTGCTCCAGTCCCCTCAAACACAGCTGCGAGAGAATGCAGTAAAGATGGTTAGCTTAGTGAGGTTTAAAAAAAGGTTTGGCTGGCTTCCTAAAGGAAAAGTCCATAGACTGTTATTAAATGGACTTGGGGAAAATCCACTGCTTATTTCTGGGATAAGCAGCATAAAATGTTTTGTACATTTTGGGGATCTTGCCGGGTATTTGTGACCTGGATTGGCCACTGTTGGAAACAGGATGCTGGGCTCGATGGACCTTTGGTCTGTCCCAGTATGGCAATACTACGTTTTTTCCCTGTCTTTTTTTTTTAATTCTTTATTTATAATTTCAAAATTTTACATCACAAGAAAAACTTGTTACAGAAAAAACAGACCCAAAATAAACATTAGGATAAAATATCCAAAGAAAACTTTTATAATCATATATTGTATGTCTTCTTTAAATCACAAATAAGCAGATAAAGGGGGGCATGAAACAGAAATGGGGAATCAAAACAAGTATAATTTAAGGAAGAAGCTTAACACGCATTTTCTCACCTATTACAAATACTTCTAATCAGTTGTTAGCTTCCTTGAGTCCAGAAACACTCTTAATTGCTCTGGCTGAAAAAATATGTATTTTAATCCTTGATATTTCAAAACACACTTACTAGGGTAATTCAAATGGTACGAAGCACCTATATCTAAAGTTTCCTTTCTCATACTCAGAAACAATTTCCTAAGTTCTTGTGTCTGCTTTGTCACATCTTGATATATTCTTACTGTTTTACCATAAAACAATTCGTTCATTTTTCGAAAGTATATTTTTTTTAACGCTTCAATATCCTGTTGGAAAACTAATTGAACAAATAATGTCATTCTTTCAGACTGTTCGGATAAAGAAACTTCCAACAGTTCAGATATATTCAAATTTCCTTCCAAGATTTCTTTTTCTGAGGAATTTTTGTTTTGAATGTAGTAAACTTTATTCACCGGAGGTAAAGTTTCAGGGGAATATCTCAAAACGTATTTTCCCTGTCTTGACTTGAAAGCAATCAACGAAACAACTATCTTTCAAAAATCTCTGAAAACATTCTTCTTCAACAGGGCTACAATGAACACCTATAATCTCACTAAGTCGCCTCACCAACCCACTCAATTATGAAAGCTCACCTTATACAACTATCCTAATCACTCCCTCCTTCTTCCCTCCTCCCTACCTGATTGCTACACATTACGAATTGCATCTGATATCTTGCTATGATTATGTCAACAAATCTATGCAAGCCACATTGAGCCTGCAAATAGGTGGGGGAATGTGGGATACAAATGCAATAAATAAATAAAAAATTTCCCTGTCTTCACAAGCAGCTTTATAAATGACCAAACTTCATTCCCAAAGGGTGAATAATGGAACCCACCAGTGCAATGATATAAATTTGGGTCGTGAGATTTCTAAAACTGATACACGCTGCATGTTTGGTTGGGAAGGCCCCTAAGCTTACAGTTTGATTTCTCCTGCCATCTATCCTTACCCTGGTTTCGTTTTTCCCCTGGGCATTTGCTCACAGACACAACATTTATCATGCTCCATCATGTTTGCATTGCTGCACTGAGATGGAAAGAATCGGATTCTTTTTTTTTCATTGTTAGGAAATTCTGCCTCCTTTTCTTTTACGTGCCCATATGAGAGCTGTGACAGTCTTCTTTCAAATCCTGAAACAGCTATGTCCATCCTCAAAGTAGCCCTTGTATATGAAAGTAATAAAAACTGCCAAAAACATAAAAACTTCAGCATGTTATGTGGAAGCTTTGGAAACCATCACACTGACAGCGTAATAAACCTGGCGTGGACAACTGCAGATTTATCAGTCAAGAGCTTGCCACTGTGGTCAGACAGTTGCTGAAACTGAATTCTGTTCTTGTATCAGAGAGAGAATACAATTGGGGGATCTTTCCGACACTAAGAAAACTGCCATAGATGTGACACATGGGCAACAACAAAAAAAGCAATAATAATTATTTCAAAGTACCACGAGGCTGCTGCTAGAGGTCACAGTAGCCATTTTCTCCAAGGAGCCGTACTGGGCAGAAGTGAGTGGGCATCATTTTGCCCATAAGACCCCATTACACTACCAATGATTGAAAAGGTAGGCCTGGGAGGTGGGGTGGGGCCTACCTTGGGGGGGGGGGGGGGGGGTTGTGATGTGCTTAGGAGGAAAGAATGGGAGGGGGGGTCGGTAGGGAGGGAGGAGGATGGAGATCAGAGATCTGGATTGGGATCGGCGGGGTGGGGTGGGCAGGGAAGAGAAGTACTTTCTACTTATGTGGTTCCCGGCTGAATATCAGCCAGGACCCATAAGGTCCAGTGGCTTTTGCAGTTTCACTTAGCATCGGATATTCAATGCCAGTGCCTGGGCATGGCTCAGTATTGAGTATCCGGGGCTAATTTAGCAGAACACTGGCCGGTAGGTTTTTTAGATTGCACACAATTGGAGAAGTTTCTGCTAGAGCATTCAGTATGAGAAATTTGATATTACAGCTTGAGGAAGTTTAAAGGAGGTTATAAGAAATACTATTTGCTTGCTGGAGTGCTTTTTGATTTCTTCTGATACCAGTGTCTTTTTCTAGTCTGATGATACGGACTTTAGCTTATAGGGGCTCATTTTCAAAGCACTCAGACTTGCAAAGTTCCATAGCAACCTACGAAACTTTGTAATCTGAGGACCCTGTTTACTAAGGTGCGCTAGTGTTTTTAGCGAGCGTACACTTAGCGTGCGCACTAACCATGCAGGCGCCTATAGGAATATTGTAGGCACGTACATGGTTAACGTGCATTAAAAACATTAACACGCCTATAACGCTGCTCAGTAAACAGGGAGGGAAGGCCAGAAGACAGGAGATCTGCGACTGCCGATTCGAATGCAGGGGGCCCGGAGCCAAGGAGGCAGGCAGGTGAGACCAGGGACTGCAGAGCCGCCCGGGGAATTTTGTCCCCCCTGCCCTCCCCCCTCTCGGCGGCCCTGGAAGACAGGAGAGCTAGACTGAATCCTGAGATTGTTGATGACTTCTTATTCGTCCACAGATTAAAAAATCTCCCCCCTAGGGCATACAGAACGGGTTGTATTTTGTACCCCTGGACAATTTAACAGGGTGGTTTATGATTCCTTGGGTAGTAGAAGTCAGCTATTGTTGGGGTGGAAGGGTAGAGGGTGGTGGGCAGAAGGAGGGTTATTATAGCTGCCAGTTGTTATTATTGTTTTCTGTTTGTAATTTATACACAACAGTTGCACAGCATATTGTTCCTTTTCATACTTTAATAAAAAGATTTAAATATAAAATCTTAAGCGTTTGAGGCTTCTGCAGATGAGAACAGAGCCCACGGGAATGGGGTGGGGACGGGGACAGAACCTGGGGGGACGGGACAGGGATGGAGACAGAACCCACGGAGACGGGGTGGGAATGGGGACAAATTTTGTCCCCGTGTAATATATATATGTAAAATGTGTGTTGGAACTTTCCTAAGTAGACCTGGCAGTTGCAGTCAAAGCATAATGATGGTTCTGAGAGCAACAGAAACCCAAGGAATTACCCTACTTACCCCTGGTAGGCAGCTTTTGAAAATTGCTCTCGAAACAAAGTTTAACACTTTATGATGTCCAATTATGTGTTGGTAGAGAATTGTTCTGGAAAGGGCAGTATTGGGGTGATCATAATTACTAAGCTTAATTACAAGAATCTTGGGACGGGGTTTGGCTTCTGAAAGTTAATTTGGATAGGGAAGGGCAGTCATTAACAATGATAGAAGAAATCTCAATGACACTTTGTTGTTTCTTGACATTGGCAAACCAAAATGGCAGGGTTTTGTTTGCCAATAACAGGTTTGAGAACAACAAGAGACTGACCTTTTATCCAAGCCCCCTCCATCTAAGGTCCTCCCTGTGGCCCCACTGCCCCTCTCCCACCCAGGCCTACCTGAATTCCTGGGAGTCTAGTGGGGATCCGTTGCGGCACGGTTGATGACTATTAGCTCCTGTCTGTGGCCACAGCCACATTTAATATGGCAGCTGTGATCTTTCACTGTAGTCTCACAGTATCATTAGGGGTTGTGGTAGTACCGTGAGAATATGGCAAAAGGCCATGGCTAAAGAACACAGAAAAAAAGTTTGCTAAATTTAGTAGATGATGCAAGGTGTGTGCGGTTAATAAAATAGAACTAAACAAACATGGCCTCCGAGCTCACAGCGCATTCGTTGGACTGCTCAAATGACAGCCAAGCTTAACATTTTTGGGACTGTTTTTTTAGGGTGAATGATGCAATTTGGGTGAATTTGGCTGCACTTATCTCCGTGTTTTTAGGGAGCAAATTTTGTGTCCAGGAGTGGAGTTTTTTTATTGCTCTGTTTTTTTCAGAGTTATTGTTATTTGTAGCATTTGTATCCCACATTTTCCCACCAATTTGCAGGCTCAATGTGGCTTACATTTGCCGAAATGGCGGTTGCCATTTCCGGGTAACAGAATTACAACTGGTAATGCATACGTGGAACAGATAATGGTATACCTACATACATGGCAACATACAAATAGCATAGCATGCTTGGAACAGAGAGGTAATCAGTCAAGTGGTAAGATTCTATTTGTGTCTATGTCATGTGAAGTCTTGTTATTTAGCATTTAAGATGGATGTTCTTGAACAGATCTGATGGCCAATGATAATATTTGCTGACTCGAATAACAGTTAAGGCTGGCTGTCGTTTGAGCAGTCCCACGAGTGCTCCATGAGCGCTGAGGCCACGTTTGTTTCATTTTATTTTATTAGCCCCACACAACTTGCATCATGTACAAAATTTAGCAAACTTTTTTTGTGTGTTATTTGGAGATTTCAACAGTTTGCTATTTTTTTTTTTTTGTATTGTATTGTGACAGAAAGGCCACGGCTGCCATATTGGATATGGACGTGGCCGTGGGCAGGAGCGAATAGGTATCATTCCTGTCCCAATGGACCCCCGCTGGACCACAAGGGATTCGGTATGCCCAAAGGTCCTATGGGAAGGTCAACAAGGAAGGGGTGTGTGTGTAGAGGAGGAGGGGGGGTTATTTATTTATTTATTAGGATTTATTTACCGCCTTTTTGAAAGAATTCACTCAAGGCGGTGTACAGTAAGAATAGATGTAGGAGGGTTGTCTGCTCTTGGTGGAGGGAGAGGGGCTGCAGGAATGGGGCCTTGAAATTTCTCATTTTTTGTCAACTTCCATGATGTCAAAAAAAGGGAGGTGGGAGAGAGGAATCCCTGAACAAAACAAACATTCCCAAAACCAACATGGGAAAGAACACGAAACGAAAATGTTCTGGCTGTACTTTCCTAATTAGGGGAGGGGGGTCAGAGGGTGGGCACAAAGCTGAAGCTCTACCTATGGCACTTAACACTTTTGCACCAGCCCTGAAGTACCCACTTAGACTATAAGCTCTTTGGAACTGATACTTATTATTCCTGAATGACTAAAAATGCAGTGAGTCACCTTTTATTATTTCGAAAAGCAGGTTGAAAATTTGAAGCATTCTTACAGACAATATAGTACTTCCCAAGTATATCTGTGGGCTGTTATTTTGCATTATGCACAAAGGGAGAGGTATACATGCAGATCTGGGATCCGCGCTCAAATCTGGGCAGACTCTGGGCAGATCTGGGATCCGCGCTCAAATCTGGGCAGACTCTACAGAATCTGGGGGTTAGAGTTAGATTGACTAAAAGACACTAGCACGTATTAGCGTATGTCATTTACCACAGGTCCCATTTTATTCACCGGGACCTATTTACTAATAGGGTTATTAATAGTATTAACACACTCTATTAAATCTGGCTCATAATTTGGATGTGAAAATTGACTTTCGTTAGATTTGTCACTTAAGTGCATTATATCAAGGAAGGAACTCAATCCAGACAAACCTCTGTGCCTGAATGTCCTGCCATGGGAGATGACCTTCCCCCAAACGTCCACTTCATATATCAATCATTTTCTCCCATCCTAGGCGGGTAGAAGATCACATTCACCAGCTATGCCTTCAAACAGTGAAATTAATCAACTTATCCAACGTAAGAAAGACGCCAAATTAAAGCTTAAGGTGACAAATCTAACTAAAGTCAATTTTCACATCCAAATTATGAGCCAGATTTAATAGAGTGTGTTAATACTATTAATAACCCTATTAGTAAATAGGTCCCGGTGAATAAAATGGGACCTGTGGTAAATGGCATACGCTAATACATGCTAGTGTCTTTTAGTAAATCTAACTCTAACCCCCAGATTCTGTAGAGTCTGTCCAGATTTGGGCGCGGATCCCAGATCTGCATGTAAACTAGCCAATTAGGTGTTAACAATCAATTACTGGAGTTAAGAAGTATTTAATAGACAGGAATTAGGAGTCACACATAGATCTGCCCCACACCCTATTCTATAACATGCGCACCTAAATTTCATAGTGCATAATTCAAAAGGGGGTGTGGCCAGGGGTGGCCCAAGGCAATCTTCCGCCGGAGACGGGGATGAGATGCCGTCCCTACCACTACTCATACCCAGTCTAGCATCTCCCCCCTTCCCTCCTCAACCCTCTGCCCCACGTTTACCTCATTTTTTTCCAAATGGCAGCGATGCCAGTAGGCTGCCATGCCGCTGGTGCCAGCCTCTTTGCTCTACTGCATCCCGCCTCTGAGGAACCGGGAAGTTATGTCAAGAGGTGGGCCACAGTGGGAGAAGAGGCTGGTGCCGGCGGCAGAGCAGCCTATGGGAGTTGCTGCCACTGTCACCTTTTAGGGATAAAATAAGGTACATGTGAGGAAGAGGGTTGAGAAGGGAAGGGGAGAGTGCGGCCTAATGGTTGGGCCACCACTGGGTGTGGCCATAGGAAGGGCAAGGAAGGTCAGAGGCATTGGCGAACCTAACGGCCTTCAGTTGGGCATGAGCATTTACTCCAGCTTTTGGCAGGCATAAGTGCTCACCCTTAAAGTTAGGCATGAGAGCTCTTTACAGAATACCATTTTAGCACGGATCATAATGGCGCCTTACTTTGGGTGTCACTTACTGACAGGGCCGCCAAGAGACTGGGTCAGGCCCAGGGCAAGGCCGCCCCCTGAGGTCGCCGCCGCTGCTCCTCCCCTCCACCCGCTCCCCTTCGTTGAAATCACAGCGCCTCTCACCTCCGTGTGAAAGCGCTGCAGGCAGCAGATCGCCTCCCTTCAGCCTTCCTTCCCTCCTTGTGTCCCGCCCTCGCGGAAGTTATGTCAGAGGAGGGCAGGACACAGGGAGGGAAGGAGGTCCGAAGGGAGGCGATCTGCTGCCCTGCAGCGCTTTCACACGGAGGTGAGAGGCGCTGTGATTTCATGCACCTTGCATGAAATGTAAAGAACATTTCAAAATGCAGAATCTAGCAGGTACCTTTGCATATCACAGCCAACTGGTTCTTTCAAACCACCATGTTTAAAACTGGACATGTAGCCTGGCTTTTGCTCTTCATCCGATCAGTTCTAAACTAATGCACAGCAGCAGCAGTAAATCACTGGGAATTACAGCAAATGGTACGATTGCCAGAACCAGGAATAGCGCAGTCCAATTAAAATATGTTTTTCAGAATACCATACTTTTAATAGTTCTCAAGGCAATCCATTTCTAAAGCAGTAAATGTCAGATGTGTCCTTTCAATGTTGATCCACTGAAGGGTGCATTAACTCTCAAAAGCCAACCGAGAAAGGAACTGATAAAAGGTATTGCCTTTATTTCCTAGGAGAAAGGAGTACACTTTACCTAGCACAATGCCTAATGAGCTCATGCAAAATCTGTAGGTCTATCAATTGTTTTGATGAACCTCTTAGAATGAAAGTAATAACACTGAAAGTCATGACAATGCAAAGCTGATCTGTGGAAATTTCTTGGGTTCATCTTGCTATGGATTTCTACAGAGATCCGTGGGGGAAATAATCTGTTAGTTTTCTAGCAGGGGACAATCCAAACCTCTTGTCAGACTCAGCCAGGCTTTGACCCCACTGGTTGATTTTTGAATTATTCACACCTCCCTATTTAGACGATTTTGATGGACACTTTAACATTTAATCTAATCCGAGACTTGTAGACCCGAACTAGTCCCAGCAGGAGGTTCAAGGTGGTTAACATAAAAGAGAACTCTTAACATCATGAGGAGATACAAAAAAAAAAAACAATTAAAAAAACTATCAGAATTTTTCAAATAAAAAAGTTTTTAATTTTTTACGCAGTGACATGTGGCCAGCCTCAGACTGAATTCCAAATTGTAGCTTGGAAGAAAACATTGCAGCAAAATGACATTTCAATCGAACACCATTAAATGCGGGACGTTCTACCTGGTTTATGGACTTTTCCTCCAGGAATCTGTCCAAACCGCTTTTAACCCCAATTACATTAATTGCTTTTACCACTTGCTCTGGCGATGAGTTCCAGAGCTTAACTATACGTTGAGTGTTTAAAATATTTTCTCCTATTTGTTTATAATGTACCTACTACGTAACGCCATGGAGTATTACCTAGTCCTTATACTTTTTGAAAGAGTAAACAATCAATTCATGTTTATCTGTTCCACTTCATTCAGGATTTTGCAGACTTCTGTTACATCCCCCCTTCGCTGCCTCTTCTCCAAGCTGAAGAGACCCTAATCTCTTTAGCCTTTCCTCCTATGAGAGTCATTCTGTCCCCTTAATCATCTTGCTCACCCTTGTCTTTACTTTTTCCAGTTCCACTACATCTTTTTTTTGAGATGTGTGCCCTTAAAAACCTGGTTGCTGCAAATATATTTGCTTACTTAGCTATGTTATTTTACGTATGATCTTTTACTTAATTATAACCGTATAATGATATTATCGTGTCATTGTTACGTAATGTTCTTATTTGATATCCGCCTTGAACCACGCGGTAAGGTGGAATTAAAATGCTCATATTAAATTAACTATTTTAAAAGTAGAACTGGAAAACATCAATCTTGAATACCAAGAAATGGATTCTGTGATATTTTCATTTACTTATAAACCTGGGGCAGACAATAAAAACAATGAACAGCTTGCTGTACAAGATAGTTGAACACGGAACCGCGGTGGTTGCCAATTGCCTGACAGGGTTGATCCAGTCCTGGGTTTACCCCACTGCATGCAGGGACTTGTAGTCTTGCTTTTCTTAATGCACCGGAGGAAATCAGAACTACATGTCCCTGCATGCAATGGGGAAAACCCAGCCCTGGATCAACCCTGTCAGGCGACTCTGGATCCAGCTGGCAGCCCTAGACCGCAGTCAGCCAGAGAACAAACTCTATTAAGCCAGGAGCAGAGCAGAGCTGCCAGGAAGACACCCGGGCCAAGGGTTTTGTCCTAGTCAGTGCCTGTGAGAACAGTTCTTTAATGACTCAGCCCCTCGCAGCAGTGAAAAGCTTGGATGATGTTCCAGCAGAATAAGGTAACAGTGATCTGTCTGCAAACAGCAAACTTTCCCACCCTAGTTCACGAAGCTTGAGGCTTTGCTCTTTTCCCTTATACAGTACAACCTCCTTTCATGCCACAGGAGCAAGGTCTCTGCTCCTCTCCTTACTGGGCTAGTTGAAAAATGTGCCAAGTCTTGTACCACCGGTTCCGCTGGACTATCCCATACCCATGTCAAGGTCTTCTACAAATTAGCACATTCTTGGTAACAATTTGAAGCCTCCCAGAGCTAACTATTTATTCGCTTGAGGATGAAATCACACATTTTAAGATACTCAGTTTCTTGCTCCTATAAATGTATGTTAGTTTCAAACATTTGTAAGTTTTGCATCGTTGAGGTAAGAGAGAGTAATGTACTGTAAATGGTGGTGTCCAGTTAAAAAAAATTGCCCCATCGCAGGTTTTTTTTAAAAAACACAAAAGTACTCATGCATTCAGTCCCAGTGCTAAACGCATCAGTCCTTTTGAACATCGATCTCCAGAACATCAGAACTGTTTCAGAGAGTACTTTGACTTCAACACTGTATAGTCAAAGCAAGATGAATTCCAGTGGACTACAGAGAACCAGAACAGCAAAATGTTCAGCCAGGCTTCCTAAATCAACTGCTCAAGCCACGAAGGCGACAACGTCTGTCCTTTGGCTAGGTGTTCGGACGCTGCCGGCTCTATTTTCCAAAGAGGTCAAAGGAGGCACAGAAGAAACTAAGGATCCCTTTCACTAAGTTGTTTTAGGTGCTAACGCTCGTCCAACGCAGCTTAAAATGGCGTAGCGTGAGCCGCATGCAGGCATCCTGCAGTGTCATTTTAGTACTTACTAAAAGTTTTTCAATTTTGTTTGGGAGGGGGCATGTCAGGGGGCATTCCTGCACTAGTCAGTTAGCCAGGGCCAGTATTAGGCAGGGGCAACAGGGGCAGCCACACAGGTCCTCAATCTCCCAGGGGCCCCGCAGCCCTCCCCAAACCCACCTTAATGTAACACACACTGGTGGTCTAGTGGCCTCTTCAGGGCAGGAAGGAACTGCACTCTTTCCTGCCTGCTGCCGCTGTCACATTTTTCAAAATGGCTTCTGAGACTTCAACGGAAGTCTCACGAGGACGCTGCTTGAAGTCTTGGCATCCATTTTGAAGAATGCGGCAAAGGGCAGGAAGAGTGCGGGCACATTAAGGTAGGTTCAGGAAGGGCATCCTGGGGCTCAGTGGAGTGGGGAGGGGAGGAGAGGAGAGGAGAGGGCACGGCCCAGCATGGCACCCTAAGGTTCGAGGTGAGTTACATTCAGGTACACTGGATATTTCTCTGTCCCTAGAGGACTCACAATCTAAGTTATGTTGCTTATCCTAGAAATAAGCAGTGTATTTCCCCAAGTCCATCTTAAAAATGTCTTATGGACCTTTTTTAAACCCTACTAAGCTAACTGCTTTTATCGCATTCTCTGGCAATGAATTTCAGAGTTCAATTACATGTTGAGTGAAGAAATATTTTCTCTGGTTTGTTTTAAATTTACTACTTAGTAGCTTCATTGCGTACACCCTAGTCCTAATATTTTTGGAAAGGGTAAACAAGTGATTCACGTCTACTCATGCCACTCCCCTTGGCATTTTATAGACCTCTATCATATCTCCCCTCAGCCATCTCTTCTCCGAGTTGAAGAGCCCTAGCCATTTCAGCCTTTCCTCATAGGAAAGTAGTCCCAACCCCTTTATCATTTTCGTCGCCCTTCTCTGTACCTTTTCTAATTCCACTATATCTTTTTTCAGGTGCGGTGACCAGAATTGCACACAGTATTCGAGGTGCCGTTACACCAAAGAGTGATATTATAACATCCTCATATTTGTTTTCTATTCCTTTCCTAATAACTCCTAACATTCTATTTGCTTCCTTAGCTGCACACTGAGCAACGATAACACCTAGATCCTTTTCCTGGACGGTGACTCCTAATGTGGAACCTTGCATCATGCAGCTATAATTTGGGTTCCTCTTTCCCACATGCATCACATTGCAGTTGCTCACATTAAACATCATCTGCCATTTGGATGCCCAGTCTCCCAGTCTTGTAAGGTCGTCTTGCAGTTATTCCCATCTCTAGATTATTTATAAATATGTTAAAAAGCAACAGTCCCAGCACAGACCCCTGCAGAACCCTACTATCAACTCTTCTCCATTGAGAACACTGTCCATTTAATCCTACTCTCTTGTTTTCTATCTTTTAATCAGTTTTTAATCCACAATAGGACACCGCTTCCCCTATCCCATGACTCTCTAATTTCCTTAGGATTCTTTCATGAGGTACTTTGTCAAATGCCTTCTGAAAATCCAGATACACAGTATCGACAGGCTCACCTTTATCCATGTGCTTATTCAGCCCTTCAAAAAAATGTAGTAGATTGGTGAGACAAGATTTCCCCTGACTAAATCCACGTTGGTTTTGTCTCATTAATCCAGCCTTTGTATATGATCTAAATTTTTTAAAAAAGGAGTAATGTGGTCAACATGGCAGTTCCAAAGAGGACAGGAGAATGATGTAGATGTAAAATAAGGATTTATTTTTACATCTACATCATTCCCTGTCGTGTTGACTACTCCTTTTGTTTTGGTTTGTGCTCACAGTGTTTTGCGTTCCTCCACTTCTGTGGACTTCTTGTTTGTATATGCTCTGCAATTTTGTTCGTTATAATAGTCTCTACCATTTTGCTTGGCATGGACATCAAGCTCACTGGTCTATATTTGGCTATCCTCCAATTTTCTGGTACCGTGCTTGATTTTAAAGATAAATTACATATTACTAACAATAGCTCTTCAAATTCATGTTTCAGCTCTATCAGTACTTTGGGATGTATACCATCCAGTCCAGGTGATTTGCTACTCTTTAATTTGTTAAATTGCTCCATAACATCTTCCTGGTTTACAGAGATTTGTTTCAGTTTCTCTGACTCATCAGTATTGGTGTCTCCCCTACATCTTCCTTGGTGAGGACCGAAGCAAAGAAGCCATTTGATCTCTTCGCTATGACCTTGTTTTACTTGAGTGCCTCTTCATCTAATGGTCCAACTGATTCTTTTACTGGCTTCTTGCTTCTAATATTCCTTAAAAAAGTTTTTATTATATGTTTTTTTGCCTCTAAATCAATCTTCTTTTCAAAGTCTCTCTTTGCCATCATTATCAGTGCTTTGCATTTGACTTGCCATTCCTTATGCTGTTTCCTATTATTTTCATTATAACAACAAAAAAATTGGGTGTGGATTAACTAAATAATACAAAATAATCTCACTCAAAAGTCCACTCAATGAAAAATAACTTATAAAGAATAATTCAAAAAAGGAAGGAAAAGCCACAAAAAGCTCAAGATCTAAACAGATTTAAAGAGCCATAAGGATCCAATCGATCTCTTATTCGTTCATCATTGGCAAAAAACCTTCCAACGTTTTTTTAAATATATTGCCTCTCTTTTTATTGTTCTCTGTCTACTTTTGTCCATATATTACTAATTAATTATTCAACTTTGGTGATGCAGAAACCAAGGGCGTAGCCAGTCAGCAGATTTTGGGTGGGCCTAGGCAAGAAGTGGGTGGGCACCAAATGTTCTCCACCCCCCCCCCCCATGCCAAAAAAATATCTCAGCTGGTGGGAAAATGCTTCTCTCCACCTTGGTAGTCTGCAGCAGGCATGCGCTGAAAACTGAGCATGCGCAGGCACCGGTATCTTGGAGAGTAGCGTTTTCATTATTATCAGGGGGAAGTCTTCAGCTGGCAGAGCTTGGGATCCCTACCAGCTAACACTAAACATGTGCTACTGTTGGGTGGGCCTGAACCCTAAGTGGGTGGGCCGGGCCCACCTGTGGCTACGCCACTGGCAGAAACAAAAAAGGACTTATCTTAAAAAAGCTTATATGATGTGCAGGATCAGAGCCAAACCGTGGCTCAACAGGCAGTCCACATGCACCAGGGCCAATGATGGCCAGCGTTTTGCTTTGCTGCTTCAGGGTTCCGGACGCCAGGGTATCTTAGTCATAGTTAACGTGCTTTTTTGTTTGTGCATCACCAAAGTTGAATAATTAATTAGTAATATATGGACAAAAATACTGTAGATAGAGAACAATGTAAAGAGAAGCAATATATAAAATAATTTTTTGAAGTTTTTTGCCAATGATGAACCAATAAGAGATCGACTGGATCCTTATGGCTCTTTAAATCTGTTTAGATCTTGAGCTTTTTGAGGCTTTTCCTTCCCTTTTTGAATTAGTCTTTGTAAATTATTTTTCATCGAGTGGATTTTTGAGTGAGGTTATTTTGTCCTATTATTTTCAGTCCGATCCTTCTTCCATTTTCTGAAGGATTTTCTTTTAGCTCTAATAGCTTCCTTCACCTCACTTTTTAACCACGCCGGCTGTTGTTTGGCCTTCCTTCCTCCTTTTTTTATTACATGGAATATATCTGGTCTGGGCTTCCAGAATGTTATTTTTGAATAGCATCCATGCCTGATGTAAATTTTTGCCCTTTGTAGCTGCTCTTCCAAGTTTTTATTTATTTATTTATTTATTTTTAACCATTCTCCTCATGTTACTGTGGTCTCCTTTTTGACAGTTAAATGCTAAAGTATTGGATTCCCTGTGTGTACTTACCACACAGCTTACATCAAATCTGATCTTGTTATGTTGTCAAGTGACCCCAGCACCATTACCTTTTGCACTAGATCGTGTGTCCACTAAGGACCAGTTCTAGAATTGTTCCCCCTCTTGTTGGTTCCTGAACCAGCTGATCCATAAAACATCAAGAAGCTTTACCTCCCTAGCAGTCCCTGATGTTACATTTACCCAGTCAATATTGGGGTAATTGAAATCATCCATTATTATTGTGCTCCCCAGTTTCTTAGCCTCCCTAATTTCTGATAACATTTCAACATCTGTCTGTTCATAATGTCCAGGCGCAGTGGCGTAACAAGGGGGGGGGCGGTCCGCCCTGGGTGCATGCCACTGGGGGGGGGGGGTGCCACGCGCCGGTCAGCTTCGTTCGTTTCCATGCTCCCTCTGCCTCGGAACAGGAAGTAACCTGTTCTGGGGCAGAGGGAGCATGGAAACGAATGAAGCTGACCGGCGCGCGGCACTCCCCCTGTGGCGTGCACCCAGGGGGGGTTCTTTCGCCGGGGTGAGGGTGTCCTTTCACCGGGGGGGGGGTCGCGCTGCACCGGGGGTGGTGCTGCACCCGGGGTGCGGGGCTTATCGGCGATCCACCCCAGGTGTCAGCCCCCCAAGGAACGCCATTGACCAGGCAGACGGTAGTACATCGCTATCACTATTGGGGCCCTTTTACTAAGCCACGTAAGCCTCTACGCACGCCCAATGTGTGCCAAAATGGAGTTACCGCCAGATTACTGTGTGACTCTTGCAGTAATTTCATTTTTGGTGCACGGCCAATACGCGCAGCTGAACATTTACTTTCAGACGCGTGTATCGGACGTGCGCCAAGTGGCATTTGTTGTGATAGGTCATTACCGCGTGAGACTTTAACGCTAAGTTGATTGCTGGTGGTAAGGTCGCAGACCCAAAATGGAAGTGTGGCAATTTTGTTTTTGCTGCATGTACATTTTCGGCAAAAACTTTTAAAAAGGCCTTTTTTACAGGCGCGCTGAAAAATGGATCGGTGCACACCCAAAACCCACGCCTACACTACCGCAAGCCATTTTTCCGTGCACCTTAGTAAAAGGACCCCAATCTTTTTCCCCAATACACATGGAATTTCTATCCATAAGGATTCCAAGATGTGTTTTGTACCCTGCAGAATTTTTAGTCTATTCGATTCAAGGCCCTCTTTAACATATAATGTTACCCTTCCACCAATTTGTTCTACCCTATCACTGCAATATAATTTGTAACCTGCTATGACAGCGTCCCATTGGTTATCTTCCTTCCACCAGGTCTCAGAGATGCCTATTATATCAAATTTTTCATTTAATGCAATATATTCTAACTCTGCCATCTTATTTCTTAAGTTTCTGCATTTGCATACAAACATTTCAAACAATGCTTGTTATTCCTATTTACAACTTGCTCAGCAGTTGAGAGTGCTAATTTGTAATCTTTAAAACCTGTCTGCTCTCTGTTTAAAGACATTAGCTAGGGACTCATTATCAAAGCAGTTAGACTTACAAAGTTCTAACTTTGTAACTCTAACAGGCAGATGATCAAAAGCCTCGCGCTGTTCCAAACAGCGCTCTAAAATAGCGCTGGAACAGCGAGGGGCATTATTAGACCTATGATCAGAGATAATGCATGCAAATTTAAGCAGCGCAATTATCTCTAATCATGGGGTAGAAGTGCGGGCGAATTGTGCCTGAGCATGTGCTCAGCACAATCCTCCCGCACTTGTTTGGCAGGTCTGGGCTGTCAAAAGCCCAAACCTGTCAAACACAGGGGCTGGAGGTCATCCGGTTCCCCGATGATTCCCCCCCCCCCCCAGGTTCAGGGAGTGCTGGAGATCCGGTGGGTCTCCAGCCCCCTCAAACCCCCAGAAAATGGTCCCGGGTGGCCCAGTGGCAGCTGGCCAACCCCCCCTCCCAGCGAGTGATGGGGGGGGCTGGAGGTCCGGTGGACCTCCGGCCAACCCCAACTCCCCCCTTCCAGCATTGTCTGCCGAATCCTTGGTGGTCCAGTGGCAAAAAGAACCTCCTCCTGGCCCCCCTACCTTAGTTGGAGGAGGGAGGTAGCCTGCCTCCCTCCTCTCTTGAGTTGACGCCGCCGCAAAATGGCAGCACCCAGCCCCGCCCAGTGCATCCTGGGATGCGCTGGGTGGGGCTACAGACCATATAAGGGAATTGCTCACTGGGAGGGGGGGGGTTTAGCCGGCGGCCACTGGACCACCAAGGATTCAGCAGACAATGCTGGAGGGGGGAAGTTGGGGTAGGCTGGAGGTCCCCGTCACTCACTGGATCTCCAGCCCTCCCTGAACCTGGGGGGGGGGGTCATCAGGGGGGACCGGAGGTCTGCCGGACCTCCAGCCCCCTGTTGGCAGGTTTGCTTTGGGGGGGGGGCCTGCCAGCATGCAACTACATGCTGGACAGGGCTCACCATTCCTCCCCAATGATCTGCAAACCCTAACGCCAGCTCAGAGCTGGCATAGGGTTTGCCACGGCCAGCGACCCAAATTTTGGCACGCTGACCACTGATCATTGGCGATGAATGCGCTAAGCCCTGTTTAGCATGCATTAGCATGCTACTTGCGCAAAGAGCCCTCGAGCACGTTGTTTCATGCGCTCGAGGACTCTGATCATGGGGCGGTAGCAAACGCCGGTGCTAGTATGGCGCTAACAGCCTCTAGCGCCGGCGTTTGCTTTTGATCATCTGCCCCTAAGTGCTTTGAAAATACACCTGGTGAACTAAGAAATCTGGTCTACTATGGTCTTTATTGAAACTTCTTCCCTGTTTTGGTGATACCTTGTTCTAAACCATGCACTTTTGAGCGACTGCTGGCCTTCCCCCAGTTTCAAGTTTATTTCCTTTTCAAATGTTGATGCCAGCAGCCTGGTTCCACTGTGGATAAAGCTAAGCCAGTCTTTCCAGACTAGGCTCACCCTTTCCCAGAATGTTGCCCGGTTCTTAACAAATCTAAAACCCTTCTCCCTGCACCATCATCTCATCCACGCATTGAGAGTTCGGAGTTCTGCCTGTCTCTAGTGCCTTGTGCGTGGAATGGAAGCACTTCTGAAAATGCTACCCTGGGAGTTCGGGATTTCAGCTTTCTACCTGAGCCTAAATTTGGCTTCTAAAACCTCCCTCCCACATTTTCCTAAGTCATTGTTACTCACATGTAGCAAAACAGCAGACTCCTCCCCAGCATTGTCTAAAATCTCATCTAGGTGATGGGTGAGGTTCCACCACCTTCACACCGGGCAGGCGTGACCAAGCAATCCTCACATCCACTAGTCACCCAGGCCATCCACAAGCCTAATGACTGAATCTCCAACTACAATGGTCATTCTAACCCTTCCATCCTGGAAAGAAGCCCCTGGAGACATATCTACTACTACTACTTATCATTTCTATAGTGCTACTAGACGTACGCAGCACTGTACACTTGAACATGAAGAGACAGTCCCTGCTCGACAGAGCTTACAATCTAATCAAGACAGACAAACAAGATAAATAAGGGATAAGGACAAAGAGTAACAAGATTCCACAATCCCAGAGTAGCAAGATTCTGGAATCCCAGAGTAGCCAGATTCCGGAATCCCAAAGACCACTACTACTTATCATTTCTATAGCGCTACTAGATGTATGCAGTGCTGTAAACTTGAACATGAAGAGACAGTCCCTGCTCGACAGAGCTTACAATCTAATCAAGACAGACAAACAAGATAAATAAGGGATAAGGACAAAGAGTAGCAAGTGTAGACAAGATTCCAGAATCCCAGAGTAGCAAGATTCCGGAATCCCAAAGACCACTACTACTTATCATTTCTATAGCGCTACTAAACGTATGCAGTGCTGTATACTGGACATGAAGAGACAGTCCCTGCTCGACAGAGCTTACAATCTAATCAGGACAGAAACACAGAACAAATAACGGATAAGGGAATACTTAAGGTGGGAATGATAAAACAGTCAAGGGTACTGAACAAGTGAATAGGGGTTAGGAGTTAAAAACTGTCTCAAAAAGGTGGGCTTTAAGCCTAGATTTGAAAACGGCCAGAGATGGAGCTTGATGTACTGGCTCAGGAAGTCTATTCCAGGCAGTGGAGAAGGGTACACATAAAAGAGATTTACTCATTGAACGGAGTTTCTGGGGAGGAGTGTAGGGAGAGAGGATATTGCATCTCCTGGAGTGCAGGTCCTGTCTACAGGATCACTTCCTGCCTCTTCATGGTGATATTTTCCCTTCAGGTGACTTTCCTCCTCCATGGCAGCACAGAGGTTGTCAGACTGAAGGTGGGACTTCTCTTCTATGTCCCTGTAGGCCTCCTCTATAAACCTCTCTGTCTGCCTCAGCTCCTTCAAAGCTATTCTAGACTCCAGAGATTGGACACATTCCCTGAGTGCCAGGAGCTCTTTGCACCGAGTACACACATATGACTTCTCACCAACTGGGAGATAATCAAACATGTGACACTCAAGGCAAAAGGCTGGATAGCCCCCTTCTTGCTGCTGGACTGCTGCCTGCATCTTATTATTGGTGATTTCTTAATTAAGTTGCTAATGGAAAGAGAATATGTAAACTAAAGTTCCCTAAGATTGCTAGTTATATGCTAGGCTATGCTAATATTTAGTTATTACTAATATTATTATTTTTAAAATTGTTATTAGTAGGTTCCCCTCTATGGATCTAAGTAGACTGTATTTCTAAGAACTAATTACTGGCTGAATAGAGATGCCCTAATTAACTGTGTAGCCTCCTAATTGGTTAAAGGGCCTATAAATCAGATATCAGGCCAGGGGTGGATGGGAGAGAATTGCTAAACTGTGACTATTAGCTGTGCTTTATACTGATACTAGGGCAACTTTAAAATAGTCCCTCTAAATGCTAGTCAAGTGTTCTTTTGGAATGCCTCTGACACAAATACCCTTAAACTTCTCTTTCCAGTTAATCTGCCTTCAGAAAATAAAACTGAGTCTGCCTGATGACCTAGGGGCAGTGTTGCCATGCTAATCTGAAGAGGATGTGGGTTCTGTACACAGGTCAGATCCTCTTCTTCGCAGGGTGGTCCAGAGCTAGGAATATTCCAGACGTAGCCATCACTCGACAGTGACACCTACTGACCACACTTAAGACTTAAAGTTGGGCTCTGGAGAATGCCATGGTCTGTGGCCTTGGGTTGGACCAAGTGAGGAGAGAATAGGAGTTATAAAACTAGGGGAAAGCCTGTCATGCCGATCCCCCAAACAGACCCATTCCGACCGCTAGAAACCCAGAGTAGCCAGAGGAAACTATGGGCTAAAAATGATATATGTATATTTGTGATCCACCGAAAGTGGGGTATATGATTTATGTATATTACAAGACAGAGGGATATCAACTGCCTAATCCTGCCAAATTTCAGCCTCAGGTATGGACTAATTAGCTGTTTAAAAAATGAGAAAAGTTTATCAATAAAGAAGTAATTAACCCCAGAAATCGCATACCCCACTTTAGGAACGTGAAGTTTTTAGGCTGTAGAACATGGAAAATTGCAGAGTCCCATTACTCACCCTATAGTACACAAAACTTTCAAAAATGACAGTTGCTCAAATTTAAGTAACTCTAATCAATATGTTATTGATTACAAGGTTCCCCAGTTCATTTCTGAAGTAAAATGCATTACAGCTTCTAGCTTTACAGTTCAACCAACCAAGGCAACCGAACAAAAAAGTGGGTAAACTGAAAAAAGTGGGTAAACTCTTTGTGAAAGGAAAATGACCCCAATGCGCTTTTTCCATGTAATATCCCCGGTAAACAATAACACAACTGGGTCATCCCCCAATATCCTCTTGATAGATCCTCTTGAAGATCCCGTGAGCTGAGAACTGGGACTTTGTAGGCCAGTTGGAAATAAGACCCTCATCTCGCCCGCAAAGACCCAACTCCAAACTCACACAGTCACCGCCACTCGTTCAAGAAATACTTAAGCTTTTAGACTAATGACGCCAAGGAACCAGAGCACAGCACTGAAACTCGTCTTAAGTCCTGACGCTACACCATTGTAATCTGGCAGACTTTTTTTTTCTCCCCAACTTGATTTTAAAAACAGCATCTGTCAATTCACTCAAGATTCAGGGTCATCCCCGACATAGTTAAAAGTAGGGTGCGTTCCCTAGGAAATGACAAGAGCCTGTTAGTCTAGCCTAAAATGCTAATCTGAGGGCTATCAACGTGTACAGACCAACTGGAGTCCTAGAATTAACATTGTGGAAAAGCCCCAGTGATAAGCCAGCTGTAGCCCTTTGGGCTTCTGCACGAGTGGTTTCGCTACTCAACTGCACTGTCCATTCCCTGAACCTGACACAAAATACCCCCCCACACACCCCCACCAAATCAAATCATATTCCATCTCTGCTTGGAGTTACCTTCTGCTGTGTGTTGTTCCATGACACGGGCTTTTTTTTGACAGATGCGAAACAGAGAAACGAGCTCTTTCCTCTCCCCATGACCGAGGTGCTTTTCAGTTAGACGGGCAGAACAAAAGTCGAGAAAGCGGTGAGACGATTTGGAACAACAGCAACAACAAAAAAAAGACTGTGGATAATTTTTCCTCCTCTTTGCCCTTGCAAAGTGCCTGCAACAATGAGGCTGCAACATTTTCGCCGCCTCCTTGTCCACTGAAGAAACTCTGTAACACTTGCCCACACCGATAAAGAAAAGGGAGAGGAGAGGGCGAGACAAGCGACCACTGTAGCGCAAGTCTGAATTCAGCTTCCGCGGGGTGCCCGCGCAATGGGAAGCCAAAAGATCGCGGAAAGTTTAGCGGGGCGATCCCCACGTGCTACTGACACATCCGGAGGGCGATCTGTGGCGATCCAGCCGGGCTCCTGCAGCGCCGAAATCCGAGCGGACACTCTTCTCCCTGCTGAAGGCTGTCAAAGGGAAAGCCCAGAGCCCACACCCCCCTGAGTTAGAGGCTCCCGATGCAAGTTAGCCAGGCAGGCAGCAGGATCGGCTGCACCGTCCACGTTCTGACCATTTACACAGCCCGTGCATTGGAAAATTGTCAGACTTAAGCCCAAAAAACTGCACGCCTGAAGCCTGCTTTGCTCCTGATTCTTGACCTCCTTTGTTTCCAGTGCGTTTCCTTTCCCACTTCGCTCTGTCTGGATCAGTCTAGGTGGTGGGTTTTCTTTCTTTTTTTTCTCTGGGCGAAGTGACAGGGGTCCCTCTAGTGGACAGATGTTTTCGGCAGCTGGCTGATGCTCTCGGTACAGTGGACGGGGTTCCAATGAGCCCGCAGGGTTGGCGATTTCTCTGTAGATTTTAGGCTTGGGGGTGGGGGAAGGAGGTAACGACGATGGGGTGGGGGAGATGCAGACTCTGAACAGTACCGTGTACACTACTGTAGAAAGGAATGACTGGGGTTTTTTTTCTTAAATAGTGCTGTTGCTCTGTTAATCCACAGTGAAAAGTTAACAAAATCAAAACACACAGACACTAAGGTGATACCTTCTCTTTGGACTAATGCACTACGTTTCTTGATTAGCTTTCGACAATAAGCAAAAGCTGACAGGGAAAAATGCCTGAATGTAACTTTACTCGAGCTCCGACTTGGGAAAGGGGTACATTAAACTTAACATCCCAATATCCAAATCTATGGGAATCATTAGAAAATTTACAATTTACACTATTTGAATGTATATCTCAAAGAAGCCTGATCCTGCCCATTTAAATCAGTGTTGCAAGTCCCATAATGCAGTAGTAGATTGAGGTGGTCAGAAATACAGGACTGGCCCAAAATCTCCAGCCTGGAACTGGGTCGCTTGGCATTTGTGGTGTTGTATGAACCTTCCAATAAATAAATGTCATACAGTTGTACCTTCAGGTGCTACTGTTCAGTATCCAGTGACTGGGGCAAGTGCATGCTGGCAGGGAGAGCTGTATAACCCCCCCCCCCCCCCCCCCCCCACACACACACACACACACTCAACAGTAACATGCAACAGAATTCATGCTTTTCTACAGATTGAGGAATATTTGGGAATCACATCTCTCTGGAGGTCCTTGAAGGAGCTGCAAGTGTGGGACAGCCTCTGGCAGAAATGACCACTGCGAAATGATAAGCATCGATCAAGTACATGCAAGCCTTTTCAAAGTCAAATCCTCTTGCTCAGAACATGCTTGCTGGATCTGGGTTTTATGTAGCACTTTTGATTCTCAAGCAGAAGTCTCTATTCAGCAAAATTTACGAGTTGTGTATATGGCCAAGGATTTGGAGAAGACGCATGCCTGGCGTACTTTTGTCATGTCAAAGGGGGCTGACAGTCTCTGTTTTGCAGTGATTTTAAATGTTGTGCATAAATTTTTGCACACTTCTCAATTTTGCAGAAAAGAGGCCTAAGGGAAGCATACAGTAACTCACAGTACAGATGTGTATTTGTTTTGAAATAAAATGAAAAAAAAAAAGCAGGTTTATTTTATTTTCAAAACAAACAACCCTCCCCCACCCCCACAGAGGATTGAATTTGTTTTATTTTTCTTTTGTTTGCAAATAATTTTATAGCAAGGTGCCTATTTTATTTTGCCTGGATTAATTGGAGTAATGCAGCAAAACACATCAGAAACTGAAGATAGTAACATAGTAGATGACGGCAGAAAAAGACCTGCACGGTCCACCCAGACTGCCCAACAAGATAAACTCACATGTGTCATTTTTTGTGTATACCTTACCTTGATTTGTCCCTCTCTTTTTCAGGGCACAGACCGCATAAGTCTGCCCAGCACTATCCCCGCCCCGCCTCTGGCACAGACTGTATAAGTCTGCCCAGCACTATCCCCACCTCCCAACCACCCGCCCCGCCACCCACCACCGGCTCTGGCACAGACCGTATAAGTCTGCCCAGCACTATCCCCACCTCCCAACCACCCGCCCCGCCTCCCACCACTGGCTCTGGCACAGACCGTATAAGTCTGCCCAGCACTATCCCCACCTCCCAACCACCCGCCCCGCCACCCACCACCGGCTCTGGCACAGACCGTATAAGTCTGCCCAGCACTATCCCCACCTCCCAACCACCAGCCCCGCCTCCCACCACCGGCTCTGGCACAGACCGTATAAGTCTGCCCAGCACTATCCCCACCTCCCAACCTTTTTTGATTATGGAGAGGTTATAGAGTGGATAGCTCGAAACGCGATTGTCTTGGAGGTGTTGACGTTGAAGAGTGGTGATTAAAGGGTCCTTTTACTAGGCGGCACTAAAAAATGGCCAGAGGTATGACTCGTGTGTGGCCATTAGTGCACGAGACCTTACTGTCATCTATTACTAGGCAGCAAGGGCTCATATGCTAACCACATGCTAATCGGTTAGTGCTGGACACACCTACTCTCCACCCCAAACATGCCCCCCAGTGCTGAAAAATATTTTCACTTATCCGAAAACTACCATGGGATGCCTGAGGGCTTCTTAGCATTTAGCATATGCTAATCATTATTGTGCACTAAGGTGTCCTTTTTACAAAGGCGCACTAGCGTTTTTAGAGCGTGCATTAACCCATTAGTGCCCAACGTTCCCATAATAAGCCACATGGAACAAATTGACATGGGAACGTTGGGCACTAATGGGTTAAATATGCATGCGCTACACGATAGAGATGCCCGTATATGGCTCCACCTCCCCCCCCCCATGCCCTCCTATGGCTGCAAAACAAAATGAAATGTGCGTGGGACCGAAGTCCTGCACACACCGCTGCCGACTTCCCTCCTCCCCAGCAATGATGTCACTTCCTGTTTCATCGAGGGAGAAGGAGGGAAGCCGGCAATGGCGTGCACAGGACTACAACCCTCGTGCATGGTTTCATTTTGCAGCTGTGGAGGGGGGGGGGGGGGAGGAGAGTGAGTAACATGCAGAGCAGGGAAGCTGCCACCAGGAGGAGTAGTGGTTGGGTGCCTATCTCCTTACCTCTGCCCAGGTAGGGGTAGCTCATTTGGGGGGGGGGGCAATTCCCACTTGCCCTCCAAACTATGCCCATGAATAGCACGCAGCCGTGCGTGCAAATTTTAATGAGTGCCAATTAACATTAGTAATTGGTGTTTGGCACTCAATTATTGATGGTTAAGAGCCCAAATTTAGATGCCATATATAGAGTTTTGGGGCTCGTGTTCAGTGCACGATGATCACAGAAATACCTCTAGGAGGAAAGAATGAAATAAGAGGCAGATGACAATTTTCACAGCTAGCAGGGAACCAAGAAGCCTTTTGGGACCTTGACGTGGTTACTTAGATTTCATTTTTTCACTCAGTGGGACTCAGGAATGGAGGCCTCTGTTTCAGTGCCCTGTGATCCAATTCCATTCATTGCTTGCATTTCAGCAATTTTTAGCTTGAAATGAACCTACCATATTTCCACACTGATCTCCTGCAAGAGCCGGGTGAAAAGAAATAAACTCGCCTGTATCCGTCAGCAAATAATTTGGGTTTGTTCTTTTAGTTCAAGGCTCCTTTACGCAGAAATACTGTGTCTGTTTAAGAGCAATAAAAGGCGAAGATTTGGCTGTATGGAAGTCAAGTCTCGGCTTGTTTCCAGGAAGCCTGTGTCACACTGACTTTGGATCGATGTGTGTGTCTGCAAAGTCGCCCTTTTGATCTGTAATTTTTCATTTTGACAGATGGAATACCTCACAGTCAAACCTCAATTAGTACATGAAATTCCCAGCATGGTGGAAATGGGCATCCTGTTACAGTATCAAACATGCTGACATTTGCAAAAAAAAAAGGAAAGGAAAGGGGGTGAGTGGGACTTGCCTTAATCCGTCATTGGAATGAATACAAGGCAGTAAAGCTATCTTAAAGAAAAAAGTCAGGAAACACCGTAAACTCTTAAATTTAAAAAAAAAAAGCTCCTTAAAGGTTCCAAGTTTATTTACCACCTTCAGGGCGGTTTACAGTCATAAGTACATAAGTATTGCCATAACTGGGACAAACCGAAGGTCCATCAAGCCCAGCATCCTGTTTCTAACAGTGGCCAATCCAAGTCACATGTACCTGGCAAGATCCCAAAACAGTACAATACATTTTACGCTGGTTATCCTAGAAATAAGCATTGGATTTTCCCCAAGTCCATTTTAATCATGGTCTATGGACTTTTCCTTTACGAAGCCATCCAAAACTTTTTAAAATCCCGCTAAGCTAACTGCTTTTACTACATTCTCTGGCAACGAATTCCAGAGTTTAATTACACGTTGAGTGAAAAAACATTTTCTCTGATTTGTTTTGAAATTTACTACTTTGTAGCTTTACCATGTGCCCCCTAGTCCTAGTATTTTTGGAAAGAGTAAACAAGCGATTCACGTCTACCCGTTCTAATACAGAAAAGTGACTACGGTTCCACGGGGGTTAGGGAGAGGAAAGGGGGTAGAACTACAAAAAGCGGGGTAGAACAAAAAAGGAGGGGGGTGCTCTGCAGGAATCAGTGTCTTCCCTGGACCAGATGACTGAGAGAAATAGAAGTGACCCTAATGGAAAGCATCAGTAAATAAATATGTTTTGAGATCAGCCTTTAAC
Organism: Microcaecilia unicolor; assembly: GCF_901765095.1. Lineage (NCBI taxonomy): Eukaryota > Metazoa > Chordata > Amphibia > Gymnophiona > Siphonopidae > Microcaecilia > Microcaecilia unicolor. Next base: position 326,264,578 of record NC_044036.1, on the reverse strand, counting down.
TTGGATAATGCAATCGCAGGGAACCCTGGAGAGCGTTCCATAGCCGAGATCCTTGAATAGAAAAGATCGAATGACTAATGTGTTTGTGAACTATCATACAGTAACTAGGAGGATAAGCTGATTTTGATGAGCAAATCTAAGGGTTCTAGCAGGGCTGTACGGAATCAGGGGACATGAGAGGTAAGATAGTTCACCAGAAGTGGCTAGTTCAGTTTTTGCTACACTGAAGCAGTTCTATAAATTCACGTCTCCATTTAGGTGCACCGATGCCAGTTCTGTAACAGCCAGGGGCGTAGCTAGGTGGGGCCACGGGGGCATGGGCCCCCACAGATTTAGCCCTGGCCCCCTCTACTTTCGACCCCCCCTCCCGCCACCGCCAGGTACCTTTGTTGGTGGGGGTCTTCAACCCCTGCCAGCCATTGTCCTCTTCAGTGCCAGTCTCCGACGCGTTTGCTGATCTGTTTCTGTGAGTCTTGAATCCTGACGTCCTGCATGGAACGTGCAGGACATCAGGACTCACAGAAACAGATTAGTGAACGCGCTGGAGACCGGCTCTGAAGAGGACTTCGGCTGGTGGGGGTTGAAGACCCCCACCAGGAAAGGTACCTGACAGCAGCAGGGGAGGGTCGGCGGCGGCTGAGGTGGGTTCGAAAGTGGCAGGGGAGGGGTGGTGGTGCCGGGGGGGGGGGGGGGGCTAAAATGTGCCCCCTCACCTCGGGCTCTGGACCCCCTCCTGCCGAGGTCTGGCAATACCCCTGGTAGCACCTGTGCACCAATATGCCGGCATAAATTGGTAAGGGCACGCCTGTTTACGCATGACCATTTATGTCATGTCAATGGCACGTGTAAATGAGCGCGTCTACATGCAGCATGTGGTGTGCATAAAGCATTCTACATGTTACCAGTGTCACTCGGAGACACGCCTCCTGGCCTACCCATGCTCCGCCTATGTATATACTCCCCTTTGCAGTAACCAGTGGCGGCCTGACCATTAGTGGAGGAGTGGCCTAGTGGTTAGAGTGGTGGACTCTGGTCCTGGAGAACTGAGTTTGATTCCCACTTCAGGCACAGGCAGCTCCTTGTGACTCTGGGCAAGTCACTTAACCCTCCATTGCCTGCTGTATTGAGCCTGCCATGAGTGGGAAAGCGCAGGGTTCAAATGTAACAAAAATAAATTAGGCCACCTGGGACGGAGGCCTCAGGCAACACTCTTTTGGGAGTGGCATCTCCCCCCTTCCTTCCTCCACCCTGTTCCCCAATTTTATCTTCTTTTTATGGTTTTTTTTAAAGCTGGTGGCAGCAACAGCAGTTCCCATACGCTGCCCTGCTGCCGGCACCCACCTCTTCCCTTTACTGCAGCTGCCTCTCTGATGTAACTTCCTGTTTCCTCAGAGGCGGCCACAGTAGAGAAGAGGCTGGTGCCAGCGGCAGGGCAGTGTATGGGAACCGCTGTTGCCACCGCTAGCTTTAAAAAAAAAACATAAAAAGAAGGTAAAATGGAGAAAGGAAGGGAGGAGATGCCAGAACTTGGCCAGGGGGGGGGGGGGGGGCAGCATCTCAGCCCTGCCTTGGCCAGCATCTTGCCTTGGGCTGCCCCTGGCAGTTACGCATTACAGCCCTGAGGCACTCCCTTATAACCACCTAGCGTACATTCACAAGTAACTAACAATTATTGTCATCTATGATAGATGTGCATAAGTGGCACAGACATATCTAGATACCAATTTGTAGAATTATCTCCTATATGTGTAGACTTTCAAGTATTTAGACTTAGCTCGTGCCTTTTTACATTCAGGATTAGAAGGTAAGAGTTGGAGAAACTATCGAGAAAACAAAGCAGTATGGTAACATCATATGCCCCTAAAGCAGTCGCAAGCCGAAACACGGTCGCAGGAGTTCTGAGCATCGATCCACAGGAAAGCAAGGGATTCACATCTCACCACAGTTGCCTTCTGATGAACAAACCCTTGACTGCCACAGGTATAAACTTATGGGCTGATGCTCAGAACTCCTGCGGCAGCGCAGAACCCATACCGCCAGAAAAGTGCAGAAAACTGGCTCGACAGTGCTCAAAGGAAATGATATTCAAATTATATGCACGTTGTAAATGTGAAAGCAAGGTAGGGAACATGCTTGGTGCATGTGCAGAAGTTTCACAGTAAGCTCAGCTCTTGTGCGCAGGCAACAGGGAAACTTGAAAGTGAAGCACACATTAGTGCCTGTTTACTGTGCCTTTAAATGTAAGCTTTTCAATTTTTTAATTTTTTTTCTACTTGGAAGGCTTATATTTAAATGCAGGAAATAGGTGCAAATGTGTGCTTTCACATTTGGGATTGCTCTGACTCGCACACATGCTTCCAAATTAAATAGAAAACAATAGATTTTAAAGAAAGAATCATGAGCAAACCTGCTCCGAGCTGGTGTTAGGTTTTCAGCGGTAAGGGCGGCTTTGTTTTGTGCGCTTTTCTCTAAGCATTGGGAGGGAATAGAAAATGACCTCACTATTTGACTACATTTGTGCTAATCTTTGGCGCGCACATTGTCTCCCACGCTAGAGACCTCTGAGTATTCTGCGTTCATTAACTCTGGCGCTCATTGCCTCTAGCACTAGGGTTACGTCTTGAATATTAGATGGTAAGCTCTCTTTGGGCTGGGAAAATACTGCACCTGAATACAGCTCCTCACCTTTAGCTACCATTGGAAAAAGGGATGATCAAATCCAAATCTCTCTCACAGAGAAATTTATTTATTTATTTATTATCTCATTTGTACCCCACAATTTCCCAACAACGTCAGGCTCAATGTGGCTTACAATGCACCACAGAGGCAAGTGCCAATGTAGCAAAATGAAACTAATACAGCAAATCTACAAGTGATAATGGGGAAGAATAGGAATGGATGGGGATAGAGGGCAAGCTGGTAGGGAAGGGAATATGTCCAAATGTCTTTAGTTTGGTGTGCATCCAGCAGTGGAGTCGCTGGGAGAGCCAGCAGGGTAGGCATTTCTGAATAACATGGTCTTCAGTGATTTCCGGAATGTAGGATGGTCTGCAATGCTTCGGATGGACCTTGGTAGAGTTCCAAAACTGGACTCCCAAGGAAAGAGAAGGAGGTAGCGTACGCAGTTTTGTACTTGACTCCAGTGCAGTTCGGATAGTGGAGGGTAAGATACAGTGGGGGAAATAAGTATTTGATCCCTTGCTGATTTTGTAAGTTTGCCCACTGACAAAGACATGAGCAGCCCATAATTGAAGGGTAGGTTATTGGTAACAGTGAGAGATAGCACATCACAAATTAAATCCGGAAAATCACATTGTGGAAAGTATATGAATTTATTTGCATTCTGCAGAGGGAAATAAGTATTTGATCCCCCACCAACCAGTAAGAGATCTGGCCCCTACAGACCAGGTAGATGCTCCAAATCAACTCGTTACCTGCATGACAGACAGCTGTCGGCAATGGTCACCTGTATGAAAGACACCTGTCCACAGACTCAGTGAATCAGTCAGACTCTAACCTCTACAAAATGGCCAAGAGCAAGGAGCTGTCTAAGGATGTCAGGGACAAGATCATACACCTGCACAAGGCTGGAATGGGCTACAAAACCATCAGTAAGACGCTGGGCGAGAAGGAGACAACTGTTGGTGCCATAGTAAGAAAATGGAAGAAGTACAAAATGACTGTCAATCGACAAAGATCTGGGGCTCCACGCAAAATCTCACCTCGTGGGGTATCCTTGATCATGAGGAAGGTTAGAAATCAGCCTACAACTACAAGGGGGGAACTTGTCAATGATCTCAAGGCAGCTGGGACCACTGTCACCACGAAAACCATTGGTAACACATTACGACATAACGGATTGCAATCCTGCAGTGCCTGCAAGGTCCCCCTGCTCCGGAAGGCACATGTGACGGCCCGTCTGAAGTTTGCCAGTGAACACCTGGATGATGCCGAGAGTGATTGGGAGAAGGTGCTGTGGTCAGATGAGACAAAAATTGAGCTCTTTGGCATGAACTCAACTCGCCGTGTTTGGAGGAAGAGAAATGCTGCCTATGACCCAAAGAACACCGTTCCCACTGTCAAGCATGGAGGTGGAAATGTTATGTTTTGGGGGTGTTTCTCTGCTAAGGGCACAGGACTACTTCACCGCATCAATGGGAGAATGGATGGGGCCATGTACCGTACAATTCTGAGTGACAACCTCCTTCCCTCCGCCAGGGCCTTAAAAATGGGTCGTGGCTGGGTCTTCCAGCACGACAATGACCCAAAACATACAGCCAAGGCAACAAAGGAGTGGCTCAGGAAGAAGCACATTAGGGTCATGGAGTGGCCTAGCCAGTCACCAGACCTTAATCCCATTGAAAACTTATGGAGGGAGCTGAAGCTGCGAGTTGCCAAGCGACAGCCCAGAACTCTTAATGATTTAGAGATGATCTGCAAAGAGGAGTGGACCAAAATTCCTCCTGACATGTGTGCAAACCTCATCATCAACTACAGAAGACGTCTGACCGCTGTGCTTGCCAACAAGGGTTTTGCCACCAAGTATTAGGTCTTGTTTGCCAGAGGGATCAAATACTTATTTCCCTCTGCAGAATGCAAATAAATTCATATACTTTCCACAATGTGATTTTCCGGATTTAATTTGTGATGTGCTATCTCTCACTGTTACCAATAACCTACCCTTCAATTATGGGCTGCTCATGTCTTTGTCAGTGGGCAAACTTACAAAATCAGCAAGGGATCAAATACTTATTTCCCCCACTGTACGAGCAGGCAAGACGGGACACATGGGGCTGCAAACTCACAGCCTTAAGAGAGGCAGCTCCGTGATGTCTTGTAACTAGGGAATCCAAACTGTGTTCCTGTTTTGAGGATGGATTGCACAGACCGCACCCAGGCAGCAGAGTTCTTTGACTTGCTCTCCTTGCTTGCTCCTGTCACAGTTGCTACTTCTTGCTTGCTTGCTTCCTCCCCAACCCGCCACCCTCACCCCAGTTTTTCAGCGTTCTCCAAAACACAGGATCGATCAGGCTGGCTGTCCTGGCAACAAAGTTTCCAAGTTTTATTCAGAATTTTTTTTTTTTTGGTTACATTTGTACCCCGCGCTTTCCCACTCATGGCAGGCTCAATGCAGCTTACATGGGGCAATGGAGGGTTAAGTGACTTGCCCAGAGTCACAAGGAGCTGCCTGTGCCTGAAGTGGGAATCGAACTCAGTTCCTCAGGACCAAAGTCCACCACCCTAACCACTAGGCCACTCCTACACTGTTGCTACTATTTGAGATTCTACATGGAATGTTGCTATTCCACTAGCAACATTCCATGTAGGCCCTTGCAGATCACCAATGTGGCCGCGCAGGCTTCTGCTTCTGTGAGTCTGACGTCCTGCACAGGACGTCAGACTCACAGAAACAGAAGCCTGCGCACAGCCTTCTACATGGAATGTTGCTAGTGGAATAGCAACATTCCATGTAGAGTCTCCAATAGTAGCAACAGAATCTCAACAGTAGCAACATTCCATGTAGAATCTCCAACAGTAGCAACATTCCATGTAGAATCTCCAATAGTATCTATTTTATTTTTGTTACATTTGTACCTTGTGCTTTCCCACTCATGGCAAGCTCAATGCGGCTTACATGGGGCAATGGAGGGTTAAGTGACTTGCCCAGAGTCACAAGGAGCTGCCTGTGCCTGAAGTGGGAATCAAACTCAGTTCCTCAGGACCAAAGTCCACCACCCCAACCACTAGGCCACTCCTCCACTGTTGCTACTATTTGAGATTCTACATGGAATGTTGCTATTCCACTAGCAACATTCCATGTAGAAGTCGGCCCTTGCAGATCACCAATGTGGCCGCGCAGGCTTCTGCTTCTGTGAGTCTGACGTCCTGCACGTACGTGCAGGACGTCAGACTCACAGAAACAGAAGCCTGCGCAGCCTTCTACATGGAATGTTGCTATTCCACTAGCAACATTCCATGTAGAATCTCCAATAGTAGCAACATTCCACTTAGAATCTCCAATAGAAGCAACAGAATCTCAATAGTAGCAACATTCCATGTAGAATCTCCAATAGTAGCAACAGAATCTCAATAGTAGCAACATTCCATGTAGAATGTCCAATAGTAGCAACATTCCATGTAGAATCTCCAATAGTACCTATTTTCTTTTTGTTACATTTGTACCCTGCGCTTTCCCACTCATGGCAGGCTCAATGCGGCTTACATGGGGCAATGGAGGGTTAAGTGACTTGCCCAGAGTCACAAGGAGCTGCCTGTGCCTGAAGTGGGAATAGAACTCATTTCCCCAGGACCAAAGTCCACCACCCTAACCACTAGGCCACTCCTCCACTGTTGCTACTATTTGAGATTCTACATGGAATGTTGCTATTCCACTAGCAACATTCCATGTAGAAGTCAGCCCTTGCAGATCACCAATGTGGCCACGCAGGCGCCTGCTTCTGTGAGTCTGACTGCAGGACGTCAGACTCACAGAAACAGAAGCCTGCGCAGCCTTCTACATGGAATGTTGCTAGTGGAATAGCAACATTCCATGTAGAATCTCCAATAGTAGCAACATTCCATGTAGAATCTCCAATAGTACCTATTTTCTTTTTGTTACATTTGTACCCTGCGCTTTCCCACTCATGGCAGGCTCAATGCGGCTTACATGGGGCAATGGAGGGTTAAGTGACTTGCCCAGAGTCACAAGGAGCTGCCTGTGCCTGAAGTGGGAATTGAACTCAGTTCCCCAGGACCAAAGTCCACCACCATAACCACTAGGCCACTCCTTATAAGAAAATCTGTCACAATAACTTAAAAAAAACCCCCCAAAACAAAATTTTATGAAAGGAACTACAACAAAGGATAGGAAAGAAGAATAAAGAGAAAGTAGAACAACTTGGAACCAGAGGTTGACACAAAACCTACATATAGTGATGCTCAAAAATCCCATATCAGGTAAGCACAGAAAAGGGAGGGCCACGGCCCATAAGCTTTAAGAAACAAAACAGTCTTGCACTTGGACTTCTATTTATTTATTTTATTTATATCCCGCTTTTGTCCAGAGCAGGTAACAAATAAACATACACAAAAAAATAAAACATGAATACACAATAGACATCATTAAAACAATCACAGACAATCAACAGCAATCGACTTCATTCTTCCAGAAAGGCCCTCACAAAGTAACGAGTCTTCAAAAGACGTTTAAATTGTTGCATGCTTTTACAAGATCTCAAATGTACTGGCAAAGCGTTCCACAAGAATGGACCAGCAATTGAAAGAGCTCGCATCTTTGTCTCTACATAATGATAAGACGTTGGAGAAGGCAAACAAAGTTTCTGGGATGTCTCAGATCTTAATTCACAGCCTGGTACATACATTTTCAACGTAGTACAGAAATAAGCAGGTACAGGAATAGTATATGCTGCATAAGTTTTTATTTTATTGTGACTCCTGCTTTGTCTTGTTTTATTGGTGTTTGTGATGTTTTAGATCATGTCTTTTACGTTTCAACGTTTTTCTTGATGACTCAACAGCAATACAATACAATAGCACTCAAGGCCACAACATATAATGCAACCATTAAATGAATAACGTGCAAGATTACATGAACAATAATCATCACATTTACTTACTCCTATCTATTTAGATCATGTCTTTAATGTTATGCTTTAATATGTACATTATCATGTAACTCGCCTAGAATTGTAGGATAGTGGGGTCAATACATTTTTTTAAATAAGAATCCTATTACAAGTCAAAGAAAAGTGGACCACATGACATGTAGGGACTTGTAGACAAATAAGTTGAGCAGAACGCAGGTCCCTGGTGGGGAGATAGGGTAACAAGAACTGCAATAAGGGGGGGGGGGGGGGGGGGGGTGACCTGAATGATAGATTTTGTGAACCAAGAGAAATATCTTACATGAAATACCATATGAAACTGGGAGCCAGTGTTGACATAACAAGGGAGTCACATGATTGCATTGAGGATAAACAAAGGTTTTAGTGAAGATTCTGGCCAGAATTTGATTTGAACACTACAAACACATGATAATATTATTGCTATAACCTATAACTGAGCAGTCAGCTTGAAAAACTGATCCTTGTTCTACCTCAGGGGTTCTCCACCCAGTCAGCCAGGCTTTTAGGATTGCATGAGACAGATTTGCATATAATGGAGGGAGTGTGTGCAAATTCATCTCATGTGGAGGCCTTGGGTTGAGAACCCCTGTTCTACTTTTGTTTTCACACCCCAAATCTGCATTGTGTGCACTAAAAACAAAGTTAACTTGTACATCTTATACTTTGTGGAATACAGGCACTGGAAATGACTGAATGGCAAATATTTATCCTAACCTATCATGCCCAGTCTGGGTTGAATAGAATTCTGTCCCTCCGTTAGATACTGATGATTCTCGAACAAGGCCATTAAGGGATTTTGAGATTTAGATTTAGCTCACGCCATTAAAAACAAAACAAAGGCCCCAAAGTAAAACGAAGAGCTTACTGATAGAATTACTTTCCTGGTAGGAAACATTTTCTATTTTTGGTTATAAATATTTAGAGATCACAGCAATTCCTAGCAACTGTTTTGGGAAACCCATCTGACATGATCAGGTCCAGCAGAGTTCCCCAAACGTGCTAGGCCATGTATCAGCCTTTGTGTTATATAAATACTTAGTACATAAGTAATGCCACACTGGGAAAAGACCAAGGGTCCATCGAGCCCAGCATCCTCTCCACGACAGCGGCCAATCCAGGCCAAGGGCACCTGGCCAGCTTCCCAAACGTACAAATGTTCTATACATGTTATTTCCGAAATTGAGGATTTTTCCCATTTAGTAGCGGTCTATGGACTTGTCCTTTAGGAAACCGTCCAACCCCTTTTTAAACTCTGCTAAGCTAACCGCCTTCACCACGTTCTCCGGCAACGAATTCCAGAGTTTAATTATGCATTGGGTGAAGAAAGATTTTCTCCGATTTGTTTTAAATTTACTACACTGTAGTTTCATCGCATGCCCCCTAGTCCTAGTATTTTTGGAAAGCGTGAACAGACGTTCCACTCCACTCATTATTTTATAGACCTCTATCATGTCTCCCCTCAGCCGTCTCTTCTCCAAGCTGAAAAGCCCTCGCCTCCTTAGTCTTTCTTTATGTTACTGTGCATTGCTTAGAACTCTGCACAGTGCATTGAGCGAACTACTGAAATTCAGATCTCAGTCAGGTCAGGAGCCCCCTACAACCCTCAGACCTCCTCCTCACAACTTCCGGGTACGGCTACGTCACTCTTTTCTTATTGGAAGAAGGAGACGGGCCCAATCATCCGGCACAGTTCCTGACGTCATCGACTTATTCACTCCTCCCCCCTTTCTTTTTCAGCCGGTGGGTGGGTGTATGTGTCGGCAAAAGGTAAAAAACGGATACAGCGGGATCCTTCCGGATCCTCTTAGAAAACCTTTAAAAGTTCACCTTTTTCGATCCCGGGGATCCCGTAGATCTGTCTTTCCAGTGTCCCGGATCTACATTTTTTTTTTTTAACGATTTGCTTGGGTTCAGGGTTTAAAACACCATTTAATAGCCGGACAGGAGCGAGGGCAGCTCACGATTAAACATAGAGACCTCACTTATATGGAAACGGCGCAATAAAACTGCAAATATTTTACGGCGTGCGTGTCATCTGCTGGTGGCAGCTGATGCATTTATTAAGAGTAAGCGCTGTGGCGGTGGCCGCGGTGTAGTGAAGCCACTGTCATTTCATTGCATGTGGACGAATAATGATAATTGCATTCTTCTAGATCTGTGTTTTCACTGTGGGTCAGAAATTTTAGTTCTTGCAGCAGCTCTTCCCGGGATCCCTCCTTCTCCTCCTCCTTCTTTAGTTTCTCACAACATCAAACAGTTCCCCTGGGATTTTTATGTGCCTTCGGTCTCACTCCGTAAAGAATGAACTTAAGTCTTTAAAAACAAATCAACTAGCACTCATTAAAATTTTGGCCTTTTTTTTTTTTTTCGCAGGCCATTCGAGCGGAGGCACGGACGGGGTTCGAACCCGCGATCTTCGGTTTACGAGACCGACGCCTTACCACTTGGCCACCGCGCCTGCCGGGTAAGCAGAAGGCGAAATGGGGCACAGGAAGCTGCTGCTGGAGAGTTTGGATCATTTCCCTACCTCTATTGGACTGCCCCGAACCGAGCCAGGTGGCTTTTGGACAGAATCGTGTAGATCTCTACCAAGAGGGTGCATAAGCGTCACAGCCCTAGCCCAGGATTCCAGGAACTCTGCAGCACCGCGCAACCTCCCCCCCCCCCCCCCCCCCCTCCAACAACAGTAGCAGCCACCAACCAGGCGCTTTATTGCATGATTATTTTCTTTTCTATTGTAGCGGTGATTAGGCAAAAGCGAATCCGAAGAGCAGCGCTAACCTCCTCCTTCCGGACGAATCTCTTGTGCAACCTTATTATAAAAGGAATGACAATAATCATTTTATAATTATGATGATTATTGTGTAGTGTGCAAGGCGCCGCAGCAGACGCACGCGGCGGACAACGTGCCCGCCTGCCCAGGAGTGCGCTGCCTCTTTTTTTCCACCAGGTGGCGGCCGAGGGTCGGTGCCGGTGGATGGAGGCACCACCTCATTCCACGTCCACCAAGTAGGCTCTCCCAGTCTTTATTTTTGCCACAGGGCGTGCAGTGTGTTATAGTTCCTTATGATTACCTTGGACAACTCAGAGAGTGAGAAGCGGCACTTGAAATCCGTGCAGGGCATGAAGTAAAATGGAACCTAGATCAGCCTGTTTTTGACCTGGAGCAGATGGTAATACCCTGCCGCCTAACACAAATCCATCCTGCTGGGTGATGATGGTGAGCAGATAACTCTGGGTCGCAAGGCTTCAGCTAGGATTGATGGTGCAGGCTACAAAGCGGAGAAATCAGAGTACTACCTGCTGGCACTCAGTGATCTTGGGCAAGTCGTTCACTAACTATCATGTACAAATTTAGGGTTTCATGTGCTAACCTGTATTAATGGGAGTTCGCATTTAATAAATGAGCCCCATAGACAATAATGGGCTTTATGTTACTTAAGCTGCATTAATGCAGACTAGTGAATGCCACTGTCCTCTAGCTTACTAGGAAAAGGTGCTAGCTTAAACAAATAAGCCAGACCTTACTACTTCTTCCTCAGTTTATGAGCAAATATATTTAAAGTGTAAAAGGACATGTGATTCAAACTTTTGGACATTGAAGGATGCAGTTTACACAATGCATTTCCATGTATTTATATCCCTCTACACCTCTTAGATCTGTTTATTCCGTATGTGTACTGCTTGCTGGTATGTGCCTCTCATATTCTATATTCGTGAAATGCTTTTATATTGCTTTGTCCTTAGTATATTTCATTGTGCTAGTTTTTTGGATTGTTTTCATGATTTTATTTTATGGCTTTTCCCCCTCCCTCCCTCCACTTGCTCAGCCGTTTTGTTGTAGTTCTTAAATATCCAGATAATAAGCTCCTGGACTGAAGAATATTATTGTGAATGAAAAATCTTATGTTTCCAACATTCTCTGTGTACAAAAAAATCAGAACTGTGGTTCAGAGAACTCCAGCCCACAAGATGCACAAGCTGAATGCGCATCAAACGTAACTTAAGTCCGCGCACAATGTATACAAAACGTTCCTGCTTAGAGAAAGAGGGACGCTGTGCCCCTGTCGAACAAGCAGGAACATTTTGTATACATTGTGCGCAGACTTAAGTTACGTTTGATGTGCATTCAACTTTTCAGCTGGTTTCTTCGTTCCCAATAATAACAATTAAACGACCCGTGACGCAGGCGCTTTGCACCAAAACACAGCCCATGTTGGGTCAATGGTACACGATTGATGTACAAGACACATGTGTTGCGATTAAAGGATTTGTCCCGCTTGTGAAGGCTCCTAGTACTTTTTTTGCCTTTCGGACTTTGTTTTGTTCTTTGAACCCTCTCTTTGTTGTTTCATAAGAAAAAGGAACACCATTCTGGTTTAAATCAAATTCCTACAGACGAGGGGTGGTCATGGTTCTGTTCTCCTAAACGTTGACGAAACCCAGATTATGCTATTATGCTTGACCACGTCCTCTGCTAACAAATTCAACAGGTTATTGTGCATTCACAGAAAAATACCTTCATAAATGTATTTCATGGAGTGTCTCCTATTCTTAGTATTATTTAGAAGGGTAAATAGCTATTTCTTATTTAGTTGTTCTACTCCACTGGATTTAGCTCAGAACTTTTATGGTAGTAGCTCAAGGTAAGTTATATTCAGGTACAATAAGTATTTCCCTGTCCCCAGAGAATGTACAATTTAAGTTGGTACCTGAGACAGTTGAGGGTTAAGTGGCTTATGCAAGGTCACAAGGAGCATCTGTGGGATCTGAGCCCTGGTCATAAGAACATAAGTGTTGCCAAACTGGGACAGACCAAAGGTCCATCAAGCCCAGTATCCTGTTTCCAACAGTGTCCAATCCAAGTCACAAGTACCTGGCAAGTTCCCAGAACAGCAAAACAAATTTTATGCTGCTTATCCTAGAATATACAATGGATTTTTCCCAAGTCCATCTTAATAATGGCTTATGGACTTTTCCTTTAGGAAATTATCCAAACCTTTTTTAAACCCTGCTAACAAACTGCTTTTACCACATTCTGTGGTAACGAATTCCAGAGTTTAATTACTTGTTGAATGAAGAAATATTTTCTCTGATTAGTTTTAAATTTACTACTTAGTAGCTTCTTTGCGTGCCCCCTAGTCCTAGTATTTTTGGAAAGAGTAAACAAGCAATTCACATCTCCCTTGGTTCTCAGCCTGCTGCTCTGACCATTAGATTACATTTCTGCTCAGTAATGATTTTATAAACCCTCGTCAGGGATCAGGGAAGACAAAGCCGTAGCGGAGAGATTAAATGAATTCTTTGCTTCACTGAGGAAGATTTGGGTGGGATACCGGTGCCGGAAATGGTATTCGAAGCTGACGAGTTGGAGAAACAATGAATTCTCTGTAAACCTGGAGGATGTAATGGGGCGGTTCTACAAACTGAAGAGTAGCAAATCTCCTGGACCGGATGGTATTCATCCCAGAGTACTGATAGAACTGAAAAATGAGCTTGCGGAGCTATTGTTAGTAATATGTCATTTATCCTTAAAATCGAGCGTGGTACTGGAAGATTGGAGGGTGGCAAATGTAACGCCGATTTTTTTTAAAAGGTTCCAGAGGAGATCCGGGAAATTATAGACCAGTGAGTCTGACATCAGTGCTGGGCAAAATGGTAGAGACTATTATTAAGAACAAAATTACAAAGCATATTCAAAATCATGGATTAATGAGACAAAGTCAACATGGATTTAGTGAAGGGAAATCTTGCCTCACCAATCTACTACATTTCTTTGAAGGGGTGAACAAACATGTGGATAAAGGTGAGCTGGCTGATATTTTGTATCTAGATTTCCAGAAGGTGTTTGACAAAGTACCTCATGAAAGACTCCAGAGGAAATTGGAGAGTCATGGGATAGGAGGTAGTGTTCTATTGTGGATTAAAAACTGGTTAAAAGATAGAAAACAGAGAGTATGGTTAAATGGTCAGTATTCTCAATGGAGAAGGGTAGTTAGTGGGGTTCCCCAGGGGTCTGTGCTGGGACCGCTGCTTTTTAACATATTTATAAATGACCTAGAGTTGGGAGTAACTAGTGAGGTAATTAAATTTGCTGATGACACAAAGTTATTCAAAGTCGTTAAATCGCGGCAGGATTGTGAAAAATTACAAGAGAACCTTACGAGACTGGGAGACTGGGCATCTAAATGGCAGATGACATTTAATGTGAGCAGGTGCAAAGTGATGCATGTGGGAAAGAGGAACCCGAATTATAGCTACGTCATGCAAGGTTCCACGTTAGGAGTCACAGACCAAGAAAGGGATCTAGGTGTCGTCATTGATGATATGTTGAAACCTTCTGCTCAGTGTGCTGCTGCGGTTAAGAAAGCAAATAGAATGTTAGGTATTATTAGAAAAGGAATGGAAAACAAAAATGAGGATGTTATAATGCCTTTGTATCGCTCCATGGTGCCACCGCACCTCGAATATTGTGTTCAATTCTGGTCGCCGCATCTCAAAAAAGATATTGTGGAATTAGAAAAGGTGCAGAGAAGGGCGACGAAAATGATAAAGAGGATGGGACGACTTCCCTATGAGGAAAGGCTAAAGCGGCTAAGGCTCTTCAGCTTGGAGAAAAGGCGGCTGAGAGGAGATATGATAGAGGTCTATAAAATAATGAGTGGAGTTGAACGGGTAGATGTGAAGCGTCTGTTTACGCTTTCCAAAAATACTAGGACTAGGGGGCATGTGATGAAGCTACAATGTAGTAAATTTAAAACGAATCAGAGAAATGTTTTCTTCACTCAACGTGTAATTAAAATCTGGAATTCGTTGCTGGAGAATGTGGTAAAGGCGGTTAGCTTAGCGGAGTTTAAAAAAGGTTTGGACGGTTTCTTAAAGGCAAAGTACATAGACCATTATTAAATGGACTTGGGGAAAATCTACTATTTCTGGGATAAGCAGTATAAAATGTTTTGTACATTTTGGGGATCTTGCCGGGTATTTGTGACCTGGATTGGCCACTGTTGGAAACAGGATGCTGGGCTCGATGGACCTTTGGTCTTTCCCAGTATGGCAATACTTAAGTACTTATATCATATTTTAGTTGTCTTTCCTTTACACAGACATTCCTATAAATTGCTGTCTGCAAACCAGCACCATCTCACCTTCCTCCATGTCTTTTTTTCCTGCCACTTAACCCTTTTTCTACCAACATTCTCCACATCTGACCTTGGAATATCCCAAATCTGTTACAGCAACAGCCTCTGCTCCCTCCTTTGGAACTTGGGCAAGTCACTTAACCCTCCACTGACTTTCCTGTGGGCAGCCATTTTAGTTTCTAGGGCTTTCCTGTTGCAAGGGATTGTGGGTGAAAGTGACATCTCAGTGCTGTGCTGAATCCACAATACTGATCTAGAAAAGGAAGGAATGAGTGTGTGTATCTAAATATAATTGTATTTACATTTTTTTCAGACAGGTGAATCTGCCCCGTTTTGGCAGCAGCATTTTTAACTCATCGTTTCCCTCATGGGGTGGAGTGGCGGATCATTAACCTGCCTCAGATTCACAATCTCAAGGCCAAGAAGGGACTGTCCTCATCGTTGAACTCAGACCCACAGTTTTTTCATAATAGAAAAGAGGCAGAAAGGGATTTTCCTGTTTGTTCAGTATTACGAGAAACTAGAACCTACAGTCCTGTACGTATTCTATAGGCAATAGAAATATGAAGGAGAATTTCTGAATCCGGCAGGCATCCCTTGATTAGTAAGTGAGTTCTACACAGTGGCGTTCCTAGGGGGGCTGACACCCGGGGCGGATCGCTGATGTGCCCCGCCCCCCGGGTGCAGCGCCCCCCTGGAACAGCGCGACGCCCCCCCACCGGCGAAACCCCCCCTGATCCCCCAGCGAAAGAACCCCCCCCAGGTGCACGCCGCAGGGGGGGGTGCCGCGCGCCTGCGGGCTCTTCGTTTTCATGCTCCCTCTGCCCCGAAACAGGAAGTAACCTGTTCCAGGGCAAAGGGAGCATGAAAATGAAGAGCCAACAGGCGCACGGCACCCCCCCAGCGGTGTGCACTCAGGGCGGACCGCCCCACTGCCCCCCCCCCCTTGGTACGCCACTGGTTCTACATGCCACAATTTGCATAGAATTTGCATTCTGTAGACATGATTTTAAACTTGAGGCTGTTTCTCATGAACCAATAACTTCATGTTTCCTCATGGCTTCTTTTTCCTACTTACTTGCCACATTATCATAAAGGAGTGACCTAGACATTTGAGCATAGTCTGAAAACCAATGAATGCAGAGATCAGGTACCCACTTACTATACCTCTTTGGGGAAAGGGAACTGATATACCGCCTTTCTGAGGTTTTTGCAACTACATTCAAAGCGGTTTACATATATTCAGGTACTTATTTTGTACCAGGGGCAATGGAGGGTTAAGTGACTTGCCCAGAGTCACAAGGAGCTGCAGTGGGAATTGAACTCAGTTCTCCAGGATCAAAATCCATTGTACTAACCACTAGGCTACTCCTCCACTAGCAACATTCCATGTAGAAGCCTGCCCTTGCAGATCGGCAATGCGGCTGCGCAGGCTTCTGTTTCTGTGAGTCTGACATCCTGCACGTATGTGCAGGACGTCAGACTCACAGAAACAGAAGCCTGCGTGGCCGTGTTGCTGATCTGCAAGGGCAGGCTTCTACATGGAATGTTGCTAGTGGAATAGCAACATTCCATGTAGAATCTACAAATAGTTTCAACATTCCACGTAGAATCTCAAATAGGGAAGGGGAACTGGGACTTGACATACTGCCTTTCTGAGGTTTTTGCAACTACATTCAAAGCGGTTTACATATATTCAGGTACTTATTTTGTACCTGGGGCACTGGAGGGTTAAGTGACTTGGTAGTGACCTTGGCTGTCAATAAAACTGTAAGCTGCCTCAAGTATCCATTGAAAAGGTAGGCTAAAAATTAATTTTACACAAGGATAATTATAGAGTTAGTGGGGACATAGATGTAAGTATGTGGAGGAGTGGTTAGAGCACTGGTCTTGCAATGCGGATGTGGCCGGTTCAAATCCCACTGCTGCTCCTTGTGATCTTGGGCAAGTCACTTAACCCTCCATTGCCTCAGGTACAAACTTAGATTGTGAGCCCTCCTGGGACAGAGAAATACCCGGTTTAACTCACCTTGAGCTACTACTGAAAAAGGTGTAAGCAAAATCTAGATAAATAAACTAGTGTTTCCAGGGTGGGAGGCTTGGAAACAATGTAAGGAAATACTTTTTGACAGAGAGGGTGCTGGATGCCCTCCTGAGAAAAGTTGTGAAGACAGAAACCGTGACGTAATTCAAGAATGAGTGGGATAAACAGAATCACTATCTAGAAAAAGGATGGAATCCAATTAAAGCAACACTTAAATGACCTCATAACTGAAGTGGACTTTGACAGCAGCTTCAGAAGTTGGGAAGTAAGACCAAGGCTGGGCAAGCTTCTGTGGTTCTGGGTCCCATAAATGGCAAAAAAAATACAGATTTATTTTTGTTACATTTGTACCCTGTGCTTTCCCACTCATAGCAGGTTCAATGCGGCTTACATATTATATACAGGCACTTATTTGTACCTGGGGCAATGGAGGGTTAAGGGACTTGCCCAGAGTCATAAGGAGCTGCCCATGCCTGCAGTGGGAATCAAACCCAGTTCCCCAGGACCAAAGTCCACCACGCTAACCACTAGGCCACTAGGATCAAGCTTTGAGTGGGCTTTGATGGCAACTGCAGTAAATGGGAAGTACGACCAGTGCAAAACACGGTTCTGTGGTCTGTGCCCCAAAATTGGCAGGAAGAGAGATGGACCGTGCAGGTCTTTTTCTGCCGTCATCTACTATGTTACTATGTATACAAGCAGGGGGGGCCTCAGCACTCTTCAGGGGCGGCATCTCTTTACAGGAAGTGGCCACCCCATTCATAGCGTTTACCTGTTTCGTCACGTTACAAACCTGGCAGTGATTCCCATACGCTGCCCTGCTGCCATCACCCGCCTCTTCCCTTGCCTGCGTCCGCCTCTCTAACTTCCTGTTTCGTCAGAGGCTTAGGCAGCCGCAGTCAAGGGAAGAGGCGGGTGCCGGCGGCAGGGCAGCGTATGGGTATCACTGCCACTGCTGGGTTTAGAACGTGACGTAACAGGTAAACGCCGTGAGCAGGGAGGGGGGTGAGCAGCATCTTAGCTCTGCCTCAGCCAGCACTTTGTCTTGGGCCAGCACTGTATTCCAGTAAATCATGAAGTGGAACCTATGCAGAGTTCCAGATTCAATCTAGACACTTGATGAGCAGACTGGATGAACCATGCAGCTTTTGTATCTGCCAAGAGTTACTATGTAACTGCCACTCCAGCAGTCTCTGGGAGGCCACTCATGGGGGTCAATTTAGAAAACCACATGGTAGAACATGGCTGAGCACATGGCTTCTACCACAAGCTTAAAATCCAGTGGCGTAGCCAGGGGGGGTTGCTAGGGGAACGGCCACTCCCCCAAACGGCGTTCTGCCAGCTCCGGCGCCTATTTTTTTCTCAATGTGTTGCATTGAAAATGTGCGCCAGCGCAGGCGGAAGTCCGCTTTCGCTCCCCCCGTACCGTCAACCTGGCTCCACTTCTGTTAAAATCATGTCTAGAGAAAGCAAATTCTATGCAAATTGTAGGCATGTAGAACTCACGTACTAATCTGGGGCTGCCTACTGGATACACGCAGAAAGGTTATTTATGTGGACAAGAACCACAGATGTTCTGTCACAAACCCATTATTGCCGTTACGTCCTGTCTGTGATTCAAAGTTGCAGATATGGTTCTGGCTGGCCAAAAAAAACAAAAGCAAGGCATTTTAAATCACAAAAGCTACCACTTACCTTTCCCTCTTCAAATACTCTCTGAATAACCACATAAACTATAGATGCCCTGTCCACAATGCACAACACTATTTTAACTCCATCAAAATGTAAATTATAAGCCACTGTGAACCGAAATTTGTTTTTGGATAATAGTGGGATACAAGAATGAATGAATAAATACAGGCAGTGTAAGATGAATTGTGAACAGGGGTGGAAGGCATTAAAAAGAATGGTAATGAAGCCACTAAGTATTTCCCTGCAATGCACAGAAGGAAACTGTGGCTTCTGCAGTCTGCACACTGTGATACATTTTTTGCCAGGTTCGGGACAGTGCAGAAGGTTTGGTTGAGAAGATTTAAAAAAAAAGGGGGATATTATATCTTCTCAACCAAACCTTCTGCACTGTCCCGAACCTGGCAAAAAATGTATCACAGTGTGCAGACTGCAGAAGCCACAGTTTCCTTCTGTGCATTGCAGGGAAATACTTAGTGGCTTCATTACCATTCTTTTTAATGCCGTATGCAGCCCCTCTCTGCATTGTGCGGCTAGTAACGATGTGTATCCACTGTGGCAACCACAGGGTTAAGCTCGCCGTAGCCTCGTGGCGAACAAATTAGAATTTATCAGTTGGATCATTCTTAGCTGTTTTCACACCGCCTTCCACCCCTGTTCACAATTCATCTTACACTGCCTGTGACACAGCTTTTGCTAATTAACACTAGCTCATTTAACCGGTTGGGCACAAGGCAGCGTTAGAAAAAGGAGAGAAGGGCCAAGGATTTGATATGAAGGATACTGCAGGTGCATGGAGAAAGGTGGATGTGGCAGAGAGCGGGGTAATGTATACTGTTTTCATACTAGACCTGTGTCTATCTCAATAGTCTGGCATAGAGTGTACCAGCAACGTACCCAGGAATTTTTCACAGGGGGGTGCATCTCTCTCCTCCCCCCTTACTTTCAAATGACCTCTGTTTCAGACTTTGCCCAGGCAGCGGCACTTATAGGCTGCCTGCGCTTCCACTGGGACTTTGTCTGAACTGTCCCACCCTTCACAAAACAGGAAGTCACATCAGAAGGGGCGGGACAGCTCAGACAGAAAGTCCCAGTACAGGATGCAGGCAGCCTATGAGTGCCGCTGCCCGGGCGAAGACTGGAGTGGAGGTGATTTGAAGGCATGAGCGGAGGGGACAGGCAGGGAAGGGAAGCAAGAGATGTCAGGAGGGAGAATGCAGATACACTGTCTGACGGGGGAGGGGGGGTGCTTACCAGTGTTGTATAGTAATTAAGTAAATGCTACTGTATTTAAGTAAAAGTTTTGTTACTGTTACCTGTAAAGAAGTACAGGATGACTTTTGTTAACTTTCACTGAGGTAATAATTTCACCGACTTTTACTCAGTTACACCTGATGCTTCCAGTTAAAGGAAAAGGGAAATGTAAATAACGATTCCTCAGTAAACCAAATGAAACAGCAAAACTGGCATCAGGATTTTGCTATTGCAAACTGTTACACAAACAATGGATCATTTCATCTGAAATTTTGCAGTTCAGTGAGTATAACCTATAAGAACAGTGGCATTACCTGTGTTTTTGGACCTGGTTAGTGGCCTCCAGCTAAACAGGTGAGTTGGGTCACTTTAAAGTGGAAATGAAGCTAAGTCTGGTAGCAATTCTTGGCGAACAGACTGCTTGTCATCCCATGGGAACTTTTACATTGGGGTAACTTGCCACTGGATTGATAAGAGTCTTTCGGAAGAAAGTCTGCTTGTCTGACCTTAAGACTGAAGGGTTGCCACACATTTGACGTTCTTGCATCAATTGTCAAAGATATTCAAACGGAATTTGCCATCAGAAGAAAAATTATTAGAACAACAACAGACAATGATTCCAACTTTGTGAAAGCCCTCTTTGTAATTGGAGAGCAGGATGATGACAATGCAAATGATGAATTAGACAACACTATTTTTAATGCAGGTGATAAAGTAGTCTTTGCTATATGGAAGTCCAGTGTTTCAGAGATTCCCTTGATCATACCCTGCAGACCCAATCAGAAGACATCAGTAATATTGCAACCTGGTCTGATTTGAAGGAACTTTTTTTTTTATCAGAGTGAACAATCAAGTTTCTGCTGGGGCAGTTTTTAGCTGTGCTGGATTAATGACTCAGAAGCACATTCATATGAGTGACAGTCATTTTCATAGATTTAGTTTTACTAAAAGCAAAGTGGATTGAATTGTAGAGCAATAAAGTAATTGGGATAAAAACATTAACAATAGTTGCATTCATTGTAGTTGTGGTACTTTTACTTTTTACTCAAAAAGTATTGTATTAGGTGATAACTTTTTTTACTTTCACTTAGGTAAATTTTTTTAACATGTTCTTCACTGTACTTTTTACTTTTATTTAAGTATAAAAATATACATTTACTTTTACTTTTAAGTACTTTGAACAACACTGGTGCATACGCAACACACGTACCTTGAATGGATACACCACTGGAGTATACGCTTATCCCGTTTCGAAGGAATGGATCTATGGAATCTTAGCGGAGATTGGGTGGCAATGCAGGTAACTGGGAAGCAAAACCAGTGCTGGGCAGACTTCTACAGTCTACGCCCTGATTGTGACTGAATAGTGTAAATGTTAAGGGCCTTTGACATTAACTTCAGAAATTTTAGTATAAGAACAGTGCTGGGCAGACGTCTACAGTCTGTGCCCTGAGAATTGCAAGGGCAAATCAAACTGGGGTAAATACCATGTAAAATACCGTATTTTTCGGACTATAAGACGCACTTTTTTCCCCCCAAATTTGGGAGGAAAATGGGGGGTGCGTCTTATAGTCCGAAGGTAGCAATTTCCCTCCCTCCCGCCCTCCCCCCGAGTTCGGGATCGCCCTCCCCCGGCCCTGTCACCACTTCTCCCTACTTACGTCACGCGATCTTCCCTGGTGGTCTAGTGACATCGGGGCAGGAAAGAGCCCCCTCTTTCCTGCCTAGCGCGCTGCTCTCCGTCCTCCTGTATGCAGCCTGACGGTCTCAGCGAGATTCAAAATGGCCGCCGAGACTTCAATTCTGGGCTGCCATTTTAAATCTCGCCGAGACCGTCAGGCAGCAATGCATACAGGAAGTTGGACGCGCTGGGCAGGAAAGAGGGGGCTCTTTCCTGCCCCGATGTCACTAGACCACCAGGGAAGATCGCGTGACGTGAGTAGGGAGAAATGGTGACAGGGCCGGGGGGAGGGCTATCCTGAACTCGGACAAGATGCACCGGAGCACCTAGGTTTTAGAGGAGGGAAAAAGGAAATTTTTTTTTTCCTATTTCCCTCCTCTAAAACCTAGGTGCGTCTTATGGTCCGGTGCGTCTTATAGTCCGAAAAATACGGTAAGTTTATCTTGTTGGGCAGACTGGATGGACCGTACAGTTCTTTAGCTGCTGTCATTTATTATGTTACTATGTTACTCTTTGGGATTCTACATGGAATGTTGCTACTAATTGGAATTCCGGAATCTTGTAATTCTTTAGGATTCCAGAATCTTCAGAACTTTTAGTACAAGAAAAGTGCTAGGTAGACTTCTACGGTCTGTGCTCTGAGAAAGGCAGGGACAAATCAAACTGGGGTATACATCTAAAGTATCACATACCATGTAAAATGAGTTTATCTTGTTGGGCAGACTGGATGGACCGTACAGGTCTTTAGCTGCCGTCATTACTATGTTATCACTCTTGTGAAAACTGGTTTGATGCAGAATTTCTTTTCCTTAGTTATATGAAAGGTGGAAGTCTTAACCTTGCTTTGTTTGCTCTTGACCACGCAGTGTTCAAAGCGCATGTGCAGTCCATCTTGGGCAGAAGCTACTAGCAGTAACGAGCATTCCTTATTCACAAGAAAGATAGCCAAATATTGTATATTCCATATATGCAAAAACAGAACATATGTGCATTATCCTGAGTTGTATTTATGGTTAACAGTAGCATTGTTACACTATATAAATTTCAGCAAGAATCTCTTTTTAATGCCCTGTCTTCAGTGCTGTTATAATTAACCTTCTATAATATTATCTATGTCATTATCTCTGGGCTGGCAGCAATGTCCACAGCTACCTGTATAAATGAATTAGTTTGTAGAAAAAGTTATTACTGAACATTTACAAGAGACAGAACTGTAAAGCCAGTCTGGCTGCAGTCAAATGGGAATCGTGTGCTTACCAGCAGTATGATGGGCAAGATAAAACTTTGTAAATTATTCCCTTCTGTCTTCTGTTCCATTAACTTGTAAATGTATTTCTTTGGAACATGTGTAAAATTGCTGTGCTTTAAAGTTATCTGAATCTGATAAGGACAGCAAATATCCCTGAGCTCTTTATCATTTGCAGTTAAGAATTATAGCGTTTCTTTGACTGGAAATATGAAACCTGAACATATTTTGAGGAAATATTATTTGCTTATTAGGTTCAGGCTGTAAAAAAAAAAAAAAGACTCACTGTTTTTTTTTCCCAGTTCTGGCCTTAGCATAACATAGGGGCCCATTTACTGAACAGTTGTTAAAACCTTAGCACGCTCTTACATGGGTCTTTCCCGCATGCAAAGGCCATTTTTACCATTGCGGTAAAATAGCAAAAATTTCCCATTTTATGTATTAATGGTTATGCTCTAATTTTCAAAAAACAACAGGGGGTAAAAATACTCTTAAGGAAGGGAAATTACAATCATACACACAAACCTATTCCCAACCTTTATCCGTAAAGTTGCAAAAAAAATGTAAGCTTATTCAACATGTAAGCCGCATTGAGCCTGCCATGAGTGGGAAAGCGCGGGGTACAAATGTAACAAAAATAAAATGGATACTACTGGAGATTCTACATGGAATGTTGCTACTATTGGAGATTCTACATGGAATGTTGCTATTCCACTAGCAACATTCCATGTAGAAGGCTGCGCAGGCTTCTGTTTCTGTGAGTCTGACGTCCTGCACAGAAGCAGAAGCCTGCGCGGCCACATTGGTGATCTGTAAGGGCCGACTTCTACATGGAATGCTGCTAGTGGAATAGCAACATTCCATGTAGAATCTCAAATAGTAGCAACAGTGGAGGAGTGGCCTAGTGGTTAGGGTGCTGGACTTTGGTCCTGAGGAACTGAGTTCAATTCCCACTTCAGGCATAGGCAGCTCCTTTTGACTCTGGGCAAGTCACTTAACCCTCCATTGCCCCATGTAAGCAGCATTGAACCTGCCATGAGTGGGAAAGCGCAGGGTACAAATGTAACAAAAATAAAATGGATACTATTGGAGATTCTACATGGAATGTTGCTACTATTGGAGATTCTACATGGAATGTTGCTATTCCACTAGCAACATTCCATGTAGAAGGCTGCGCAGGCTTCTGTTTCTGTGAGTCTGACGTCCTGCACGTACGTGCAGGGCGTTGGACTCACAGAGGCAGAAGCCTGCGCGGCCACATTGGTGATCTGCAAGGGCCGACTTCTACATGGAATGCTGCTATTGGAATAGCAACATTCCATGTAGAATCTCAAATAGTAGCAACAGTGGCCTAGTGGTTAGGGTGGTGGACTTTGGTCCTGAGGAACTGAGTTCCATTCCCACTTCAGGCACAGGCAGCTCCTTGTGACTCTGGGCAAGTCACTTAACCCTCCATTGCCCCATGTAAACCGCATTGAGCCTGCCATGAGTGGGAAAGTGCGGGGTACAAATGTAACAAAAAAAAAAAAAAAAACACAGTACAATTTGTAGATGTGTTCATATGTACAATGGACAACCAGGCTTTTTCTATGTCCGGGCTTATAATTGTATCACGATTCTTCAACCAATAGCCCAAAATGCCAAACTGAAATTGTGATAAAAATGTTGGTGCACTTAACTTGCCAAAACAGAAGCAGTAGATAGGGTCCCGACATGGTCCATGTTTCACCGAAGCTGTCTCAAGGCACGCCAAAAGAAAAATGCTTTTTTTAGTTAAGGAAAGTGTCCCTCACGCTTAAGAGCTACATGACCACCAAAAAACATCCCATCTATCTGTACAGGGGCTCAGTATCCATGCTTAGACCTATATGTAATTGTGATTCCGCCTCCAGAATGCCCAAATCAGGCTCCTTTCACTCTACCTATAACACAATGGGGGGCAGATCCGGAGAGTGACGCCACATTACCTGAATTATATAGTTATAGTCTTTATCAAGACTACCCGATATTACATTCACTTTTCAAGCTTCAAGGATTGAGCGAGACTCCTGAGGCAGGCCTATGGCCGAAACACAGTACTGTGTCGAGTCTGTGAATAAAGTTGTTTCTTTTACCACCGTAGTCCTGTTTCCCTGGAGTCATTGGTCCACTTCCCACTCCCTATCAGATAGTTTTGTTTTTCGTGGGAGTCTGTGTTCATCCACCTAGTGGATTGCCTCCTACTGGCAGATCCATAAGTACGTAAGTATTGCGATACTGGGAAAGACCAAAGGTCCATCAAGCCCAGCATCCTGTTTCCAACAGCGGCCAATCCAGGTCTCAAGTACCTGGCAGAAACCTAAATAGTACCAACATTCCATGTAGAACCCCAAAGAGTAGCAAGATTCTAGAATTCTAAAGAATAACAAGACTCCATGCAGAATTTCCAAGTGTATAGCAACATTCTATGTAGAACCCCAAAGAGTAGCAAGATTCCATTCAGAATCCCAAGTACATAAGTGCTGCCATATTGGGACAGACCGAAGGTCCATCAAGCCCAGCATCCTGTTTCCAACAGTAGCCAATCCAGGTCACAGATACCTGGCAAGATCCCAAGAAAGTACAAAACATTTTATGCTGTTTATCCCAGAAATAGTGGATTTTCCCCAAGTCCATTTAATAATGGTGCCTCATTTAGGTGCCATGGTGGGCGCCTCACATTTATGTACCCACAGTTATACCAGTCACAGACCTTGAATAATTATGGTCATGTTAAGTGCGGCAGGAATGCGTGTAACTTACCGTATTCTATAATTTATCTGTGGAAGTGGGGGTGTCACCTGTCTCCCATCCACGCCCAACTTGCATTTACGTGCTGTGTCACTTTCACATGTCCTTACAGAATAGTGTTTAGGTCCCCTGATGGAACTTTCGCAGGTAAGTGTACACTTCACACGTGTGCTTGTGTTCTGTACATTAATATATGCAAGGGGCATATAAATGATACTCAGTCACAGAACTGCCCTTTATACCTATGAGAAAGGGGATGGGACCTGATATACCACCTTTCTGTGGCAGTTTACATACAGGTACAAGCAGGGGCAGAGTGATCATTCGGTCAACCGGGCAGTACCCGAGGGTCCAGAGGCTATGCCCGGATGCCCAGTGCACCGTTGGTGATCTAGTGGCTTCAGCAGGTGGGGGTGGAGGAACATGTTCTTTCCTGCCTGGTCTGCTGGACTGCCGCTATTCCTCACCCCCCCACTCAGCACCACCGTATTTTAAAATTGGTAGCCGAGACCCCTGCGGAAGTCTCGCAAGAATGTTGACACCCACAAGAGTACCACCGAAAGTCTTGGCCACCATTTTGAAAACACAGCAGCACCAGCAGGCAGGAAATAACATGCCCCTCCTCCCCCCCCCCCCCCCCGCAGAGGCCACCAGACTACTAGGACCCCTCAGGTAGGACTGGGGCAGTGGGGGTGATAGGCAGCAGCTGTGTGTGTGTGTGGGGGGGGCCCATACCACCCTTAGTCCGCCCCTGAGTACAGGGTTAAGTGACTTGCCCAGAGTCACAAGGAGCTGCAGTGGGAATTGAACCCAGGTTCTCAGGCTGTTGCATGAACCACTAGGCTACTCCTCCACTCCTGGGTATTTTTAAAAATCATGGTGTTGATATTCAAAGCGATTTAACAGGCCAGAAATGACTTCTGGTTAAATTGCCTGTTTGGGGCTAAACAGTTAATGCCACTGAAAAGAACTGGCTAGTGACGAACTAAAAACTGGCTATTTTGGGGGTGTTCTGGGGGGGGGGTAGTCGACACTTGGTTGGTTAACTGTTGACATTGAGCACTTAACTGGCCAAGGTAACCACATGAATAGGGCCCACAGAAAAGTCAGTCCTATATGGAGTAACCCATAGCCGGTTAAGTGCTGAAAATCAGATTTAACTGGCTCCGAAAACCCAGAAATTCAATGCCGATGCCAAGACATGGGCCGGCACTGAATATCCAGGAATAACACTAGCGGCAATCAGTAAAACACTGATCCTGACTGGTTAAATATTGGGCCCCATAGTTTAACACAGCACAAAACCTATATTCAAACTGTTGTTTGAATACTTACCTCAATATGTCATCTGAAATCAACTTGAAATAGGCAGCTTTTTCTGACAATCAGATCTTGTGCTGTGACTACACCTGTTTTTACTAACCTGCTACCTTTGCAATGCCTGCTGCGATCCATTCAAAAGATCGAGTGCAGCTCAGAAAAACAGACACACAGCACGGTACATCATCACATCTCTTATAATAAATAATCAGTTACATGAAAACAATCAAGTTAGAGAACTTTCTTTTTCAAATGTGAAGTTGCTAATACAAAAGAGACCACCTTAAGCACACAATGGTTCCAAAGTACAAGATAAAACCACTTCCCTTTTTAATTTGCTAAAACACATTATGACAGGTTGCTAAAATTTCTCCAAACCAAAAAAAAAAAAAAAAAAAAAAAAAAATTTACAACAGCAAGTAAAACGTGTATAAAATGAAACAGCTTTTTACATAGCTTTGTGGCACGTGAAATACAAATCTGATCTATTTTATGTACACATTCATTTACAATTTATGAAAAACGCAGGGACGGGGTTTCCAATGAAAAAAATGCATATAAAAAAGTGCTGAAAAATAGCAGATTAAAGGTGGAAAATCCTGTACAGTCGTAACACACTTCAATAAAGGCACAAAGACCGGGAAAGCTACAATCATGCAAAATATTAAGTACAACCTGTGCAATGAAACAAAAAGTCACATCTCCAGCACAAAATTCAGAGTGATTCTCTAAATATATCAGTATTTAAACATACTGTAGGATGCAGCTTTTACTGCCTTGGAGAATATTAAAAGGGAGTCGGAATGAGAATTGGTGGTGAAGAGCCAACCATTCATACTTTATATTCATGACAATAATTAACGTTAACTTAAAGAATAGCAAGTAAAATGTACACACGCTTACACTGATAGGTTTGAAATCAGGGCCGTGCCTAGGGTCTCCGGCGCCCCCTGCAGTTGGCCTCTCCGGCGCCCCCCCCCCCCGAAAACGAGCGCTACACTACCCGCGCTCTTCTCCCCAGATCCTTTTTTTTTTTGTTTAAATTTACCTCTCCGGCACTTGCAGCGTAGGCAGCGTTAGTGAGAAGGAGGCGGCGCTCCCCCGCCCCAGTTGGCCTCTCCGGCGCCCCCCCCAAAAACGAGCGCTACACTACCCGCGCTCTTCTCCCCAGATCCTTTTTTTTTTGTTTAAATTTACCTCTCCGGCACTTGCAGCGTAGGCAGCGTTAGTGAGAAGGAGGCGGCGCTCCCCCGCCCCGACGTGTCTTGCCTTCGCTGTGTCCCGCCTTCTTCTGACGTCAGAAATGACGTCAGAAGAAGGCGGAACCGAGCGAAGGGAAGACACGTCGGGGCGGCCGGGGGAGCGCCGCCTCCTTCTCACTTACGCTGCCGCGCGCCGGAGAGGTAAATTTAAACAAAAAAAAAAAGGATCTGGGGAGAAGAGGGCGAGGTAAGCATGGTGCGGCGGGGCGCCCCCCAGAGGATGGCGCCCTCCTGCCATGCTTACCTCGCTTACCGCATCGGCACGGCCCTGTTTGAAATGATATCCAAGGTTCTGTGTCCACTGGGATTTCAAAGCTCCTGGAAAGGAACATGCTTTTCTGGCTTTTATTTTCTCAAGTCAGCGAGGAAGCACCTGCGCCCCTAGCCTCAACTTGAGAATCTAACACGTGTTGTCTGCAGTACACCTGAACACGATCATTGTTTTCTAGTTCCAGTATTTAGGCTCATGCATACTAACCTAATTGGGTCCAGTGTTCAGCTGGACTTCTCCAAGGAGACCAGTCATTCTACGATCAGGTCAGAGAGGGGTTTTCAGAAAAGAAGGACAGTGTCTGAAATTATGACTTAAGTATCTATAGCTCTATATTTTACAAACCCAATTTCTAAACTATTTATGTGGAAACAAATTTAAAAAGTAGTCAATCCAAATGGGAGGAATACCAGATGGCCTATTATTGATAACGCCTAAGATATTGTAACGTGTAAAACTTGATAGAGGACTGTATTTAGGAGAACTGTAGTGTTTCAAATCTGGTTTTGTATAATTTTGAAAAATGTATAAATAAAACATTCAAAAGAAAAAAAAAAGTTGTCAATCCGTTTCTTATGTGTCAGTGTAGGATCTGGACTATCATTAGATTTCTCACTTTCCATTTCCAGCGTTTGCAATAACCGTGGATTGACATTTCTGTACCAAAGAGGAAAGAGCATGTAAAGAGTGTGCTCAGCTGGATGAGAATGGCAGCCATGTTCAGAAGCATTCTTCACACCTAAAACCAGGGGCGGACTGACCGGGCAGTGCCTGGGGGCCCAGAGGCTCTAGGGCTCTGCCCGGATGCCTGCCACATACTACAGCCCTCCCCGGTCTTACCTTTAAAGGCACACTGCTGGCTGGTGATCTAGTGGCCTCTGGTGGGGTGAGAGGCATGTTTTTTTTTTTGTTACATTTGTACCCCGCGCTTTCCCACTCATGGCAGTTCCCCAGGACCAAAGTCCACCACCCTAACCACTAGGCCACTTCTCCAGCTGCCCCAGTTCTTTCTTGCTCGTTATGCTGCTGCTATTCCCCCATGCCCAGCATCGCCGTACTTTAAAAATGGTGTCCGCGACGAGACCTGTGAGACTACAGTGGAAGTATCGGCTGCCATTTTGAAAACTCTGCAGTACCAGCAGGCAGGGTAATAGTGGCAGCACAGCGGGCAGGAAAGAACATGCTTGCCACCCCCCCCAACCCCACAGAGACCACTAGACCACCAGGGCCCTTCAGGTAGGACCGGGGCAGCTGGGGCGTCAGCTGCGGTGGTAGTGGGGCAGGGGGGGCCCAGGCCACTCTCAGTCCGCCCCTGCCTAAAACCTGGATAAGACCACTTTTCTCTAAGCTACACCCACTGCAGGCCAGCTGGTCCCAATATGCTACACACATTCCTTTCATGTTAAGCAACTCATTCTCTGCCTATTGCAAACATCTTAGGGCACCCCCAAAAATGTGTTAATAAAAATTAGGTTACCTGAAGTAGGGCATTGTGTTTGCACCAGAAAGCTGACAAATCTCATCTTTTCATTTTTAATGATCCTAAAATAATCAGTGCTACCCTTGCCTGGTGATTTTTATAAGTCCTGATGAGAGATGTGGCTATTAACGTACCTGTAACAGCAGTGGGTTCTGGTTGCTGTTTGTAAGGTTTTGTGCATTGCTTCTGTGGTTTGTGTTTTTATCAGTTTAAGGATGGCGCAGTTTTTTTGATTGCTATACATCGGATTGCGGGGGACTGAATCGTCGGATTTCAGTTTCTGCCTTCATTTTGGTTCCTGTCTTTGTGCATACAGGCAGGCTGAAGTTTCAAATTAAATACCATAGGCAATTATTCAGACTTCAGATATCTTTTTTTTTTTTTTTTTTTTTTTACTTTGGCCCCATCTTCCCTCCTGAGAACCTGGATCTGTGTACACTCTATTCACTTCATTACTTTGTTTGGGACTTGATGTTTATGTATTTGCTGTATTAATTTATTTATTTGAATTAGCTCACATTTTTTTTTCAGTAGGAGCTCAAGGTGAGTTACATTCAGGTACAGTAGACATTTTCCTGTCCCTGGAAGGCTCATAATCTAAGGGGTCCTTTTACTAAGCCACAGCAAAAAGTGGCCTGCGGCAGTGTGGGCCAGGGGCGTAGTTATGGGGGGCCCCTGCAAATTTCATCCGGGCCCCTGGTTTGGCTGGCGGGGTCCTCAACCCCCCCACCCGAAGCCTTGTTCAGCGCAGTCTCCAGCGCAGCCGTGTTTGCTGCCTGCCCCCTGCTCTTTCTTCTTGCTCCTCTTGTGCACGCTGACGCTGAGCAGGGGGCAGGCAGCAAACACGGCTGCGCTGGAGACTGCGCTGAAGAAGGCTTGAGCTGGTGAGGATTGGGGACTCCCGCCAGCAAAGGTATTTGTTTGTGAGAAGGCGAGGCATGGCGGTGAGGGGGCGGCAGGGTGGCACTCAAAATGTGCCCCCAACCTCAGGCTCTGGCCCCCTCCCAGCATGGTGTGGGTGAGTGTTTTTTCACCGTGTCTGGGGAAAAGGACTTTTTTTCAACGGGCCAGGAAAAGGGCCTGCGGTAAAATTGAAACCAGAGCGCCTATTTATGGCCTGAGCCCTTAACGCCACCCATTGATCTAGAAGTAAGGGCTCAAGTGTTACACGTGCAGTGACCAATCGGCGCACACCAACTGGCGATTAACGCCGGAAACGCCATAATTTGTCCCAGCAGTATAGGCATGCACCAAATCCAAAATGACCGCCGGGGGGGAGGGGGGACGGGGACAGTAGCCTGGCGGCAGTCTCATTTCGGTATGCGCTGCACACGCATAGAGCCTACCACACCTTTGGAAAAGGGCTCCTAAGTAGCTGGCTTTGCTGGTTGCCCGCCTGGTCCTCTAACCTCTAGGCTACTCTTTTATCATACTGGACTGAGCCATTCCCATCAGGATCTATTTTGTGTAATCCTGGGTAGAAGCTTAAAACTAGTGCCTTCTTTAGTGCATCCAACATTACGCACCCTAGGCAAATACTCTTGTGCCTCTGCTGGTTACACACTTACCTAATATCCTTGCACTGGTCCTGCCTCCAATCTCCTCCTGCTCTCACCTTTTTCACAATCGCCATATCTTTCTGGGACCTCTAGGGCGGCGACAGCAATGGCAATAACAAAGAAGAGTGGTGCGGGTGTCTCGGAACCCCTGTTGCTGCACTCAAAGTCCGGCTGGTCCTGCCCCCCTCTGACACAGACTTCCTATTTGCATCAGGGTGAGACTGGCTGGAGTGCAAAAGGTGACCCTGTTATAACCACTGGGGCCCTTAAAATATTGTGGGAGCTGTAAAACACGATAGTGCTTATTTTAGTGTGCTCGTTGTTCCCCGCACTAGAGTCTCTGAGTATTCTGTGCTCAGTAATGCAGTCACTAGTCTGGAGCTAATTGCTTCCGAGCTTCAGGGCCAGTGTGTTTGATATTTCAGTTGCACCAAGTCACACATTTGCCTTTAATCTTGGACACAATGCAGTCAGCTACACTTGAATGAACGGCACTCTAGGGCAATGTGTTTCTTTTTTACGGGTATAATCGAAAGCAATGAGAAATTTTTATTTTTGCTTCTTAAGAATTATGCATTTTGGAGATACCTTTAAAAAAAGCATTTTCACAGGTAATGCAGGATTCTCTTTGGGCAAGCATGAGCCACACATGGGTGATGTCACCAAGCTCGAAATGCATTCTTGGGAGATGGTGTTGGGAAGAGTTTAGCGATCACTTGTTAAAGTATGTGCTTATGCACATAGAATAAGTAGCGACATTTCTAAATAGCAGGTGAAAATATGCCCACATACTTTCTGTGGTGTAATTTTCAAAGGGAAAATATGCACATGTAACTTATGTGAACTTATGTGTACATCTGCTGTTCAAGTTAGATGGGCCAGAGGTGTAGCCAGACTTGGTAGTTTGCATGGGCCCTTCCACGTGCATGTGCCCCCCCCCCCCCCCAAACCAACCACACACCACAAATATCGTCCCAGAGCTATTTGTTAAGAACATAAGAGGGCTTTTTCCACCTACCCCACATCTTCTCTGGCATCTGCGCTCCTGTCTCTGAACTCTGTCCTTCCCCTATGTCGGTACAGGCGTCCTTTGGCGCCCGCAGCGGTTCACTCTCGCTGCTCGCGCCGGCCCTACAGGCTTCCATCTGCCATGTCCCATCCTCGCTGATGTCATTGCCTGTTTCCTGTCTGGCGGAACGCAGCAGATGGAAGCCTACGGGGCCAGTGCAAGCAGCGAGAATGAATCGCTGCAGGCGCCAAGGACACCTGTACTGACACCGAGGAGGGAAGGTGGTTCAGAGACCGGAGTGCAGATGCTGGGACGCCGGGGAGAAGGGGAAGAGAACAGTGTGGCGCTGCAGCTCCACCCAGGCCCACCCGCAGCTACGCCACTGAGATGGACTGTTATAAAGCTACCCTCTCTATAACCACAATGAACTGAGAGATTCCGACAGCTAAACCGATGCTTCTTCAGGTGCTAAGAACGACTGGACATTGCTATTATGCCTTTGTCTGATGTACAGTATTATATGTTTGTATCATGCAAAAAAAACAGCACAAAGGGCCTTTAAAAACAAAAGGGAACACAGTTTTTGCATTAAAAAAAAAATCCTTTAATAGTGAACTTTGATTGAAGAAAGACCCGACACGGGCCGTGTTTCGGTGCTACCACTCACGCTGCTGCCATGTGAGCTTCGCACTACATTTTATCCGGAGGAATATATCACACAAAATTTTGGAAAGCATCAGCCTTTTGAAATTAGTCTATTGAAGCCTCCTTGGTCATTGGTGTGACCCCTGACGCAGGTGCGGTAGCACCGAAACACGGCCCGTGTCGGGTCTTTCTTCAATCAAAGTTCACTATTAAAGGATTTTTTAAAATGCAAAAACTGTGTTCCCTTTTGTTTTTAAAGGCCCTTTGTGCTGTTTTTTTTTTTTTTGCTTGGTCTTCTTTTTCTGTACTGTGCACACACAGAGAAATTTGTGCCTACCTGAAACAATTTTTCCCCATGTGCGACACTGGAAAACATCAAGTTTGCTCTGTTAACTAGGTTTTTACTATATATATATGTAAGGAAACTATTATAGCACTGGACAGCAGTTAACCAGCTCCTTAAATGCAGGATTCTATATACTACGATACTGAGACGGAATTTGTTTTTCAGGACTAATAAATCACTAAAACCATCCAAGTGGACCATCTACCAACCAGAAGAAATGATCTGCTATGTAATTTTTAAAGAACTTTTGAACAAGTTTCATCTACGGGGAAATGGCACACTGCAGTTAAGTGGTTTGAATTATTTAAAGGGTAGCAAGAGGTTTTTAACAAACAACGATTTGATTTTTATCACCTTAAATACGTTAGTAAATAGTCATCTCTTTCTTTGCGTGTCTGTTGAAATCTGTACATTAAGAGGCTCGTTTCAAAGCACATAAGTCTTAGAAAGTTACATATGTTACTATGAAACTCTGCGAGTCTATGTGCTTTGAAAATGAGCGTCTTAAGTCTCCAGTGCATTACCTATCGTTTCATTTTCTTATTTTTTTTTCAGTATTTTTCATCGTATTTACTTTTTTCCCTACTAGTAAACACTGCATGTGATAAAATATAAGCAGTGGAAAAATATATATTCATAACACATATTTTTTCCATATATATATATATAATATATTTTGGATACAATCAGTGTACGTATCCTTAGTGCATTCAGGTAAAACGATCTCTCCAGTCACAGTGGGTAATATTTAGACGTGAATACTCTATTCCACAGCACTTTCAGCTGACAAAGTTACTAAGATCATCTGAAAGGCATCCTTGTATTAAAGGTTATCCACTTCTTCACTGCTTTCTCTGGCCTGATCTACCAATGTGCCATTACTGAGTAACAAACGGCCAGTGTACTAAGGAGCACAGCAATTCACAGAGACCCCGTTCGTTCTATACAGCTGCACACCTCAATTATTTTGGGATGGATAAAGCCAAAATGGCCAATTAGACTGAGCAGTTTGTGTACTGACACTTCTGCACTGAGATGGATGGGGCAGTATGTGGCTGTGTCATGTGAAAAATCCCCCACCTCCCTCCTCCAAGACATGCTTGCAACAGTTCCTGTTGGGTGGGGGGTCACTGGCCAAGACATCTTTGTCTGTCTTTTTTCCCTTCTAAAGAGAGGTAGAGTGATTTCCAGTAGCATCATGTTCCAGTCTTATTCACAGTTCAGTTCTAATCATCATCTTTAGCATAGAGTTGTAATTATTATTATTTTATATAAATATTAAAAGTGCATGTAAAGTCGACTGAAAACAAATTGTATATTTTGCCAAAAAAATACCTCCAACACATCACACAAAATCTAAACACACAGGTACCTATGCACACTCGTACTCATGCACACTCACACGCTGTATTTCTTCTGTACATATCTGTATATGATAACGTGACGTTCGGATCCAGTGGCGTGTGACTGTGGCTGTTTCCGCTTTCATACATTTGTTTTGCTCTCTGAGGTCTCTTAATTTTTAATCTCCAAGATTGATGGATTGTGGTCCAGGATTGCTAGAATAATCTTGTCCATGTACTGGCGAAGTCGGTAGTTTATCTCTTCCTGTTCTTTAAGGGCTTCCATGAGCTAAAAACATACACAAGCAGAGGCTGAATGAAGATCAAATATTCATAATAAACCCACCAACGATGGCCCTGGGGGGACACTGTTCCCGCTAAGCTGAGCGAAAGTCCTCCAACTGCATTGCTACCAGCAGGGGGTGGTGCTTCAATATTGTGTTCAATCTCTAGGGACAGGCAGGTTCCCTGGAGTCCTGCAGAACTTGACTGCCCCAAACTAGCGAAAGTGATAGTGAAACAGCACCCCCTAATGGCAGGACTGTACATGGAGGACTCTCACTCAGCTTAGAGGGAACAGTGCCTGGGGAGCCTCAACTATTAGGAGTCAGATGTATAGGGGGTAATTTGATAACACAGGTGCTAAAATTTATTTACCGATTATGCACATAAAGATATCTCCCCAATACTCAGCGCTATTTAACCGGCTAGAACAGCTGTTAACCGGTTAAATAGTGCCTAACCGGCTATCCGCTGATATTCAGCAGGGAATAACAGGCTATCCCCGTTTAGTAGATAGTAGATAGCTGGTTATATTGCCCGATATAACCAGCTATCCACCTATTTTTAAAGCCGGTTTAGCGGCCATATCCACGTGAAAAGGCGGGATATCCTTTTCTGGTTTAAAAATAAACTGGCTAAATTTTAATATTGACTTAGCTAGTATCTTTAAACTGGTGAAAAACAAACCGGATATTCAATGCCGGTCATCAGAAACGGCTCGGCATTTAATACCCAGGCTCAGCGCCTACTGTGGTCTGAATATCAGCATTTAGGCATGAATATGAGCACATATACACACAACTACCAAAATTCACCTAAGCGCTATTCTGTAAATACATGTACTTACATACAGGGGCAGAGCTAGACTTCGGCGGGAGGGGGGTCCAGAGCCCGAGGTGAGGGGGCACATTTTAGCCCACAGGTGCCACCGACCCCTCCCCCCATTGCTGACCCCCCCCGCCGCCACCACCAACTTTGCCGCCCCTCCCTGCCGCCAACCTTCTCGACTCCCCCTCCTGCCGCCAACCCGCCGTCGCCTACCTTTGCTGGCGGGGGACCCCAACCCCCGCTAGCCAAGGTCCTCTTCTTCCCGCAAAAGGCTTCCTTCTGTTTCTGATGTCCTGCACGTTGTACGTGCAGGACGTCAGAAACAGAAGCCAGCAAAGACAGGCGACGGCGAGAGGGGGGGTTCGACAGGGTCGTCGGTAGGGAAGGTCCAGGGCCAAATCTACGGGGGCCCAGGCTCCCCCTGGCCCCACATAGCTACGCCACTGCTTACATAGCATGTATTTGCAATGGGGGAGGGGGTGTATTCACATGGACAGAGATTGAGCGGGATTCTCATGCATAACATAGAATATTATAAGTAACTCATGTATCTGCTGCAATAAGGTGCCTAACCTTTAACCGCATATAATATCTGGTTATGCTAGTGCTTCTATAATGGAAAGGAGGTGGGAGTAACTAGTGAAGTAATTACATTTGCCAGCGACACAAAGTTATTCAAAGTTGTTAAATTGCGAGAAGGTTGTGAAAAATTACAAGAGAACCTTACGAGACTGGGAGACTGAGCATCCAAATGGCAGATGACATTTAATGTGAACAAGTGCAAAGTGATGCATGAGGGAAAGAGGAACCCGAACTATAGTTACATGATACAAGGTTCCACATTAGGAATCACCGACCAGGAAAGGGATCTAGGTGTCATCGTTAATGATACGTTGAAACCCTCTGCTCAGTGTGCGGCGGCAGCTAAGAAAGCAAATAGAACGTTAGGTATTATTAGGAAAGGAATGGAAAACAAAAATGAGGATGTTGTAATGCCTTTGTATCGCTCCATGGTGCGACCGCACCTCGAATATTCAATTCTGGTCGCCGAATCTCAAAAAAGATATAGTGGAATTAGAAAAGGTGCAGAGAAGGGCGACGAAAATGATAGCAGGGATGGGACGACTTCCCTATGAGGAAAGGCTAAAGCGGCTAGGGCTCTTCAGCTTGGAGAAAAGACGGCTGAGGGGAGATATGATAGAGGTTGTTGGTGCCGTAGGCAAGCAACTATGAGGCCCTAGGTAAAGGCAGTATCTTTCAATCTTAGTCAAGTCAATGACACAAAAAATTATGACAGACGTTTTCACAGCATTAAGGAGCCATTCTAGTGAAGCCTGCGATCAGGTGACAGCGCTGTAAAAGATTAGTCACTTACTGACTAACCTCTACTAAAGCACTACTAGAGGTACTCAGAACATAAGAGACAGACCCTGTCCCGTGGAGCTTATTACAGACAAAGCAATCAGGAGACGGAAGGAAGTAGCTTGATTCCTTTTTCCTGTGGTGGTTTCTTAGCCCACTCCTCTGCTCCGCTCCCAGCCCGCGGTGGTCGGTGGACACTCGTCCTATCTAGTTTTTCAGCGGTTATTAGAAGTTATTCGTTATTGCTGATATTTAGCAGTGGTACTCGGAGAGCTAGCAAGGCAGGGTAAGACAGCTTTTTATCCAGCCTCTCTCACCCGGAAAGTTATCTGCGAATTGGCGTGAAACATGGTGGTTCCTGGATAGCGTCTGGCTCCACATTTGCTCCACTCCTGGACCTCCTTGGCATAGGTGCCGACTCTGTGGCTGCTCAAGCACCCCCAATAATTTGGGGCAGTGGCATAAAGTGCCTGTGTTTAGTCACTATTGGCTGCCCTCCTGCTCCCTGCACCCCGTCCCGCTCCCTGCCCTGCATCGCTTTCCTTCAATTTTCTGGGCCATCGGCAGAGTCAGTGAGGTAAACACGCTGCCTTCGGTGGCCCGGAAGCTTTCCCTCTGCTACAGTTTCCTGTCCCGCATAGGAGAACGCTGCAACACAGGGAGAGCTTCCGGGGCCGCCGAAGGCAGTGTGCTTTCCTCACTGACGCCGCTGGCGGCCCGGAAAATTGAAGGGCAGCAGTACATGGAGCCAGAACAGGTGACGTTAAAAAGCTGCAATTAGGTAAGTCTACTTTTCCCTCTCCTCCGTGCGGCTGTCGGTCATCCCCGTTCACACAAAACAAAGCGAGCGAACATACGAGCTGCTCTATCCACATTCTTCTTTATTGTTGGTAACATTTTTATTTGATCTCGCTCATTTTTTTCAAACATGCTGACGTTGCAGCATATGGATGTACACAGGGGAAGTATTGAGTAATTAAATTCTAAATTGTAAATCATTGTGTCATTTGAAGGGGCTGGTTATAGGGATTCTCTGTATTATTACAGAGATGTTTTCACCTAGTAAAGGGCCACCAAAACAAATACCATGAGAATCAGGCTTATTTATAACTACAATTTTAAAAAAATACAAAAAATTAATTAGGTTGAGACCTGGGAGCAGTTAACGTCTTTTTTTTATTCCTGTGGCTGCATCAAAAGAAAAAAGATGGCATGGGGAAACTTGCTCCTTTTTGTTTTGTGGAATGCAGTGGTTAATATAAAAATGCACTTGCCTTTTTTACTACTACTATTTCACAGAGAGGTATTGAATAATGAGGTAGGGGCTTCCTTCATGCAGAAGTTCTGTCCAGAGGCAGTCTAAATGTGCCAACATTGTCCAGTTCAGCACACTCTTAGCCACCAAGTTCATACAAAGTTAATTATGCTCAGTGGAAAATAAATCTGTTGGCTCAGGCTGCCTGCTATGTGAATATTCCATTACTAGTAAAAAAAGCCCCGTTTCTGATGCAAATAAAACGGGGGCTAGCAAGGTTTTCTTCTGTGTGCATGTGGGAGTGTGTGTGTCCCTGCCCTCTGCCCTCTCTCCCTTCCCCTGTGCTGTCTGTTCTCTCTGTCCCCTCCCCCCTCGGACTCCAGTCCCTCAGTGTTTCCTGCTGTGCTGTGTTTATGTTACAGAGATAGTAAGGGTTTCTGCCCTCTCTCCCCTCCCCCCTCTGAGTCCTTCACTGTTACAGAGAGAGCGATTTGATTTCGTGCTTTGCTGTGTTTTCCTTCACTGTTTGTGTTACAGAGAGAGCGAGGGCGGGGCAGACACTCATGGGGAAACCGGATATCTCTCCCCCTTCACACTTCCGGCTGGAGGCTTCATTTAGAACGTTGGTGGTGCCTTTTATATATAGAGATTATTGCTACCAAGTATTACATATTAAGGGCATTTACTTTACACTTTGTTTTAATTCATTTCTCCAGTCCTTACTTGCACATGGTTTTGCTTTATAAATCCAAGGTTGAATCCTGAGGGTGGTTGAACAATTAGGTATAAACTATGTTTATTTTTAATTAATTAATTGGAATATGTCAGTTTTTGGAAATGCACATCTCTGATGTTTTCCATTTTAGTTGGTTTCTTGAGGTTTCTAGTTCAGTTCCTTTGCCTTCATACTGATCTCTGGTCCCTTGTGATATATTTGTTGTGTCATGTGTTTTTCCATGTATGACCACAGTGTGCTATTCTGAATAGAGATCTTGTTTTTTTTTTTTCCATTAGGTAGTGTATTGGTGTTTTAGGGTCCAGTGTAATATTTACACTGCTGCCTTTTCACATATGAGGTTGTAACTCTTCGTGTCCTGGCAGTTAGTGCTATTATGGTATGGTAATGTTCTGGGTGTGTCTTTGCCCACGTTGGTATATACTGTTAAAGATGTCTTAACAAGATGTGGTTTGGATTTTAAACGTTCAGGAGACAATGCTTTGATTGTGTAGTAATGTCTCAGGAATAAGGAATGGTATTGCAAGCTAAAGTTCAGGAAATGAAGCCTCGTGTTATCTGTGAATGCAATCTAGGACTATTTCTTTTTTTGGTGCTGGCAGCCAGAGGGAGAATATTGGGTTATGTTCAGCACACCCAATCATTTTGAAAAGTTGGCTCCTATACTCCCTAGCACTACCGGATACTGGCGTGACAGGATACTCAGTGGCACTATCTGGTTAATTGCTGATGAATAGTTAGCCAGGAGCCCGTCAGCAGGAGTTAACTGGGTAGGAAATATTCTGAGCATCAGGAAAGGCATAGGCAAACTTACAGTGAGAACGTAATAATAATAATAATTTAATAATTTTTGAAGCAGATCCGTTACCTCATCCCTTGACGCAGAGTCGATTTCTGCAGCTAGAGACTGTGCCTTTGTCTGTGTGGCAAAAAGATTCTTTGCTTCATAAAGGCTAAGACTTAGGATCTGTCCATTGAGGTCATCATTTTGGTCTCGAAGTTTCTGATTCTCCTGTTAAAACACCACAAAAATCTCATGTAACTGTTGCCTATCTTTCCAAGTCTGCAGGGACATGTTATCCTCCCCCAAAAAACTTTTGCCATACTGTAGCATACAAAATATACTGAAAGATTCTTGATATTGTCATTTTGTGCCATCCTGGTTATCCATTATAACAATCTACTTTCTTTTCTTGGGATTGACCATGCCGCCTCTGTGGTGCTTTTGACCCCAACTTCATCAAAGAAGAGACTCAAACTCATGGTTCCTTAGGCCACGGAACTAGAGGTTGACTACATTTGGCCTTGTTTTGGTTTCAGACGAAAATGCTGGTGCATTTTCAGCCAAAACAAACTTTTTGTGCATTATCCTGTAGTTGCTCTCCTCCTCCTCAAAACCAAAGGAGCTCATACTTGCCCGGACCCACCTGTGGGCATCCCTCCCAGACCCATCTTACCATCCTGGTGGTCTAGTGGCTATTGTTTTCAGAATCAAAATGGCAGCCATGACTTCCAGCGGCAGTCTCATGAGATTGCTGTTGGAGGCAATAGCAGCCATTTTGAGACTGGAGCTGGCATGGGCAGGACAAATTGGGTAGCGGTGCAGGAGAGAGGGAGTGAGGGGCTGCTTCCTTTCAGGAGCAGATTGGGCAGCCAAAACCGAAAAACAGTTTTGTCACCCTCTACACAGCACTGTGGCATGAGCCAGGAAGCCTGGCCCTATTTAATTCAATTTTAAAGCACCCATCAAG
Source organism: Microcaecilia unicolor (assembly GCF_901765095.1). Lineage (NCBI taxonomy): Eukaryota > Metazoa > Chordata > Amphibia > Gymnophiona > Siphonopidae > Microcaecilia > Microcaecilia unicolor. The sequence goes on along the minus strand of NC_044036.1, from coordinate 326,223,658 downwards.
TCACCATATTTCAGGCCAGCGATGAGAGCGCTTCAATCTTAAACTGCGCCTGTAAAATGGATCTTTATCAGCCTCCTTATATGGACCCGAGCCAGGTTTTGTCTGGAGACAAAGACCCTTAAATAGGTTATGGGTACGCTCGAGAATAAATAATCCCTTACCAGTTTCAGCCGCTTGATTTCCTGCTCCAGTTCCATTTCTCTCGTCCTCGCATTAAACTCGCTCACAGTGGAGCACGAGCTCCTTCCCCGCCCGGGGCGTTCACAGTCCAACTTAAATAACTGCAGATGTTCCAACTCCTTTCGTAAATCCTCGATAAGCTATTGAGAAATGGGAAAATTAATGTATAGTCACCACTGGGATACTCAAGTGGGCCAAGAAAACATCCTGCTTATTCCATTTCCAAATGTACAACAGGCTTTGCACATTGCAAATGCTTTATAACGTTTAAGGATAGATTCTCAAAAGGTCACCGACATTTAGGTGCTGGGATGATGCTCGCTAAGTGCGAATTCTATAACGCCAGTTGTGCGCGCAACTGCCGTTATATAATACATTAACACCCCCCCCCCCCCCCCCAGGGGTGTGCTGGTAAATTTTTAACAACAGGCTCTTTCTCCGGATGTAGGCAGCTCTGCAGTTGGAAGGGCCAGGGGTTGCTGGGGGGGGGGGGGGGGGGAGCAATACTTGCCTCTCTCTCCTTCCTCCCTTCGTACGGGCACGCTAGGCATACCTTTGCTGGCAGCCAATAAATGGACTGCCACCACTCCCAACGTCTTGCTCTGAGCAGCATGCTGGAGAAGTCCCAGCCTGCTGCTCAGAGCTGAAACAAGGAGCGGGGAGCAGCAGTAGTCTATTTACTTGGCTGGCAAGGCTCAGCATCCCCACAAGCAAAGTAAAAGAGAATTCAGCAGGGGGCCCAAGCCCACATTTTGGGAGCCAGTTGTTAAAGTAGCCATGGAGGGCCCTACTTTAACAACCGGCTCCCAAAATTCTTAAAAACTTAACAACCGGCTCTTGCGAGCCTGTGAGAGCCTGCTCCAGCACACCACTGCCCCCCCCCCCCCTTTTAGAAAGGCGCGCTAGCAGCTGCGTGTGGTAATATTGACACAGCCCCTTCAAAGTGAATAGGCTGTGTCGGTATTGCCGTTAGCTTTGTAAAAAAAAGGGGGGGAGGGGAAGTCTGCATTTACGTGCCTAACTTTATGTGGGGGACTTATGCCAGCTCAATGGCTGGTGGAAATGCTCATGCCTAAATATAGGTAGTTAGGCACATACCCCCCCCCCCCCCCCCCCCCCCCAATATTCAGCGCTATGGCTCCTGGCCGCTTAAATAACACTTAACTGGCTATCCACTAATATTCAGTGCATTGCCGGCTAAATAATGCCACCGAAATAGCAGGTCTATCTTAGGCTACTATGGACTAGATTCTCTATATCACACCTAAAAAAAAAAAAAATAGTGCACAAATGAAATTAATCATTATTTTATTGGATCGGTAGGGTATGTCTGTTCAAAAAGGCATACCCTACCGACCCAACTTAAATGCCTGTACCCTGCAACACAACGAAACCAAAGCTCGTAATGGACATATAATAACTCTTCCTCTCTACGATTCCCTAATGTGTCTGTTACACATGAACCTTATTCTACCACAACATTACTGTATTTGTTCATACCGGAATTGGCGAACGCCTTTACGGTATTATGTAAGCCACAATGAGCCTGCACATAGGTGGGAAAATGTGGGATACAAATGTAACAAATAATAATAATAATAATTTATAGAATAATTCTAAAATTTCCATACGGAATATAAAATACGCCAAGCGCTGATACATGCGACTAAATTTAGTCACGGGCAATTAAGCCAAGTAAAACTATTATGCACGGAACAGGTGTATTCTGTAACAACGCGTATAGATTTTAGAAACGCCCATGACCCACCCATTCCATGCCCGTGGCCACGCCCACTTTCAACTAGGCGACTTTGAATTTACGTGCACCACGTTACAGAACGCAACTTGGAGTGCCGTTTATAGAATAGCACTGAGCGCTCATTTTTTTTGTCATCCAAATTTCGGCGACATTTACCGAGTCTAGACCTTTTTGACAAGCTTTTGAAGGTATAGCTTTCTTCAGGCCAGTTATAAGCGAAAGAGGTCAAAATCAAAATATTTATAGTGAATGAAAAGCATTCCAATGACAGACTCGAGGGAGAGGAAGGGGTGGGGGGGGAGAGGAATAAAACAGGGGAGGTGGATGAGTAATCAGAAAACAACAAAGCGGTGTGATTTTATGGTTTATCATATAACTAGTAAAAAAGGCCCGTTTCTGACACAAATGAAACGGGCGCTAGCAAGGTTTTCCTCGGAGTGTGTATGTTTGAGAGAGCGTATGTGAGAGTGACTGTGTATGAGAGAGAGAGTGAATGTGCGTGTGAGAGAGAGTGAGTGAGTCTGAGTGCGAGTGTGTCTGTGAGAGAGAGAGTGTGTGTGTGAGAATGAGAGTGTGTGCAAGTGCGTTTGTGAGAGAGAGAGAGAGAGTGTGTTTCACACAGATACAGTGTGTGTGAGGGAGAGAGAGTGTGTGAGACACAAGACTCTCTGTGAGACTGAGTGTATGAGACCAAGAGAGTGTGTGAGTGACTGTGTGACACAGTGTGAGACATAGTGTGCGAGAGACAGTGTGTGAGAGTGAGAGAGAGAAAGACATTGACTGTGAGAGAGAGAGAGTGTGTGTGTGACAGATACCTCCCCCCCTCTCTGGTGTCAGGCCCCCCCTCCCTCCCTCTCTCTGGTGTCTGAGCGTTACTGTGCAGGACGCTGAGCTCTGGCTGTGCTTCAAGGAACTGACCAATCCTATTTAATAGAATGCACCTTCAACATTCTGAAGCCGAGAAACCTCGTGTGGTTGGTCACTTCTGCTTGTGACGAACCCGGAAGTACGTGATGTCAATTCAGGAGATGGATACAGAGAGCAGGAATGCCTCAGCCATGCAGTCAGCTTCAGAATGTTGGAGGTGCGTTTTATTATATAGGATATGGAACCCATAACCTTGTTAAGTCTTATCTGGTGAGTGTCAAAATATTTTTTAGCCTACCATCCCGATCTGCATCAAATGGATTCACTGTATACAACAATGGAATCAACTGACCAAAGGGAGTTGGTTGCATGTTGCTCGTGCGTATGTTGTACAGCAGATGTTAGAGGAGATTGTTGGGAAATTTTGCCTATTTCCGGCAAGGAAAATATACTTCCCTTCAAAACGTCCAAAGGCACTGACCTCATGAGTAGCCTCTCTCTCCTTTTGAAAATGTTGTCGATTCTGCCTCAGTTTGTCCATCATCTTTTTGTACAAATCCATCTCGTCCTTCAGCCGCAGACTGGTATCTTCCAGTTTGTCCGACATTCGTTGCCTCTCCTGGAATGAGTAAGGTAGCATCAAGGAATGCGGGCCATGTCCTTCTTATATCATTACAACCCCTCCCTCCCTTTTCCACCATGTTTTCCTTACAGTTTTCAAAGAAATAGCTCTGCAAAATTTCACCCTATGGATCTTCCAGTTTTTCTACCACTTTGGGAAGAAAGAACTTATAGCTACATTTTGGCGTAACTAATTCCAAATCTGCAAAGTTTACTTGCGTCCCTGTGGGAAAATAATTTTGTCCGACAGGGACTGCTGTGCTTCATAGCAATGATTCTCAACCCAGGCCTTGAGGTACACCTAGTCTCATCAGGTTTTCAAGATATCCATAATGACTATGCGTGAGATAGATTTACATATCAAGGAGGCAGTGCATGCAAATCTGTCTCATGCATAGTCATTATGGAGATGGTGAAAACCTGATGGGACTAGGTGTACAAGGATTGGTTTGAGAAGCACTGCCTTAGACTGCAAAATATAACGTTCCAAAAGAACAATTACTTCAGCTCTCTTCTTTCAGGCCTCTGTAAGATGCTGCACTTCTGGACATCCATCACGGTATGTGAGCTCCAACACCTTATAGAGTTTTAAGAAGGGAAAGGGAAATGGGACTTGATATACTGCCTTTCTGAGGCTTTTGCAACTACATTCAAAGCAGTTTACATATATTCAGGTACTTATTTTGTACCAGAGGCAATGGAGGGTTAAGTGACTTGCCCAGAGTCACAAGGAGCTGCAGTGGGAATTGAACTCAGTTCCCCAGGATCAAAGTCCACTGTACTAACCACTAGGCTACTCCTCCACTAGCAACATTCCATCTAGAAGCCTGCCCTTGCAGATCAGCAATGCGGCCGTGCAGGCTTCTGTTTCTGCGAGTCTGACGTCCTGCTAGTGGAATAGCAACATTCCACGTAGAATCTCCAATAGTAGCAACAGAATCTCAATAGTAGCAACATTCCGTGTAGAATTTTCAAATAGGGAAAGGGAACTGGGACTTGATATACCATCTTTCTGAGGTTTTTGCAACTACATTCAAAGCGGTTTACATATATTTAGGTACTTATTTTGTACCAGGGGCAATGGAGGGTTAAGTGACTTGCCCAGAGTCACAAGGAGCTGCAAAGGGAATTGAACTCAGTTCCCCAGGATCAAAGTCCACCGCACTAACCACTAGGCTACTTGAAATATTAAGGAATGCAGTTTATAATAAGGTGCTTTCACTATAAAATGTGAAGGGTAATTATATAAAGGGAGTGCCTATTTTTGGGTGCCAAAACATGCCTATCTGGAGCCTATTCTTTAAAGAAAAGTAAAGTGTGGAGGTGTAGCCTAATGTTTAGTGAAGTGGCCTGAGACCCTGGGGAACTGGGTTCAATTCCCTCTGCAGCTCCTTGTGAATCTGGGCAAATCACTTAACCCTCCATTGCCCCAGGTGCAAAAAAAAAACGTATTCTGTGCCCACTAGGTACAAAGAACCTTCCTGTCTATAATAAGTAAACTGCTTTGGTTGTACCACAAAAAGGCACTATATCAAGTCAATGATCCTTCTAATACTTAATAGTGTAACAGGTCGAATATACTACAATATTTTAGGCACATTCATACCAACCATACAGTTAAATAACACACCATGGAGTCCTTTTACAAAGGCGCGCCAAAAAATGGCTTGCAGTAGTGTAGGCGCGGATTTTGGGTGCGCGCCTGTAAAAAAGGCCTCTTTTTTTTTTTTTCCCGAAAATGGACGTGCGGCAAAATCAAAATTGCCACGCATCCATTTTGGGTGTTTGACACCTTACCGCCAGCTATAGACCCAGCAGTAAAGAATCTGGGCGGTAGTGACCTACCCGTGTCAAATGTCACTTGGCACGCGTCCATTGCGCATGCCAGAAAATAAAAAAATATTTTTCAGACTCTTGTAGTGGACACGCGCCAAAATTGAAATTACCGCAAGGGTCACGCGGTAACCAGGCAGTAACTCCAATTTGGCGCGCATTTGGCACACGCAGGTCCCTATGATGGTTAAAGTGTGTAATTGAGAGCTCTGCCCATGCTCCACCTAAAGCACCCATGTGAATGCCCAGTACGTGTTATCAAAGACTGGCGCAGATTTACAGAATAGCATGCAACTGGAATACGGTGCTTTACGTGCACAGGTGTCCACATATGTGCATAAAAAAAAAATAGAATTCTGGCATTGTGTGCATTCTCATTGCCTATATCTGGATCAGGGGTTCTCAACCCAGTCCTCAGGACACACCTAGCCAGTCAAGTTTTTTCGGATATCCGCTATGAATATGCATGAGATAGATTTGCTTATAGTGGAGGTAGGGCATGCAAATCTATCTCATGTATATTCATTCATACTGTACAGCGTCACTCTGTTTGATGCAAGACCAACGGCTTCCAAAGCTAACAAAAAAGTGGAGAAAAAAAGACCTCGCTATCAAAACAATGTTCACCAAACTACAGCATCAAAAAAAGCTCTACTTCAAAATATATCACAAACATATCAAACAGAGTGAGAACTGCAACACTCAGTGCTCTATGCTGATAAATCACTTTCCATTTCCAATGAAGTACAAGTACATTACAGAATTGTTATACTTCGTTGGAAATCGATTGGATGGGTGGCAGAGCTGGTGGTTGGGAGGCGGGGCTAGTGCTGGACAGACTTATACGGTCTGTGCTGGGGCTGGTGGTTGGGAGGTGGGACTAGTGCTGGGCAGACTTATACGGTCTGTGCCGGGGCTGGTGGTTGGGCGGTGGGGATAGTGCTGGGCAGACTTATATGGTCTGTACCAGAGCCGGTGGTGGGAAGCAGGGATAGTGCTGGGCAGACTTATACGGTCTGCGCCAGAGCTGGTGGTGGAAGGCGGGACTGGTAGTTGGGAGGCGGGGATAGTGCTGGGCAGACTTATAGGGTCTGTGCCAGAGCTGGTGGTTGGGAGGCGGGGTTGGTGGTTGGGAGGCGGGGACAGGGCTGGCCAGACTTATTCGTCTGTGCACTGAAGAGGACAGTACAAATAAAAAAGTAGCATATATGAATTTATCTTCTTGGGCAGACTGGATGGACCGTGCAGTTCTTTTTCTGCTGTCATCTACTATGTTTACTATGAAAGTGAATTATCAGCATAGCAGATTAAGTCCTGTTTGCAGTTCTCACTCTGTTTGATATGTTTCTGATATATTTTGAAGTGGAGTTTATTTTTTTTCTGATGCTCTAGCTTTGTTAGGGTTAGCATTTGTACGGATTTCCCCGGACATGTCCTCTTTTTGAGGGCATTTCCGGGGTGTCCGGCGGATTTTGCCTGCACGCACGTTTGTCCAGATTTCTGGACAAACTTGGGCGTGCGTGTATGCGGGCGGGCGATCAGCGCCGTGGGTCTGGTCTGGTCTCCCCTCCCCTTCCCTACCATGTTCCCTGGTGGTCTAGTGATGTCTTCGGGGCAGGAAAGAGCCCCCTCTTTCCTGCCCGGAGCGCTACCTCCCTTGTCCATCATCCTTCTCGGTTGGCTGGGGATTCAAAATGGCCGCCGAGAGTTGAAGTCTTGGGAGGCCGCTTCAACTCTCTGCGGCCATTTTGAATCCCCAGCCGAGACCGAGGAGGATGCAGGCAAGGGCAGGCAGCGCTCCGGGCAGGAAAGAGGGGGCTCTTTCCTGCCCTGAAGATGTCACTAGACCACCAGGGCTAGATAGTAAGTGAGGGGGGGCGGGGACGGGGTATGGCTGTGATGGGGCGGGGCAGGGGGCGTGACACGTGTCCTCTTTTTCAGAGGACACAAAATGGTAACCCTAAGCTTTGTGAACATTCTTTCGATAGCTCAGGTCTTATTTTCTCCACTTTTTTGTTAGCTTTGGAGGGCGTTTCTTTGGGTCTTGCATCAAACAGAGTGACGCTCTATAGTTGGTATACAGAAAAAACTGAAGTGAGTTTTCTTATTAATGCTTCTAGCTCATGTTGATAGTAGGTCCTTATAGAATTACCCATAGTGCTCTGCAGTATAGAAAAGAGGGCTGTGGGTCAATCAGGGACAGATTAGACTTGATGGACGTCTGGTCTTTTTTCAAGATAAACCAGCTGTGTAACAAGAGACTCTGGCCGAGGCACTTCAGCAACACGTAAAACAATCGTTTTAACTGTTTCATTTATTTGTATTATTATTTTTCCTTTGTTTTGTGGAGTGATATAATTTTAAGTTCTTATTTTCTATTCTCATGTCTACTTTACCTATCTTATCGGATTAATAGTGTTCTTTTTTAGTCTGTAAACAATTTTTGATGTGGTGACACCAAAGGCCGTATAGTAAGTTCGCAGTAAACAACAAACAATTTGTTTTTCAGAATGATTAGAAACTGAAATTTTTTTTGGTTATTAGATCAGACAAATAATCTAACTCAGCCTTTAGACCACAATGTTACACCTGAATTTTCACCAGCCTGGTGGTTTAATTTTGACATGCTTCTGATTAGCAAAACTGTGAAGATGTGGGTACTGACCTGTAAGTTTGCGATATTTATTTATTCTTTAACTTGAAACTTTTTATTATTTTTTTTTAAAGCAGATTTGTAGGCTGCAAGCAGTTCAGAATACTGCAGCAAAATTAGTAGTAAGTGGTATAAGATTTGACCATGTGACCCCTTACTTGATATGGCTACACTGGCTCCCTGTAGGAGCTAGAATTGAGTTTAAGGTTTTGCTTTTTGTTTTTAAAATTCTTTCTGGTTTTAGCCCTTGTTATTTGACTGATTTGGTTAAACTTTATATTTTGTGTTCAATGGTGAAAATAAACCTGGCTAATCAATCTAAGGCTCAACAACGAACATTAGTAGGTCCGGAGCTCTGGAATCTGCCTTCATCTTCTATTTGCAACATTAAGAATGATATGACTGACGCAGTTTAAAGACCCAGGGCCCTGTTTACTAAGCCGCGCTAGAGGCACTTTAGCGTTTTTAGTGCGAACTGTGAAGGCGCCCACATTATTCCTATGGGTGCCTACGCAGCACGCGCTAATTTTGTGCGTACGCTAAACATGCTAGCGCACCCTAGTAAACAGGGCTTGTGGTTGTTTAACAAATATTTGGTCAAGCCTAAATCACTAATTCCTCATTCTTTAGAATGATATGGTTTATAACAGCTGTTTTGATTCGTTTGATTGTTCTGATTTTTTGGTTTTATGTCCTTTTTCTGTAATCCATTCTAAACTGGTTGGTTGAGCAGAATGTAAAAGACCTGAATTAAATTAAAATTATTTATTGATTGGATTGGTGTGGTCCTTTCTGTACACAGTGTCCTATTGGGCAAAACTACTACTACTTAGCAAACCAGTGATTCGCTATGCCTTCCCCAAATACTTTGAGGCTGATTTTCAGACCGTGGGAGTTAGACCAATTAACTCTTGCGGTCTGCGCTGAGACCCGATATTCAGTGCTGGGCCGTTTCCGGTGACCGGCACCGAACATCCGGTTTATCTTTGGTTGATCAGAATTTAACCGGCTAAGCTGATATTCAGCCCTGGCTAGTTAGATTCAGACTGGCCAAAGATTTTCTAGGGTTGCATGCAGCCAAACATGGCCGCCAAATTTAGCCAGTCAGTTTAAAAAAAAAGGGGCGAATAACTGGTTATGGTTTTTCCGGAATTTAACTGGCCAGGTGCTCATCCTGGTTGGTCAAATACTGCTGAACATGGGGGGGGGGGGGGGGGGGGGGGGGGGGGGGGGGGGGGGGAAGGGGTTGTGTTTTGCTCTCAATCCAGGCCATTACCTCATCTAATTTCTCGGATTGCGACCTCAGTTTGGCCACCATGGTTATAAGCTCACAGTTTTCCTCTTCAAGTTCTTCAACCCTACGAATACAATACCAGAAAGAAAGGCACGCATGAACGATCTCGCCGTCAACAAAGAACAATAAAGTGTAAATGCAACAATGATTTTCTGGCTTTAAATTGATCAAGTACCCCTCTTGATACTCCTATAGCATCTATAGTGACAATAAAGGTACGGCACCTGTCAATCCGTAAATTAACAGGGGGGGGGGGGGGTGCCACGGAGACCCATGTGGCCAGGGGGTGCCGCAAACCGAAAAGGGTTGGGAACGCCCTGGATTAAGTGCTGCTGAAATCCCTAAATAACGCCGCGCACATGTAATTTATCCGGCTAGGAGCCAATCCTGGTGGGCTTACATCGCTTTGAATATTAACCTGACCTCCCCCCCCCCACCCCCCCCAAGCATGTTCCCCACAAATGCTTCCTCTCAATGTGGCTAACGTTCACACAAACATTTAACAGCATTGAAGCAGGGCACGTTCCAGACAGCTAAGATGCTTTACATACATCATTTTGAAAGCTGACTTCACAATGACACTCATGTTTCGCATTCGCTTCTTCACCTTTCATTTAGCAGCTCAATTTCCACACTTTTTTCCTTCTCAAGTCTGCTGTACGTTTCTCGGTGTCTCTTCATCTCATCGTCCAGGGTTTGGTCTGCTTTGGTCTCCTGGTCTTTCAGCAGCTCTTCTAGCTCATGGACTCTATAGAGGTCATTATATTTCAATAAATTATCATTTCCAGGAAGAACAGATAAAAATCTGATCAGTGCACTCAAAATTTGCAGATGAAAATTCATATTTCATTTGTGCTGTAGCGATGAGAACCACTGCTTACAGAAACAGAAATTATGATAGGCCATAAGCTCCATCTAGTCTGTCCGATTCCCAGTGGTGTACCAAGGTGGGGGCGGTCTGCCCCGGGTGCACGCCGCTGGGGGGGGGGGGGTGCCGCGCGCCTGTTGGCCGAGTCTGCTCGTTCCCTCCCTGCTGCTCCCTCTGCGCGGAACAGGTTACCTCCTGTTCCGGGGCAGAGGGAGCAGCAGGGAACGAGCGGACTCGGAGCAGACAGGCGCGCGGCACCCCCCCCCCCCCAGCAGGTAAAAATGCACTCGGGGGGGGGGGGGGGCGCATCGGCGATCCGCCCCGGGTGTCAGCCAGCCTAGGAACGCCACTGCCGATTCCATTACCAATGTGCCACCCATAATCCCCAGCTGAACTTTCGCTCTCTCTCCTCTTTTCATCATAGTTGGAAATCCTCCCTGTGCTTATTTCTAGGCTTAATTCTGTTACATTTTTCATGTTTTCAACCACCTCCACTTCCAAATCTGTATCTACCACCTGCTTTATGATATAATTTCTGACTTTGCTGTTGACTCTAGCCCACTGGAGCTTTATGCTGCGATCTTTTGTTCTGGAGCATTATTTCCTGTGAAAAAAAAAAAAAGATTTCTTTTCTTTTTTCAGAAGAAAGGCTGATCGAGAACCAGAAGACGTGGTAACATACTGACTTGCCTGATCCATTTCGGTAGACTGAAGCTCACACTCTTACTGGCGCTGAAAATACCACAAAAATACTCTCAAAAGCTCTCTAGTTAAAGACTGAACATTGTTTTTTTTTTACACCTCATTTTCAGTCAGCAAGGCACTTGTATCTGATGAGACCATGGGTGGAGTTTGGGGAAGGGCCTGGGGCACCAGTGCTGGGGGCAGGAGGGCTTGAACGGGGCACCTGTCCTTACATTACTTTCCCGTAATAGCAGCAGCTGCCAGAAATTCGGTGGGAAGGCCTGAAAACTGCACAGGCCCTGCCCCTTGCACAGGTTTCCTAGGTAACAGGAGGGGCGGGTCCAGAGCTTGTGCAGTTTATAGGGCCTGCACTGAATTGCTGTTTTCTGACGATTGAGGTTCTGTGATCAGCTACATTGGATTTGGTTCTGGTAATGAAACAGCTGGGTTTTGCCACATTTGGACTAACGCAACGTGTTGCTATTTGGATTCCCAGAGAGAGACTTCTACCATTTGCAGTTAGTCCAAATCACAGCAGCAAAACTGGTTCATGGCTAAAGGATGCTCAGTCACGTTACCCATTTCAGTAAAGTACAGGGGGTACAGTACAAAGTGCTGCTGTTACTATTTAATTAAGATTTTGCAAGGCAAGGTGCATTCTATTTGGTCTTTATGTTAAATCCCTATAGGTTGGGTTGGGTGTTGTGATCCCAGGGGGAGGGTCTGTTTAGGGTTACCATATGTCCGGATTTACCTGGACATGTCCTCTTTTTGAGGGCATGTCCGGGCAACCGGGCGGGTTTTGCCAAGCTGCCCGTTTGTCGACAAACGGGCAGATTGCTAGCCTCCCCTCCCTTACTTGTGCCCTGGTGCTTTAGTGGCCTCTTCCACCTTCGGGGCAGGAAAGAGCCCCCTCTTTGCTGCCCGGAGCGCTGCCCTGCATGCATCCTTCCTGTTCCTGATCCTCAGCGCCGATTCAAAATGGCCGCCGAGAGTTGAAGTGACCTTGCGAGACTTCAACTCTCTGCGGCCATTTTGAATCGGCGCCAATGATCAGGAACAGGAAGGATGCATGCAGGGCAGCGCTCTGGACAGGAAAGAGGGGGCTCTTTCCTGCCCCGAAGAGGTCACTAGACCACCGGGCCAGTAGTAAGGGGAGGTGGGTGACGGGGGGGGGGGGGGGGGGGGCGGGGCGTGGTGTGTGGTGGGGCAGGCATGTGTCCTCCTTTTTGGGGGACAAAATATGGTAACCCTACTGTTATCTATTCCAAGTCAAATGTTTGTTAGGAAGGTGGGACGTTGGTATGCCTTTTCAGTCCAATGTGGAATGCTCTCCCTATTCACTTACTGATGGAACAGGATCCAAGGGTGCTTTGGTGAGATTTTAAAATGTGTTTATTTAGGAAGGTGTACAGGAGGGGGGGGGGGCTGATAGGATTAGTTACTACTGTATGTGTTTGGTAGTATGTTTTAATGTCATTGTAATGTGTTGCTTTTACCTTCGTTGTACTCTGCATAGAGTGTCTTTCAGGGCTATAGTTTATAAATGTCAGTAAATAAGGGAGGAGAAAGAAAGGTGTAAGGAGAGAGAGAGAGAGAGAGAGAGAGAGAGAGAGAGAGAGATAGAGATGTTGCAAGGAGGGGCCAAGCAAGTTTTGGTTTCAGTTTCAGGCCAAAACCAGCCCAAAATCTGGATTCAGCCATGCTTCAGTTTTGGATGAAAATACCAGCGCATTTTCAGCTGAAACTGAACTCCCCCCCCCCCCCCCCCCCACCAAAAGTGCCACCCTCCCACCACTTGTAGGTCCTCCCTGGGCCTAGTTTAGAAGCTCTGGTGGTCTAATGACCACATTCAAAAAGGCTGCTGCGGGACTGTCACTGGAGGTCCCAGAAGCCATTTTGAGATTAGAGCCAAAATGGGCAGGAGTGACTGGGGATCACATCTGCCCTGACTAGGCTGTAAACAGGTGGTGGCTGTGTGTGTGTGTGGGGGGGGGGGGGGGGGGGGGGGAGGGGAGGGGCAGAAGTCCTGCTTTACAGGCCCGCCATGCGGCCTGCTTTTGGTCTGGGGGCCTGATGATTTTAGTTTCAGCAGAAACTGTGCAGATGCAAAATGGGGAGAGACAGGAAACAGGACAAGGGGTGAGAAGAAGAAAGGAGGAGAGTGCTGGGCTTCAGAGGGAAAGAGGGGGAGGCAGGACAGCGTTGGGGATGGTGAAAGGCGAGGGTGGCAACAGAAGTGTGGGGGGGGGGGGGGAGTTTGCACACCTCCACTTGCCCATCCAATCTCCCTAGCACCTGCTGCCTCAAATTAAACAATCAAACTACTTCTGTACACATAAATCTGTCTGTTAGAGGGGGGGGGCGGCATTAAAGCATGTCTAACTCTGAGCTCCCCAGATCCTGACATTCTTTTATGGCAGCGATACTTAGCTGATTTATTTCTGGGCTGCAGTTTCAGTACACTATAGAAACCATCTGCACAAATGTAACTTATCTTATCCCCATGGTAGTCCCCGTCTCCCTGGAATCCTCAGCAGGTGCAATTAGTTGGTAACGATGAAGCTGTAATCTACTTGCATGGTTTATTACCTGTGAACCAGCTGCGTGTTCTCATGTTTCAGCCTGCTCTTTACATCTACGCTTGTCAGGCTATCGTTTTCCAGCTCTGTCACTTTTTTTTCTAAAAATGTGACCTAACATACAGAAAAGGAAAACAGCGTTACACTGCAAGCATTCTTTGCCATTTGTAATGAGCGCCTAGTGGGTAGTTCTTAATTTATGTGCGCCATGTGTTGTAGTTAGCAGAGAAGGGGGGGAGGCTGCGGATACAGGACAGAATTTGTCTCCCACCGCCGGAAGAATAAAAGTGGAGAATTTTGCAACCGTCTCTTCCCTTACCTTTTCGGTGATATCATTGTCACAAGAGTCTATACTGTCCCGAAATAGGTCTTCCGTGCTGCCGTTGCTGCTACTGAAATTGCTGTTCTGAAAAAGCTGCCTGCATTAAAAAAATAATAAATCTCTAAAACCTGTCATATTTTAATATCTGGCAATACAAGATGATTAATGCGGCCATCGTTAATAATCTGCTGAATGGACATTTATCAGGGGAACTTGAAGGCTTTCTTGAGTACTTTTATGCAAAATAGCTACTGCAGTACGACAATGGACAAATAACAAGAGAGGGAATATAGTTACACCAGAATAAAGGCTATCGCATAACTGCTTCTATCAAAAAAGGCAGGGATTTGTAGCTCTGATCAAACACATTTCAATGAGATACTATGATAATATCACATAAAAGAAAATTAGCATAGAGAACAGCTAACAGATCTAACTAACCAGTGGAATAGCAAGGGCGGGGCGGTGGTCCGCCCCGGGTGCACACTGCTGGAGGGTGCAGAGAGCAGCTGCGCGCCTGTCGGCTCCGCTGGTTCCCTGCTCCCTCTGCCCCGGAACAGGTTACTTCCTGTTCCGGGGCAGAGGGAGCAGGGAGCCAGTGGAGCCAACAGGCGCGCAGCTGTTCTCTGCACCCTCCAGCAGCCAAGAATGCACCCGCAGGGGTGGCTTGATGCGCCGAGGAGGGGGGTGTCATTGCGCTGGGTGTGTGTATGTGTGTGTGTGTGTCATGCTGCACACCCTGGAGGGACGGACGTTGTTGCACCCGGGGGGGGGGGGGTGCACGCAGCGGCGATCCGCCCCGGGTGGCAGCCGACCTAGGATCGCCACTGTAACTAACCAAAGCAGCACAAATGGAACAGAATTAACATGGATGATAAAGACCCAGAATATGAAATCGTCCCTTCAGTTCCTGACGGAGCTCACAAAGGGGCATGCCCCTTTGGCACATCCCTTTGGGGGTGCCCTGCCTATCAATGTGCTCTTTTTCACAAATAAGCCTGTGATTTTATAAACATTTATCACAGGGCTTCCCAAACCTGTCCTGGAGACCCCACATCCAGCTGGGTTTTCAAGCTATCCACAGTGACTACACACGAGACAAATCTGCATACATGCTATTGATCTCATGCATATTCATGGTGGCTTTCATAAACTTCTGACTGGCTGTGGGGTCATCAGGAGAGGGTTGAGAAGACCTGCTTCTCCCTGAATGAACAGAATTGAGCAAGATTAACTTGTTCTTTGGACGGTCAAATAGAGCATCAGGGCTGGTTTATGTCTTAGAAAGTGGATTATGTAGGAGTTGTGGGATTGGCCCAATATAAAGCACAAAGCACAGTCAGGGAATAACAGGGCCATCTCATCCCCCCCCCCCCCATTAAAGAAAATAAATAAAAGTTCTTACCTTCCAAAGGCGGTGCTTGATATTTTTCTGTTGGGGCTAAATGGAAGGCAAAAGGAAGACAAGAAAAGAGGGTCACTAGCTAAACTTAAAAGGTCTGGGTTCCGAATCAGAAGAATGTAAATCTCTTTCAATTTCCGCTCACAGCAAAAATGGTAACCTTATGGAACGCCAGTTGTCCCCCTGTGTGATTCACGTTCATTCGACTGCAGTGGAATTCCTTCTTATAATATCAGAGAATCACTACTGAAATCAAGTGGAGGAGGGGCAGAGATACTTCATGGGTTAATTCCCCTCTCAAGTTGAAAACTTTATTGAGGCATCCTGTCATTGCCACCTCAACGTGCAGGATGCCTGTAAATAGGGGGTGCATAATTTATGCAGTACACACCCACTTTGGATGTGGCAACGTATGTGCATAAATGACCTCGTACAGACTCCTGACTAGTTGAAAAGCACACGCCTTGACATGACACCACTTACTTTGCCAGTGGGGTGGACTTCAGGAAGAGGAACAAGTACGCACATGGATTAGAAATTAATATTTGTCAGATACATTCATAATTTATAGTAGTGTGGACACTTACACTTGGATGTAAACATCCACACCAGCCACTTATGCCAGTATCAACCAGAGGCGTAGCCAGACTTCGGTGGGAGGGGGGTCCAGAGCCCAGGTGAGGGGCACATTTTAGCCCCCCCCCCCCCGGT
Organism: Microcaecilia unicolor; assembly: GCF_901765095.1. NCBI lineage: Eukaryota > Metazoa > Chordata > Amphibia > Gymnophiona > Siphonopidae > Microcaecilia > Microcaecilia unicolor. Next base: position 326,207,882 of record NC_044036.1, on the reverse strand, counting down.
GCCAACGCCACCACCAACTTTGCCCCCCCCCTGCCGACGACCCTCTCGACCCCCCATCCCACCGCCAACCCTCCTCCGCCGTCGTCACCTACCTTTGCTGGTGAGGGACCCCAATCCCTGCCAGCCGAGGTCCTCTTGCTTCCCGCACAAGGCTTCGTTCTGTTTCTGACATCCTGCACATTGAACGTGCAGGACGTCACTCACTGAAACAGAACAAAGCCTTCCGCAGGAAGCAAGAGGACCTCAGCTGGCGGGGGTTGGGGTCCCCCGCCAGCAAAGGTAGCCCACGGCGATGGCGAGGGAGGGTTGGCGGCGGGAGGGGGGTCCAGAGGGTCGTCGGCAGGGAGGGTCCAATCCACGGGGTCCCAGGCCCCCGTCACCCCACGTAGCTATGCCCCTGGTATCAACCCTTGAACCTTACGTTTAGTGAGTGTTCTTACATGTTCCTTAAGATGTTGGGGGGGGGGGGGGGAATGTGGGTTCCTTATTATTGTAACCATGTTGAACTGTTAGGACTTGTTTGGTTTCAGCATCTCTCAATAAAGACATTTTATAATAAACAAAAGAAAAGCACCAGCTTTTCCTTATAAAATAGTAGCAAAGTAGGTGCCTTCTTACCCTCTTATCTTAGGTGCCCTGTTATAAAATTACCCTCTTAGGGGATAATTCTCAAAAAGTTGCCTAAAGGGAGGCGCTGGGATGATTTTTATTTTATGCACATGAATGACTCAAATACACATCTATTTGTTGCCTAAATATATGTAGCTCCTTACCTCTTATCATTTACAGAATTATAGCTCTCTACTCTCTAAACCGGTGGTCTTCACTCATTTTTGAGTTGGGGGCCATTTTGGATCCAATGAACTGAAGGAGACCCATCAAATAACTTCCCATGTGAATTTACAACACTGCTGACCAACGTATATCAATGACATCCACCCCACCATCCCGCTTTCAAACTGTTTATTGGCCGTATCCTTAAGGAGGTGGGCATTTTCAAATGCATTGTCTTCATCTATTGAGAAATGTCTTGTCCCTCAAGCATGTGGCTCTTCCTCCCTCCTGTCATGAACTTGGTTAGAAAGGCAGAGAGAAGCAGAAGAAAAAGCCAGATTGATGATGACGGCTACCTCAGAGGACTCTAAGGGCCGCCACTGGGCCTTGCACTGAAGAGCACTGCTCTAAACGGTCAACTGAATATTTCAATCTAGGTGACTTTGTTTGAGGGCACAAGGAGGTGGGGTGAGGAAACAATTTAAAATTCAGGAGGTATTGGCAAAAACCTTATTCCAAAATCCTGGGGTCAAAGAGCAGCAGTGTATTTGTGTAGCAGGGAAATAAGTCAGATATCAAACTCTAGTTAAATTTTTCAGGCTGTAGCAGATTGCAGAAAATGCAACTTGTTTATAGGTCGATAGCAGGTATGAATGTTTGCACCCCATTGATTTACTTTTAGAGCTGGGTTCCATGTTGGGGCAGGATTTATGAATGTCTTCTACAACTGCGAATTTGAGACCAATAACAAAAAGGAGGCAGCTATTACAAGGGACCTTTCCTTTTCTTTGGAACTCTATCTTTGTCTCTTAGACAAGAACAAGATTATATGAAATTCTGAAACCTTTTAGAAACATGTTTATTACTTTCTCAAGTATTTGGGAGAGCGCTCTTGGCTGTGCATTATTTTTACTATTTATTGTAAACGTTGTTGGATGCGTCATGGTACTTCCTGTAATAACTCTTGCACTGTAAACCGCCCTGAGCTTGAAGGCGGCAGTGCTATATAAATATTAATTTTTATGTTAACTGAACACTAGCTTTCAGAAATAGCCAACACAAAAGGGTTGTAGATTTTTCTGCTAAGGGAAAGCAACCCTGCTTCAAACTACTTCCCCCAGACACCAGAAAGATGCATTATTCTGATCCGAAAGTACTATGCCTTTCTATCTATACCTTAGTGATAAGGCCAGAGCAATAGCTGAAATCTCCACTGGAACTGGCGCTGCCATTTTGAAAGCAGTGCTGGAAGAGGAGAGAGTGTGTTACTCCCTCCTCCACCGCGAAGGTATGGGGGTGGAGAGGGGGCTGCTAGACCACCAGGTGGGAGGGGAGGTTAGGGAGGCTGGAGATCCACCAGATGCACGCACGCAATAAAGCTACAAAGTAGTAAATTTAAAATGAATCAGAGGAAATATTTCTTCACTCAACGTGTAATTAAACTCTGGAATTCATTGCCAGAGAATGTAGTAAAATCAGTTAGCTTAGCGGGGTTTAAAAAAAAGGTTTGGCTAGGTTCTTAAAAGAAAAGTACATTAGCCATTATTAAAATGACTTGGGGATGCTTATTTCTAGGATAAGCAGCATAAAATGTATTGCACTTTTTTGGGATCTTGCCAGGTATTTGTGACCTGGATTGGCCACTGTTGGAAACATCGGTCTGTCCCAGTATGGCAATACTTATGTATTTAAGCAGTGGTGGAATCAGACCCTGGGCCTTCAAGTTTTGCAGTTCTGTGATCTACCTATTAGAATACACTGAAAATTCAACAGAGGGTATTTGGGCACCCTGTTCTTCCTACCTGCACAGTGGCATCACCTTTCTACCACCTTGTTTATTCCCTTACCTCCCCCTTGCAATGTACCTGTCTTCCCCTGATGCTTTGCATAGCCCATCTTCATGTACGGACACCACAGGCATGCCCTGGTCAGAGCCAACACGCCACAGTATGCCCAATGCATGCACTGTGCAGGTGACAGCTCTCCTGAGTGACCACGTGAAGAACAGCAAGGACAGTCAGAAAGCCGGCACACTGCCCTCAATGCTATTAAATAGAGAGATTGACACCCTAATCCAAGTGTTAATCTCACTACTGAAAGATGCCCTGGAACCGAACTAGGGTCCAGTGGGCAAAATGACCGATTTCAGAACCTCTTGGAGAGCCTAATGGACCATTATTCTGGGTTACAAAGTAGCTGGTGCACAGAGATGGAAACTCAGGATCCTAACTTCTTCAGGGTGAGCTATAAAGGAAAAAAGAAATGAGTATTACGGATTAGTTCTTTACTCAGTCTCACCTGTTTGCTTTCATGTTCTTCAGCCTGGCCTCCAAGTCATTCAGCAGGTTAATTTTTTTACAGCACTGAGAACAGTACACGTCCAGTAGCTCGTTGTTATAAAGATGCCTCATTTTTCTTGGCGTTTGTCCAGCACTGTTTTGTTGGGGAAAGAAAGATGCATCAATACTGAAGAGTATCTGACCGTGAAGATAACAGAGTGGAGAAAATCCAGGCTAAAAGCCCACCTCTTTAATGCTGATTTTGACTCCCAACCACTACTCACTTGCCCTGTACCTTTTATTCCCACCTATTTAATTCCCTTACCTCTTAGTTGTTCTGTGTGCCTGTATTTAGATTGTGAGCTCTTTGAGCAGGGCAGTGGCATTCCGAGGGGCGCTGACACCCGGGGCGGATCGCCGATGCGCCCCGCCCCCGGGTGCAGCGCCCCCACCCCCACGAAAGAAACCCCCCTCCGGGTGCACGCCGCTGAGGGGGTGGTGCCGTGTGCCGGTCAGCGTTATTCGTTTCCATGCTCCCTCTGCCCCAGAACAGGAAGTAACCTGTTCCGGGGCAGAGGGAGCATGGAAACGAACGACGCTGACCGGCGTGCGGCACCCCCCCCAGCGGCGTGCACCAAGGGCGGACCGCCCCCCCCCCCCTTGGTACACCACTGGAGCATGGACTGTCTTACATGTGTATGGTGTACAGCGCTGCGTATGCCTTGTAGCGCTTTAGTAGTGATAAGTAGTAGTAGTAGAAGGAGACTGCTCTAACCTGCCTACAAAAAGGTATCAAAGTGTAACTGCAGCAAGAAACCAAAATTTCCACCAAAAACATCCAGAACTGTCCACGGCACATAATCTGGAGAGCCATCGACTCACCCCACAACAGGCGGAATGCAAGAGCTGCCTAGTGTTTAGAGGACAGTGCATCAGTGGCGTAGCCAGAGGTGGGCTTGGGTGGGCCAGGGCCCACCCATTTATGGCTCAGGCCCACCCAACAGTAGCACATATTTAGTGGTAACTGGAGGGAATCCCAAGCTCCGCCAGCTGAAGATTTTCCCCTGATGGTACTGAAAATGCTACTCTCCATGACACCGGCACCTGCGCATGCTCAGTTTTCAGTGCATGCCTGCTGCCAGCTGAGATCATTTTTTTTGGGGGGGGGGGAGGGAGAGAACACTTGGTGCCCACCCAATTTTTGCCTAGGCCCACCCAAAATCTGTTGTCTTGCTACGCCCCTGCAGTGCATGAAACCAGGGAAGCCAGGGTTCAAATTGTGCTTCTGATTGATGCTCCTTGTCCTTCGACAACCCAATTCAGGGAAGCCCAGTTGAATTCCCACTGGAGCTCCTTGTGATTTTGGGTAAGTCACTTAAACCTTCCATTGCCTTAGGTACAGACTTGGAGGTCCTTTTACTAAGGTGCGCCAAAAAATGGCCTGCGCTGTTGTAGGCGCGTGTATTGGACACGCGGGGGTCCATTTCTCAGCGTGCCTGCAAAAATGGATGCGCAGTCAAATTTAAAAAATTGCTGCGTGTCCATTTTGGGCCTGAGAACTTTACCCGTTGACTTAGTGGTAAGGTCTCAAACGTTAACCTGGCGGTAATCGTCAGCACACATACACTGTCCATTACCGCCCAGTTAGCGCCACATGGTAGAAAAAACGGATGTGCGTAAAAAATGGAATTACCGCCCAGGGTATGCGGTAGCTGGGCGGTAGTTCTAAAACTACTAACGACCACCTAAACTTCTGGAAAACACTTAAAACTAACCTGTTTAAAAAGGCATACCCTACCGATCCAACATAAATGCCTGATCTCTGCAACACAACAAAACTAAAGTACAGTGAAACCTCGTTTTTCGTTGACTTCAGTTATCGTGGGCTTCGGTTTTCGTTGATTTTTTCAGTGAAAAATTTATCTCGGATTTCGTTGGTTGCCTCAGTTTTCGCTGCTAAGTTTGCGAAAACAAAGGGCAACCCACGCGTTCTCTTGCTCATTGGATTTACATTGATTCATATGGAAATAATTGCCTCGGTTTTCGTTGATTGTTTTCGGACGGATTATCAACGAAAACCGAGGTATCACTGTACGTAATGGACATAACACAACTCTTCCGTTGTACGATTCCCTAGTGTGGCTGTGTCATATGAACTTTATCTTACCACAACATCACCCTGTATTTGTTCACACCAGAATCTGTAACGCCTCTCCGGTACTATGTAAGCCACAATGAGCCTACAAATAGGTGGGAAAATGTGGGATATAAATGTAACAAATAAAATAAAAATAAATTGATGCACGTTGGACGCGCATAGGCGCTTACACGCCTTAGTAAAAGGGCCCCTTAGATTGTAAGCCTCCAGGGACAAACAGATTGTGAGCCTTGAATGTAACTCATCTTGAGCTACAACACAAAAAAGTGTGAGCTAAATAGAAAAATTCACCCTTCATTGCTTCAGATACAAATGTAGACCAGATTATTTACCACAGATGAGATCTGCTTACTAATAACATTAGAAAGCACTAATGCAATAGTGAGTTTTAGTACAACTAGCTTTAAGGAGGCAGGGAAATATCTACTATACCTGACTGCAACTCCATTTGGCATTGGAAAGGGGGAAAAAAAATCCATACTGTGAGGTCTGGACAGTATGAGCTATGCTCAGATTCCAACTGCAGCTCCTTGTGACCCTAGGCAAGCCACTTAACCCTCCATTAATCCCACCCCCCCACCCCCGCAGGAGGTAGTGGAGATGAAAACAGTAATGGAATTCAAACATGTGTGGGATGAACACAAAGGAATCCTGTTTAGAAGGAATGGAGCCACAGAATCTTAGCAGAGATTGGGTGGCAAAGCCGGTAACTGGGAAGCAAAACCAGTGCTGGGCAGACTTCTACGGTCTACGCTCTGATTGTAACTGAATAGATATGGATGGGCTGGAGTGTAAATTTTAAGGGGCTTCAACGTTAGCTTCAGAACTTTTACTGCAAGAACAGTGCTGGGCGGACTTCTGCGGTCTGTGCCCTGAGAAAGGCAGGGACAAATCAAACTCGGGTATACGTATAAAAGTATCACATACCATGTAAAATGAATTTATCTTGTTGGGCAGACTGGATGGACCGTTCATGTCTTTATCTTACCAACCAGGAACACAAAAAGATCAGCACGCACATTCTTGAACCTCCACTACCCCAGTTGCAAAGGACTTAAATAGAAATCAATATATGCATCCAGCTTCTCCTACATCAGCACGCAACTGTGGAATGCACTACCAAAGGCCTTAAAAACAATGCACGACTTAACAGCCTTCCGGAAGTTACTAAAGACCAACCTGTTCAAGAAGACATACAATAATGAACCATCATCAATGACCCATCATCAAAACTCTATCAGAACCAGATAAAACCGAATTCTCTACACCTGATTGCTTCAATCAATTTGTCACTAACGAACATTATTATTATTAGTTACATTTGTATCCCACATTTTCCCACATATTTGCAGGCTCAATGTGGCTTATATAATACCGTGAAGGCATTCGCCAAATCCGGTATGAACTGTTTATCCAACTTACTTTATAATTCACTTTAACATTTATGACCTTTAATATAACACTACTTTGTATTTCTCATTCCGGAAATGGCGATCGCCACTCCGGCACAATGTAAGCCACATTGAGCCTGCAAAAAGGTGGGAAAATGTGGGATACAAATGCAACAAATAAATATATAAATAAATAAATCTGCTGTCATTTCATTTACTATGTTACACTACCCCAGGTACAAAAGCTTAGATTGTGAGCTCACTAGGGACAGAGAAAGTACCTACATACAATACATGTAAACCACTTTGGTTGTACCACAGAAAGGCGGTCTATCAAATCCATGACCCAAACAGATGTGAGAGACCAATATAAATGGAAAGCAGTATTCCGGTCGTCTTACTTTCCGATCTTTTAAAACTAGGAAGTCTGCAATACAATCACAATTGTATATGTCACAATAATCTGAAATGGTTCTAGAAATTTCCAGATGTCATTTTGCTTATTTCCGATCTGAGGAAGAAGGGCAACCTTCGAAAGCTAATCAAGAAATGTATTAAGTTATGTCCAATAAAAAAGGTATCATCTTATTTTCTTTTCCATGTTTTATTTTGTTTGATTTCTAGTGATAACCTTAAGAGTGGACTAACACGGCTACCACACTCCTCTACTTAAGATGGAAGATACCGCATACAGCCGCATGAAAAAGCAAATGAACAAACTTTTGGAAGATTTTGCTTATTTCCGATCTGAGGAAGAAGGGCAACCTTCGAAAGCTAATCAAGAAATGTATTAAGTTATGTCCAATAAAAAAGGTATCATCTTATTTTCTTTTCCATGTTTTATTTTGTTTGATTTCTATTGATAACCAGATGTCACAGATAATGAGTAAAGAGTGTTGAAATTAAAACAAGGGTAATGTGTCACTGAGACTAAAGGAAACTGGGGTCTGATGGGATGTATGACAAAGCACTCCGCCAGAGTGTCTCTGGGCTTCAAAACATTAACGCCGTTACCTCGAGGACACCGATGATCCCAAATCAGAAAAGGCATGGGTCCTGCGTTCGTCGTCAGGACACGGGCTGCTAGGAGTGAAATCCACATCGTGCCCTTCCCCGTAGTCCTCGAACTGCTCCTCGTTGCTGATCAGAGATGCTGTAGAGTGGGTTGAAAAGTCAGATGCTAACGACGCATTGTGCCTACCAGACCTAAAAGAAAAAGGACAACAGGTTTTGCAAAGGATGTGTATTTCACAACAGGTTATGCGTTGTACACTCTCCCACAGTCAGTCAGAATAAAGCTGTTTTTTTTTTTAATTTTTCTTTTAGAATCACTAGCTTCCTCTTGCTTTTTGGATGTCCAGCTCATCTGGAACCAGGGATGAGGCTCCATGACCCTTCTGTCACAGCTACCTTGGGTTTTTAGTAATTTTAGGTTTGCATTTAAAAGGTAATTCTCAGACATGAAGAGCTAAACTCTAATGGCCAGGTATACAGTTTGTGAAACATTTTCCCTACAAATTGAGGAAACATCCCTTAGTATATCTCACCGTATGGGAATTATTGTCAGAAGGATTATACCTTTGACAGAGCACTGGTAAAGGGGAAAGGGAAATGGGACTTGATATACCACCTTTCTGAGGTTTTTTGCAAATACATTCAAAGCGGTTTACATATATTCAGGTACTTATTTTGTACCAGGGGCAATGGAGGGTTAAGTGACTTGCCCACAGTCACAAGGAGCTGCAGTGGGAATCGAACCCAGTTCCCCTGGATCAAAGTCCACTGCACTAACCACTAGGCTACTCCTCCACAAAGTCTTTCTGAAAGTAATTTAACATAATACGATGCTTATTTTAGAAGGGATATGTATGTTTTAGATGTCCATAAACTGGCATTTAGACATTCATAGTGTATAGACATCTAAATTCAGATTTTACAAAGCATCTATATGGCAAGGGGTGTGGGTGGAAGGGTGGAAGATATAAACCTCTATAGCCCATTTCAGAAAGAGAATGAACATCAAGTTTATTAGATTTTGCTAACCCGCCAGTCAGAGGCACCACCTAGGTGGTTTACAATTTCAATAATAATGTCATTATGAGTGAAATAAGACAGACATTGACAGTGAGGGAAGAGGGAACAACTCCAATATTAGAGAATAAAGGGGGGGGGGGGGGGGGGGGGAGGGAACACTAGGATGCTCTTGAGTACTCCGAAAAGAAATGAACAGTTAATAATCTATGTCCAAAATGATGGATATGGGGATTTAGACCTGCTACCTGGGTCTAGTTGTTGGAAAAGTGCTCCACTGGATTAGGGGACGTCACCTCCCAGCGGTTGTTCTCCCCCTCCCCCACAAAAAAAATAAAACTGGCAAGGGCTACTGGGCTGTGGGTCAGCTTTGGGGGAAAATAGCCATTTATGTTTGTTAAAAATGACAGAGACAGTCGTGTTCCTGTTTTGCTCCTGGCTATTTTAAAAATTCATTTTTCTAAATCGGACATTCCTGCCACATGTAGCAGGGTTACATAAACATCCATTTCTCCATTTTCCTTTTTAGACCAGGCTCCATGTCAGCAGATCCTGTTCTAAGATACTAGCAGAACCTGAGATGTCCTGACCTAGATGTCTCAAGTACCAATTGTACGTCCTTTGTACAATGCCGCTCCGCATTTTTAATTAATTAATCACGTCATGGGACAAGCAAAGAGGACCTTTAGTTGCAGAGAAACAAAAGGTAAACCTGGAGATTGATTAGGTTGTGCGATTGGCCAGGGAAATGGACTAAATGGTCTTCGTTGCTTTGATATCCTCTATTTCTGTGCTTGAGATATGACCCTTATGGTGTAATCACGCTTGTTTCAGCTTTTGCCCAAATGGCATTGATTATGGGGTCCTTTTACGATACCGCATTTAGCGTTTACCCCCTAATTTTATGTATGACACTAAAATTTGCACGCACGAATTTGGGCATGTGTCCAATTTACTAACTGCATAACAAGCCAATTGGCGCCAATAATTGGGAACTGGCAATAATTAATACTTACGTGCACATGCATATTATTCTATAAAGATGTGCATGTAAATTTTTGCATGAGGGTCAAAAAGTAGCTGTGGACTGGTCATGGGCGTTCCTGGAATTTGCTCCCTGTGTTACACAATTAGGCAGATCTTGTGCCTAATTTAGGCATGAAAATTTACACCAGGTTTCAGTTGGTGTAAATCCTTGTGCCCAAAACTGAGTGCGGATCCCAGCGCCAAACGCTATTCTGTAAGCGGCACCCAACTCGGAGCACTGTTTGTAGAATAGTGCTTAGCACTCATTTGTTTTGGCGTCGATACAGAATTTAGTCCTTAATGCGCGGTAAATCATGTGGTAACTACTAACACAGAGGTAAATTATTTGTTACATTTGTATCCCACATTTTTCCACCTATTTGCAGGCTCAATGTGGCTTACGTAGTGCCAGAGATGCGATTGCAGACTCCGGTGTAAACAAATACAGAGTGATGTTGAGATAAGATAAGGATCATGTGGCATAGCCACAAAGGGGCGTCGTACACGGAAGAATTGTGTTGTGTCCATACTGTAATTTGGTTTTGTTGTGTTGCAGCGGTTGGGCTTTTATGTTGGGTTGGTAGGGTATGCCTTTTTAAACAAGTTTTTAGTGTTCTCCGGAAGTGTAGGTGGTCGTATATGATTTTCAAGGCTTTTGGAAGTGCGTTCCACAATTGTGTGCTTATGTAGAAAAAATTGGATGCGTAGGTCGATTTGGATTTGAGTCCTTTGCAGCTTGGATAGTGCAGGTTTAGGTACGTTCGTGTTGATTTTGACGTATTTCTGGTTGGTAGGTCAATCAGGTTTGTCATGTATCCCGGGGCTTCACCGTAGATAATTTTGTGAACCATTGTGCAGATTTTGAAAGCAATACGTTCTTTGATTGGGAGCCAGCGTAGTTTTTCGCGGAGGGGTTTTGCGCTATCAAATCGGGTTTTTCCGAAGATAAGCCTGGCTGCCGTGTTCTGGGCGGTCTGAAGTTTCTTTAAAGTTTGTTCTTTACATCCCGCATAGATTCCGTTGCAGTAGTCCATGTGACTTAGTACCATAGATTGTATAAGGTTGCGAAATGTTTCCCTCGGGAAGAATTAATTGCTTTGTGGTAACTTAGCAGTTACTTAATGGTAAACTGTGTATTAAGAGCCCCTTCTACCAAGCTGCGGCAAAAGGGGACCGGCGCTGGTATTGGCGAGTGTTTTATATATGTGTGCCGAGGCCCCCTTTTACTGCAGCTGGTAAAAGGGAAGTCTTGACTTCCTGCAGGAAATGGCAGTGGGCAGGTAAAGCACTTGCCACGTGGCCATTTCGGGGAGGGGGAGCCCTTATTGTCACTCATTGAGGTGGCGGTAAGGGCTCCTGCGTTAACCCGGTGGTAACTGGGCAGCATGCGGCACTGCACAATTACGGTTGGGTACACTCTGGCGCTACAAAAATAAATACATTTTTGTAGTGCCAGAAATGACGGCGCACTAGGAGTGGGAAGTAGCACTGGGCTACTGCGGTAGTTCCTGTGTAAAGGCAGCACCTAAATTTACATACAACTCCAGCGTGTAAGCGTTATTTTATAAACCATGCCCAAATTTAAGCTTTTTGTATCGGGGGGGGGGGGGTGGCACGGGTGGAGAGTGGACAAGAAAGCATTAGCCAGCAAACACATTACACTTACCGCCCACTAACTAATCCACAGTTAATGTGGGAGCGGTTACCACCCCCTAAACAGGAGATGGTAAATGCTGCCGTGTTAACTGCGGCCATGCATCGTATGCTAACTGGCACTTTTCACGCCAAATCGGCATCAGAAAATGATGGTTCCCCCCCCGCCCCCACCGATTACTGTTTAAAATTTACTGCTACCATGCAATATATTGCCAGATTAAATTGCAGTAACTAGGAATTTTACCAGGGTTTAGTAAAAGGGCCCCATGTTTCATACTTCAAAAGAGATTCCACTTACAGGGAATTATTAAAAAGATCTCTTTGTTAATGTTAATTAGATCCTGTCTTTTCTTTCCCAGCTTCTCTGTGCAGCCTGCACTCAGTCAAGAGCTCTTGACACAAAGAAGAAAATAACACAAAAATGGCAATTAAAAGCTTTATTATTGAAGAGCCTTCTGTGATGTGCTTTGGGTGCGTGAAAAGAACCAAAACTTGCATAAACAATTGTGTTCTGATCCACTTTCTCTGATCTGCTTATCCCTAAATCTTTTGAAAACATGACACCTTCTTACTCGCCCTCCAAAATATTTTTATGCTTCTTCTCTGTTAATTAAATCTTTTACTTTTGGCAATCTTTTCTTTACAAAGAGCACAACACAATATTTTATTTTAATTTTTTTTTTGTTACATTTGTAATGTACCCCGTGCTTTCCCACTCATGGCAGGCTCAATGCGGCTTACATGGGGGCTGCCTGTGCCTGAAGTGGGAATGGAACTCAGTTCCTCAGTTCCCCAGGACCAAAGTCCACCACCCTAACCACTAGGCCACTCCTCCACTGTTGCTACTATTTGAGATTCTACATGGAATGTTGCTATTCCACTAGCAACATTCCATGTAGAAGTCGGCCCTTGCAGATCACCAATGTGGCCGCACAGCGCAGGCTTCTGCGAGTCTGACATCCTGCACATACGTGCAGGACGTCAGACTCACAGAAACAGAAGCCTGCTTCTACATGGAATGTTGCTAGTGGAATAGCAACATTCCATGTAGAATCTCCAATAGTATCTATTTTATTTTTGTTACATTTGTACTCCGCGCTTTCCCACTCATGGCAGGCTCAATGCAGCTTACATGGGGCAATGGAGGGTTAAGTGACTTGCCCAGAGTCACAAGGAGCTGCCTGTGCCTGAGGTGGGAATCGAACTCAGTTCCCCAGGAGCAAAGTCCACCACCCTAACCACTAGGCCACTCCTCCACTCCAATTTATAGCACTTGATCTACCGCAATTGATCCCTGAGGTGACCATGCAGTTTACAATTTCTATTACAGGTACTTTGCACTGTCCCTCCCAATCTATGTTATATATTGTACCTGGAGGGCTAAGTGACTTTTTTTTTTAATGGAAATGGGAGGAGATTGGATATACAGCTTTTCTGTAGTTATAAAGCACTTTACATATTATATACAGGTCCTTATTTTGTACCTGGGGCAATGGAGGGTTGACTTGGCCAGAGTCACAAGGAGCTGCAGCGGGAATTGAACACAGTTCCCAGGATCAATGTCCGCTGCACTTCCTCCACTATTCTTTGAGATTCTGGAATCTTGCTGTTCTTTGTGGTTCTACATGGAATGTTGCTACTCTTTGAGATTGTGCATGGAATCTTGTTAATGGGACTTGATACACTGCCTTTCTGTGGTTTTTGCAACTACATTCAAAGAGGTTTACATAGTATATACCAGGGGCGTATCTGGACTCCAGCGGTAGGGGGGGCCAGAGCCAGAGGGAGGGGGCACATTTTAGCCCCCCCCCCGCCACCGCCACCAATGACTCCACCCCCCTCCCGCCGCCAACCCTCCCCCGCTGCCGTTCTTACTTTTGCTGGCGGGGGACCCCAACCCCCGCCAGCCGAGGTCTGCTTCCACCTGCCGCAAAAACTTCTTCTTCAGCCGGCGGGGGACCCCAAACCCCCGCCAGCCGTCCCGCGGTGTTTAAAATTGATCTTCGGCCTCCGTGGCCGTGCTGCTGTGATAGGCGCTGTTGAAATCCACTTCGGAGTCTGATGTCGCAGCACGTACAACGTACAACGACGTCAGACTCCGAAGTGGATTTCAACAGCGCCTATCACAGCAGCACGGCCATGGAGGCCGAAGATCAATTTTAAACACCGCGGGGTGGCTGGCGGGGGTTTGGGGTCCCCCGCCGGCTGAAGAAGAAGTTTTTACGGCAGCGGCAGGTGGAAGTAGACCTCGGCTGGCGGGGGTTGGGGTCCCCCGCCAGCAAAAGTAAGAACGGCAGCGGGGGAGGGTTGATGGCGGTAGGGGGGTCCAGGGCAAAATCTGCGGGGGCCCAGGCCCCTGAGGCCCCACGCAGATACGCCCCTGGTATATACTGGTATTTATATGTACCTGGGGCAATTAAGCCACTTTGAGCCTGCACACCTGTGGGAAATAAACGTGCTAAAAATAAATAAATAAATAATTAAGTGACTTGCTCAGAGTCACAAGGAGTTGCAGTGGGAATCAAACCCTATTCCCCAGATTCTTAGGCTACTGCACTAACTATTAGGCTACTCCTCCATTGTTAATTTTAACAACCAACTTTCATTCATTCATTTATATACTGCTTAGACCTAAGTGGTTTATAGTTTCATTTCACAGGTACTGGGACTGTCCCTAGTGGGCTTACAATCTAAATGGTATATTGTACTACTGTTGTAGCTGGGGCAATGGAGGGTTAAGAGACTTTGCCCAGAGTCACAAGGAACTGCAGAGAGAATTGAACCCCAGGATCTCAACGGATTGTCAGGCAGCAGCGGGAATCGAATCCAGTTCCCAAGGTCCGCAACTTGCTGCACTAGCCATTAGGCCACTCCTCTATCTCTCCATCATTCTATAATCTTGCGGTCACATTTTTGTGCTTACCTCCTAATTCTATAAAAGTTGCCAAAAATTGCATGCCCAATTTGCACACGCAATGTAATTGAATAATGAGCCAATTAGTACCAATTTGGGTTTAACAAGTAATTCTTGGCAATCATTAGATTTCGTTGGCACCTATGTGCCAAACCTTTACACACGGCCCCAAAAAAGGAGCGTGGAAATGGGAGGGTCATGGGCATTTTGGGGCAGATCGGGGGTGTGGCTTTGCACGTAATTGGGGCTGCACCCAAGTTTAAGCAAGGCTCATAGAATAGCACCTTTTTTGGCGCCAATGTTTTTAGGCACCTTATATAGAATCTAGCCATTATGCACCAATGCTCAAAACTCCAGCACTGTTCCGAACAGCGCCGTAAAAATACCACCAGAACAGCGCCGAACAACTCCTTAATGCTCAAATGATGCAAATATAGGCAGTCTCATTGCGTTAAGCATTAGTTCGCCAGGAGGACTGTGCTTGGCACATGTGCAGAAGAATTCCGTGGTAAGCTCTGCTCCTGAATGCATGTGCCTGGCAAATCCCGAACATCAAGCACACATTGGAGACTCCTTTCTATGTAGGTTATAGAATGGTGCCAGTTACGCATGTAACCTCTCAAATTAGAAAAGTGTGATGCTAAACATATAGAAACAGAGGCACTATAATTGGATGCCGTCGACCAAGAAATTGGACAATTGAAAGTTAAGTGGTTTACAATACACTCTACTACTACTTAACATTTCTAGAGCACTACTAGGGTTACGCAGCGCTGTACAATTTAACAAAGAAGGACGTTTCCCTGCTCAGGTGAGCTTACAATCTAAAGGACAAAATGTCAAGTTGGTGTAGTCTAGATTTCTGAGTATAGGTGTGGTGGTTAGGTGCCAAAGGCGACATTGAAGAGGTGGGCTTTGAGCAGTGATTTGAAGATGGCAGGGAGGGGGCTTGGCGTATGTGCTCAGGGAGTTTTTGTTCCACGCTTGAGGTGAGGCGAGGCAGAAAGGGCGGAGCCTGGTGTTGGCGGTGGTGGAGAAGGGTACTGAAAGGAGGGATTTGTCTAGAGAGCGGAGGTTACGGATAGGAACGTAAGGAGAGATGAGTATAGAGAGGTAAGGAGGGGCTGCAGATCGAGTGCATTTGTAGGTTAGTAGGAGAAGCTTGAACTGTATGCGGTACCTGATCGGAAGCCAGTGAAGTGACTTGAGGAGAGGGGTGATATGAGTATATCGGTCCAGGCGGAAGATAAGACGGAAGATAAGCCTAAACAGCTGGATATATTGTACCTGCCAATCAGAGTCATATGTCTTATGAAGGATTGTGCATTGCTAAAATACAAGCACATAAGAATCTTCAATTAATAACGATAGAAATATTTGAAATAGAAAACTACATAAGACAAGGAAGGTTTTTCTGGCCGATGATGGAGAGGATCAATAAGATCCGTTTAGCTCATCTCTCTATATAAAAGGCAACATCAACGTTCTATGAAGCCTCCAGCCGGAAGTGTGAAGGGGGCGAGATATCCGGTTTCCCTATGAGTGTCTGCCCCGCCCTCGCTCTCTCTGTAACACAAACAGTGAAGGAAAACACAGCAAAGCACGAAATCAAATCGCTGGCTCTGTAACAGTGAAGGACTCAGAGGGGGGAGGGGAGAGAGGCCAGAGGGCAGGGACACACACACTCCCACATGCACACAGAAGAAAACACTGCTAGCCCCCGTTTCATTTGCATCAGAAACGGGGCTTTTTTACTAGTTTGAATATAATACGTCAAAGAGCTCTTTGAGGCCTTTTCCTTCCAGAAAGTAAGGATTATATGATTTTGGTAGATACACATCAAGTAGTGGGACATATCATAATTGTAGTTATCTAGCGATTAGAGTTTCCCACACCCATCAAATACGTTTAGTTGACCTTTCAAATTAGGCTATAATTGGCAGTAACTACCAATAATCAATTATAATTGGAGTTAATTAGTGCTAATTGGCATTAATTTTCAGTTATGCATGTAATTGCGCTTAGTCATAATTCTATAACCTTGACATGGACATCCTTTAGGAAGTAACTGCTGTGTGGGGAAGGGGTGGACATGGGAGGGGCATGGATGTGTCATGGGTGTGGACAGCACTTATGTCCTAAGGTTCTAGAATACTGATGTTTACGCAACTGCAACAGTCGCAGACATGGTATAAGGGGCTGTGCCTGTATTTTGGCAATACCAATTTATGCTCATATTTTATAATGATAATTACACATGTAATTACCAATACAGAATTAACGCTTAGTGCGCAGCATCCAGCGCCTAACTTTAGGTGATCTGGACTGAATTACCCCCTAAGTGTTTCTAATAGGAAAGTCTACATCCTAATTTCTTGCTTTGCCACTAACTCTGCAGACTTCACTTACCTAAGGAACCAAATGGTGGAACTCCTTACCACCCCAAAAGAAGAAATATATTTTTATTTTATTGTTACATTTGTACCCCGCGCTTTCCCACTCATGGCAGGCTCAATGCGGCTTACATATTGTATACAGTTACTTATTTGTACCTGGGGCAATGGAGGGTTAAGTGACTTGCCCAGAGTCACAATATACAGGAACTAGCCGTTGAGCCCATTAAAACAGGCTAGTATGGGGTTTTGGCAAGGCCCCCTCCCCTCGCCGCTGCCCCCCCCCCGGAGTCGCCGCCACCACCCCTGCACCCGGCCCTCTCTTCGGTATTGAACTTACATTGGCGAAACGCAGGCAGCACACAGATCAGCTGAGCTCCCATCGGCCTTCCTTCTCTGCCTGTGTCCCGCCCTCATGTGACATAACGTCGGCGAGGGCGGGACACAGGCAGGGAAGAAAGGGCGACGGGAGCTCAGCTGTTTTGCGTGCTGTGTTTCGCTGATGTAAGTTCAATACCGAAGAGAGAGCTAGGGCCGGGTGGAGGGGGGGTGGCTGTGGCGACATCGGGGGGGGGGGGGGGGGGAGCGGTAGCGACGTCGGCGGCTTTGCGCAGTTTCCCTCTCTGTCCCGCCCCCCATCATCACGTATTGACGCGGGGGCGGGACAGAGAGGGAAGACTCTACTGCGCATTTGCGAGTGAGTACGGTCACTCGCCATTTATATGTTTGATATACTAGACTCCGCAAAATCCTCAAATCGTTCCTATTCAAAGAAACCCTCACAAAGAACAACCATATCTCAAACAACTAATTATTGCCTGAAATGGTTATTACTCTATTTACCATTAACTTTCTCTTTGCTTCATGTACCATTTCTCATTCATAATAGATTTTCTAAAATGTTAAACATCCATAGCTATTCCAGTAGGTTTATAATACTGTATCGTAATATTGGATTCTTACAACAAATTACTTTCTTATGCATCCTATACTGTTTATTGTAAGCCACATTGAAATCAAACGTGTTTGGGATAATGTGGGATATAAATGTCACAAAATCAATCAATCAATCTCCAAAAGTGATCAGATTCAATATTGTAATTATTGGCCAGTGGAGCAAATACAAGAAATACTGCAAGATTATATGGTGTGGTGCACAGTCAAGGTTCAAGAGGCAAAGACAAAGGCGTATGTAAATTAACCCAGTTTGGATTGAATTCACCATATCCACATTTTTATTTGAATTAGGTGCATGGTATGCAGCGTTATCTGGTCCGAAGTTCCTTTACCCCAGCAGTCTGAACACAAATGACCCCTTTTGCTGCTCATACATTTGAAATGAATGTGGAGGATGGGCACAGGGCAAAAATGTTAATTCATAAGGGCTTTTTTTTCTGATTTTTGGATTCATTTCAGAATTTGTTTTTAACATGCACTAATTGGCTTAACACTTATCAATTCACAAGTTAATGCATGTTAAATCTATTCAGCAGGCACTAAACGTTTGTAAGGCTTGCTAACAAACTGAATGGATGCTAATGAATGCACATCTCTAATGGGCACAATGAGGTTACAATCTGCGCCTAAGGGTGAAGGAGTGGTCACTGCTTAAAGGCTCCTTTGGCTCAAGAAACGAAACTATAATCCAATGCCGTGTTTCTCTAGACAAGCGTCAACAAAACTGATTAGATTTCACAGATAATCACTACGCTGAGGATGGTCTCTTCATTAGGTAGGAAAATAAGGATCAGCAACCATTACTCACTTGTCTCCGGGCAGAAAAAGTTCTCCGAGTGCCCTTTCTTTCTCATTAATTCTACACACGTCCGAGGCTTCGGAGCTCTGCGCCCTCTCAATGGCGCTGTCCATGTCCGACTCTTGATGGATCTCTTGCTGAGCCAGGGTCATGTTGTCCTCATCCGGGAAAAGCTCAGGCTCACTATAGCCACTTTCACTGTCTGTGACCTCACTAGCCTGCAAAAGAAAGATATTTCCAACCTAAACACAAAGTACTGAAGACAGAGAGATCACAGACTGTTCCATACTGCTTGGCAAGTCCTACAAGCTGTATAAGTAAGTGAAATTGATGCGATTAAATAATTTACCCCAGCCTACTCTTAATCATGACATTTTGCTATCTTTTACATACAGTCAAATGTCATCCTGAAGAGAATAATTTTTCTACTTAAGCATAAAGCAAAATGAATTCACAAAATGTCTCTACAGAGACATTTAAGGATCTAACTGACAAAGAAAAAAGGTTTTCAGAAGCAGAGTACCATGGTTGACTGTGCTTAGGTTATTTGTGTTAAAAGAGCAAGATCGCCCCTTGCTGCCTATAATTAGGATTCTTGCAAGGGACAGCATGGTTTGTGTTGAGCAGGTCTCATTTAAAAAAAAAAAATTCTAGGTCAGAAGAGCAGACATGCATTAAACATCTATTTGTATATGCCCCAGTCTTAAAGCAGAGCTTCTTCCTCTAACATCAGCAAAATTCGCCCTTTCCTCTCTGAACACACCACCCGAACTCTCGTCCACGCTCTCATTACCTCTCGCCTGGACTACTGCAACCTACTCCTCACTGGCCTCCCACTTAACCACCTATCCCCCCTTCAGTCCGTTCAGAACTCTGCTGCACGTCTTATATTCCGCCAGAACCGATATACTCATATCACCCCTCTCCTTAGATCACTTCACTGGCTTCCGATCAGATACCGCATTCAATTCAAGCTTCTCCTTCTTACCTACAAATGCACTCAGTCTGCTGCCCCTCACTATCTTTCTACCCTCATCTCCCCTTACGTTCCCGCCCGTAACCTCCGTTCACAGGATAAATCCCTCCTCTCAGTACCCTTCTCCACCACCGCCAACTCCAGGCTTCGCTCATTCTGCCTCACCCTATGCTTGGAACAACCTTCCTGAGCCCTTACGCCAAGCCCCCTCCCTGCCCGTCTTCAAGTCTTTGCTTAAAGCCCACCTCTTCAATGCTGCGTTCGGCACCTAACCCTTACCGTTCAGTGAATCCAGACTGCCCCAATTTGACTGCCCCTATCGGACCGACCGTTCACTTGTCTATTAGATTGTAAGCTCTTTCAGCAGGGACTGTCTCTCTTTGTTAAATTGTACAGCGCTGCGTAACCCTGGTAGCGCTCTAGAAATGTTAAGTAGTAGTAGTAGTAGCTTTTAGTCTAACTCTATAACACGTAACAAGCAACTTTCATGTTTAAAATGTTATCTTCTAACTCTGGGATGAACTCTGGACATTGGTGTCTGGGTTGAAAAGCATTTAGTCTGCCCAATTTGGTTCCTTTTGTAGTGCCAGAGACCACAATTGGTTTTTGTTTTTCCCTTCACTTATCATGGCAGCCATAACGTCCCCCATCTATTCCAATTCCTCCCTTCATTCCCCCCCCCCCCTTAGAGTTCCTAGTCTCTTCATAACATCAAACCTAATGATAAATGGAACATGGCTGCAGACATATGACGTACAGACACATGACAACAGGTGCTCAAGCCAGTACCACTGTTTCCCCCCTCATCTGCTACTTCCAGCCTGCCCTGCTTCCTGACGGGCTGACAGTCCCGACTGGTGAATGGTGAGCTGAGTGCAAAAAAGAATAGAGCATTTGAGATAAATACGTTTTCCCTGTGATCTGGGTCGGGGACCGAGATGAGCCGGTTTGGAGCGTGAGACGTGTTCGTTTACTACTAACTCAAGCAATTTTAGCACGGGTCCCATTTTATGTAATGAGACCCAGTTACTAATAACTGGGATTAACAGTAAAATAACACATCTTAACTGTAGCCTAAGTTTATAACATCTCTCTCCCACCCCCCCCCCCTTAAAAACTTTATTTTTTGTTATGTTCTCAATTAAACTTTCTAGAACATTCCTTAGTTTTTTTTTTTTTCTTTCATAATTACATTTGTCTGGGAATAAATTTCTCTCTGGAATGATCTTGTACATCATTATCCTGCTCTTACCTGTCATTTTTACCAGTCAGATAAACATGACTAGGAAACAGAAACTATAGTCCATCTACACTGTAATGATATATGTCCTTATTCCCTATGGATCTTTACAGTACAGAAAAATAATATGGTCAGTTTTGGCAAGGAAGTGTGAATACAATTGTGCAGTCTATAGGGATGAACAAAATACACTTAAAACTGAGTAAATGACAGCTCAAAATGAATCCATGCATCTGAATACTGTCATATTAACCCTTCTGTGGATAATGCTTACAAAGCGAACCTTCCTCTACATCTCTAGGTTTGTGAAGTGGTAGTAAAGTGCTAATTCAGCGGTCCTTCTTATACAAATGTTGAATCAAAGAACACTGAATAATGAATGTTAATGGACTGCACGTTCCAGATCTAAAGATGGCAGCCCTCTAGGCTCTTTTAGGAGAGGCAATAGTGAGAGAAAGCATGAGCTCTTTTAACTTTCACGTGATAATTTACTAGCGCACAGGAATTCTTTTGTCCCAGAAGAAAGACAAATTGATATAGTGATACTTTATATGTATACCCCAGTTTGATTTGTCCATGCCATTCTCAGGGCACAGACCGTAGAAGTCTGCCCAGCACTGTTCCTGTACTAAAAGTTCTGAAGATTCTGGAATCCTAAAGTTACAAGATTCCGGAATCCCAATTAGTAGCAACATTCCATGTAGAACCCCAAAGAGTAACGTGGAGGGGCATAATCGAAAGGGACGCCCAAGTTTTCCTGGGGACGTCCTCGCAGGACGGCTCCAGCAAGGGGTGGGGAAACCCATATTAGCAAAACAAGATGGGCGTCCATCTTTCGTTTCGATAATACGGTGGAAAGAAAAGGTAAAAGATACATGAACAGCATCCCTGTAGCAGAGTCAGTATATGGAGGGCAATTCTACAACTGTCAACGTCAATACAGGACAAAAGCCTTCGCAGTCAGAAAGACACACACAGTGAAGAAACACTAAGATGATGTTTCAAAAGTCTAAAGCTGTATTCATAAACATCCCAGACCCAACATGAGTCATGTTTCAGCCTCTCTCTTTCCGGCTCTGAGCAGCATGCCGGGACTTCTCGTGCAAGTCCCAGAATGCTGTTCAGAGCCAGAAATAAACAGTGGGGAGTGGTGGCAGGCCATCTATTTGGCTGGTGGGGCTCAGCATCCCTGCCAGCAAAGGTATGCCTAGCGCGCCTGCCCCAGGAAGGGGGGAGGGAGAAAGAGGAATGCATTACCCCCCCAGTCCACCTCTGCCCCCCCCCCAAATTGTAGAGCTGGCTATGCCTGAAGAGCCCGTTGTTAAAAGTTTACCAGCACACCACTGCCCGCAATCAAAGATACGCTCATTGTTACAGAAGAGCGCTCAGGCACAATATTGGCATGAAAGGGCAAAGGTTACATTTGTTAGTATTGTAAACATTTACGTGTGGAATTGGTCCATAAATGTTAGTGCTACTTTATAGAATTAATCCCTAAGGGATCCTTTTACTAAGCCATAGTAAAAAGTGTCCTGCGGTAGTATGGGAAGGTCGTTATGCCCATATCAGCCCTCTTCTGAAGTCACTTCACTGGCTCCCTATCCGTTTCCGTATACAGTTCAAGCTCCTCTTATTGACCTATAAGTGCATTCACTCTGCTGCCCCTCACTACCTCTCCACCCTCATCTCTCCCTACACTCCTTCCCAGGAACTCCGTTCACTAGGCAAATCTCTCCTAATTGCACCCTTCTCCTCCATCGCTAACTCCGGACTCCGTTTCTTTTATCTCGCCGCACCTTATGCCTGGAATAGACTTCCTGAGCCATTACGTCAAGCTCCATCCCTGGCCACCTTCAAATCCGGGCTAAAGGCCTACCTGTTTGATGCTGCTTTAAATTCCTAACTTGTCACCTGCTCGTAACCTTTATCTTGTCTTCCTCTCTTCAATAGTCCCTTTTCCCTATGTGTCCTATCTGTCTGTCCTGCCCTTATCCCTTATTTGTCCTGTCTGTCTGTCCTGATTTAGATTGTAAGCTCTTTTGAGCAGGGACTGTCTTTTCTTCATGTTCAATTGTGAACATAGTTAACACAGTAACATAGTAGATGACAGCAGAAAAAGACCTGCATGGTCCATCCAGTCTGCCCAACAAGATAAACTCATATGTGCTATTTTTTGTGTATACCTTACCTTGATTTGTACCTGTCCTTTTCAGGGCATAGACCGTATAAGTCTGCCCAGCACTATCCCCGCCTCCCAAACACCAGCCCCGCCTCCCACCACCGGCTCTGGCACAGACCGTATAAGTCTGCCCAGCACTATCCTTGCCTCCCAACCACCAGTCCCTGCTGCGTACGACTGGTAGCGCTGTAGAAATGATTTATACTAGTAGTAGTAGTTTTTGGTGTGCGCCGGACCTTTTTTTTTTTTTTTTTAACCATAGCTAGGAAAAAAGGCTCTTTTTAATAAGGGCAGGAGTGTGATAGCCGTGTTAGTCCACTCTTAAGGTTATCAATAGAAATCAAACAAAATAAAACATGGAAAAGAAAATAAGATGATACCTTTTTTATTGGACATAACTTAATACATTTCTTGATTAGCTTTCGAAGGTTGCCGATCTGAGGAAGAAGGGCAACCTTCGAAAGCTAATCAAGAAATGTATTAAGTTATGTCCAATAAAAAAGGTATCATCTTATTTTCTTTTCCATGTTTTATGTTGTTTGATTTCTATAGATTCTAAATGGAATGTTGCTATTCTACTAGCAACATTCCATGTAGAAGTTGGCCCTTTTAGATCACCAATGTGGCCGCGCAGGCTTCTGCTTCTGTGAGTCTGACGTCCTGCACGTACGTGCAGGACGTCAGACTCACAGAAACAGAAGCCTGCGCAGCCTTCTACATGGAATGTTGCTAGTGGAATAGCCAATACACCAAACCAAAGACAAAGAACTGATGATATACACCCTATATACCTATAGGAATTCATTTACTTATTTTATGTTACTTCTGGGGTTTCCACCAGGCCTTGATAAAAAACTATTACCAAGGTTGTATTTTTGTTGATACAGTGACGTCATGATAACGAGACAGCATCGTGCAGCCTTTAAAAAGCGCCTATGAAGAACAATCGAGTGCATCTGGAAGAATTATTGATGTCCGGAAGTACAGACTGTTGTGAAGGGAAGATGGGCGAGTGTTAACCCGAGTCCCTGACGAAAATGTTGAAACCCGCGGTGTCGGGCGTTCATTTAGGGAAAGCCAAAGAAGGACTCCAACAGTATTTGACACGGAGAGGAACTTAAGATAAGTCCTTTTAAACAGTTTTTGATTTTGATTTAGAGCACTTGTAGCAGCGAGCACATGTAGCTTTGAGCACTTTTTGCAGCGTGTGTTTGCAAAAGCACTATAAAATAGTTACCTAAGGGATTGTCCGATGAGGAGACGCTATGCCACTAGGCTAAAAATAATCATTATTGAATGTGCCGGAAGTGGTGTCTTCTGAGGATTCCCAAACATATTCTAGAGTATATTCATGCTTTTGAATCTTCAGATGTTTGGGCTTATGTTATTTTACAAGTATAGAAAATTAATACAAAATATAGAAGAATTCCTATAGGTATATAGGGTGTATATCATCAGTTCTTTGTCTTTGGTTTGGTGTATTGACAAGTTGAATTTACCAAAGATTCCTATATTTAGGAGATTTTGAGTGGTTTCGCTAGTGGAATAGCAACATTCCATGTAGAATCTCCAATGGTATCTATTTTACTGTCATAGTAATGCTTGAATGTTTCCACTTATATGCACTGTCAGCTAGCACATTTGCTTATTTCCGATCTGAGGAAGAAGGGCAACCTTCGAAAGCTAATCAAGAAATATATTAAGTTATGTCCAATAAAAAAGGTATCATCTTATTTTCTTTTCCATGTTTTATTTTGTTTGATTTCTATTGATAACCTAATAGGGGCAGTAAATGGCCATGCTAAAATTAAAAGTAGCATGCGGCTATTTACTGCCTGAGCCCTTACCACCACCCATTGACCTAGTGGTAAAAGGTCACGCACCGTACTTGCTGTACTCATGCAGCGTGCGCCAATGTGGCCACGCAGCCGATTACTGCTGGGAACGCCCCCTGTGGTAGAAAATAGAATAATGTGAAATACTTAAGGGTGGGTTGGTGACCGTTTTTTTTTTTTTTATATCCAAATGTTCATGTTCCCAGTAGTTGATGTTCTGTAGTTCGAACTTATAGTAGCGAAAACGGTTGCCGATAGACAGCTTGTAAATTGCTCTGAGTCAATAAAGATATATATATTTTTTTATAATAGAAAAATATTTTTTAATCACGGGAAACAGCGCGCGTGCCAACTTCAAAATTGCCACCAGGTGGGCGCACTAACCAGGAGGCAGTGTCGATTTGGCGTGCGCTACATACGCAGTAGCCTTAAGTGACTGATCTGTACAATATATGGAGAAAGAAAAGCTTTTCAACTATCAAATAATGTAAGAAAATGTGGCAGACAGATATACAAGTTACCCCAACTGCATTGCGCACCACTGGTCGTCTTGTTTAAAAATTCCAAGCACACCTATATATAAATCGACAGTATATCCTACATCTTATGATCTCCAAATGAGTCGGCTTTGCAGATACCATGACACGGATGAACTTCACTCCTAAGCCAGGGCGTGTGGAGTACGATCTCAGGCTCTCAATTTACCGCTAGCATTTCCATGAGTCTAGAAGGAAGCTCTCTTCGACACTACGCAAGTATTAAGGAAGGAAGTGACAGTAAATCTGAGACATTAAGGGACCCTTTTACTAATCTGCATTAAGCACTAATATGCGCTTAATGTGGGGAAAGAAAGGTTTACTGCAAAACACATTACAGCATTTTGCGATGAGGAGTCTTCTCTCGAACACTTCATAATTTGTCAGGTAGGAATTGTCACATCTCTCATGATGCTCTACTTTTTATTTTTGATCACCGGAAGCCATAAGAAACCAGGCTAAACGTGACCGTTTTATTTGGTTTGGGGTGGGGGGGGGGAGGGAGGGAGGTTAAAAATAGCTAAATTGGTGAGTTTCACTATGTTTCTTATCTTCTATGTTAATAATAACAGTAAATATTTTCATTGTGTACTCTGAGTGTAATATATTATACTTAATGTTTACTCACATAGTAACATAGTAAATGACGGCAGATAAAGACCTGTACGGTCCATCCAGTCTGCCCAACAAAATAAACTCATTACTTTATATGTATACCCCAGTTTGATTTGTCCTTGCCTTTCTCAGGGCACAGACCGTAGAAGTCTGCCCAGCACTGTTCCTGTACTAAAAGGTCTGAAGATTCTAGAATCCTAAAGTTACAAGATTCCGGAATCCCAATTAGTAACAACATTCCATGCAGAACCCCAAAGAGTAACGTGGAGGGGCATAATCGAAAGGGACGCCTAAGTTTTCCTGGGGACGTCCTCGCAGGATGGCTCCAGCAAGGGGTGGGGAAACCCGTATTATCGAAACAAGATGGGCGTCCATCTTTCATTTCGATAATACGGTCGGGGACGCCCAAATCAGCAAATTTAGGTCAACCTTAGAGATGGTCGTCCCCAGCACAGACGGTCGTCCTCAGGACTTGGTCGTTTCTGATTTTCAGCGATAATGGAAAGCAAGGACGCCCATCTCAGAAATGACCAAATCCAAGCCATTTGGTCGTGGGAGGAGCCAGAATTCGTAGTGCACTGGTCCCCCTGACATGCCAGGACACCAACCGGGCACCCTAGGGGGCACTGCAGTGGACTTCACAAATTGCTCCCAGGTACATAGCTCCCTTACCTTCAGCCAGATGCACTAACTGAACGGTAAAAGCCCTTCCCTTACCAATTTGGAAAGGAATGGGCATGCATGAAGGACATCGCATGCAAATGAGCTACTCGCTGTTAGCTCATTTGCACACGATTTCCTTCCTAAGGAGGGGAAGCCAGTGCAGAGCTGCCAAGCATCGTGGCTGCTCTGCGCATGCCAAAGACAGCTTCATACATGCAGACAATCTGCATGTATAATAGTCGTCTACAACCTTAAATAAATTAATGTCTACAACCTTAGAAAAACACAAGTCCAGGTAAAAACGTCCAAGTGCGCGTCAGGGACGTCTTTCTTTTTTTTTTTTAAGAGTATGGGTGAAGGACGTCCTTCTCTATGCCTCTGTCCCTGAGACGGCAGTTGAGGATGTCCAAAATGTGGATGTTTTTGTGAGAAGGATGTCCATGCCTTTGCTATGCCTCTGTCATCCCCTTTATTTATTTGGATTTTGGATCCAAAGTAGCAGCAGTGGGATTTGAACCGGCCACCTCTGGATTGCAAGACCAGTGCTCTAACCACTAGACCACTCCACTCCCTTGAAATTTGGCCATCCCTGTGGGGAGGGGGGGGGGCAGTTCAGGACGTCCAAAATGTTTGAAAGAAGGACATGCATGCCTTCGCTATGCCTCTGCTGACACACACATACCTCCCCCCCCCCCCCCCAAGGGACCTGCATATGACATTTCAGGCTGGCAAAAAAAGTTTTTAAAGTTGTTTTTTTCAGGGTGGGAGGGGGTTAGTGACCACTGGGGGAGTCAGGGGAGGTCATCCCCGATTCCCTCCGGTGGTCATCTGGTCAGTTCGGGCACCTTTTTGAGGCTTGGTCGTAAGAAAAAGATGGACCAAGTAAAGTCACCCAAGTGCTCCTCAGGGACGCCCTTCTTTTTTCCATTATCGCTCAAGGATGCCCATCTGTTAGGCACGCCCCAGTCCCGCCTTCGATACACCTCCGACACGCCCCTGGGAACTTTGGTCGTCCCCGCAACGGGAAGCAGTTGGGGACACCCAAAATCAGCTTTCGATTATGCCGATTTGGGCGACCCTGAGAGAAGGACGCCCATCTCCCGATTTGTGTCGAAAGATGGGCGCCCTTCTCTTTTGAAAATAAGCCTGATAGTAACATAGTAAATGACGGCAGAAAAAGACCTGAATGGGCCACCCAGTCTGCCGATAAGTTAAACTCATTTACATGGTATGTGATACATTATATGTATACCCGAGTTTGATTTGTCCTTGCCTTTCTCAGGGCACAGACCGTAGAAGTCTGCCCAGCACTGTTCTTGTACTAAGTTCTGGAGCTAACGTCGAAGCCCCTTAAAATTTACACTCCAGCCCATCCCTATCTATTCAGTCACGATCAGGGCATAGACTGTAGAAGTCTGCCCAGCTCCCGTTTTGTTTCCCAATTACCGGTGTTGCCACCCAATCTCCACTAAGATTCCGCGGAACCATTCCTTCTAAACAGGATTCCTTTGCGTTTATCCCACGCACGTTTGAATTCCAATAAAATTGGAATTGTTCCAATAAAATTGTTTAAAAGTAAAGCATTTTGTGGTAATCTCCCTGTTAGTGTGCTAATCGTACATTAAAAAAAAAAAAAAAGGTTTGTGGGAGTGGGCGTGTGCTAGGCGGGGAATGGGCATGGAAGGTTAACCAGCTAGTGTGTTTGTATTAGCGCGTGCCAAGTGGTTAATGCAGAATTAACACAGGAGCAATAAATAGAAGGTGGTAAGTGCTCCCACGTTTACATAAGTATATAATTGTTGCCATACTGGGACAGACCAAAGGTCCATGAAGCTCAGCATCCTGTTTCCGACAGTGGCCAAACCAGGTTACAAGTGCCTGGCAAGATCCCAAAACAGTACAATACATTTTATGCTGCTTATCCTAACATAGTAGATGACAGCAGAAAAAGACCTGCACGGTCCATCCAGTCTGCCCAACAAGATAAACTCATATGTGCTACTTTTTGTGTATACCTTACCTTGATTTGTACCTGTCCTTTTCAGGGCACAGAACGTATAAGTCTGCCCAGCACTAGCCCCGCCTCCCAACCACCAGCCCCGCCTCCCACCACCGGCTCTGGCACAGACCGTATAAGTCTGCCCAGCACTATCCCCGCCTCCCAACCACCAGTCCCGCCTCCCACCACCGGCTCTGGCACAGACCGTATAAGTCTGCCCAGCACCATCCCCGCCTACCGCCACCGGCTCTGCCACCCAATCTCGGCTAAGCTCCTTAGGATCCATTCCTTCTGAACAGGATTCCTTTATGTTTATCCCATGCATGTTTGAATTCCATTACCGTTTTCATTTCCACCACCTCCCGCGGGAAGGCATTCCAAGCATCCACCACTCTCTCCGTGAAAAAATACTTCCTGACATTTTTCTTGAGTCTGCCCCCCTTCAATCTCATTTCATGTCCTCTCGTTCTACCGCCTTCGCATCTCCTGAAAAGGTTCGTTTGCGGATTAATACCTTTCAAATATTTGAACGTCTGTATCATATCACCCCTGTTTCTCCTTTCCTCCATGGTATACATGTCCAGGTCAGCAAGTCTCTCCTCATACGTCTTGTAACGCAAATCCCATACCATTCTCGTAGCTTTTCTTTGCACCGCTTCAATTCTTTTTACATTCTTAGCAAGATACGGCCTCCAAAACTGAACACAATACTCCAGGTGGGGCCTCACCAATGATTTTCTCCAAGTCTATTTTAATAATGGTCTATGGATTTTATCTTTAGGAAGCCATCCAAACCTTTTTTTATTAATTATTTCTTTATTGAATTTTTCATTTTTACAAGATAGACTTATAAATGGAAATACAGTAGTAAAATTGTCATAGGTTAACATTACCATGAAAAAATTCAACATAATCTCAAACTAATAAGTATTTCAATATACCTAACAGATATTAACTATGAAACATAGAGGGGCATAATTGAACAAAAACGCCTATCTCCATGGGCGTTTATCTCCAAGAACGGGTCCGTGAAGGGGCGGACTGAACCGTATTTTGGGAAAAAATAGACGCCCATGTTTTATTCAACAATGTGTGAGCTGGGCGTTTTTGTTTTTCAGCGATAATGGAAAATGAAAGCGCCCAGCTCAAAAATGAATAAATCCAAGGCATTTGTTCGTGGGAGGGGCCAGGATTCGTAGTGCACTGGTCCCCCTCACATGCCAGGACATCAACCGGGCACCCTAGGGGGCACTTTTACAAAACCAAACAAAAAGGTAAAAGAGCTCCCAGGTGCATAGCACCCTTCCCTTGTGTGTTGAGCCCCCCAAATCCCCCTCAAAACCCACTGCCCACAAGTCTACACCATTACTATAGCCCTAAGGGGTGAAGGGGGGCACCTACATGTGGGTACAGTGGGTTTGGGGGGGGTTGGACGACTAATAAGCATTAAGCAGCACAATTGTAACAGGTAGGGGGGATGGGCCTGGGTCCACCTGCCTGAAGTCCACTGCACCCCCTAACAACTTCTCCAGTGACCTGCATACTGCTGTCAGGGAGCTGGGTATGACATTTGAGGGTGAAAATAAAAAGTTGAGAAACTTCATTTTTTGTGCTGGGAGGGGGTTAGTGACCACTGGGGGAGACAGGGGAGGTCATCCCCGATTCCCTCCAGTGGTCATCTGGTCATTTAGGGCACTTTTTGGGGCCTTATTCGTGAAAAAACAGGGTCCAGGAAAAGTGTCATAAATTCTAGCTAAAAACGCATACTTTTTTCCCATTATCGGTGAAATGCGCCCATCTCTGTTCGGCAGATAACCACGCCCCAGTTCCGCCTTCGCCACACCTCTGACACGCCCCCATCAACTTTGTCCGCATCCGCGACGGATTGCAGTTGAAAACGTCCAAAAATCGGCTTTCGATTATACCGCTTTATTCGTTTTTGTGAGATAAACGTCCATCTCCCGATTTAGGTCGGAACTTGGGCGTTTTTCTCATTCGATTATAAGCAGGACTGTCTACTTTCTTAGACCACAACAATGAGAAGGAGGGAGAGGAGATAAAGCAATTAAGGAGATAAAACAAGATAGACAAAAAGTAAATAGCCTGGCTCATATTCCCCCGTCAATTTTCCATTTTCTTAATGTCTTCTACACATTTACTTGGATAGCTTTTTAGCATCTATAAACTTTTTTAGCTGGTCTGGTTCAAAAAATATATATTTATTCCCTAAATACTTGATACAGCATTTGCAAGGATAAGCCAGCAAAAAGGTAGCGCCCATAGTTTTAACCTCTTCTCTGTAAGCTAGAAACGCTCTCCTACGATCCTGAGTAGTTTTTATCACGTCTGGAAAAATCCAGATTTTTTGACCATGAAAAAGTTTAGTAGCATTCTTGAAGTAAAGTCTTAATAATGCATTTAAGTCTTGGTCGAAAACAAAAGATATCAATAGAGTCCTTCGACAAGTTATCTCTGAAATAGATTCTTCCAGAAATGCTGATAAGTCTTTCAAATTTATTTCTGGACCTTGATTATTATCACATGGATTCGCTTTGGTGATTTTATCAGGCAAATAATAAACTTTGTTAATAAGTGGTATTGCTGATTGAGGGTAAGCCAAAACTTCCATTAAGTATTTTTTAAGGAAATCCACTGGAGTAACTCCAATTTGAAAAGGAAAATTCAGTAACCTCAAATTTAGTCTTCTATTATAGTTCTCTAAATGTTCCAATTTTAAAGAAGTTTTCATTTTGTCTTTTATCAAAGCATCCGTGACAGATTTTAACAATGTTATTTCAGTTTTTTTGAGCAAATTGTTCAGTCTTAACAGTTTCTAAGGTTAATGTTAAAGAATCAAGCTTATTTACCAGCAATGCTGTATCTCGAGAAGTTTTTGTGACCGTAGTTGTTAGTTGTTGAATTGCTGCCCAAATAGAATGTAGAGTCACCGCTTGGGGAGCTTGAAGCTCTATGTTCGAACCATCTGCGTCCTGGGGAAGAGTTCTACCATCTGAGGCCCTTTGGTTACCAACTTCCGGTCCCATCGAGTCCTCATCGCTCATCCGAAGGGCTGCAGGGCAAAGCGGCGGATTAAGCTCTGGCGGGGATAATGATGTCTCCGACCCTAGTGGAAACGCCGCTCCTTCGGCGGACCCAACAGCGGGTTTCCTCATGCCAGTATCCACAGGGGTGCTCGTGGCAAACTGTAGGAGCGTTCGCTGGCCCGGAGGGAGTGATTGGGCTGACGGTAAGACACCCTTCACTGCACCTTTTCGCTTTGTATGCGGCATATTGAAAGAAGGTAATAATTGAACAGAGCTCAGCGTTAGCCTCCACAGAGCCTCAAGCTCGAGCTGCCATCTTGAAGTTACAGGCCAAACCTTTTTTTAAACCCCGCTAAGCTGTTTTTACTACATTCTCGGGCAACGAATTCCAGAGATTAATTACACATTGAGTGAAGAAATATTTTCTCCAGTTCTTTTTAAGTTTACTACTTTGTAGCTTCATTGCGTGCCCCCCTAGTCCTGGTATTTTTGGAAAGAGTAAACAAACGATTCACGTCTCCACTCATTATTTTATAGACCTCTATCATATCTCCCCTCAGCTGTCTTTTCTCCAAGCTGAAGAGCCCTAGCCGCTTTAGTCTTTCCTCATAGGGAAATCATCCCATCCCCATTATCATTTTGTCGCCCTTCTCTGTACCTTTTCTAATTCCACTATATCCTTTTTGAGATGTGGTGACCAGAATTGAACACAATATTCGAGGTGCAGTCGTACCATGCAGCGATACAAAAGGGTTTTCCATTCTTTTCCTAATAATACCTAACATTCTATTTAGGTAGTGCACACTAATGTGAATATTAGCACATGACCTGAAAAACAACAATTTAAAAAAAAATGCCTGAAACGCTGTTCTGTTAGACATGGGCATAGTGTGCAAGAAAGTTCCTGTTAAAATGTGCCAAGTCTATTTTCTAATGCAAATTAGTAGAAGGGCCCCTATGATTGTACCCAACATTCTGTAAATCCATCTGGAGATAAGAATGGAAACATTGTAACATTAATGGCTACATTCTATATTCAAATTACCTCTATACCCTGCCTAATCCTATATAATAAAATGCACCTCCAACATTCTGAAGCTGACTGCATGGCTGAGGCATTCCTGCTCTCTGTATCCATCTCCTGAATTGACATCACGTACTTCCGGGTTCGCCACAAGCAGAAGTGACCAACCACATGAGGTTTCTCAGCTTCAGAATGTTGGAGGTGCATTTTATTAAATAGGATTGGTCAGTTCCTTGAAGCACAGCCAGAGCTCAGCGTCCTGCACAGTAACACTCAGACACCAGAGAGAGAAGGGGGGGGGGCCTGAAACTAGAAAGAGGGAGGGAGGGGGGGGCCTGACACCAGAGAGGGGGAGGTATCTCTGTCACACACACTCTCTCTCTCACAGTCAATGTCTTTCTCTCTCTCATACACTCTATGTCTCACACTGTATCACGTTCACTCTCTATCTCACAGAGAGTCTGTGTCTCACACGCACTCTCTCTCGCACACTGTATCTGTGTGAAACACACTCTCTCACACAGTGTCTCACATACGCACTTGCACACACTCTCATTCTCATACACACTCTCTCACACACTCGCACCCAGATTCACTCTCTCTCTCTCTCACACACACACACTCGCACATTCACTCTCTCTCACACACACAGTCACTCTCACATACACTCTCTCAAACATACACACTCCGAGAAAAACCTTGCTAGCGCCCGTTTCATTTGTGTCAGAAACAGGCCTTTTCTACTAGTCAAGCCATAATGATTGCCCTAAGTGACTACAAACAATAACTACAGTCAAAGCAAAGGGGGGGGGGGGGGGGGAAGGACTCCACAGCCAGAAAAACTCCAAGCACCAAGAGTGCATACTTTTACCCACTGGGAGGGTGGGCAGTTTTCAAATAGCTCATTTACCCAGGTAAAAGGTGCCCTTAGTAAGTAGATATACACAAAAGTACAATGTTTACAGTACTGATCTGGGAGGAATGTGCTGAGGTGGTCATAATTCTTGAATTTAACTATCAAAATGTGGAGGGGGAGGGACGGAGGGTAAGCCTGAAGGTTTGCCCTAGGGTGCCTCTCACACTGGTTTTGATGCAATGGGTGTGGAAATCAGGAGAGGCTCAGTCTACCTGTTTGACACGCAGCTTTGTGGTGATCCAGAAATTTCAAATCTAACACCAAAAGGTGTCCAAATAACTCACATACCCTGACAGTAACTCTCCCCTAGTTCAGATTTTAAAAATATGTGTGCAACAAATCTAGAATCCAGCAGCCAGTGCTGGGAAGGCATCAAGCTTTACAGCAGCCCACTACGGAAAACTTGGTCGTTTGAAACACAGGAGACAATTTCTGGTGTGCATAATGGAGAAGGAAGTACCTAAAACATGTTTAGCTCGCTTGTATGTTCATGAACCAGTTCTTGGTGTGAAAAAGACAGAAGATAAGTCTTTAATTGATTTAAATGCATTAAAGGTTATAAACTTGTTCCTCAGAAAAACCATTGTTCAGATATCTGCAAGTTCCTTTCAGTCTAAAGGCAAAATCAACAAAACAGAGATTCTGCAATAACAGCTTGATAAGGAACAGACTGAGTATTACCAGCCAAATTTTGCTAGAAGCCCTGATTTACAGGAGTACTTCACATGCTAAAATAAAAGGTGACATGAACTTGGATTCTCAGAAAGAATATATAAGCCTGTGAGTTCTGATATTCAGTGCGACAGATGTAGTTAGATAGATGCAGCGTGTTTACATCTGACTTGTCACCTTCATGTGAGGTGGGGTGGGGGACTCGTCTGTTCATTTGAAATCAGTGCTAGGGGGTCTGGTGCCATGAGCCCTCATAACTAACCTGGGGTCTTCCCTCTGTTTTAAAGGGACCTTCCTCCCTCTGTTCCTAGTCTGGTCACTGTAACAATGGTCCAAATTCCAGGACCAATGCACCGGTGCTCCCTTCCAGGATCCTGGGTTTTGGATGCTAAGTACAGTCAAGAGGTACTGTCCTTTTTGATGGCTCCAACTTTCTCCTCCCCCTACACCCACCACCACCACCACATTCCTGACCTTTTTGCATGAAGTGCACAGTACTTGCCACTGAGCCACCCCAATGATGGAGCATTTAGGGCAGAAAAAGCATATTTTCTGCAAAAAGGGCAATTGTATAACCGGGTGGTATAACCTAAGGAGTTGATATTCAGCTGCTGGCACTAAACCTGTAAATTCAATGCTGAGCCACTTCTGGGCTCCGGCATTGAACTTCCGGGTATGCGGAGCTGGCTAATGCATAGCTGGTTAAGTCCAATATTGAGCACCTAATCGGCTATGGGTTACTACATAAGGGGAAAGGGGATGGGATTTGATATACTTTCTGTGGTTACAATCAAAGTGGTTTACATATTATATACAGTTACTTATTTTGTGCTTGTGGCAGTGGAGGGTTAAGTGACTTGCCCAGAGTCGCAGGGAGCTGCAGTGGGAATTGAACCCAGTTCCCCAGGATTAAAGGCTACTCCTCCACTAGCAACATTCTATATAGAAACTCAAATTGTAGCAACAGAATCTCAAATAGTAGCAACATTCCATGTAGAATCTTATCTTCCACTAGGAGTGGCCTAGTGGTTAGGGTGGTGGACTTTGGTCCTGAGGAACTGAGTTCAATTCCCACTTCAGGCACAGGCAGCTCCTTGTGAATCTGGGCAAGTCACTTAACCCTCCATTGCCCCATGTAAGCCGCATTGAGCCTGCCATGAGTGGGAAAGCGCAGGGTACAAATGTAACAAAAATAAAATAGATACTATTGGAGATTCTACATGGAATGTTGCTACTATTGGAGATTCTACATGGAATGTTGCTATTCCACTAGCAACATTCCATGTAGAAGGCTGCGCAGGCTTCTGTTTCTGTGAGTCTGACGTCCTGCACGTATGTGCAGGACGTCAGACTCACAGAAGCAGAAGCCTGCGCGGCCACATTGGTGATCTGCAAGGGCCGACTTCTACATGGAATGCTGCTAGTGGAATAGCAACATTCCATGTAGAATCTCAAATAGTAGCAACAGTGGAGGAGTGGCCTAGTGGTTAGGGTGGTGGACTTTGGTCCTGAGGAACTGAGTTCCATTCCCACTTCAGGCACAGGCAGCTCCTTGTGACTCTGGGCAAGTCACTTAACCCTCCATTGCCCCATGTAAGCCGCATTGAGCCTGCCATGAGTGGGAAAGTGCGGGGTACAAATGTAACAAAAACAAAACAATTTGTTTTTGGAAATGCCAGAATTAGGTGAAATTAAGTTCCAGTATTTATTTATTAGGATTTATTTACCGCTTTTTTGAAGGAATTCACTCAAGGCTGTTTACAGTAAGAATAGATCAAACATGAGCAATAGGCAATTACAGCAGTAAAAATATTTGAACAGCAATACAAAGTATGGCATGGTATACTAGCAATGTCAACACAATACATACTAGAACATTATAATTGGTAGTGAAGGGTAAGACAAAGTTGTAACATATAGATGAGTAAGAAAGTAGGAAGAATTAGAAACAACAGTAGTCACACAAAGGTTCAAAGAAATATATATATATTTTTTAAGGCAAGAGGGGCACTGGCACCGGAGACCGAAAGAGGAACCACGGCCTTCTTACCTGCTTTACAACTTAAAACTAAATGAGAAAATTAACCTTCAAGATCAGCGACTTGTGAAGGGCACTGTTTGTGGTTCAGTGCCTGGGTCAGGGAAAGCTATTAGTTAATGACTCCAGTCTGCATATCCTGCCTGAACCTTAGGACTGCAAATACCACATTTTTCTGCACACTTAAATCTGCTGTTAGCTCACCCATGACCTAGTAATGGTGGAAAATCACCACGTTATTGTTTTTCTACCACGTTCCTGTTCTAGAAGAAACAACGTAACCTGGAAATACGATCAGGTTCTGCTCTCTTTCTCCACCTTATTTCTTTTATCTTTCTCAGGCTCCTTGATTACTATTTAGGGATGGATGCCATAGGAGCCAGCTCTGTGCTGAGCACCTCTCAATAAGCTCCTTCATTTTTTGTATCCAGGGAGGGCTAATTTGTACCGTATTTGACATGCCCAATCATTTTGAAATGTTGACACCTATGATTGATGCTCACGGTGGAATGGAGGTAGGATGGTGACCAAAGTTATTCTGGCCATTTTAATTATTATTTGTTACATTTGTATCCCACATTTTCCCACATATTTGCAGGCTCAATGTGGCTTACATAATACCGTGAAGGCTTTCGCCAAATCCGGTACGGGATAGGTACAAAATGTTGTATTGGGATAGGGAAGATAAGATTCAATCAAGTTGGGGGTGAGGTAAAAGAGTTCATTAATGTCCAATACGATCTTTAATAGTGAAGTGTTGCAGGGTTGAGTCATTTAGTTGGGTCATTCGGATATGCCCTTCTGAATAGGTGAGTCTTTAATGACTTTCTGAATTTTAGGTAATCATAAGTTGTTTTCACCACTTGTGGCAATGCGTTCCACAGGCGCGTGCCTATGTAAGACAAGTTGGACGCATGGGTTGTCTTGTATTTTAGTCCTTTGCAATTTGGGTAATGGAGATTCAGGTAAGACCGTGATGAACTGGTACTATTTCTGATTGGGAGATTGATTAGGTCAATCATGTAATCTGGGACTACTCCATAGATAATCTTGTGGACTAAGGTGCAGATTTTGAAAGAGATGCGTTCTTTGATAGGAAGCCAATGCGGATTGGTGTGGCACTTTTTAATTTAGTTCATCTAGTAGTACTCCAACTTCTGGAAAATCTCAATTTTGCCATAAGGAGTCTGCATTTCTGCTTTCTCATGCACCCTCTCTCCTGGCTCCTGTAATGACACCATCTTCCACAAAGGGGATATAAACCCCTGCCACAAGCACCTCGGTGGAGTGCCCAGGCTGTGGTGGGAAGAGTTTCCCCACCCCAGGTCTGGGTAGCCCAATGATCTCCCACCTAACCGGGTGTGGGTTGTTCTGGTGTTATAGGTGGTTCCGTGTACCTGTGGACACTCCACTTTATTTTCTCAGGCAACATCTCTTTATCTTAAAAAATTTGTGTGGGCCACAGTAAATACCCTCAAATACCTACTTGTGTGTCCTGAACGTCAGCTGACATTGTACTTGCCAAGTACATTTATTTATTTATGGTTCATTTGTATCCCACATTTTCCCACTCATGCAGGCACAATGTGGCTTACAGAAAATTAAGAACATTACAATAAAGGAAATATTGCAAAGGGGACAAAGAATAGACAGAAGTAGGGTTACCATTTTTTGTCCTCATAAAAAAAAAGCGGACACTTGCCCCGCCCACTTTCACGCCCTCGTCCCCTGTCGCATTTTCCCTTCCCTTGTCACCCCCTCACCTCCCCCTGTCATCGGTGGATGACAGATCCGGCGAGACAGGAGAAGGGTAGGTCTGTGACGGGATAAGGAGAGACCAGAGGGTGAAGGAAGAAACCAGAGAGTAGAAATACTAGAAACGTGCAGATAAAACTCAACTCCCTAAAATGCCAGACTAGGCATGTGGTGCAACACAGGAGAAAAAGAAACAGAAATGCGTTTCCTATTGCGCAGTAAGAAACATAAAGATATCAAACATAAAGATATCAAATGAAAGAGAAATTCAAAGACTAAGCAGGAGAACCTCTATATAATCCCCGGTGAAAACAGCAGCAGTATCTTACTATTCTGCCACTTGGCTCCCCCCCCCCCCCCGTCACCTCCCCTCCCCTTACTCTTCTACTATCCCTGGTGGTCTAGAGGTACCTCTTCGGGGCAGGAAAGAGCCCCCTCTTTCCTGCCCGGAGCGCTGCTGCTAGCTGCCCTGCATACAGTGAGTCCGGCTCTCGGCGTTTCAAAATGGCCGCCGAGAGTTGAAGTCTCGCGAGGCTGCTTCAACTTCGGCGGCCATTTTGAAACACCGAGAGCCCCGAAGATGAAGAGGTACCTCTAGACCACCAGGAATAGTGGAGTAAGGGGAGGGGAGTCCCACCCCCGCCAGCCAGTCCATTTGTCCAGAAATCCGGACAAACGGGCAGGCTGGCCAAATCCGTCCGGACATGTCCTCAAAAAGAGGACATGTCCGGGTAAATCCGGACGTATTGTAACCCTAGACAGAAGGAGCAGTAGCTAACAATGGGAAACCAAGCAGGGTGGGGATCATGAAGGGTGTATCAATCAGAAGAGTAACTAGGGGAGTAAGTTTTGGCAAAGAAGTAAGTCTTCAGCAACTTCTTGAAGAGGATGTAGTCCACTTGCAATCTGAGGTGCTGCGGGAGAGCATTCCAGTATTTAGGGCACCAGTAGCGGAAAGAAGAGGTGAAAATCTTCTTATACTGGACACCCTTACAGTTTGGGAAGTGTAGATGGAGATATGACCGTGCTGCAGGCGTGGTATTCCTGGGTGGAAGGTCGATCAAGGGGAGCATGTAGTCTGGAGCAAGCCCATAGATGATTTTGTGGGTTAAGGAGCAGAGCTTAAAAATAATACGCTCCTTTACAGGTAGCCAATGGAGTCTGAAGCGCAGAGGCTCAGCATGCGCAAAACAATGTTCTCCCAG
Organism: Microcaecilia unicolor; assembly: GCF_901765095.1. Taxonomy (NCBI): domain Eukaryota; kingdom Metazoa; phylum Chordata; class Amphibia; order Gymnophiona; family Siphonopidae; genus Microcaecilia; species Microcaecilia unicolor. The sequence goes on along the minus strand of NC_044036.1, from coordinate 326,168,807 downwards.
AATCAGTCTCGCGGCAGTGTTCTGGACTGTTTGGAACCTTTTCAATAAAGAGACCTTGCAGCCTGCATAAATTCCACTGCAATAATCTAGGTGGGAGAGGACTAGCCAATGCACAAGTGTACGGAACAGATCTCTGGTAAGGAAACATCGTATGCGCCGCAGCCTCCACAAAGCACTGAACATTCTTTTGGAGACCAAATGCACATGATGATCCAACTGGAGGTGTATGTCCAGGTGCACTCCTAAGAGCCGCAGACTGTTGGTAATTGGAAGAACGTAGCCCTTTACTGGAAGCGTTGTGTCGGTTATTTGGGTATAGGTGGACGAGAGTATGAGACATTGAGTTTTATCCTTGTTTAGTTTAAAGCGAAACACCTCAGCCCAATGCTCAATAGCGGAGAAGCAAGATTCGATGAGATTAGCGATTTCTGATACGGTGGTATGAAAGGGGATGTAGACGGTAATATCGTCAGCACAGATGAAAGGATTTAGGTCTAATTTTGCTAGAGCTGAGGCTAAAGGCATCAACATAATATTGAATAAGGTTGGTGAAAGGGAAGAGCCCTGTGGTACTCCGCAAGAAGCACAGAGAGATCTTGCTGGTGGGTACCAGTCCCAGAGACCCTATGTGACCTCGGAGATATGTATGACATTAGTCAGAGTCTAGAGCTATGGCTCATCAGTTGTAGCTGGATAATCATAACAGTTTAGATGGATAGCACTTTCAGCAAGGAACCGGGCTGAACAATTTTCTTGCATACTGCCTAATGCATTATCAGCACTTTATGAACTCTCAAGATAACAAGAAGATGCGTTTACCGAGTCCAATCTTTTAAAAACACTATTTTTGTCTTACAAAAACTCAGTACATAATCCTTTTTGAAATCTGAATAATTTACCACTTCTGCAGAGGGTAAATCATAAACTGAACTCTTTTATGGCCTGTTTCACAGGCAAGTGATGAAACGATTCTGGTAATGAACAGTGAAAGCAATTACAGCCATCTGTGTATATGATGTGAAACCTTATTACTTTCCTAGCAAGGAAAAACAAGCATGGAAAGTGAAGTAGCCAAAGGCTTCCGTAGATCTGGGATCAATGGAGATCAGGATGTGCTTGCTTGCTCTCCGCCCACCCCACCCCCACCTCTTCTCTTCCATTACCACCCAACTTTTAAACATAAAGCAATGATACCAAATCCTTTCTAAGCTAAGAGGAACAATTAGCACACAGTGGGAGGTGGGTGGACAAAAGGTTTGGCCACACTGAAACCTCCTCTTATTGTGGTCTGGGGGTCCCTGTCCCAAAACACTGCAAACAAGTTTGGAGCCCATCCTCCCCCCACCCCACCCCTTACAGACTGAAAGCCTGCAGCAAGACCACCAAGGTGGAGAATCCTTTAAACATCCAGTCCCAATGGGAATATGCTAGCATTTAATCAAGTCAGAAAATCTGATAAGCTTGGAAGCCTGGTTGGAGTGGAGGAGTAGCCTAGTGGTTAGTGCAGCGGACTTTGATCCTGGGGAACTGGGTTCAATTCCCACTGCAGCTCCTTGTGACTCTGGGCAAGTCACTTAACCCAACCCTCCATTGCCCCTGGTACAAAATAAGTACCTGAATATATGTAAACCGCTTTGAATGTAGTTGCAAAAACCTCAGAAAGGCAGTATATCAAGTCCCATTTCCCTATTGGAGATTCTACATGGAATGTTGCTATTCCACTAGCAACATTCCATGTAGAAGCCTGCCCTTGCAGATCAGCAACGCAGCCACGCAGGCTTCTGTTTCTGTGAGTCTGACAGACTCACAGAAACAGAAGCCTGCGTGGCCGCATTGCTGATCTGCAAGGGCAGGCTTCTACATGGAATGTTGCTAGTGGAGGAGTAGCCTAGTGGTTAGTGCAGTGGACTTTGATCCTGGGGAACTGAGTTCAATTCCCACTGCAGCTCCTTGTGACTCTGGGCAAGTCACTTAACCCTCCATTGCCCCAGGTACAAAATAAGTACTTGAATATATGTAAACTGCTTTGAATGTAGTCGCAAAATACCACAGAAAGGCGGTATAAAGACCCATTTCCCTTTCCCCCATTTAAATTCCACTGCTGCTTCTTGTGATCTTGGGCAAATCACTTAGGGCTCCTTTTACCAAGCTGTGGTACATGAGAGGCCCTGTGGTAGTGTCAGCACGTGGATTTGCCACACAGAGGCCCCTTTTACCACAGCGGGTAAAAGGCTAAAAAAAGGAAATGGTTGTGCGGTAAATGCACACTTGCCACGTGGCCATTTAGGAGGCGGTAAGGGCTCCCACGCTAACCCGGTGGTAACTGGGCAGTGCGCAGTGGTTTAAAAAAAAAAATCTTCCTGTCGCACCAGAAATACAGCATGCTGGGGGCGGAACTACTGCCGGCTCCTGCGGAAGGCCGGGGGTAGTACCAGATTGGCGTATGATGATGCTGCGGTAGCTCTACCGTGGCATTGTAAAAGGGCCTCTAAATTCTTTATTGCCTCGGGTACAAACTTACCCCCCTGTTTACAAAGCCACGTTAGCAGCTGCCGCGCAGCAATGCCGACACAGCCCATTCAAAGTGAATGTGCTATGTCAGCATTACCGGACTGGCAGCCACTAGCGTGGCTTTGTTAACGGGGGGGGGGGGGGGGGGGGGGGAGGAACCTGTTTCCCCAAAATGCTGCTAATCTAAGTACACAGGTTATATGCAGTTCGTACAACAGTTTATTTAAATATTATTGTCAAAGAGGTTAAATAATGAAGTATGTTATCTTGTTGGGCAGAATGGATGGACCGTACAGGTCTTTATCTGCCATCATCTACTATGTTACTGTGCAATCACAAAAGATATTAAAACCCTGTTTTTCTACTTTTGCAGACCACTCGCGTAGTGATCTCAAGTACATGTGACTTGTCCCATTTCAGATATCGGCAATGTGTATGTCCTGACATTGGCCTCCCTTTATTTCCACGTGAGAAGACCCCTGCAACCAACCCCCTCATTCCATAACTTGGTACCTAAGTGTACACTGATGTGTTTAAGTGCTAGGTGAATGCTCTCTACTAGGGCGGCCCTGCCAATAGGCCAACTGAGGCGGGGGCCTCACGTGGCACTAATTATGGAGCGGCATCTTTCCCCTTCCTTCCTCAACCCCCCCCCCCCCACACACACACACACACACAGCCTACCTTCTTGTTTTGTTTTTCAAAAGGCTGCGGCGGTGGCAGCGATCGCCATTTGCTGCCCTGCCGGTGGCACCGGTGTCTCCTCTATACTGCGGCCCGCCTCTCTGATATAACTTCCTGTTTCCTCGGAAGTGGGCCACAGTACAGAGGAGACAACAGTACCGGCGGCAGGGCAGCGTATGGGGATTGCTGCCGCCTCTGATTTTTGAAGAAAAAAAAAAAAAGGCAAGCTGGGGGGCGGAAAGGAGTTGGCAGGGAGGGGGCACAGTGCTGAGGGTGCCGGGGTGCCATTTTATCCGCCCCTGCTCTCCATCCACTATTCTATAAATGAAATACAGAACTTGCTTAGTGCATAATGCAAGGCAGCATTCACAGGGGAGGAGCCTAGGTGGGGCATGGGCAAGTCCAACATCAAACATATAAATGACAAGTGACCGACTCACTCGCAAATGCGCAGTAGAGACCGAACGTTGAGAGTGCAGAAGTCCAAGCCCCACCTCCACCAGCAGTACAGCCCAATAGGGAGGGGGGCATGGACATGGACGTGGAAATCGGAGGAGGAGGGAGCAGGGAGGGAAGGAGGGAGCGGAACTGAGGGAAACGGACGCAGCGATGGAGGAGAACTGACGACACGACAGGAGGAATCACGGGAGGTAACGAAAGCAGCTGGAGGAGGACACAACGACAGCGGAAAGAGGGGGGTGATGCCGGGGGGGGTCAAAGGTGACGGCGGGTGAAATGGCGGCAGAGGGGACGGCAGGGCAGAGGAGGTCACAATCGCGGTACACTTAGGAGATGGGTGGACATGGATGGGAGCCAGAGGATGGAGGGTAGGGGAGAGAACAGTTGATGGACACGGGTGGATGGAGCGGATGGGAGGGGGGAAGAGAGCAGGGTTGGTGGATGAGGGGAGGCCATAGGAAAACAAAAAACGTGCCCGTTGTTACAGGCTTAACGGCTAGTTTACACATATAACTTACAGACTACTGTAAGTTAAAAAGTTAAACACTAAAGTGCTGCATTTAGATGTACTATTGACACAATGTAAGCGTTAGCATCTAAAAGTATGTCGACTTAGCACTTACACGTGTTCTTTTATGGAATAGTGCTCATCGTGCATAAAACACCTATATAATGAAAAAAAACCTCAAAACCTGAGGAAATCCCCACATTGCCTTATTTAACCTTGATCCACTCTGAAAGTGGCTTTGTCCAGCTTTAGCCAATGGGAAGCAGCAGTGAGCCGCATCCAGGCTGATACACAAGGCTTCTAAAGAGGCTTAGATTGCAGGTCTGGGGAGTGATGCATCAGTGAACTTGGCAAAAACTTTCAGAAAAGAAAGAGGCCAGCCCTCCCCTCCCCCCACCTCCACACAAGCCATAGCCAATACAGATCAGTTTCAGGGCCACTTCCCTAGAATGCAGGATCCTGCCAGCCTCAACCCCTGCCCTCAAGGGCCAGAAAAGGTCACTTTTTCTCAACCTCCTGGATTGTTTTGGCCTTTCTTGGAAAATTAACAAGGCAGCCACAGTCCTCTGTAGTGCAGTATTTCAGAAAAGAAAACGATAAAACTGAAGCTCTATGACTTTGTAGGACTTCATCTACTACTTCTTAGATAATAAAGGTGGGAAAGATGTTCGATTTCGCATCGGAACAGAGTCAGCCAGATCAGGTAAGAAAAAGGGTAAAAGAGACCCATCTTTTACACTAGCCAAATGGCATCTTGAACCATGTGTGCATTCTCTTTGCAGAGAAGCCGTCCATGGCCAATTGACTTTCCAGTGGAATTGCCTTTTATTCCGTCTGTCCAGTTAAGGAAGATTTAGTGATGATGAGTTAACAAGTGAAAAGAAAAAGGTCCAGGTTTCATTAATTTTGATTTGGAAAAATTACAGTGGATTAAAGTATCAGGTGCCCACTTTGTTTTGTAAACCGCTTTGATTGTTTCCACTGAAAGGCGTATATCAAGCACAGAATAAACATAAATACAAGCAGTAAAGAAATGTACTTCCTCTACCAACTGGCTGCTATTCCACTCCAGAAGGCAACGAACCCACAGCGTGGCTTCCTGCATCTGAAAATCTTGCAAATGTGTGTGCACACAGTAATAACCAAACTGATCCCACGAAACGATTACATTTAGAAAATGTATCTTAGTCCCAATGACTAGTGCTACAACGTTTCTCGCTTTTTTGAAAACTGAATACATGCATCTATTTTATTTCTAAAGCGCCACTGTTAAAAGTCTCTCCTGCCTGTAAAGTATCTGAGCTAAGTGGTTAGTTAGCTAAGTGACTACGGGGGAAATATCCAGTTTTGCAACCACTCTGAATAAGTAGGGCACCTGCCCACGCTTGGCTGAGTTTAGGGAAATGTAACCAGTTTCAGTTCCGAATCGATGGTTTTTTCCTTCTTTCTCTCGGCTGATCTGCAATTCGGATTCAGGTAAAACGCGGATCCCGTCTTTCTTTACCCCCCCCCCCCCCCCCCCCCCCCCCACTAAAGCTGTCCTTACCTGGGGAAGGCAAGTGGACAAAGCCTCATTTCCCAGACCTTCAGCGTTCGGTTCAGGCGCAGAAACCAAGGACGACATTCACCTGAACAAAAGGAAGCCCGGGGAAATCCGAAAAAGGGAGCTGTCCAGCGCCGCGAGCGTAAGTAAAGTCCCCGGCGAGAAAAGGGTTATAGAGGACGCGAGCGCGAGCGCGAGCGCAGGCGCGTGACACTGGCATACAATCCAATAGCACAGACCCTCCCTCTCCCCGCCCCTCCAGCTCGCGCGACCCCGGCACACTACAGTCTGAGAGCACACAGACCCGCCTTCTTCCCGTTCCTCCTGCTCGCGCTCCGTCAGCAGTGGGCAGGAGGTATCCCTGCCCCTCTGTTGCTAAGATACCAGCGTTGGCCGACCTGCCTATCATGGGTGACGTTGGCAAGCCGGTGGGAGGGAGGCGATCACACACACGGAAGGGGGGGAGGAGGGAGGAAGGAAGGTGCCGCTTCTTTTATCTGCAAGAGGAAAAGAAAGCGACCCCCAATTATACCCTGATTGGATTATGAACGTTATTTTTAACAAATGCAAAACCTGCTTTCACTGTCTGGTTTCTTTCTGTGGGAATTCAGTTCAGAAAATCTCTCTTAACAACGCAGGTTATTGTCTTTTCTCCAGTTTCCCGGGGCTGAAACCCAAGTCCAAGTTTTAATTTCATCATTGACGGGATCCGAGGGACGTCTCGTCTCTTAACCGTGGGTCATCCGATTGCGAGATGCCTTTGTGTGATTTATTTTTGGATATGAAAGATTAAAAAACAAATCTTATTTTTTACTGGCACCCGAACGTTTTAAGAGTAAAACAATAGAATCAAGAACAAAGCAATCCCATAGATCGTTAATGATAGCATAAACACGTCCTAATGCTAATGCAGTTACTGCCTGTTAAAAACATATTCAAACACAATAAAATGTCCTGTACACATTGGCGGTGCCAAACAATATGTCACATCCTGCCCTAGACACAATGAAGAGAATAGGTATTGGAGGTGTTCAGTACCTGTGCTATTGCATCAGACAGACTTAAAACATATTTGTGTCTTAGGTCAGGGGTGGCCCAAGGCAATCTGCTGCCTGATGCCCAGATGATCAAAAGCCCTGCGCACAGTGGTGTGCTGGAGCAGGCTCTCACAGGCTCTGGAGAGCCGTTTGTTAAGTTTTTAAGAATTTTGGGAGCCGGTTCTCCAAGGCTACTTTAACAAATGGATCCCAAAATGTGGGCTTGGGCCCCTCCTGAATTCTCTTTTACTTTGCTGGCGAGAGAGAGCCCCCTGTTAACAATTTACCAGCACACCCCTGCCTGCACAGTTCCAAACAGCGCTCTAAAAATAGCACTGGAACAATGTGGGGCTTTACCGCCCCTAGGATCTGAGATAATAGCATGCAAATTTATGCACACTATTATCTCTGATCATAGGGTTAAAGTGTGGGAGGACTGTGCCTGAGCCCTCCCGCACTTGTTTGACATGTCCAAGCTGTCAAAAGCCCAAACCTGGCAAATACAGGGGCTGGAGGTCTGTGGGACCACCAGATCCCCGGAAACACCAAGGCCCTGGTGGCTTAGTGCCCCACTGAACCCCCACCCCAAGCCAGTGACACGGGGGGGGGGGGATGGAAGTCCGGCGGACCTCCAGTACCCCCAACCCCCCCCCCGACACAAATTCCTGGAGGTCTAGCGGCCCTCTTCTCCGCCCCCCAGTACCTTTGTAGGAGGAAGTAGTAGCACACTCCCTCCTCTTCCAGTGATGCCAGTGATGAAGGGCACCAAAATCCTGGTCTGGCATCTCTCTTTGCTTCCCCCTTGTGGAGTGGGGAGGGAGATGCTGCTGGACCAGTATTTGGGACTTTGTTGCTCTTTATCACCAGCGGGGTGAGTGGGGGGGGGGGGGGGGGAAGGACTTCAGGGAGTAGAAGAACTATTGCAGGTGGGGAGGGAGGTGCTGATGCAAAAGTTGGCTCAGGCTACCCCAGTCCCTTAAGCCAGCCCTGAGACTATGACATCATTTTTGCAAGTCCCAATTTTGTCAACAGTGTGGCATTTCTTTTTTTTTTCCAGCACATCTCCTCCCTCAGTTCCTCTTCTTCAAAGAAGCCAGAAAAAGTTCTTTATGCTCACCAGGAAAGAGAAGAAACAGTCATAAAATCCTCACTAGTGCTGATTGCAGAATGTGTTAACCCTTTACTCCACATCAGGGCTTCTGTTAAAATCCCAGTACTATGTTACTGGTCAATACTCTTTCCATACTAATTATCTCTCTATTAATAGCCACTCAAACACCCCACTATGGGGCAATGTACAGTTCTCAGTGACCTATACAGACAGCAACTATATCTTAAACTTTGTCAGATTTCCTTTGGTTTTCAGTTGTAAACCCTCCTTTTGGATTCATGTTGATTACGTGAAATAAATATTTCCTCTAATAGCATTCGGCTTCTCAGCTCCAGCAGTTGTGGGGCTCTTACTTTTGGTAACCTGATACTGATCCAGGGGGCCGATGTTCAAACGTATTGCCGGTGTTAACAGGCTGTGAACTCCGGGTTTGCGCCCAGGTTAGATAAGGTGTCAGAACCTTCCAGCATCAGCCCCCAAGTACAAAAGTCTGATCTCATGAGGTCCCCCTGGTTAGCAAAGAACCAAAGGCATATTTCAAACACAACAAATCTTTCCTGGCATAACTTTTACACTCAAAGTCATTTCAAGGTAACTCTTAGATTTATGTAATTGTTTTTGCAATTTAAGCAAATTGAGACTTTATTTACCTTATGTAAGTAAAAAGTGAGGAAAGAAGGGGAGAAACGAGAGATTCTGTAGCATCCTTCTCAGTAAACATTACATTTTGCAATCCGACAGAGGACTGCCAGGAGTGGAAAATTGCTATAGAGCTGCAGTTTCTGGGTGTATCAGTAGACACCCATCTGTAACAGATCAGGGGCACTGCATCCAGTTCTGCTGTTGGAGGAAGGAAGGAAGGGATGGGATTTTGGGATTTAGTTCACAGCTTTTTCAGTTGTAGCTCATGGCAGTTTATACTACTGAAGTGATCAAACTTTTTTTTGACAAATGATTTTGTTTTTTAAATTGTGAGTGAAAGCATATTACTGCAAAACAAGTTCATTTATCTTTGTGACCAAACACAGAATACGATCCCTCCTCCTGATCTGAGTTTTGCCTGAACTCCCACAGAAGTCTTAGTATGTGCTACCTTGGTATTACCTGCCCCAGCTACCTAATAAAATCCGCCCCCCACCGCTTCATAGCAGACCTTACATCCCACTTAAACTACATGCTTCAACAAGGTCTAGGGTTACCATACGTCCGGATTTCCCCGGACATGTCCTCTTTTTGAGGGCATGTCCGGGGCGTCTGGCGGATTTTGCCCGCGCCCACGTTTGTCCGGATTTCTGGACAAACGTGGGCGCGGTTGCGGGCAGGCGCGTGCGTGCGGTGGGCGTGTGGGCGGGCGATCGGCGCCGTGGGTCTGGTGACCTGGTCTCCCGTCCCCTCCCCTTCCTTACCATGTTCCCTGGTGGTCTAGTGACATCTTCGGGGCAGGAAAGAGCCCCCTCTTTCCTGCCCGGAGCGCTGCCTCCCCTGTCTATCATCCTCGGTCTGGCTGGGGATTCAAAATGGTCGCCGAGAGTTGAACTCTCGCGAGGCCGCTTCAACTCTCGGTGGCCATTTTGAATCCCCAGCCATACCGAGGAGGATGCAGCAGGCAAGGGCAGGCAGCGCTCCGGGCAGGAAAGAGGGGGCTCTTTCCTGCCCCGAAGAGAAGACGCTACTAGACCACCAGGGCTAGACAGTAAGTGAGGGGGGGGTATGTGATGGGGGGAGGGGACTATGTGACGGGGGGGAATAGGGGCATGAGGCGTGGCGGGGGCGGGGTAGGGGGGCGTGACATGTGTCCTCTTTTTCAGAGGACACAAAATGGTAACCCTAACAAGGTCTCTTCCCTAAGGAAAATGGTAATATCCTACTCACTCCGATACCAAAAGATCCCAAGAAAAAATCAAACAAAATCACTAACTACCGCCCAGTAGCATCAATCCCACTGGTGGTCAAACTGATGGAAAGCATGGTAACCAAACAACTTACTGCTTATATAAACAAATTCACAATATTACATGAATCACAATCAGGATTTCACCCCCTCCATAGCACTAATTACCCTCCTAGCCAAATTCAAGCAGGAAATAACAACAGGCAAAAGCATACTTCTCCAATTCGACATGTCCAGTGCGTTCGACATGGTAAACCATAAAATACTACTAAGACTCCTAGATTACTTCAAGATTGGCGGACACATACTTAGTTGGATCAAGGGTTTCCTAACCACTAGAACATATCAAGTGAAATCAAACTCAAACATATCACCACCGTGGAAAGCAGAATGCGGAGTACCTCAAGGATCACCACTATCACTGATCCTTTTCAACCTACTGATGACCCCACTAGCCAAATCTTTATCCAACCAAGGTCTTAACCCTTTCATCTATGCAGACGATGTCACAATATACATTCCTTACAAACGTGATCTGACAGAAATCACCAACGAAATCAAGCTGAGCTTGAATATCATAAACTCATGGGCAAACGCATTTCAACTAAAACTCAACACAGAAAAAACACACTGTCTCATCCTCTCATCGCAATACAATACGAACAAACCCACAAACATAAACACCCCAGATTATACCCTCCCTATCTCAGACAGCCTGAAAATTCTCGGTGTTACAATCGACCGTAACCTCACACTAGAGAACCAAGTGAAATCTACAACAAAGAAAATGTTCCACTCAATGCAGAAACTCAAACGCGTGAAAATATTCTTCCCGAGGGAAACATTTCGCAACTTGATACAATCAATGGTACTAAGCCATGTAGACTACTGCAATGGAATTTATGCGGGATGCAAAGAACAAATTATAAAGAAACTTCAGACTACTCAAAATATGGCAGACAGGTTTATATTTGGAAAAATGCGATTCGAAAGTGCCAAACCCCTCCGAGAAAAACTGCACTGTCTCCCAATCAAAGAACCTATTGCTTTCAAAATCTGCACCCTGGTTCATAAAATTATCTACGGCGAAGCCCTGGGATACATGACAGACCTCATAGACCTACCAACCAGAAACACAACAGGATCAACACGAACATACCTAAATCTCCACTACCCAAGCTGCAAAAGACTCAAATACAAATCAACCTATGCATCCAGCTTTTCCTACATAAGCACACAACTATGGAACGCATTACCAAAAGCCGTGAAAACAACTTATGATCATCTAAACTTCCGGAAATCATTAAAAACTAACCTGTTCAAAAAGGCATACCCTACCGATCCAACTTAAATGTCTGTACCCTGCAACACAACAAAACCAAAGCTCGTAATGGACATATAATTACTCTTCCTCTCTACAATTCTCTAATGTGTCTGTACACACGAACCTTATTCTACCACAACATTATTTGTTCATACCGGAATTGGCGAACACCTTTACGGTACTATGTAAGCCACATTGAGCCTGCAAATAGGTGGGAAAATGTGGGATACAAATGTAACAAATAAAATAAATAATAAATAAATAAATAAATATTCAATGCATTAATCAAATCTGCTATCCAATCCCAAAATAAGTCTGTAGTTTTGCTAAATGTAAATTCTAATCTCAGACTGACACATAGGCATTGGATTGTGGGGGAAGGGAGGGCACATGGGCCCTGGCTCCACCAAAACTTTTCTTACAACTGTCACCTTCTCTTACCTGCAGAGCGACCAGAGCTTTCTTTACGCTTCTGCCACTCTGCTACCCTTGGCCAACTCTGGCCATTGGCACTGAGGCGGCCTTTTACCAAGTGTTGGTAAGTCCAATGTGGGCTTACTGAATGCTAAATTGGGACTACCACGGCCCAACATGGCCGCTGGCAGTAGTTCTGCCCTGAGCATGTACCATTTCCGGGGGAAAAAGAAACCCCCTGGAAATGGCTTGCACGACAGTAACACAGTGGTAACTGGGCATCGCCGCGCACTGCCCGGTTTCCACCGGGTTACCGCAGGAGCCCTTATCTCCATCTCGATGGGTGGTGGTAAGGACTCCCCACTGCATGGCCATGTTTGTCTGGGGGCTTTTTACCTGCTGCGGTACAAAGGGCCCTGGTGCATGGGAAAAACAGCCCCCGGTGCAAGCGCGGGACCCTTTTTCCTGCAGCTTGGTAAAAGGACCCCTGAGTGCATATTAAAATCAGACAGCAACTACTTCCTATTTCTCACAAAAAGGAGGTTGGGAGACTGACAAGGGGACAGGTGGGAAGCGTGGGTTTGGGAAGGTTGGAGGGGGCTATGGTGAAAAAAAGAAGGATACTGGAAGGACGGGGGTTGAGAGAAGCAAGAGAATATACAAGGTAATGTGAAGATGGAAGAGCAGAGGGATGGATGAAGGAGCAGAGGAGTTGGGTTAGGGGTACAGCTAGGGGAGGGTTCGGGGCAGAGCATAGCCTCCCAAACAAAAAGGTGTTTTGCTGTCTCTGGATGGACACATCTACTAATAAAGTTGTGTACTTTGTAAAACACGGTAATTGTGGAAACGACTGAGGAGCTGCACAACTCTGTCAATTTCTCAAGTGCATGCTTGGATCCACAGGAGCCAACTTTTCAAAATAATTAGGGGGTGCTCTAGCCAATGGAAATGACCCAATCCCTGGATACAGTCCAGGAGTTTGCTCAGAATTGAGATGCTCATGGTTTATAGTTTATTAAAATGTACTATTCCTAATGTGTTTAGATTATATTTCCGCCACATTAATGCTTTATTCCTAGGATCTAAGATACAGATTTTTCCGGACTTATTGAGGGCCACTCAAAAAAAGAAGAAAAGAATTTCTGGTATTAAAACCAAGATTGCTTAGCTTAGGAGGGACTTTCCTCCTTAAATTTCCTTGCAGATGTATTGTTTCTTTAAATTCTTCTATATATATTTTCCTTGAACCTAGGAAACTATTAGAATTTATCATTAGTAAAGTAAGTTGTTGATATTTTTTGATTGCATTAACGCTACTCGGCTGTGCACCCTTACCTCCTTCCACTCTAAAGATTAACATATTACTTTAAGTAGCTTATATGTGTATAAAAGATATTTCCCAGTACTTGAACCAAAAAATTGTGAACAAAGAATTTAAATTTAATTTCTTCTTTTATTTGTGTTTCCATTTCATCTGAAATAGGAAGAATTTCAAATTTCATATGTTTATGTAGTTGCATGAATGTAATTGAAAAATTCATAAATAAAAAAAATTAAATTTACTATTCCACTGAAACTGTAATCAGAGCAGAGCAGTTTACAAATCTCAAATACAGAAGGAACTCCATAAATTATAGGAAAGAAACACACACACGCTACCAAAGAATAGACCAGAATATAATGCAAAGATGAAGAAAATAGATCAAGAAAAATGGGTCCAATGGATCGGTGTCAGATGGTCCCCAAAGTTAATCAGGAGCATCAAATGCATCTTTCAATAGCCAAGTTTTGAAATCGGCCTTAAAACTTTTGATTAATGAATTTGCATGTAAGGATAAATGTAAGTTGTTCCATGTAAAAGGTGCCAAGAAATAGAAAGATGTACGTCAAGCAGTGGCGTTCCTAGGGGGGCGGACCCCGGGTGCAGCGCCCCCCCTGATGCAGCGCCAGCCCCCCCCCCGGCGAAAGACACCCCCCCACCGCGAAAGAGCCCCCCCCGGGTGCATGTCGCTGGGGGGAGGGTGCCGCAGCGCGCGCCTGCTGCAAGTTTACTAACTTTGCTCGTTTGCTGCAGCTCCCTCTGCCCCGGAACAGGAAGTAACCTGTTCTGGGGCAGAGGGAGCTGCAGCGAGCGAGAGAAGTTAGTGGAACCTCATCATATGTTTACAGCGCTGCGTACGTCTAGTAGCACTATAGAAATTATAAATAGTAGTAATATTTTAAAAACAACGTGAAAATCATTAACAATAGTTGTTATGTCATTTTCCATGTCAAATGATGCAAAAATATGTTGTGTTGCTTGTAAAACGGAAAGGGGCCAGAAGTGCAAGTGCTGGAAACATCTAATGCCCACTAACATGAAACAGACAGTCTACAGGGAAAATGAAATCAAAGAAGTGACATAACAATAAAACAAAGGGGGCCTTTTACTAAAGCTTAGCTTGCGTTAACAGAATTAGCACGCGCTAAAAACTGCTCCTTCAATTTTATACCTATGGGTCCCTTGGCTCTTAGCACCTTCTAATGCTCGTTAACATGTACCAAGCTTTAGTACAAGGGCCCCAAAATGACTTAACCACTCAAAATAATATTTTGCTCACACACTGTACTCCAGAATGGCCAGTCCACTCCAAGACTGGCCACTGGAAGAAAGACGAGAGACAGGAGATATGAGGGAGACATTTAAATATCTCCACGGCATAAATGCATAGGAGGCAGGTCTCTTTCAACTGAAAGGAAGCTCTGGAATGAAAGGGCATAAGATGAAGTCGAAGGAGGATAGACTCGAAAGTAATCTAAGGACATACTTCTTTATGGAAAGGGTGGTGGATGCATGGAATGACCTCCTGGTGGAGATGAGGACTCTATCTGAATTCAGGAGAGCATGGGACAGGCACAGAGGATCACTTAGGTGGAGGAAGAGATAGCAGATGACATGGATGGGCCAAATGGGTCTGGCCTTTATCTGCCATTCAGTGGCGTAGGAAGGGGGGGCGGGAGGGGCGGTCCGCCCCGGGTGCACATGCTCGGGGGGTGCCGGCCCCGCTGGTTCCCTGCTCCCTCTGCCCCGGAACAGGTTGCTTCCTGTTCCGGGGCAGAGAGAGCAGAGAACCAGCAAGGCCGACGCAGCTCCAAGTGATGTGCACTCGGGGCGGATCGGGCCTCCCGCAGGTAAGAATGCAGTCGGGGGGGGGGGGGGTTCCCCTCCGGGTGGGGGGTGCACGGTGCACTGCAGAGGGGGGGGGTCGCGCCGTGCTGCACCCGGGGGGGGGGTGCGCAGCGGCGACCCGCCCCGAGTGCCATTAGCCCTCGCTACGGCACTGCTGCCATTATCTCCTATGTTTCTAAAACATGTTTGATAATCTGTTATCTCATTTGCTAACGGCACAAATAGACCATCTTTAAATAATTTCAGCTCAAAAACACTTCTACCACGAGTGGCACCGAAGCACAACACATTCACTGAATTAGTGTTTGACACAATTAGACAAAAAAAAAAAGGTTATAAAAGGTACAATCGATGCAGAAATAAATAATTCAGCGCTTGTTGCTGGGGATGAAAATTTCCTGCAGGTATTATTACTGCTAATGCAAAATGCATGCACAGAGTCAAGAAGAACCCCCTGATCAGCCTGCTGGTGCCTGCCTTCCTCCTCTGATCCCAGCCCTTGCAAAGACGAGCTATAAATTTTAAATCTATTTTAAGCGATTTAATTCCACGCCCCAGCATGTAAGCTTGGAGCGAGTTTACAATAAAACATACACAGAAAAAAGGTACCTAAACTACACTTCAACTAAAACCAAAAGGTGAAAAGCATTTAGAGGACCTCAGATAGAGAGGTGTGGTAGCCGTGTTAGTCCACTCTTAAGGTTATCAATAGAAATCTATTGAGGACCTCAACAATTATGCTTGTGCCATGTTCACCAAAGATAAGACTGGAGAAAGGCCACAGACAGAAGGCACAGTACGTACAGTAGAGGGGTAGATACAACCAATCCAGGGTGGTGGACTTTGGTCCTGGGGAACTGAGGAACTGAGTTGGATTCCCACTTCAGGCACAGGCAGCTCCTTGTGACTCTGGGCAAGTCACTTAACCCTCCATTGCCCCATGTAAGCCGCATTGAGCCTGCCATGAGTGGGAAAGTGCAGGGTACAAATGTAACAAAAATAAAATAGATACTATTGGAGATTCTACATGGAATGTTGCTACTATTGAGATTCTGTTGCTACTATTGGAGATTCTACATGGAATGTTGCTACTATTGAGATTCTGTTGCTTCTATTGGAGATTCTAAGTGGAATGTTGCTACTATTGGAGATTCTACATGGAATGTTGCTATTCCACTAGCAACATTCCATGTAGAAGGCTGCGCAGGCTTCTGTTTCTGTGAGTCTGACGTCCTGCACGTACGTGGAGGACGTCAGACTCACAGAAGCAGAAGCCTGCGCGGCCACATTGGTGATCTGCAAGGGCCGACTTCTACATGGAATGTTGCTAGTGGAATAGCAACATTCCATGTAGAGTCCCAAAGAAGAATGCCAGGAATGGGAACTTACTGCAGTTTCTGACTATATATCTACTGACATATAGAGGCAGATGCAGCAACCAAACGTAAAAAAATCTAAATTGTTAAAGTCCCTAACGATTTTAAAATAACGAAAAATGCACCAAAAAAAAAAGTCACACATGCTGAGATCGGTATTGAAACGTACAATGTATCAAAGAATCACAATACACATCGTTAATCGGCCCCCAAATCATGTACATACATAAGTAGTGCCATACTGGGAAAGACCAAGGTCCATCTAGCCCAGCATCCTGTCACCGACAGTGGCCAATCCAGGTCAAGGGCACCTGGCACGCTCCGCAAACGTAAAAACATTCCAGATAAGTTATACCTAAAAATGCGGAATTTTTCCAAGTCCATTTAATAGCGGTCTATGGACTTGTCCTTTAGGAATCTATCTAACCCCTTTTTAAACTCCGTCAAGCTAACCGCCCGTACCACATTCTCCGGCAACGAATTCCAGAGTCTAATTACACGTTGGGTGAAGAAAAATTTTCTCCGATTCGTTTTAAATTTACCACACTGTAGCTTCAACTCATGCCCTCTAGTCCTAGTATTTTTGGATAGCGTGAACAGTCGCTTCACATCCACCCGATCCATTCCACTCATTATTTTATACACTTCTATCATATCTCCCCTCAGCCGTCTCTTCTCCAAGCTGAAAAGCCCTAGCCTTCTCAGCCTCTCTTCATAGGAAAGTCGTCCCATCCCCACTATCATTTTCGTCGCCCTTCGCTGTACCTTTTCCAATTCTACTATATCTTTTTTGAGATACGGAGACCAGTACTGAACACAATACTCCAGGTGCGGTCGCACCATGGAGCGATACAACGGCATTATAACATCCACACACCTGGACTCCATACCCTTCCTAATAACACCCAACATTCTATTCGCTTTCCTAGCCGCAGCAGCACACTGAGCAGAAAAGCGACAAGAAAATGAAATTACATTTCCTAAACTATTTTCTTTTTCTACTGAATCATGCATAGATTCCTCTTAAAATAACTAGCAAGTATGAAGAAAACATATCCCACCCAGCTCCTAAAGGAATGTTTTGATGGGGCTGCAATCAAGAGCTTAGTCTTACAAAGGCAAAGCTGAGATTGGTTTATGTTTATCCACTCCTACCCTAGCTGAGATAATATTTAACCATATCTCTGACCTCATGTGCAAACAGTCAAAACACAGTCAAATCACAAGCACATGGCTCCCAAATCAAAACAAAAATAAAAAAAAAGGGTCGGGAGGGGGCAAAGGCGCTGGTCAGGAGCGTCCTGTATGGCCGTCCTTGCCCCCCCCCCCACCCGTGGTCGCCGTTCCCCCCGCCCCACTTCCCCCTGCATTCTAAATTAAAAAGCAAGAAGAAAAGCAAACGTACCTTTAGCAGCCCCGGCCCCCCTCCCTTCCTCACTACTCTGTCTCCCCTCAGCTCCGCCTCCCGACATCCTCCGCCCTGTGCCCCGTCCCCTCTTGGGGTCGTCACCGCCATTCCCCTCCTCCATCGGGCCCCCCTCCCTCTTACCGGGCCCGTGCAGCGCCTCTCTCCTCTGTCTGAAGGCGCTGCACGGGCAAGAAGAAAGCTGATGCCTGCCTTCGCCCAGCTTCTGTCGCGCGTCTCTCTCCTCCTGGGCCCGCCCCTGTCTGACATCGGTAACCTACGTAGGTCCAGACCTCTCGTTAGATTTCCTGCCTTTTTCCTGCGTAAAGGCAATCGGAAAAGGTTTGTGCATCTCGTTTCAATGGGGTTTTTACACTAATTGCTCATCTCCATTCCGTTTTCGTTAGCTGCTGGCTTCCTCGGTAAAAGCCCTTTGATGCATGCAACGGATCAAATTTTCCTCGTTGGAGGGTCATTAAAGGCTCATTTAGCTTTAGTGCATCTGCCTCTTTGTCAGAAACTGCAGTAAGTTCCCATTCCTGGCATTCTTCTTTGGGACTCCCAAATGTCAAAACCACATTTTAAGGAAAGGCAAAGAATAACCTTCATAGCCAAAGCAGATACAACTAAATTCCCTCTCTTCAGTGAGCACCTTTAGTTCAACGATTCTCTCCCGCTCAGCATCAGTGGGGGATCCTTTGGATGGTCCCAGCTCTGGGAATCCTGGGAATTAAGTCTTCAAGTTTGTTATACAATAGTTATACAAAAATATTTGAGAGAAAAGAAAGAAACACATTCTTGGATAGGGCAGAATAGGAGAGCAAAAATTATGCAGAGCAGACTTATCAACCACCACCCCCCCCCCCCCCAAGATTCCCTAACGCAGGCAGTGAAATGCCAGAACTGATAAGTAAGTGACCGAATGCATCATGGAGAAGAAAAGATTTTAGTCTGATTTTGAATTTTCGAAAGACTTTTCCAAATTGAGATGAAGGGGAAGAACTTTCCACAGTGAGGGGCTTGCAACACTACAAATTTTGCTCTTGACAATGTCAACACAGATGTGACTAAATGATGGAACTACCAGGCAGTTATGTTGGGAGGACCTAAGAGTTCTGGATGGAGAATAGGGAGTTAATAGGTGGAACGGAAGAGGAACTACCCCTTGAGTTCCAGCCATCTTTCTAGAACAGGTGATAGAGGAGAAGAACAGAGAACCAAAATGGGCTCCTCGGTTTTGTAAACCCACCTCTTCCTACAAGCCACCTCCAACTGAGGTGTGTCTGAAACAGAACACACACCCTTCATCTGACATCATCACAGGGAAGAGGTACTTTTCAGGACCCCCTTACAATTGATATTGTCAAGGGACTACTTAGGAGCATGTATCTTTTCAGAAGATACCAAGATCTGAAATAGAGTTGGTAGACACTCCAGATGGAATTTAAAAAAAAAAAGAGTAATCTAACAAAAGCTTAGTAAATGGTGGCGATGCTTGTAGCGGACAACTAAAAGTTAATGCAAAAAAATGAATAAGTCAGTATTCAAAGGGACTTCTACAGTACATTTAGGGGGGAAATTCAATAACTGGCCACCACAATTTAGGCATGCTGATGCCATGCACTGACTGCCATTTCTGTAACAGCATCTAAGCATCAGGATGCTGTAACACTGGCATCAGCACTCCTAAATGTAGGTGTGCCCACTTTCACCAGGTCTATGGCAGGCATACATGGGTGTTGCCTAATAGCAGCAGTTACATGTGTAGCTTACATAAGGAGTGGAGGAGTGGCCCAGTGGTTAGAACACCAGTCTTGCAATCCAGAGGTGGCCGGTTCAAATTCCGCTGCTGCTCCTCCTTGTGATCTTGGGCAAGTCACTTAACCCTCCATTGCCTCAGGTACAAACTTAGATTGTGAGTCCTCCTGGGACAGAGAAGGTAACTCACCTTGAGCTACTCCTGAAAAAGGTGTGAGCAAAATCTAAATAAGATTCTGGAAGAGTGACAAGATTCCATGCAGAATCTCAAAGAGTAGTGACATTCCATGTAGAACCCCAAAGAATAGCAAGATTCTGGAGTGGAGGAGTGGCCTAGTGGTTAGAGCACCAGCCTTGCAATCCAGAGGTGGCCAGTTCAAATCCCACTGCTGCTCCTTGTGATCTTGGGCAAGTCACTTAACCCTCCATTGCCTCAGGTACAAACTTAGATTGTGAGCTCTCCTGGGACAGAGAAATATCCAGAGTACCTGAATGTAACTCACCTTGAGCTACTACTGAAAAAGGTCTGAGCAAAATCTAAATAAATATATGGAATGTTGCTACTATTTGAGATTCTAGATGGAATGTTGCTAGGGGAGGAGTGGCCTAGTGGTTAGAGCACCAGTCTTGCAATTCAGAGGTGGCCGGTTCAAATTCCGCTGCTGCTCCTCCTTGTGATCTTGGGCAAGTCACTTAACCCTCCATTACCTCAGGTACAAACTTAGATTGTGAGCCCTCCTGGGACAGAGAAATATCCAGTGTACCTGAATGTAACTCACCTTGAGCTACTAATGACAAAGGTGTGAGCAAAATCTAAATTAATAATGACAGTGTCCTACAAGCAGCAAATGAGGCCAACCTTTAGGTGACCAGTTATAGAACGAGGGGATTTGTGGCTGCTGCTAAATGTTTAGAGTCTTATCCAACATATAAAGAGGAATCCAATAAAATTTATATGACAATATAATGTTTGATTTTAACAAAATATTTCTAAAAAGCAAGGAAAAGACCTCAAAACGCCCGACCGCTTACTTTCAGTTTTCAGCGGCTTTAACTGGGGGCGTGGTGTTCATCACTGGTCATAAAAACCTTGCTTGGAAAGAATTGTTTTAACTTTTAATTTATTTCCAAATAGATTTTAACAATTTTGCTCTTTTTGCAAGAAAAGTTTTTTTTAAATATATTGACAATATCAGTGCTAACTTCAAATTTTCTTTGGTTCATGAAAACCTTCACTGATTCTCATGAAGTGCTCTAAACTTTACAAAGATAAAGTAAAGTCGAGCACTTATCTGTTGCTTTTTACTTTCGCTTTTCAGCACAAAGAGAAAACTCTCCATAGAGCTATATCTTTGCTATTGCGGCGAACGGCGATATATTTTTTCATTATACGCTGGGGCACTGAGCTGATTTCAAGTACATCTAACTGTGACCCTTCTAGACCCCTGAGGCAGGCGTTGTTTAGCGCCGAAACACGGCCCGTGTCGGGTCATTAATAAAGAACTTCATTGTCCCAGTCTTGAAGGCCCAGTGTTGCTTTTTTTGATTGTATACTTTCTGTGAGTGCTGTATCACCCTCTCCATTTCTGTTGCATTTGTATCCCACATTTTCTCACCTATTTGCAGGCTCAATGTGGCTTACATAGTACCGTAGAGGCGTTCGCCAAGTCTGGTAATGAAATAAATATAGGTGGTATTGTGGTTTAGTAAGGAACATATGTTTCAGTTACAATGGGAATCAAGGAGAGGAAAGATTAGGTAGTGTCCATTACGAGCTTTGGTTATGTTGTGTTGCAGAGTGCAGGCATTTATGTTGGGTCGGCGGGGTATGCCTTTTTGAACAGGTAGGTTTTTAATGATTTCCTGAAGTTTAGGTGGTCGCAGGCTGTCTTCACAACTTTTGGCAGTGCGTTCCATAATTGTGTGCTTATATAGGAGAAGCTGGATGCATAGGTTGTTTTGTATTTAAGTCCTTTGCAGTTTGGGTAGTGGAGATTTAGGTATGTTCGAGATGATCTGGTTGTGTTTCCGAGTGGTAGGTCTATAAGTTCTGTCATATATCCTGGGACTTGGCCGTAGACAATTTTGTGGACTAGGGTGCAGATTTTGAAAGTAATACCGTTCTTTGATTGGCAGCCAATGCGATTTGCCATGGATCCCCCTAATTCTATAACAACCCCCATAAATTTTTGTTATGCCCCCAACCCATCCATGCTCCTCCCATGGCTGTGCCTCCTTTTCAGACCCACTCACTAGAATTCACGTGCACCTCTATGTAGAATACGCTTAAAAAGATGCACACATAAACTCTAATTATTGCCAATTGGTGCCGATAATTGCTTGTTATTGCCCAAGAATCTGCGCTGATTGGCTCGTTATTCAAGTTGCACTTGGAACTCAAAGCACCATATACAGAATCTAGGGGGGGGGGGGTAATTGTCAAATTGAGCACGGAAGTTTACACAATGAGGGGCCCTTTTACAAAGCACATGTAGAGTGTCCCAAATCGACAGTACTACCCGAATAGCGCCCACCTGGAGATAATGTCAAAGTTGGCACGCATTGTTTCCCGCGGTAGAAACTAGTTTTCCGTTTTCTACCGTGGGGGCATTCTCAGCAGCAGGGGCATAGCAGGGGGGGTCCAGAGCCTGAGGTGAGGGGGCACATTTTAGCCCCCCCCAGTGCCGCTGACCCCCCCCCGCTATTGCTGAACCCTCCCCACCACCAACTTTGACCCCCCCTGCCATTGCCGAAACCCCCCCCCCGCCACCAACTTTGACCCCCCCCCCCCCGTCACCAACCCACCGTTGCATACCTTTGCTGGCGGGGGACCCCCGCCAGCTGAGCCGAGGTCCTCTTCTTCCCAATCCCGCGCAAGGCTTCATTCTAGTCTGACGTCCTGTGCGGGATTGGGAAGAAGAGGACCTCGGCTGGCGGGGGTTGGGGTCCCCCGCCAGCAAAGGTAGGCGACGGCGGGTTGGTGGCGGGAGTGGGGGTCGAGAAGGTCGTCGGCAGGGGGTGCTGCTCAGTAGTAATCGGCAGCACAGCCACATTGGCGCTTGCTGCATGAGTACTACGCGTGTAGCATGTGAGTCCTCACTGCTAGATCAACGAGTGGCAGTAAAGACTCAGGCAGGAAATAGCCACATGCTACCTTTAATTCTAGCGCACGGCCATTTACTGCTCCCATTGAAAAAAGCCTTTTTTCCCAGCTGTGGTAAAAAAATAGCCCAGCATGTGCCAAAAACACGTACCCACACTACTGCAGCTTAGTAAAAGGACCCCTTAGACAGACAGTATAGCTGCTGTGCTAGTCTGCTTGGAAACGCAGAAAAGAACATCACCCAGCAAAGTATAGGTGACAGTTTGTTTTACTGGACTAACTTCATATATTTACTCTGACCGGATGAAAGATTTATTTCTAAGAAAGGATATGAAAGGAACTATCAAAACTACATATCTCTCCTATAATAAATGTCTTAAATCAAAAAAGATGATATTTAGGCGTCTTAGCGAATCATCAGGGAGAGATATTGCCAAACACAAAGACACTGAAACTTGGGTGTAACGTATTGTTATATAAATGCATGAAATTTTTAATCGCAAAAGCCACAGATATTAAAACTCTGGAGTACCATATTGATGTTATATAGTTTGTAAAAGTTTTAATCACAAAAGTAGATCACTCTTGATGCCTCGTAAAATAACCTCATAACTTTTACTGGCCTTTAGCTGTGCCGGTCGAGTATCCTCACACCCCTGGGGCTTCTCAACTGTGGGCACCGCAGGGAATTATGAAAGCAGGCCCCCCATTCCCCCCCCCCAATACAGCCCCCTCCAAGCAGGAGCAGGAACCCCGACCCCCCCCCCCCCCCAGTGACACAGGGGCTGGAGGCTTTTCCCTTATACGGCGTGAAGCCCTGCCCAGAATGCGCTGGGCAGGGCTGGGCACCGCCATTCTTGAGGCGCGCTGCTGGAAGAGGAGAGAGTCTATCTCCCTCCTCCAACAGAGGTGGGGGGGGGGATGGGGAAGAGAGCTGTGGCTTTACTTAGGGGGATGCTAGGGGGTTAGGGGGGCTGGAGACCCACCGGATCTCCAGCCCCCTGAACTTGTGTCGGGAGGTCGGGGGGACTAGAAGTCCACCAGAACTCCAGCCCCCATGTCACCGGCTTGGGGTGGGAGTACTAGGCCACTAGCCCAGACCTGTCAAACAAGTGCGGGAGTATTGGGCCTGAGCACACGCTCAGGCGCAATCCTCCCGCACTTTATCCTATGATCAGAGATAATAGCCCACATAAATTTGCATGCTATTATCTGTGATCCTAGGGGTGGTAAAGCCCCATGCTGTCCTAGTGCTATTTTTAGAGCGCTGTTTGGAACCGCGCGGGGTTTTCGAACATCTGGGCATCAGTGACGAACGCATACCCCTGGCACTGAATATCCCTGGTTAGGTCAGCCTGCGGCTGGAAGCGGTTTACAAGCTGCTTATTGTCGGGGACTGAATATTTTCCCCATAAAATTGTATCGATTACCTGTAGGAGTGGAGGAGTGGCCTAGTGGTTAGGGTGCTGGACTTTGGTCCTGGGGAACTAAGGAACAGAGTTCGATTCCCGGCACAGGCAGCTCCTTGTGACTCTGGGCAAGTCACTTAACCCTCCATTGCCCCATGTAAGCCACATTGAGCCTACCATGAGTGGGAAAGCGCGGGGTACAAATGTAACAAAAATAAAATAGATACTATTGGAGATTCTACATGGAATGTTGCTATTCCACTAGGCTGCGCAGGCTTCTGTTTCTGTGAGTCTGATGTCCTGCACGTGCATGCAGGACGTCAGACTCACAGAAGCAGAAGCCTGCGCGACCACATTGGTGATCTGCAAGGGCCGACTTCTACATGGAATGTTGCTAGTGGAATAGCCGCTTCACAAATCCAAAGATAAGAACTGTGTGAATGCCCACAGCCTACCTGTAGGGAATTAATTTGCTTTAATTGTTGCAAAACCCAAACATCCATATACCATATTTCAATACATGTATAGATTTACTAGTTTGGGAACTCTCGTCAGAAGGAGGCGGGGCCTAGGCCAGGGAAGAAGAGACGTCATGGAGACTCTACAACCAACACAATAGATATTCCTGCCCGTGCAGCGCTTCAGAAAGAGGTGAGAGGCGCTGCTCGGGTCGTTAATAGGGAGGGGGGTCTCGGTGGAGGGGGGGAGCGGCGTAGTCGACCTCAGGGGGGGCAGCGGGGGCGGGGCACGGGGCAGAAGAATGACGGGAGGGCGGAGTTAGCTCTGCAGAACACAGGAACAGGAAGGGAGGGGGACCGGGGCAGCTAGCATTTTGCTTTTTCAGGGGGGGGGAGCGGCGGAAAGTGGGGAGCAGCAGGGGGGGGGGGCAAGGCCGTCCATACAGGACGCCTCGGACGAGCGCCCTTGCCCCCTCCCGACCCTTTTTTAATTTTTTTATTTGATGTGTTTTCTGACGTCCTTTGGACCAATCACAGCGCTTTTAGCTCTGCTAATGCGCTGGGATTGGCTCAAAGTTTGTTTATTTTTTCACTTAATGATTTTTCCTGGCACAGAGCTGTCCTAACGAGAGGTCCAGACCTCTCGTTAGATTTCCTGCCTTTTTCCTGCATAAAGGCAATCGGAAAAGGTTAGTGCATGTCGTTTCAATGGGGTTTTCACACTAATTGCTCATCTCCATTCCGTTTTCGTTAGCTGCTGGCTTCCTCGGTAAAAGCCCTTTGATGCATGCAACGGATCAAATTTTCCTCGTTGGAGGGTCATTAAAGGCTCATTTAGCTTTAGTGCATCTGCCTCTGAGTTGGATTCCCACTTCAGGCACAGGCAGCTCCTTGTGACTCTGGGCAAGTCACTTAACCCTCCATTGCCCCATGTAAGCCGCATTGAGCCTGCCATGAGTGGGAAAAGCTGGGGTACAAATGTAACAAAAAAAACAAAACATGAAAAAAAAAAACTAGTGTGCTATGCTTAAGACCCCTTGGGAAACAGCTTAAAATCCTGTGTATTACGTAACACAAAGAGAAAACCTTCTGTAACATTTGGCTAAAATCAGGCCTGATGGAAATTCAGTGCGGGTGGGGTGGCAGTGGAAATTTGAAACGTGACTAGGCGTTGTCAGCTTTCAGTGTCCTTAGAAGGGCACATTGCCTTCTCTGGCTGTGACATCTACAGGGTCTTTGAAAAGATGCACCTCCTGTACAAACTTGTTCCTTGAAAAGACACGGGGAAAAAGTTTTCAATTAACTGCGCCACATAAGAGCTACCTCAAACCACTTGAAAGTGCCAGAGAAATGCAGAGTTAGCGAGACATCTAGCCAGCTGGAAAACTCCTAATTCTTAGTGCAAACTGGGAATCTCATCCCAAACCCAAGTTCACTATTACTAAACATCAAGCAGAGCTGCAAAATCGTGTTTACACGTTCACATTTGTGGTAAATGCTAGCAGCTTAAAAAGGCTTACCGTAGGATGCGCTGCGGCATCCTATGGTAAAAGAGTAATGTGCGTGCGCAAACCACGCGCTAAAATGTTTCTTTATTTTTCTTGGAAGGGTTGTGCTTAGGGGTAGAGAGTGAGCGTGACAGTGCGAGTCAGTTAGCGCAGCCACATTACCACGTGCTAATAGGCCAATGATCAGAAGCAAACGCAGGCGCTAGAGGCCATTAGCACCAGAGTAGGTGCTCGGATTTGCCTGCGCCCCAGGATCAAACCTTGTGAGTGCATGAAACAACGTGCTCGCTGGCTCTGATCGCTAATTGCAAGCAAATGAGGGTCTCCCGCATTCCTCACTTATGATTAGTGGGCAGCGCACCAAACAAGGTTGCTGATCCCACTGCAAACCGTATGCCAGCTCGGAGCTGGAGTTAGGGTTTGCCAGCAAGCATAGGCGCCGACTCCGTGGGTGCTCGAGCACCCCCAATATTTTCCCGGCTGTCAGGCATCTGAAGTTCCAGTTCCAAAGTCCCCAGCCCGACCTACCCGCCCCTCTTCTCCCTCAACAGCCCTCCTTGCTTTCCTGCCGCCCAGCCAGCGCTTAAAACTCATTTTACCTGACTGAAGTCGTGACTGCAAAAGAAGCAGAATAGAGCAGACTCGCCTTCAGCCTTCCCCTTCTCTCTCAACGTCCCGCCCTTGCGGAAACAGGAAATGCTGGACATGGATGGAGGGGAGGGAAAACAGAGGAAGGAGATGCACATGGATGGAGGGCAGAGAGGAGAAATACTGGACATGGATGGAGGGGAGGGAAGAGAGGAAGTGAGATGAACAAGGATGGCGGGGCGGAGAGAGAGGAAAAATGGTGGACATGGATGGAGGAGAGGGAAGAGAGAGAGGAAGGAGATGCATATGGATGGAGGGGAGTGAAGAAAGAGGAAGGAGATGCATACTGACACAGATGAGGGAAGGGGAAAAGAGGAGAAAAACTACACATGGATGGAGAAAATAGATGCTGGGTGGAAAGAGGGAAGAGAGGGGGCAGACGCTGGATGGAAAGGGGGAAGAGAGGGGGCAGATGCTGGAAGGAAAGGGGAGAGAGAGAGAGGGGGTAGACACTGGATGGAAAGGAGGGGGAAGTTAAAATTGAGGAAAGAAGAAACAAGAGCTTGGGACCAACACAATTAGAAACAGTAAACAGCCAGACCACAAAGGTAGGAAAAAATGAATTTTATTTTTAGTTTAGGAGTCTGACGTCGGTGCCGGGCAAGATGGTGGAGGCTATTATTAAGAATAAAATTGCAGAGCATATACAAAAACATGGACTGATGAGACAAAGTCAGCACGGATTTAGTGAAGGGAAGTCTTGCCTCACCAATCTAATGCATTTTTTTGAGGGGGTAAGCAAACATGTGGACAATGGGGAGCCGGTTGATATTGTATATCTGGATTTTCAGAAGGCGTTTGACAAAGTGCCGCACGAAAGACTCCTGAAGAAATTGCAGAGTCATGGAATCGGAGGTAGGGTATTATTATGGATTAAGAACTGGTTGAAAGATAGGAAGCAGAGAGTAGGATTGCGTGGCCAGTATTCTCAGTGGAGGAGGGTAGTTAGTGGGGTCCCGCAGGGGTCTGTGCTGGGTCCGTTGCTTTTTAATGTATTTATAAATGACCTAGAGATGGGAATAACTAGTGAGGTAATTAAATTCGCCGATGACACAAAATTATTCAGGGTCGTCAAGTCGCAGGAGGAATGTGAACGATTACAGGAGGACCTTGCGAGACTGGGAGAATGGGCGTGCAAGTGGCAGATGAAGTTCAATGTTGACAAGTGCAAAGTGATGCATGTGGGTAAGAGGAACCCGAATTATAGCTACGTCTTGCAAGGTTCCGCGTTAGGAGTTACGGATCAAGAAAGGGATCTGGGTGTCGTCGTCGATGATACGCTGAAACCTTCTGCTCAGTGTGCTGCTGCGGCTAGGAAAGCGAATAGAATGTTGGGTGTTATTAGGAAGGGTATGGAGTCCAGGTGTGCGGATGTTATAATGCCGTTGTATCGCTCCATGGTGCGACCGCACCTGGAGTATTGTGTTCAGTACTGGTCTCCGTATCTCAAAAAAGATATAGTAGAATTGGAAAAGGTACAGCGAAGGGCGACGAAAATGATAGTGGGGATGGGACGACTTTCCTACGAAGAGAGGCTGAGAAGGCTAGGGCTTTTCAGCTTGGAGAAGAGACGGCTGAGGGGAGATATGATAGAAGTGTATAAAATAATGAGTGGAATGGATCGGGTGGATGTGAAGCGACTGTTCACACTATCCAAAAATACTAGGACTAGAGGGCATGAGTTGAAGCTACAGTGTGGTAAATTTAAAACGAATCGGAGAAAATTTTTCTTCACCCAACGTGTAATTAGACTCTGGAATTCGTTGCCGGAGAACGTGGTACGGGCGGTTAGCTTGACGGAGTTTAAAAAGGGGTTAGATAGATTCCTAAAGGACAAGTCCATAGACCGCTATTAAATGGACTTGGAAAAATTCCGCATTTTTAGGTATAACTTGTCTGGAATGTTTTTACGTTTGGGGAGCGTGCCAGGTGCCCTTGACCTGGATTGGCCACTGTCGGTGACAGGATGCTGGGCTAGATGGACCTTTGGTCTTTCCCAGTATGGCACTACTTATGTACTTATGTACTTATGTAGGATAAAGTAGTGTGGTACAGGGCCATAGCTACGGGTGGGCCTGGATGGGCCCAGGCCCACCCAGTTTTGTCTCAGGCCCATCCTCACCTTCTCCCACCCCCGCCGTAGCGCTGCCTCCTCTCCTGCACTTCGCGGTCTCTGTCTCCCACCCCCGCGGCAGCGCTCTATCGGCGCTGCCTGCCTGACAGCTGACAGACCCGGTGCGACGTCCTCCTGCTCCGGGGCCTTCCCTCTGCCGCGTTGATTCAACTTCCTGTTTACGCAGGGTGGATTGTACGCGGCAGAGGGAAGGTCCCGGAGCAGGACGTCGTCGCGCCGCGTCTGTCAGCTGTCAGGCAGGCAGCGCCGATAGAGCACTGCCGCGGGGGTGGGAGACGGAGACCATGAAGTGCAGGAGAGGAGGCAGCGCCACGGTGGGAGAAGGTGAGTGGAGGCAGCGCCGATTATTTTAAAATGTGCTGCGCGCTGCGTGTGTGTGTGTGGGGGGGGAGGTTGGGGTTGTAGTTGTAGTTGTAGTGCCCACCCATCCAACCCGCTGGCCCACCCAAAAATTGTCTTCTGGCTACGCCACTGGTGTGGTAGCTGTGTTAATATATACAGAAAATGGAAGTAAGGTGATATCTTTATTGGACTAATTTTAATACATTTTTGACTAATATTTGGAGACCAAACCCTCCTTTCTCATGTCAGAACAGAATACCATAACAGCAGTATACTGTCCTGACCTGAGGAAAGAGGTTTTGGCCTTTGAAAGCTAATTGAAAAATGTATTAGTCCAATAAAAATGATATCATATTTTCCATTTTTTGTTTTATTTGTTAACCTATAGTATAGTGATTGAAATATGTCAGTTTTTGAAATTTGCATCTCTTTATATTTGCGCAGTACAGGGGGACTGAGGGGTGGGACTGTTCAGGGAACAAGTCCTGGTGCAGGTTGCAGGCAGCCTATGAGTGGCGCTGCCACTGCCCAGGTGGGCCATATTCTATAACTAAGCGTATAAATTTGGGAACGCTCACAAAATGCCCATTTCCCCATCCATAACTGCGCCCTTTTTATCTGTGCGAGTTAGAAATTAGGAGTACTGCGTTACAGAATACACTTAGCGAGTTGTGCACGTAAATTCTAATTAGTGCCAATTAGTGCTCATTATTGCTTGTTAAGTGCTGATATCAGTGCTAATTAGCTTGTTAAGCCAATTAAGTTACATGCAGTATTATAGAATCCACTTGGATTTCAGCGTGGATCTCTAGGTGTCTGTGTGTGTGTGTGTATATATATATATATATATCAATACACACACGAATCATATATTTATTATTATTTTCTATTTATATTGTATGTTTTTACCTGCATGGCTGTTTAGTAATTTATTCATGTTCATTTGTTTTTTTTTATTAATTTATGTATATAAATTAGTTAAAAAAGTAAAAAAAAACCTTTAGTATTCAATCATATCATATCAGACTTAAGCTGTAGCACAGGAGTTACTTACCTGTATAGTTTATCATTTTAAAATATCGTTTATAGGCAAAGCATGGCCACATCAGGTGCTTGGTTATAATATTAGTGCATGGCCATTAATTCGGAAAATTGGCCATTTTCCCGTTGCAGTAAAAACGGTCTTAGCACATGGGAAAATCTCATGTAAGGGCGCATTAATGCCACTTTATACCACAGCTAAATAAAAGGACCCCTTAGTGCCTTTACAAAGCCAAAACTGTGCAAGAATTGTGCAGTTCCAATGACGTGAAGTTGAAAAGTGCAAACTTTATCAAACCATTCTTTTTTGTAAAGACATCCTGAAACTGGCTCACAAACAATCCCAAGAGTCTAAATCTGTCTTTGAAACCATGGAAAGCTGAGGCAAAACAGATGTGTCCTTATCAAGAGGTTTAGATTAACAAAAAATAAACCCTCACTTATCTTCAAGAATTTCTGCCATTGGCATGAAGTGGGGGGGGGGGGGGGGGGGGGGGGAAACAGAGACTTGATAATTTAAGAAAATATTTGTGTTTCTCTTTGGTGTGGTGTTGTGTGTTAACCGGAAAATCACATCCAAAATCACAATAGTCCCATGTCATATGTTCTATGGAAGTTAGTATTTGGGACATACAGTAGAATGTCTCCTATCGGTGACTAAGCTATGGTGAGCGTTAATCCGGGTTTACTGCAGTTTAAAATGCACTAGCATGGGGCAGCTCAGACATCCAGTGGTAGTTTTTGCATGTGCATGCGCTACCCATGTGCTTGGGGGGCAGAGACTGGGCGTGGCTATGCTAATTGGTTAGCACATAGGCATTGCCACGTGCTGATCGCTGCAGGTTTAGCACATGAACCCTTACCACCTTCAAAAAAGTGTCAGTATGTGCTCATGTGGGAATGGGAAAATTAGCAAATGGCCATTATTGCAGAAATAAGAAATTTGGTCATTTACCAGAAGCGCTAAAAGTGGCCTTAGTGCATGGGATAAACCCACCCTGGGGGTAACGCGGGCTACTTTTTAGCGCTATGTATAACTCATTTCTCAAAGTGGAGATTCAGACTGGCAGGTTTTGGGAAACCTTTCCTCTCTGTATGGTATCTAACATGATTATCTCAGGTACCAGCCAAAATTTCTGATCACCATTAGAAAGTATTTCTTTTTACCTAAAGGAACCAATCAAATAAGTCCCCTTAAAAAAAAGAAGCTTCAGAAAAACAATGTACTTGAGGTTTTCAGCATCACTAAATATTAGCGGTTAATACTGGGTATTGTAACTAGTTTTGGGCATTGGAGTTTTCTATTCGATTCAGGTTCCTTTCCCAGAACAGGGAAATATGTTCCAAGCTGATTGCAGAAATAAGCAGTGGATTTTCTGCAAGTCCATTTTAATAATGGTCTTCGGTCTTTTCCTTTAGGAAACCGTCCAAACCTTTTTAAAACCCTGCTAAGCTAACCGCCTTTACCACATTCTCTGGCAACGAATTCCAGAGTTTAATTACACGTTGAGTGAAGAAAAAATTTCTCTGATTAGTTTTAAATGTACTACTTTGTAGCTTCATTGCATGCCCCCTAGTCCTAGTAATTTTGGAAAGAGTAAACAGACGCTTCACGTCTACCCGTTCCACTCCATTCATTATTTTATAGACCTCTATCATATCTCCCCTCAGCTGTCTTTTCTCCAAGCTGAAGAGCCCAGATTTCAGCACACTTTAGTAAAGGGGCCTCATAATTATGAAGGAATTAATTCCACGGTAAAGAAAATTTGAAAACAGACTGCTATGTTCAGTGGCGGCTCTACCATTAAGCCAACTGAGGCGGGGGCCCTCAGGCAGCACACCAGGAAGCGGCATATCTCCCCACACCGGCCGCGGAAGCCAGACTCCCCCCTTCCTTCTTCAGTCCCCTTCTAAGAGCCTACCTATGTTTACTAATGTAACTTCCTGTCTCTTCAGAGACGAGACGCAGTAGAGAGAAGAGGCTGGTGCCGGTGGCAGGGTGGCCTATGGGAATCGCTGCCGACATCGCCTTTTGGGAAACAAAGGTAGGCTTTGGGAAGGGGGATGAAGAAGGAAGGGGGGAGAAGCCAGACCGTGGCCGGAGGGGGGAGGGTGCGGCATCTCAGCCCTCGCCTCAGGTGACAGATTGCCCTGGACCTTTAGTGTTCACTCTGGTGGATCCTCTTCTACTTCTATCCCTCTGCCTGTCGGCGTACCTCAGGGTTCTGTTCTTGGTCCCCTCCTCTTTTCTATCTACACTTCTTCCCTTGGTTCATTAATCTCATCCCATGGCTTTTCCTACCATCTCTATGCTGATGACTCCCAAATCTACCTTTCTACCCCTGATATCTCACCTTGCATCCAAACCAAAGTTTCAGCGTGCTTGTCTGACATTGCTGCCTGGATGTCTCAACGCCACCTGAAATTAAATATGACCAAAACCGAGCTTCTCATTTTCCCCCCCAAACCCACCTCCCCGCTCCCCCCGTTTTCTATTTCTGTTGATGGCTCTCTCATTCTCCCTGTCTCCTCAGCTCGAAACCTTGGGGTCATCTTTGACTCTTCTCTCTCCTTCTCTGCTCATATCCAGCAGACCGCCAAGACCTGTCGTTTCTTTCTTTACAACATCCGTAAAATCCGCCCCTTTCTTTCTGAGCACTCTACCAAAACCCTCATCCACACCCTTGTCACCTCTCATTTAGACTACTGCAATCTGCTTCTTGCTGGCCTCCCACTTAGTCACCTCTCCCCTCTCCAGTCAGTTCAAAACTCTGCTGCCCGTCTCATCTTCCGCCAGGGTCGCTTTACTCATACTACCCCTCTCCTCAAGACCCTTCACTGGCTCCCTATCCGTTTTTGCATCCTGTTCAAACTTCTTCTACTAACCTATAAATGTATTCACTCTGCTGCTCCCCAGTATCTCTCCACACTCGTCCTTCCCTACACCCCTTCCCGTGCACTCTGCTCCATGGATAAATCCTTCTTATCTGTTCCCTTCTCCACTACTGCCAACTCCAGACTTCGCACCTTCTGTCTCGCTGCACCCTACGCCTGGAATAAACTTCCTGAGCCCCTACGTCTTGCCCCATCCTTGGCCACCTTTAAATCTAGACTGAAAGCCCACCTCTTTAACATTGCTTTTGACTCGTAACCACTTGTAACCACTCGCCTCCACCTACCCTCCTCTATTCCTTCCCGTTCACATTAATTGATTTGATTTGCTTACTTTATTTATTTTTTGTCTATTAGATTGTAAGCTCTTTGAGCAGGGACTGTCTTTCTTCTATGTTTGTGCAGTGCTGCGTATGCCTTGTAGCGCTATAGAAATGCTAAATAGTAGTAGTAGTAGTAGTAGTAATGTCTTGATTTGCATTTATTTATTTATTTATTAGGATTTATTTACTGCCTTTTTGAAGGAATTCACTCAAGGCGGTGTACAGTAAGAATAGATCAGACATGAGCAATAGGCAATTAGAGCAGTAAAAATATTTTCTTTATCGTGGAATGTGTTCACCAGTAGGGCCTAGCTTTGAGAGTAATTCTGTAAGGAAGGTTCCAACATGCAAATTCCAAGAGCATTCATAAGTGACCAGAGCACCAGCCTGTTTTCACATATGTGTGCACATATTTATGTAAATGACAATATTCTGGGTACACACTATTCAACAAAATGGCACCTAAATGCAATGGTGCATAACTTGAAGGTGCATGGCTGGAGTGTGGGCAGAGTATGAGCAGGGCATAGGGAGATACAATTATTTTTATTTATTTATTTGTTACATTTGTATCCCACATTTTCCCACCTATTTGCAGGCTCAATGTGGCTTACATAGTTCTGGAGAGGCGATCGCCAACACCGGTATGAACAAATACAAAGTGAGGACAAAGTAATGATCAGGTGTGATAAACACATTGGGGGTCATAAGGGGAAGAGTTAGGTTGTGTCCAGTACGAACTTTTATATTGTTGTGTTGTGGGGTTAAGGCATTTAAGGTTGGATCGTTAGTCTTTAGGAGTTTCCGGAAGTTTAGGTGGTCGCATGTTGTTTTCACGGCGATTGGTAGTGCGTTCCATAGTTGTTTGCTTATATAAGAGAAGCTGGATGCATAGGTTGATTTGTATTTGGATCCTCAGAAGCTTAGCTGAAATTGGGTGGCGGAGCAGGTGGGGGGAAGAGGGGTTGGTGGTTGGGAGGCTAGGATAGGGGAGGGCAGACTTATACGGTCTGTACCAGAGCCGATGATGGGAGGCGGGACTGGTGGTTGGGAGGCGGGAAATACTGCTGGGCAGACTTATCCGGTCTGTGCCCTGAAAAGGACAGGTACAAATTCAAGGTAAGGTATACACATATGAGTTTGTCTTGGGCAGACTGGATGGACCATGCAGGTCTTTTTCTGCCGTCATCTACTATGTTACTATGTTACTATGTATTTGAGTCCTTTGCAGCTTGGGTGGTGGAGATTTAGGTATGTTCGCGTTGTGCACATAAATTACAGGATGCTAGAACTTACATGGGGACAGAGGAGGAGCATCAGGCTCGGATCCAGAAGACCCAGGTTCAAATTTATTTATTTATTTATTTGTAGCATTTATACCCCGCTCTTTCCCGCTCGATAGCAGGTTCAGTGCGGCTTACAAAGTATCACAGAGATAACATAGTTAGGATAGTAGATCTAAGGAGTGGTTGTGTTAAGTAGGACAAGAGGGAGAGCTGTGGGGGGAGGGTAAAGGTACGGGTAAAGTTAGTGGCGTGGAATGGGCTCGTAAGTTAAGTCGGGTCATTTGGGTAGGCTTGTTTGAAGAGGTGAGGTGGTGGAGAGGAAAACGGTAACGGAATTCAAACATGCGTGGGATAAACATAAAGGAATCCTGTTCAGAAGGAAAGGATCCTCAGGAGCTTAACCGAGATTGGATAGCAGAGCCGGTAGTGGGAGGCGGGACTGGAGGTTGGGAGGCAGGGATAGCGCTGGGCAGACTTATACGGTCTGTGCCAGAGCCGGTGGTGGGAGGCGGGGATAGTGCTGGGCAGACTTATACGGTCTATGCCAGAGCCGGTGGTTGGGAGGCGGGGCTAGTGCTGGGCAGACTTATATACACAAAAGTAGCACACATGAGTTGTCTTGTTGGGCAGACTGGATGGACCGTGCAGGTCTTTTTCTGCCGTCATCTACTATGTTACTATGGGAGTTTTCAGCAGCTTTCGGAAGGTTAGGAGTTCGTTGGTTGTTCGGATGGATCTAGGTATCCCACAGCAGTCTCCTGTGTCACCCCCCCCCACCACCCCAGCATAGGCAGGACAGTACCAGCAACCCACCCCATGCAAGACCCACCGGGAAACAAACCACCCCACTTGTGTGCCAGCCCTCACAAGTCATTCACAACCCAGTGCTGGTGAGCAGGGGGAGTTCCCATACCATACACTTTTTAGCAATCTAGGCAGAGTATTTCACCAGCTCTGTACCTGAATTAAATGACTGTGCCTAAAATTTACATACATATTTGCCCTGCTATGCTAGTATTGTACAAAAGAATAGATTAGATTTCCGATAAACACCTTCATGGCTTCTAAAATAAGACCCTCTCTATGGAAAATACTTTGGGCAGTTACAGGGCTAACTCTGTGCTCACCACGAACAAGCAGGGTGAGTCAGACACATCTATTGCTGCTGTCCACGGAGAACCCCCGTTACAGGTAAGTAACCCAACTTTACTTCAACTTGGCTATGTTGTTTGAGTTAATGAACAAACTGAGGGTTAGATTACCCTGTGCTACTGCCATTAACATGCATTATTAATAAACTGGTCCTATTGCATAAAATGGGACTCATGGTAAATAATGCACATTAATGCATGCTCACACAGTAATGCGATTTAGTAAATCTAACCCTCAGTGTGGTTGAATTTTGATAAAACAGCCATCACAGACTCAAGATTAGGAATTTGCCACATGATTAACTACAGATAAAACAGATCATCTTTTCCTTGGATGAAGAAACTGTGAAGCCACTAAACTAATCCTGGTAGATTTTTTGTCTTTGTTTTCCATCCAGACTGATCAGTGGCTTACTTTGAACTGGTGGGTTACTAGTCAACATTTTCAAAGCATAAACTGGTCTGTCTGAAAACTGCCATCCTCTGTCTGGTTAAAAATATGTGTGCACAGGGAGGGCAGTAAAGCGACACACATTCATGGGATTTCCAAAAGCCTTTTGTAACCCCATCCCCTTCCCTTCTTGCAAAAATAGAAAGCGCAAAAGAGCTGAGGGGTGAACTGTGGGGGTCATGTGCAAAGACTCTCTGTGGGATTCATTTGTAGAAGTATTTCCATAAATCAGCATGGACTGAAAAGAGGACCGTGTGTGAAAAACATGGAGGAGTGGCCTAGTGGTTAGAGCACCGGTCTTGCAATCCAGAGGTGGCCAGTTCAAATCCCACTGCTGCTCCTTGTGATCTTGGGCAAGTCATTTAACCCTCCATTGCCTCAGGTACAAACTTAGATTGTGAGCCCTCCTGGGACAGAGAAATATCCAGTGTACCTGAATGTAACTCACCTTGAGCTACTACTGAAAAAGGTGTGAGCAAAATCTAAATAAATATATGGAATGTTGCTACTATTGAAGAGTCTACATGGAATGTTGCCACTTTTTGAGGTTCTGGAATGTTGCTACTATTTGAGATTCTACATGGAATGTTGCTATAGTAGAGGAGTGGCTTAGTGGTTAGAGCATCTTGTAATCCAGAGGTGGCTGGTTCAAATCCTGCTGCTGCTCCTTGTGATCTTGGGCAAGTCACTTAACCCTCCATTGCCTCAGGTACAAACTTAGATTGTGAGCCCTCCTGGGACAGAGAAATATCCAGAGTACCTGAATGTAACTCACCTTGAGCTACTACTGAAAAAGGTGTGAGCAAAATCTAAATAAATAAATAGTCTTCATACATAGGGTCAGCCCTGCAAGATCTGTTGGCTCGTGTACATTACTTCAGCTAAAAGCACTCTATGGGGGCTCTTCAAGGATGGCTTCCCCCCCCCCTCCTCAATTATGTATACTCACTAGTAAAAGAGGCCCATTTCAGAGCAAATGAAACAGGCGCTAGCAAGGTTTTCGTCACCAACACCCCCCTCCCTGGCCAACCCCTTCATTGTTTGTTGTTCTGCCATTGCTCCGCCCCCAACATCATGACGTTTGATGCGAGGGCGGGGCCCGGAGTGATTTCCCCCCCCCCCCCCCCCCTGCGGGGCCCAGAGCGATTTTGGTGGCTTCACCACCACAAACCTTCGAACCTTTTTGAAGGAAGTCAGGGCTTGGCTTCACTGACATCAGTGTCCTCAGAACGTTGAGGGTGAGTTTTATTATAGTAGATTAGGGAAAGGGAACAAGCCTTGATATACCACCTTTTGCAACTACATTCAAAGCAGTTTAAGTAGTATAATACAAATACTTACAGTATTTGTACCTGGGGTAATGGAAGGTTAAGTGACTTGCCCACAGTCACAAGGAGCTGTAGTGGGAATTGAACTCAGTTCCCAAGGATCAAAGTCCACTGCACTAACCACTTGGCTACTCCTCCACTAGCAACATTCCATGTAGAATCTCAAATAGGGAAAGGGAAATGGGACTTGATATACAGCCTTTCTGTGGTTTTTGCAACTACATTCAAAGCAGTTTATATACTATTTACAGGTACTTATTTGTACCTGCGGCAATGGAGGGTTAAGTGACTTGCACAGAGTCACAAGGAGCTGCAGTGGGAATCAAACCCAACTCCCCAGGATCAAAGTCCTCTGCACTAACCATTAGGCTACTCCTCCACTCCTTGGGATTCCGGAATCTTGCTATTCATTGGGGTTCTAAATGGAATGTTGCTACTCTTTGAGATTGTGCATGGAATCTTGTTAATGGGACTTGATATACTGCCTTTCTGTGGTTTTAGCAACTACATTCAAGGCGGTTTACATAGTATATACAGGTACTTATTTGTAGCTGGGGCAATAGAGGGTTAAGTGGCTTGCCCAGAGTTACAAGGAGCTGCAGTGGGAATTGAATCCAGTTCCCCAGGATCAAAGTCCACTGTACTAACCACTAGGCTACTCCTCCACTAGCAATATCACAGAGTCCTGGTGCTATCAGAGGTGGGCTTGGATCGCTGAAGATTTTTCAAAGTTTTGCCTTGTGAAAGTTACATTAAAGTCACTCATGGGGACAACTTCTCTAAATAGGTTAGTTTTGCACCTACCATAACAGTCCAGTGGGAAGGTTTTTTTTTATTTTAACCAATTTTCACTGTGCAAAAGTATCATTGCCACATCTCACCTGTTTGCTCCAAAGTCTGGTGATGTGACCAGGGTTTCTGCTCTAAGGGGTCCTTTACTAAGCTATGGTATAGCATTGCCTTTACTTGGGTTTCCCTGTGCATTAAGGCCATTTTTATTATGGCAGTAAGATGGTCAATTTTCCCTTTTTGTATTAATGGCCATGTGTTCATAGTAACATAGAGGGGCATAATTGAACGGCGCCGGCCAAATAGCTGGCCGACCATCTTCGGGGCCGGCGCCATAAGTGGGCGGAGCCAACTGTATTTTCAAAAAAGATGGCCGGCCATCTTTATTTTTTCGCTAATACAGTTGGGCCTGGCCAAATGTCAGAGTTCACCGGGTTTGAGATGGCTGGCATTGGTTTTCGGTCATAATGGAAACTAATCCCGGCGATCTCAAACCCGGACAAATCCAAGGCATTTGGTCATGGGAGGAGCCAGCATTTGTAGTGCACTGGTCCCCCTCACATGCCAGGACACCAACCGGGCACCCTAGGGGGCACTTCTAAAAAAAAAATAGCTTTAAGGTGTATAGCTCCCTTCTCTTGGGTGCTAAGCCCCCCAAATCCCCCCCAAAACCCACTCCCCACAACTCTACACCATTACCATAGCCCTTATGGGTGAAGGGGGCACCTACATGTGGGTACAGTGGGTTTTGGGTTTTTTTGGAGGGCTCCCATTTACCACCACAAGTGTAACAGGTGGGGGGATGGGCCTGGGTCCACCTGTCTGAAGTGCACTGCACTGTCATCCCCGATTCCCTCCGGTGGTCATTTGGTGAGTTGGGGCTCCTTTTTGAAGCTTGGTTGTGGAAATGAAAGGGACCAAGTACAGCCGGTGCAATGCTCTACAAGCCTGGGTTTTTTTTTTTCATTATTGGGCAAAGCCGGCCATCTCGTGAGCATGCCCCCGTCCCTCCCCATCCCGCCTTCACTACCCTACTGACACGCCCCCTTGATATTTCACCAGCTCCGTGACAGAAAGCAGTTGAACCCGGCCAAAATCGGCTTTCGATTATACCGATTTGGCCGGGTTCAGGAGATCGCCAGCCATCTCCCGATTTATGTCGGAAGATGGCCGGCGATCACTTTCAAAAATGAGCTGGATAGTAACATAGTAAATGACGACAGATAAAGACCTGTACGGTCCAACAGTCCGCCCAACAAGATAAACTTGTCACCATTCGTGCGTGGCCATTAAAAAAAAATGACCACGGTAGCATTTAAGGGCTCACGCAGTAATCCCGCATTAATCAGTCAGTGCACGGTAATATAGCCCACTCTCCATCCCCAGACACGCCCCTCCCACAGAAAAAATTTTTAAAAATATTTTTTAAAAGGCAGGTAGCGCATGCCAATTGGGAACTTACTGCAGGATGCCTGAGCACGTCCCGCGGTACGCCCTTTCAAGATGCGATACACGTGTTCTAGAACTTACCACAGCTTAGAAAAAGGATCCCTAAGTGTCCAATTGTAGAGCCAGAGTCTTTCAGAGAATGGCATGGCCCAGGTCAGTGCAAATTTTAATTAGAGCAAAAATAAAATAACCCCCACACACAGATATAGAGACAGCTGAGGCAGATTTTCATATTCAGTTCAAGAAGATATTAAACAAAAACCATTTTTCCCAAATGAAGGCCCCTTTTCTGGGTGAGCTCTGGGTTACATAGCCCTGCTTAAAGCACAAACATTGGTCAAATGACGACAAAGACTTGGTCCTACTCCACAGCGGTGGCGTAGCTATGGGGGGGTCCTTGGGAGCCTGGGCCCCCCAAATTGGATCGTGGACTCCTGGTTTGGCTGGCGGGAGGTCCCCAACCCCCGCCAGCTGAAGCCTTTCTCCAGCGCGGTTCTCTGCGCATTGTCTGCCCTGCTTCCCCTCACATCGCATGCATGCTTGGTTTTAGTGAAAATGAGCATGCACAAAGTGTCGTATCTGCTCCGTTTCACCATAACCGAACGTGCGCGTGACGTGAGGGGACGCAGGGCAGGCGATGCGCAGAGAACAGCGCTGGAGAAAGGCTTCAGCTGGCAGGGGTTGGAGATTCCCGCCAGCCAACGTATACGGGGTTACGGTGGGGCTGGGGTTGCGGCAGGGAGGTGGGCCAAACTATGCCTCCCCCCACCACACTTTGAGCTTCAGACCCCCCAAACATTGAGGTCTGGCTACGCCCCTGCACCCCAGACAGTGAATCCTCCGTAAGAGTCTTGCTTTATAGAGAATTTAGAAGAGACAAATAAAACCATCGTCACACAGTCCTCACACCCAATCTACGTTAGTTATACCGATGAAAACAGAATCACACTCAAGCAGATCGAAAGAGCTTCCTTGGCATTATTTCATTTTTTGGCCATTTGAGAGGTGTTATTCAGGCTAATAACAAACGATCTGATTTAAGCAACTATGGAAACTACATGCAAATTGCTGCTCTCCTAAGCAACTATTATACGATGCCAAATTGCACAGCAACTCATTACGGTAACGCAGTTGTTCTTAGATATCCAGATTCAATATTCATTGCTAATGAAATTGCAGGCTACAGCATCCAAGCATAGGAGCATTGCAGTTCCCCTATCTCTCCTCCAACCCCCTCTGCTTCCCCCCAAAAGATGTAATTTTTAACGTTACTAAACATGGCTGCATAGTTTCAAACTCCTGTTATCTGAGTCCTTCGGTAAGCAGTAGCTTATTCCAGTTGCAACTCCTTCCACTCACAGGGAAACATTTCCAATTTCAACACGTGATAGTGGTATAGAATGAATGTTTGCTGCTGTTCTTCCAAGAAGACAAGCTTTCCACAACCTCTGGTTCATTTGCTGAAAACAGCACCGGAGGGAAGACGTCCCTGAGGTCTCTATTTATAACCAGGTCGAAAGACAACACAATTTTGTTTGTGAAGAGAACGTATCAGATTATAATTTGACAATTATGATCATTATATGGAGTAGGTGTACAGTGGATTGTCGCATGCAAGACTCTTGTAAGAAGTTTGGTTACAATAATTCTTCAGATGTGGGCCTCTGGGCAATAAGGGTCATGCCCCCCCCTCAGTCCCACATCTGTATCTCTCTCCATCCCCCTATATCCCACATCTTTCTCCCCTCCCCCTTCCCAGATCCAACATCTTTCTCCCCCTTCCCAGATCCAACATTTTTCTTTTGCCCCTCCCAGATGCAACATCTCTCCCTCTCGTTCTTTCTCCCTCCCCCTGGGTGCACCATCTCTGCCCCCTCCCCCACAACCGAGTCCAACGTCTCTGTCTCCCTCCCTCCCTTCCACAGGTCGAACATATGTCTCCCTCCCGAGGCCAACATCTCCCCCATTCTCTCTGTCCTCCACCCCCAGGTTCAGTTCTCTACCCCCCCCCCCCCCCCACACGTATACCTGAAAAGTTCCTTTCTCTGTACAGGGTCCCAGCATAGGCTGTCTGCCACTGACTGGAACCTTCTCTCTGTCGCAGCCCGCCCTTGCGGAAGCAGGAAGTTACATCAGAAAGGGACGCGCCTCAGCAGAGAGAAGGATCCGGTCAGCGGCAGACAGCCTATACCAGAGTCCTGTATGGAGAAAGGAATTTACATGTGTGCTGGGGAGGGGTGTCAGAGACAGGGGAAATGCCGGAGTGGGGGAGGGGGGTAAGAGGGGGAGTGCCAGACCCAGTGACAGAGGGGAGAGAAATCTCAGTCATGAGGGAGAGGAGGTACTGGACCCCCCAACTGCCCTGAGCTCTTGGGCACTATCCGGATGCTCAAATGGTCAGTTCTTCCCTGGTGGTCATCCCTGGCGATCATGTACATCAGGCAAGGACCCATAACGCTGACTTGACACTGCTGATTGTGGCTTTCTAATGTGTCTAACCAGATGTATTGCATTCAGGACTTTTGTCAGGTTTTGATGTGAGATGTGGGTGTGGCTGAAGGTATTATTAAACCATCTTGCATAGGACAGCCTGCAAAATGGTTCTGTCAGTATTAGACCAGGAATTGTGCTGAATAAAGTGAAGTATTACAGGGTGGAATAAGATAGATTCCTGGCCTCAGTAAGAATGCTTAATGGTTTCCACTTGTGACCACAACTCAGAAACTAGGGTAAATCTGGGACTAATATTTTAAACGGTTTTACCAATGGATGCAAATCAGTAGAAGATATGTAAGAAACTGAGGGGCCGATAATCAAATTTCCTGCGCTGTTCTGAACAGTGCTGAAAAATTAGCCCCAGAACAGAGTGGGGAATTAAAATTCCGATGATCAAAACTAATAGCAGGCAAATTTATGCAGGGGAAATGGTTTAATGCAGGACACACTAAAGCGTTCTGCGTTAGGTTTTCCATTTGCGTTCTCTAAGTGCACGGTATTTGTTTTTATTTTTTGGAGGGGACATGTCAGGGGTGGAGAGTGAGTGTGGAAATGCTATCCAGGTAGAGCGCTGCCATCACCAGCATGCGTACTGGTTAGCATGTCCATAACACGAGAGCCCTATATAGGAGGCGGTAAATTCTCCTGCGTTGATTTTTGTTAAATGGCCACACTCTAATGCTAACATTAGCACACAACTAGACACTCAACAAATAGAGAAATATCTCTTTTACAGACAAGTAGGAAATGGGCTTAGCACATGGGAAAGACTCATGTTAGGTACAATAAGCCCAATTACTAGTGCAGCTTGGTAAAAGGACCCCATTAGGTGTAAAAGTGACCTCTCACCAGTGGCGTAGCCAAGGGTGGGCTTGGCTGGGCCCATGCCCACCCACTTTGGGATCAGGCCCACCCAGTAGCAGCATACCTTTGATATGGCTGGCAGGGATCCCCAAGCCCCACCAGCTGAAAACTCCCAACAAATGTCCCTCCTGCATACCTTGTAAGTAGCAGATCTTCGTCTGCAGTGAGCAGTGACATACAGACTGCTCGCACTGGCCCCACAGCCTTCCCTCTGATGTATTTCTGCCTAGGCGGAAACAGGACGTTGCATCAGAGGGAAGGGTGTGGGGCCAACATGAGCAGTGTGTATTAGTTGCTGCTTGCTGCTGGTGAAAATCTACTATTTAAAAGGTATACGGGAGAGGGAGGATGTTTGAGAGAACCAGATGGCATGCAGGTGATAGAAGGAGAGACCAAATCACGTGTGGGACGGGGCGAGGTTCTTCTGCCCACCCATCTTGGGCCCAGGCCCACCCAAAATTGGGTGTCTGGCTACGCCCCTGCCTCTCACAGGATGTATAAACACCCCAAAAATAAAAAAGAAGTATTGTACTGTGGTAAATCTGTCTCTCCATTAGCCCTCAGCCTGAGTAATGCGACACAGATACATCTGACATAAGGTCAAAATGGACTTGCTTCAGAACTGATTTAATTCTGGTGCAAAGGGCTCTTGACATCCTCCTCTATTCCAAATTAACTTTTAATACAATGCCAACGTCTTTGTGGTTTGGACATATGAGTAAAATGCCACACACGGTGCCACAGAAGGAGTTCATTTAATTTGTAAGCGC
Source organism: Microcaecilia unicolor (assembly GCF_901765095.1). Taxonomy (NCBI): domain Eukaryota; kingdom Metazoa; phylum Chordata; class Amphibia; order Gymnophiona; family Siphonopidae; genus Microcaecilia; species Microcaecilia unicolor. The sequence goes on along the minus strand of NC_044036.1, from coordinate 326,125,175 downwards.
TGTATACATAGTAACATAGTAGATGACTGCAGAGAACGACCTGTACAGTCCATCCAGTCTGCCCAACAAGATAAACTCATATGTGCTACTTTATGTGTATACCTGACCTTGATTTGCATCTGCCATTTGCAGGGCACAGATCGTAGAAGTCTGCCCAGCACTAGTCCCGCCTCCCAACCACTAGCCCCGCCTCCCACCACCCGTGCAGCCACCCAATCTCCGCTAAGCTTCTGAGGATCCATTCCTTCTGAACAGAAGAGTCACCTCAAAAAAAAAAACAAGGAGACCTTTCAAAGAATTATTCCCTCAAGTTGACCTGTTGTATTTTCAATTGGCAAGTTCAAATACCGATGTCTGAGAAGACAGAAGGACAACAGGATGGGTACTAGAAAGAAGACCTGAGCAGAGCTAATCTATATATATAAAACTCACCCTCAACATTCTATTTGCACTGACGTCACTGAAGCCAGGTTCGTAAGTTCGAATCTCTGAAGCCACACAAAATCACAGTCTGTGGACCCCGCCCTCGCGTCAAACGTTATGACGTTGAGGGCGGAGCACATTCTCAGCTCCAACGTTGTACTGCACTGTAGCTCTGCTCCGCCCTCGCGTCAAAAAGCGATGACGTCGAGGGCGGAGCACACGTTACACTCTATCGGTTCCTACTGCAGGGGCATTCACAAGACGCAGAAATCTTCTCTTTCGGCAGGTCAGTGGGGTGGGGGGGCCTTTGGAGAGGGGGGAGCGCAGGCAGCGACGACATCGGTGGGGGTGGAAGGGGGTGCACTGGCAACACACACATCGGGGGGAACGGAATGGTCACGGACGCTGGGGGGACGTGCCAAAAGGGCCAGGGTCACAGCACATTCGCACGGAGGCTGCAGGGGGGCCGGCGACACATGGAGACACAAAGGGACGGAGGGGAGCCTTGCTAGCGCCCGTTTCATTGCGATTTGAAACGGGCCTTCGTTACTAGTATTTTATATAAAGTAAAATTGTGTGCATTGATTCAGGGGCTTAGAAAACACGGTGAGACTTTTTCACACGGTAACATTTCTTGAATTCATCTCATAATCTTAGGTCTTAAGAGCTCTGAGTCAACAAAAGGGCTTAACTGCATTTATAGCCCTGCAGAGCTTGAGCAATTGATGTAGAGATGTAATTATCTTCCCTTTCATTGAAACAGAGGCAAGGAAAGTCCTAGACCATATTTAGTAAATAATTTGTTTCATTTTGTACGGTGGAAAATCTTATCCTCTCTAGAAAGGAAGAACATTTTCCAGTAGGGATTTCTTTAATTGTTGTTACATCAGTGCAGAGTGTTTGGTAGGTGGATGTTTTTGGAGAATAAAGGGAGATAAGTCATTCAGACACGCCTCAAAACATCATCAGGGTAATTAGAGAGTCCTGAAGCCCATTCCCCAATAATTCACACCTGCATAACCCATCACGGCCATCATTCAACCTCCCAGGCTGCAAATTGAGTCCAACAACTTTCCTTTAGCGGGATTAAAAAGAAGAAAAGGCTAGAAAGAGCTGCCAATCTGACACTTTTAATTTAGCTTCAACTACATCAAGACCTAGAGCCAGATGCACTGAAGTCATCGGTAATTCCCGTTCCCTACTGATTCCATAGCGAATCGGTAGGGAACGGGAATGCATCAACAATAGGGAATGCAAATGAGCTACTCATTGTAGCTCACTTGCATTCGCTATTTTCCTCGGTTGCCAGACGGAGAATCGGGACGTCCCTTTCGATTATGCAGCTCTTCCTGGTCTCTTCAGCCAATCAAAGCGGGTTTAGCTGGCTGTTGTCAGCGAAACGCGCTCTGATTGGCTGAAGAGACCAGGAAGAGGTGCATAATCGAAAGGGACGCCCTGATTCTCCGGCAACCAGGAAAATAGAAAAGTTTTGCTGTGGAGGGGTAAGTGGCGCGGCGAAGACAAAATAGAGGGGGGAAAAAAACACGAGCGCCGGCAGAGCGAAAAACGGCGAAAAAAAAAGACGTCTCTCACAAGCGCAGGGAGAGTACGTCCATAAAGGACGCCCCTCACATGCGCTCCCTGCTTTTTTTTTCTTTTGTACCTTTTTTGGGGGGCCCCTTTTCCTTTCCGATTCCCTCACAGGAGCCCTAACGAGAGGTGCAGACCTCCCGTTAGGGTTCCTACGGTAAGGGAATCGGAAAAAACGGTAGTGCATCTCATTATAATGGGCTGCAACGGTAGTGCAGCTCATTATAATAGCTTTTGAATAATTTGCATTCCGTTTTCGTTGCCTGCTACCGTGGCAGGGAAAATGCCCTTAGTGCATCCCCCCCCCCCCCCCCCCCCCCCCCCCCCCCGGTAAACTACTTGCGTTTTAAACTGCTGGAACCAGTTTAAAACGCAAGTTGTGGGCTCGTTAGGTTTAGTGCATCTGGCCCCTAGTGAAAAGAGATTGGGTGGGGTAGGCTTTTTGCACAATGGTGCCATTGTTTAAATTAGTAGGCAAAGCAGTTCTTACTAATAATGCCCCCTCCCCTCCCCCCTAAAATTTCAAGGTCACAATTAATTGAATAAAGTTCTGTTCTTACCAGCCAAGAGAAATGGTCCAGTATAAGGAACTGCACTGCACATGTGGCTTTTGAGAGAAGAGAGGAAAGGTCTTTCCCTGCCTGTGGCCACAAGAGGTCCCTTGGGTACAGACCTGGGACCTGAGGAAGGTTTTCCACTGTGCCTTGTTGCCAAGAGACCAGCAGCGGCCAGGGAAGCCTTTAGAATCTTGGCCCGCTCAAGGCATTCCCAATCGAATTCCAAGAGGACCCCTCAAGCTTGCCAGTGGAGCCATTCTGATGGACTGCTGCCCCCAGAATAAGACCTGGTAAAATTACAGGGTTTTCCTTTACACTGAAGGTGTTGCCTTTGAAAGCTAATGAAAAAAATGTGTTGTGAGTCCAATAAAAATTTATTACCTTTACAAATGGACTAAACATGGTTACCACACACTGTTTTATCCTTTTGTTTACACCGAGAAAGCTCTACTCTGTGCACCATCATCTTCTACTGTAGCTATAATAATGAATAGGGAAGGTTAAATAGACAGTTTTATTGGGTTTTTTTGTTTTTTTCATATTGCTTTAATTTATTTTGTTTCTTTTCATTTATTTAAAGTAATAGAAATGAAAGAAAAAATGCAAATGAAAATCAATGTGAGAAAAAAAAATGTCAGTCTTCACCACAGCTTCTCTCTACCATGTCCTGCCTGTAAAGGAAACAGGAAGTGACATCGGCGAAGGCAGAACACGGCAGAGAGAAGCCTATGGGGCTGGTGTAGGTGGCAAATGTGAGTTTCTGTTGCCACCAGTGATGCTTCAGAGGTACACTGAGGAGGGGTGGAGGAGGGAGAGAGAGAGATATTTCAAAAAAGAGGGGCAGATGCTGGTCCATGGGCATGGGGGGGAGAGGAAGAGAAATGTGGATATGTTGGGATCAAGGGCAGAGAAGGTGGGAGGGAAGAAAGAGGGAAAGATGTTCGATATAGGAGTGGAGGGGAAGGTTAAAAAAAACCTCAAACCCATACTTTTTATCTACTGGGGGAAGGGGTTTCGGAAGGGCAGAGGAGATGCTGAGCTATGGTGGGGGTCAGAAGGACCTACTGGGTCCATCCAAAATAGAAGGTAAGACTACACCAGTGTGCTGATCACCTCTGGCTAATTTAGATCCAGATATTCAGTGCTGAGCAATATCTGGGTACCAGTTCTGAATACCTGGAACTTATTCAGCAGAGCCTTATGTAAAACAGGGGCGTAGCAAGACATCAGATTTTGGGTGGGCCTAAGGAAGAACTGGGTGGGCACCAATTGTTCTTCCCCCCCCCCCAACCACCACCCCAAAAATGTCGCAGCTGGTGGGAAAACGCTTGTTTCCACCTTGGCAGTCTGCAGCATGCGCTGAAAACTGAACATACGCAGGAGCCGGTATCATGGAGAGCAGCATTTTCGTTACCATCAGAAGGAAGTCTTCAGCTGAGCTTGGGATCCCACCAGCTACCACTAAACGTCTGCTACTGTTGGGTGGGCCTGAGCCCTAAGTGGGTGGGTCCCGGCTCACCTGTGGCCACACCACTGATGTAAAATACTACCACAGTTTTCCACATGTTCCAGCCCGCACTTCTGAATTCTGATCTCAGGTGATTCAGGTGTTAGAAAATCACCTGCTGTGTTTTCGTGTAAAGCAACATTTGTGTCAGCTATGAAGGTGGTGTTCTTCTGACTACTTCTTCTTCTCTCCAAGAATTTGGAACTCCATCGCTAACTCCAGACTCCGCTGCTTCTATCTCGCCGCACCTTATGCCTGGAATAGGCTTCCTGAGCCATTACGTCTAGCTCCATCTCTGGCTGCCTTCAAATCCGGGCTAAAGGCCTACCTGTTTGATGCTGCTTTCGACTCCTGACTTGTCACTTTTATCTTATCCTTATGTGTCCTTCTGTCTGTCCTTCCCTTCTCCTTTTTGGTCCTGTCTGTTTGTCCTGATTTAGATTGTAAGCTCTTTTGAGCAGGGACTGTCTTCTTCATGTTCAATTGTAAAGCGCTGCGTACGACTGGTAGCGCTATAGAAGTGATTTGTAGTAGTAATGTGAACAGCAGTTCTTCTGACCAGATTGCAGTTAATAAGTTCCTAATGACTGGCTCGGCGTTTCTGTGAGAGGGAAGGAGGCTGTTGGTCGTGTTGCCTGAAGCCTCCATCACATCTGGATCTAGAAGTCAAAGGTAGGTATCCAATGCTGAGAAACTGCTAAGCGCACGGCCGGCATTAGAGCAAGGCAACCAGAACAACTGCTCTGGGCTTCCATGACCAGGGGGCTCTAAGCCTGCCTGAAACTGACAGAGGCACAGCCATTGGTGGGTATTGGAGTGGAGGAGTAGCCTAGTGGCTAGTGCAGTGGGCATTGATCCTGGTGAACTGGGTTCGATTCCCACTGCAGCTCCTTGTAACTCTGGGAAAGTCACTTAACCCTCCATTGCCCCAGGTACAAATAAGTGTCTCTATATGCTATGTAGAGGAGTGTGGTAGCCATGTTAGTCCACTAATCAAGAAATGTATTAAGTTATGTCCAATAAAAAAGGTATCATCTTATTTTCTTTTCTATGTTTTATTTTGTTTGATTTCTATATGCTATGTAAACTGCTTTGAATATAGTTGCAAAAACCACAGCAAGGCTGTATGTCAAGTCCCATTTCCCTTTCCCTGTTTGAGATTTTACATGGAATGTTGAAAGAGGAGTAGCCTAGCAGTTGGTGCAGTGGAACATGGAATGTTGCTACTTGCTACTATTGGAGATTCTAGATGGAATGTTGCTACTATTGGAGATTCTACATGGAATGTTGCTACTATTGAGATTCTGTTGCTACTAACTGAGATTCTACATAGAATGTTGCTAATGGAGGAGTAGCCTAGCAGTTAGAGTAGTGGAACATGGAATGTTGCTACTGTTGGAGATTCTAGATGGAATGTTGCTAGGGGAGGAGTAGCCTAGTGGTTAGTGCTGTGGACTTTAATCTTGGGGAGCTGCGTTCAAATCCTACTACAGCTCCTTGTGACTCTGGGCAAGTCACTTAATCTTCCATTGCCCCAGATACAAATAAGTACCTGAAGTACCTATATATACTATGTAAACCACTTTTGAATGTAGTTGCAAAAACCACAGAAAGGCTGTACATCAAGTCCCATTTCCCTTTTTGAGATTCTACATGGAATGTTGCTAGTGGAGTAGTAGCCTAGTGGTTAGTGCAGCAGACTTTGATCCCCACTTCAATTCCCACTGCAGCTCTTTGTGACTCTGGGCAAGTCACTAAACCCTCCCTTGCTTCAGGTACAAAATAAGTACCTGCATATAATATGTAAAGTATATGTAAACCACTTTGACTGTAACCACAGAAAGGCAGTCTTATCCCCTCCAGCCAAGTCATGGGCCCCAACACTAGCCATAAGGATCTATCTTTTGTTCTCACCTTGACTCCACCCAATTGTCACCTACCATTCTGGTACTTAAATTAATTGTCTAGTAATTATCTAAGGAATTGATCTAGGTGCTAACTCTGGCCTTTAGCATGCCCTTAGGTGGGGTTTCCCCATGTGCTAAGGCCATTTTCAATGCAGCACTAAAATGACCAATTTTCAGTTTTTCCTATTAATGGCCATATGCAATTATCAGCACTAATTGGCATTAATTAAGAGTTACACACACAACTCGCTAAGTGTATTCTGTAACGTGATGCACATAAATTCCAAGTCATATAGTTGAAAAGGGGGCATGGTTGTGGGTGTGGAATGAGCAGGTCATGGGCGTTTCGAAAATCTATGTGCATTATTATAGAATGCACTCGCTCTGTGCCTAATTTAGGAATCGGGATTTATGCCGAGTAGAACATGGCCTCAATAGATGTGACCAAATTTGGTTGCATGGAGTGACACTCAGTGTATTCTATATACTATGTGGAAATTTAAGCAACTAATAGCCTCATTTATAAAGCCACACTACCAGGGGCATAGCTAGGTGGGGCCATAGGGGCACGGGCCCCTGCCGCTGACCCTCCCCCACCACATTCGAGCCCCCCACCTCCACCGCTGCCAAACCTCACCCACCGCTGCCGCTGTCAGGTACCTTTGCTGGAGGGGGTCTCCTACCCACGCCAGCCGAAGTCCTCTTCAGTGCCGGTCTCCGGCGCGTTGCTGATCTGGATTCTGTTTCTGTGAGTCCTGACGTGCAGAATCCAGATCAGCAAACGTGCCAGACTCGGAGACCGGCACTGAAGGGGACTTCGGCTTGCGGGGGTTGGGGACCCCCGCCAGCAAAAGTACCTAATGGTAGCGAGGGAGGGTTGGCGGCGGCGGGAGTGGGGGTCAAAAGGGACGGAGAGGGGCGGTGGCGACAGCGAGAGTGGGGGTCGAAAGGGACGGAGAGGGGCGGTGGCGGCAGTGAGAGTGGGGGTCGAAAGGGACGGGGAGGGGCGGTGGCGCCGGAGGGGGGGGTCAAAAGTGGCAGGGGGCGGCCGCGCCAGGGGGGCTAAAATGGTCCCCCTCACCTCGGGCTCTGGACCCCCCTCCCACCGAAGTCTGGCTATGCCCCTGCACACTACCAATTCTTGGTGCGGCAAATGAGAGGAAGCCCATTCAATCCCTATGGGCTTCCTCTCATTTGCTGCGCGGGAATCGGTAGCGCGGCTTTGTAAAAGAAGCCCAAAGTGAGCACTCTTTTATCAAAGTCTTCCAGGTGCAATTTGATTAAGTTATTGTCACAAATGATACGCTACAATGTATCTAACACTGAAAAATACAAACACCATCCCGGGCACTGCTCTAATTCTGCATTCGGCTAGTTTGGCCTAAGCAGAGCGGTCCTTTAAAACTGGGCTTTTGTGGACCTGCATTGTGTTGGAAAAGGGCTTCAATGCAGCTCCTCAATGGCTCTCAGAATGCCCTGTAGTTTGGGTTTCTGGTGCTAAAGGAAATCCATTGCTTTTTAAGAGGATATCTTATTTCTTGGCTTGAATAGAAGGTTTCAAAGATGGTCCCAGAAACACAATGGATTTGTGTCAGCTAGCAGCACAGCTAAAACTATCTTGACTTCTTTGCTGTTTTCAAGTTATTTATGCTTGATGGCTTGTTTTCACAAAGAGCTCTCTGGGTGCAATGTGAAGCGGCAGCAGGGCTGGGCAAGCACCCCAGGAGAATACAAGACGATTTTGAGTTGTTTAAAGAGCCACCAGCTAAGGAAGCTCACACACATTAGTACTACTACTACTACTACTATTTAGCATTTCTATAGCGCTACAAGGCATACGCAGCGCTGCACAAACATAGAAGAAAGACAGTCCCTGCTCAAAGAGCTTACAATCTAATAGACAAAAAATAAAGTAAGCAAATCAAATCAATTAATGTGTACAGGAAGGAGGAGAGGAGGGTAGGTGGAGGTGAGTGGTTACGAGTCAAAAGCAATGTCAAAGAGGTGGGCTTTCAGTCTAGATTTAAAGGTGGCCAAGGATGGGGCAAGACGTAGGGGCTCAGGAAGTTTATTCCAGGCATAGGGTGCAGCGAGACAGAAGGCGCGAAGTCTGGAGTTGGCAGTAGTGGAGAAGGGAACAGATAAGAAGGATTTATCCATGGAGCGGAGTGCACGGGAAGGGGTGTAGGGAAGGACGAGTGTGGAGAGATACTGGGGAGCAGCAGAGTGAGTACATTTATAGGTTAGTAGAAGAAGTTTGAACAGGATGCGAAAATGGATAGGGAGCCAGTGAAAGGTCTTGAGGAGAGGGGTAGTATGAGTAAAGCGACCCTGGCGGAAGATGAGACGGGCACATTAGCTTTATCCAAGATTGTTATAATCATTAAAACACTTTCAGACGTCTTTCCTTTCTCTGTGGATTATTTAGTGCATCACACAAAAATGGGTGAACTAGTTTTATACTTGAAATCTAGAAGCAAAATACACCAGTTGCCTTGGCTTTAAACTCCCTTATGGCTCTGGGGCTCATAAGATTAATGAACCATTTTTCTGGATGCAGTAACATAGTAATTGATGGCGGATAAAGACCAGTGGGTCCACCTAATCTTCCCACACTAGATTCCTCCCTTATGATCAGTGCTGATGAAAGGGAATCTTCAGCTTTGTACCCCCTCCACCTCATTAATCTTTAACCTCCTGTGTGCCTCCCCCCACACCACCCTGGTTGAAAATTTGCTAATTAATTTCATCACGATCAACCCAAGGCTACGGTTACCACACGTCCGGTTTTACCCGGACATGTCCTCTTTTTGAGGACACAGCCAGGCATCTGGGTGGGTTTTGCCAGCCTGCCCGTTTGTCTGGATTTGTGGACGAATGGGCAGGCTGGTGGGCGGGTGGGCTTCAGGGTGTCCTATTCTCCCCTCCCCTCCTTTACCTTAGTGTGGTGCCCTGGTGGTCTAGTGATCTCTTCGGGGCAGGAAAGAGCCCCCTCTTTCCTGCCCAGCGCATCTACAGACTATCTTGCTCCCGGCGCAGCTTCAAAATGGCTGCTGAGAGTTCAAGTGGCGGCCTCGCGAGACTTCACCGCAGAAGTCTTGCAGTGGGCAGGGCAGAGCACCGCCATTTTGGAGGCAGCGCTGGAAGGAGGAGGGAGTGCTACTCCATCCTCCATCATCTCAAGATAAGAGGGGTTCGATGCTGCTAGACCACCAGGGGGTTGGGCACTAGACTTCCAGCCCTCTCTTCTGTCAGGGGGTGGGGGGAATGGGGCCTTCCATTGGGGGGGAGTGGGCGGGTCAGGTCAGATTGGGGTTTGGGGGGGGGCACTAGACTACCAGGGTCTCTGTCCAGGGGGGCAGTTTGGGGGGGTCTTGAGGTCCAATGGACCTCCAGCCCACATCTGTATGTTTGACAGGTCCAGGCTTTTTTTTGACAGCCCAGCCTTGTCAAACAACTTCTGCAGGAGGACTGTGCTTTGGGCCTGGGCACATGCCCAGGCACAATCCTCCCGCAGAAGTAGCCCCATGATTAAAACTAATAGCGTGCACAAATTTGCATAGTTTTGATCATCGGGGCGTTGCTTCCCTGCGCTAAGTTTACTGCACTGTTCAGAACAGCGCGGGTAGGGTTACCATATGGCTCCAGAAAAAGGAGGACGGATTGAGCCAGCCGGGTTTTACTTCCATTGCTTTCAATGGACTTCTGATCATCTGGATCTCAGTAACTCACTTAACATCAGTTTTGGAAAGTTCCATGTTGTTTGCTTCCTTTGATTTTGGCCACAGAAACTTACTCCCATTGTGTTTGTAATTTTGTAAAAAGCTCTCTTGTCTGCTATTAAACTGAGGGATGTGCTTTAATATACAGTCATGATGATTTAAAGCATTTCGAACACTGGCTCGATAACACTAGTGCTCAAACCTCTGAAGAATCCATGAAATGCAGACTTACAAAGGAACAACTTCACCCTTCTGCTGGGTGGACAGAACAAGCAACAATCCATAACCAAGCCCCAGGTTTGGGTTATAACAGGGATTTAGCAGTGTCAGTCCAGTGAAGGGACGGAGCGGGGTTTTGACAGAGAATGTATTTATGACCCGCTGAGCAAAAAGGTACCAAAAGTGGGCTTACAAATAGAAGAGATAAAGGCCATAAATGTTTGGAGGGGCAACTTTCATTTTTTAAAGTTTAGGGGCCCTTTTACTAACCCGCGTGAGCGCCTACACGTGCCGAACGCGCGCCAATTCTGAGTTCCTGCCCTGCTACCGCGCGGCCCAGGTGGTAATTTCATTTTTGACATGTGTACGATATGCGCATCAGAAAATATTACTGCCTGGTTAACACGTGAGACCTTACCACCATTAGATTGTAAGCTCTTTGAGCAGGGACTGTCCTTCTATGTTAAATTGTACAGCGCTGCGTAACCCTAGTAGCGCTTTAGAAATGTTAAATAGTAGTAGTAGTAGTAGTCAATGGCTGGCAGAAAGGTCTCAGACCCAAAATGGACATGCACCAATTTTCATTTTGCTGCACGTCCATTTTAGGCCCCCCCCCCCCCTCAAAAAGGCATTTTTTAGAGGTGCGCTGAAAAATGATTCTGCACGCGTCCAAAACACACGCCTAAACTAGTACAGGTCATTTTTCAGGTCACCTTAGTAAAAGGACCCCGTAGAGGGGCATAATCGAACGAAAACGGCTATCTCCATGGGCGTTTATCTCCGAGAACGGGTCCGTGAAGGGGCGGACCGAACTGTATTTTCGAAAAAAATAGACGTCCATGTTTTATTCGACAATGTGTGAGCTGGGCGTTTTTGTTTTTCAGCGATAATGGAAAATGAAAGCGCCCAGCTCAAAAACTAATAAATCCAAGGCATTTGTTCGTGGGAGGGGCCAGGATTCGTAGTGCACTGGTCCCCCTCACATGCCAGGACACCAACCGGGCACCCTAGGGGGCACTTTTACAAAAACAAAAAAAAAGGTAAAAGAGCTCCCAGGTGCATAGCACCCTTCCCTTGTGTGTTGAGCCCCCCAAATCCCCCTCAAAACTCACCGCCCACAAGTCTACACCATTATTATAGCCCTAAGGGGTGAAGGGGGGCACCTATATGTGGGTACAGTGGGTTTGGGGGGGTTGGACGACTAATAAGCATTAAGCAGCACAATTGTAACAGGTAGGGGGGATGGGCCTGGGTCCACCTGCCTGAAGTCCACTGCACCCCCTAACAACTGCTCCAGGGACCTGCATACTGCTGCCAGGGAGGTGGGTATGACATTTGAGGGTGAAAATAAAAAGTTGTGAAACTTCATTTTTTGTGGTGGGAGGGGGTTAGTGACCACTGGGGGAGTCAGGGGAGGTCATCCCCGATTCCCTCCAGTGGTCATCTGGTCATTTAGGGCACTTTCTGGGGCCTTATTCGTGAAAAAACAGGGTCCAGGAAAAGTGCCCTAAATTCTAGCTAAAAACGCATACTTTTTTCCCATTATCAGTGAAATGCGCCCATCTTTGTTCGGCAGATAACCACGCCCCAGTTCCGCCTTCGCCACACCTCTGACACGCCCCCATAAACTTTGTCCGCATCCACGACGGAGTGCAGTTGAAAACGTCCAAAATCGGCTTTCGATTATACCGCTTTATTCGTTTTTGTGAGATAAACGTCCATCTCCCGATTTAGGTCGGAACTTGGGCGTTTTTCTCATTCGATTATAAGCAGGTTAGTGTACTGTGGGGTCAGTAAAATGGAACTATGTAATTTTTTTCACAACTTTGATGTTTTTCATGTTCTACAGCCTAAAACCTGCAGGTCCCTAAAGTGGGGTATGTGATTTCTGGGGTTAATGACTTTTTTTTTAATTGATGCACATTTCTCATTTTTTAAAGATATAATTAGTCCATACCTGAGGCTGAAATTTTGCAAGATTATGCAGTGAGATCCCTCTATCTTGCAGTCTAAAACTCTGCAGCACGACTCATTTTCCGCCAGAGTCGCTATGCTCACATTAGCCCTCTCCTCAAGTCACTTCACTGGCTCCCTATCCGTTTCCGCATTCAATTCAAACTTCTCTTACTGAACTACAAGGGCATTCACTCTTCCACTCCCCAGTACTTCTCCACTCTTGTCTCTCTCTATGCCCCCCCTCGGGACTCCGTTCCGTGGATAAATCTCTCTTGTCTGTCCCCTTCTCCTCTACTGCTAATTCCAGACTCCGTTCCTTTTATCTCGCTGCTCCCCACACCTGGAATAGACTTCCCGAGCCTGTACGTCTAGCCCTGTCTTTGGCCTTTTTCAAATCCAGGCTAAAAGCCCACCTCTTTGACGCTGCTTTTGTCTCCTAACCACTACTCACTTGCCCTGTACCCTTTTATCCCCACCTCTTTAATTCCCTTACCTCTTAGTTATTCTGTCTGTTTGTCTGTCCTATTTAGATTGTAAGCTCTATGAGCAGGGACTGTCTCTTCATGTATGGTGTACAGCGCTGCGTATGCCTTGTAGCGCTATAGAAATGACTCAAGAAAAATGTCAGGAAGTATTTTTTCACGGAGAGAGTAGTGGATGCTTGGAATGCCCTCCCGCGGGGAGGTGGTGGAAATGAAAATGGTAACGGAATTCAAACATGCATGGGATAAGCATAAAGGAATCCTGTGCCGAAGGAATGGATCCTCAGGAGCTTAGTCAAGATTGGGAGGCGGGGCTGGTGGTTGGGAGGCGGGGATAGTGCTGGGCAGACTTATACGGTCTGTGCCAGAGCCGGTGGTGGGAAGCGGGACTGGTGGTTGGGAGGCGGGGATAGTGCTGGGCAGACTTGTACGGTCTGTGCCAGAGCCAGTGGTTGGGAGGCAGGGCTGGTGGTTGGGAGGCGGGGCTGGTGGTTGGGAGGCGGGGATAGTGCTGGGCAGACTTATACGGTCTGTGCCAGAGCCAGTAGTGGGAGGCAGTACTGGGAAGCGTACTAATCCCCAGCCTTGGCTGACCCCTTGCATCCGCTACCTTCGCTCCTGCGCACGATCTGCTGAATGCCTCTGGAGGAAATCTAGTACTCATCCAGACTTCCTTCACTATAAATTCATGCTATCCTCCTTCCACTCCTTCCTATTCCTTGCAAAACAGAACTATTACACCCAATTGACCAATTCCCTCAGCTCCAACCCCCGTCATCTCTTCGCCACCCTTAACTCTCTCCTCAAGGTGCCCCCCACTCCCACTCCCCCCTCACTCTCTCCTCAATCACTGGCTGATTACTTCCACGACAAAGTGCAAAAGATCAACCTTGAGTTCACTACCAAGCCATCACCCCCCACCCCCCCTCTTCACCCATTAACCCTCTCCCTCAACCAACCAACCCAGGCCTCCTTCTCCTCCTTTCCAGAGATCACTGAGGATGAAACCTCCCGCCTTCTTTCCTCCTCGAAATGCACCACCTGCTCCTCTGATCCCATCCCCACCAACCTACTTAACACCATCGCCCTTACTGTCAACCCCTCCATCTGTCGCATCCTTAACCTCTCTCTCTCCGCTGCAACTGTCCCTGATACCTTCAAGCACGCCCTAGTCACACCTCTCCTCAAAAAACCATCACTTGACCCTACCTGCCCCTCCAACTATCGCCCCATCTCTCTCCTACCCTTCCTCTCCAAAATACTTGAACGCGCCGTTCATAGCCGCTGTCTTGATTTTCTCTCCTCTCATGCCATCCTCAACCCACTCCAATCCGGCTTCCGCCCTCTCCACTCGACAGAATCAGCACTCTCTAAAGTCTGCAATGACCTGCTCCTGGCCAAATCTAGAGGCCACTACTCCATCCTCATCCTCCTCGATCTCTCTGCCGCTTTTGACACTGTCAATCACGATCTACTTCTCGCCACTCTGTCCTCATTTGGGTTCCAGGGCTCTGTCCTCTCCTGGTTCTCCTCCTATCTCTCCCACCGCACATTCAGGGTACACTCTCATGGATCCTCCTCCACTCCCATCCCGCTATCTGTTGGTGTTCCCCAGGGATCTGTCCTAGGACCCCTTCTCTTCTCTATCTACACCTCTTCCCTAGGCTCACTGATCTCATCTCATGGCTTCCAGTATCATCTCTAGGCTGATGACACCCAGCTCTATCTCTCCACACCAGACATCACCTCAGAGACCCAGGCCAAGGTATCGGCCTGCCTGTCCGACATTGCTGCCTGGATGTCCAACCTACTACTACTACTACTTAGCATTTCTATAGCGCTGCCAGGGTTACGCAGCACTGTACAAGTTTAAACATGGGTAGGGAGGGGGCTTGGCGTAGGGATTCAGGAAGATTGTTCCAAGCATAGGGTGAGGCAAGGCAAAATGAGCGGAGCCTGGAGCTGGCAATGGTGGAGAAGGGTACTGAGAGGAGGGATTTGTCGTGTGAGTGGAGGTTACGGGCAGGAACGTAGGGGGAGATGAGGGTAGAGAGGTAGTGAGGAGCAGCAGACCGGGTGCACTTGTAAGTAAGGAGGAGAAGCTTGAATTGTATGCAGTATCTGATCGGAAGCCAGTGAAGTGACTTGAGGAGAGGGGTGATATGAGTACATCGGTTCTGGCGGAATATAAGACGTGCGGCAGAGTTCTGAATGGATTGAAGGGGGGATAGATGGCTGAGTGGGAGGCTAGTGAGGAGCAAGTTGCAGTAGTCGAGGCGAGAGGTAATGAGAGCGTGGACGAGAGTTCGGGTGGTGTGCTCACTACCTCTCTACCCTCATCTCCCCCTACGTTCCTGCCCGTAACCTCCGCTCACACGACAAATCCCTCCTCTCAGTACCCTTCTCCACCATTGCCAACTCCAGGCTCCGCTCATTTTGCCTTGCCTCACCCTATGCTTGGAACAATCTTCCTGAATCCCTACGCCAAGCCCCCTCCCTACCCATCTTCAAATCCTTGCTTAAAGCTCACCTCTTCAATGCTGCATTCGGAATCTAACATTTCGAACATATAGGTTGCCTCAATCTGTCTGACCTTTCAGATTATCTGTACATTTGTCTTTTAGATTGTAAGCTCTTCGAGCAGGGACTGTCCTTCCATGTTAAATTGTACAGCGCTGCGTAACCCTAGTAGCGCTTTAGAAATGTTAAGTAGTAGTAGTAGTAAGTAGTAGTAGTAGGTAGGGATAGTGCTGGGCAGACTTATACGGTCTGTGCCAGAGCCAGTGGTGGGAAGCGGGACTGGTGGTTGGGAGGCGGGGATAGTGCTGGGCAGACTTATACGGTCTGTGCCAGAGCCAGTGGTGGGAGGCGGGGCTGGTGGTTGGGAGGCGGGGATAGTGCTGGGAAGACTTATACGGTCTGTGCCAGAGCCGGTGGTGGGAAGCGGGACTGGTGGTTGGGAGGCGGGGATAGTGCTGGGCAGACTTATACGGTCTGTGCCAGAGCCAGTGGTGGGAGGCGGGGCTGGTGGTTGGGAGGTGGGGATAGTGCTGGGCAGACTTATACGGTCTGTACCAGAGCCAGTGGTGTGAGGCGGGGCTGGTGGTTGGGAGGCGGGGATAGTGCTGGGAAGACTTATACGGTCTGTGCCAGAGCCAGTGGTGGGAAGCGGGACTGGTGGTTGGGAGGCAGGGATAGTGCTGGGAAGACTTATACGGTCTGTGCCAGAGCCAGTGGTGGGAGGCGGGGCTGGTGGTTGGGAGGCGGAGATAGTGCCGGGCAGACTTATACGGTCTGTGCCAGAGCCGGTGGTGGGAGGCGGGGATGGTGGTTGGGAGGCGGGGATAGTGCTGGGCAGACTTATACGGTCTGTGCCCTGAAGAGGACAGGTACAAATCAAAGTAGGGTATACACAAAAGTAGCACACATGAGTTTATCTTGTTGGGCAGACTGGATGGACCATGCAGGTCTTTTTCTGCCGTCATCTACTATGTTACTATGTTAGTACTAGTAGTACTAGTGGTATAAATAAATAAGTCACATACCCCACTTTTGGTATCTTTTTGCTCAGTGGGTCACATTTGTTTCCAAAATTTGTCATTAACTCTATATTTGGTGTAATATGCTAATTTGATGTCACTTTTCCAGTACTTTTCTGTTTTGGCAGCCTGGGAAGCTCTTGATAAAGACCCTTCGTAGCTTTAAACGGTTTATTGATTTGCAACACAACATTGCACTTACTCGAAAGCTTACACAATCAGTAAGATTTCTTGCGTCAGCTGAAAAGGAGCTGCTGCCTCTTCTCATTATTGTGCCTTCACTGAGAAAGAAGGGGGGAGGGGGCAGAACTCTAATGCCGAAAAGTCTAAATTGGTTTGTCTAGCGGGAAAATGGAAAAGAGACCCAATGGAGCACTTCACCACGGCAGGCGACTTTCAGTCTAACCTCCCAGGTCTAAAAAAAATTCACCAGGCTTCAAACATAGTACTCTGATCAGAACAAAGCAACAATCAGCGGAGGATACCTCTTGCAAATTATTCCTTAGCGGGGGAGGGAGGTTTGACTGGTTAACTATGGGAGTTATCTCATTTATTTAAATATTTTACCTGCCCTTACAAAAGGCCCAAGGCAGGGAACAAAAAAAGCGTAACTATTAAGAAAAACATTAAATTATACACATACAATATACAACATGTAGAACAATAATATCAGCAAAGCAATTTAGTCAAACACAAGAAAAGCATATGTCCATTTTTATTCCCTCCCCCCAAGAGAGGACTAGCTAATAAAACAAGCAAATAAGCATTATCAATAATAATAAATAAACAACTAGTCTCTTATTTTATTACTAGCCTTTGAGCCCGTAAAAATGGGCTATTATAGGAAGGGGGGGTTGAAAGGCCCGCCCCTGCGGTCGCCGCTGCCCCTCCCCCTCCGAATTCGCGCCCCCCCCCCGAGCCGTCGCCACCCACCTTCCACCCGGCTGGGCCCTCGCTCCGCTATTGAAACAGCGAGGGTCCGGGAACGCAGCACTGAGCTCTGCTGACTCTGAGCTGCCGACGTCGGCCTTCGTTCTTCTTCTCTGCCTCTGTCCCGCCCTCGTGTGACGTAACGTCGTCGAGGGCGGGACAGAGGCAGAGAAGAAGAAGGAAGGGCGATGTCGGCAGCTCAGCAGAGCTCAGTGCTGCGTTCCCGGACCCTCGCTGTTTCAATAGCGGAGCGAGGGCCCGGCCGGGTGGAAGGTGGGTGGTGGCGGCGGCGACTCGGGTGGGGGGAGCGTTAGACAGCGGTGTCCCTCCCTCAGCAATGCGCAGTACAGACCCTCTGTGTTCCGCCCCCCATCATCACGTATTGACGTGGGGGCGGGGCAGAGAAGGTCTGTACTGCGCATTTGCGAGTGAGTACGGTCACTCGCCGTTTATATGTTTGATGATTCCTATTATTCTGTCATCTATCTATATGTTCCATCTTTGCTTACACCCTACGCAGTCTATTAAAATGTTTTATTGTGTTGACATTGTAAGGAGCATACTATGCCATGCTTTGTATTATTGTTTGAATATTTTTACTGCTGTAATTGTCTATTGCTTATGTTTGACTTATTCTCGCTGTACACCGCCTTGAGTGAATTCCTTCAAAAAGGCTGTAAATAAATCCTAATAAATAAATAAAGCGAGATAAGCCCTTTCAGGCAAGAGAACATCAAGGGGCCAATGCTCAAAAGTCCAGCATTAAAGCCAACAGCGCAGACCGCGTAGCGCAAGATCAGCACAGAAACCTAGTTCTGCAACACTCAAAGCAAATGATATTCAAATTATGTGTGCACTATGAAACTGAAAGCAAAGGGGAGGAATGTGCCTGGCACATGCGCACAAGAGTTTCACAGTAAGCGCCGCAGTTTAAAGTGAGAAATGCTGACAAAATCCTCTCTTGAAAACCTTCAACGCCACCCTCGAGCGGACGGTAAGTTTCCAGGGGTAAGGGCAGCATTTGTTTCTGTGCTGTTCTCTTAAGCATTGGGAAGGAATACCGAATGACCTCGTCAACATCCGCTTGAGTTCATTTAAATACAAGTTGCAGCCATCTTTGGTGCGCACGTTGTTTCCTGCGATAGAGCCCTCTGAACAGTCTGCGCATGCTAGGTTTTGAGCATCGGCCCCTAAGACCCCGCTTCTACTCTGGTTTTCAAAATCCCACCTCTCCCCCCCACAGGCAAAAGTTTACTCTTAAATTCAAAAGGAGGTCAAATTTAGTCAGACAATCCAAGAGAGAGGCACCAGGGCTGGGCTTATGATTTACCAGCTGGTAAATGCTAGAGATGCCCATATATTCCTATGAGTGTCTCTAGGGTATAACGAACGCTAATCATTACCGTGCACTAAAAACACTAGTGTGCCTTTGTAAAAGTGATCTTCACTGCTCAGCGAGTGTTTGAAAATGGACTCCTCATCAGTGACCTGCAGAAATGAGAACTTTACTGTATACATGAAAATAGTCTGTGCCTGTAATTATTATCTATAGATATTCAGCCAGCTGCATGCTGATAAAGTTAACCAACTAACTCTAGTGTACCAAGGGTGGGGCGGTGGGGGCGGTCCACCAGGGTACAGACGGCAAGGGGGTGAACGGAGCAGTCGCATGGTTGTTGGCTCCACTGGTTCCCTGCTCCTCTCATAGTACATAGTAACATACATAGTAGATGACGGCAGAAAAAGACCTGCATGGTCCATCCAGTCTGCCCAACAAGAGCTCTCTGATGTCACTTCCTGTTCCGGGGCAAGGGAACGGTGGAGCCGACAGCTGCGTGACAGCTCCGTGCACCCCCTTGCTCTCTGTACTCTGGTGGACACAAATCACAAAACTAAAACAGTTAATTACAATGAACCATCAAAAGCGAACCAAATCCTCTACCAGGAAACACTGTTGCTGAAGGGGGCAGGCCATTCATTCATCAAACGGCTGGTGTACAGAGCTACACTTTTAACTGCAGTGAAGGAGGGGAGCAGGGCCGCCGAGAGACTAGGCTGGGCCCAGGGCAAGGGTGCCCCGCCTCCTCGCCGCTGCTGTCCCCTGTCGCTCCCCCCGCCGTTGCCGCCCCCTGTCGCTCTCCCCCACCGCTGCCGCCCTCTGTCGCTCACCCAGCCGCTGCATTCCCCGGTCTCACCTGCCTGCCTCCACGGCTCCGGGTCCCCTGCATTCGAAGCGGAAGTTGCAGATCTGTCCTTCCCTTCCTGTGTCCTGCCCTTGTCTGACGTAACTTCCGGTTTTCGTGAGGACGGGACACAGGGAGGGAAGGCCAGAAGAGAGGAGATCTGTGACTGCCGCTTTGAATGCAGGGGGCCCGGAGCCAAGGAGGCAGGCAGGTGAGACCGGGGACTGCAGCGCCGGCGGCCTGACCCTGGCGCCGGGCCCCCCTTGGAGGCCCAGGCTTAGGGAATTTTCTCACCCCTGCCCCCCCCCCCCCGCCCTCTCGGTGGCCCTGGAGGGAAGGTCTGCTATTTTGTTTTCATCATCTGGGGTCATGTTAAATTTTAAATGGGATCACCCTGGATAAAAGTTTGGGAGGCACTGGTGTGTGCTCTTCCTTAGCGCATGCAATTTAAGGGGGGCTGTGGCAAGGCATTTCCAGAGGCATACTTATCCCCCCCCCCCCCATTTATTAAGCTGCGCTAGCAGCTGCTGGTGCATTAATGCCGACACAGCCCATTTTTTTTTGTTACATTTGTACCCTGCGCTTTCCCACTCATGGCAGGCTCAATGTGGCTTACGTTGGGCAATGGAGGGTTAAGTGACTTACCCAGAGTCACAATGAGCTGTCTGTGCCGGGAATTGAACTCAGTTCTCCTCACTTCCCCAGGACCAAAGTCCACCACCCTAACCACTAGGCCACTCCTCCACTGTTGCTACTATTTGAGATTCTACATGGAATGTTGCTATTCCACTAGCAACATTCCATGTAGAAGTCGGCCCTTGCAGATCACCAATGTGGCCGCGCAGGCTTCTGCTTCTGTGAGTCTGACGTCCTGCACGTACGTGCAGGACGTCAGACTCACAGAAACAGAAGCCTGCGCAGCCTTCTACATGGAATGTTGCTAGTGGAATAGCAACATTCCATGTAGAATCTCAAATAGTAGCAACAGTGGAGGAGTGGCCTAGTGGTTAGGGTGGTGGACTTTGGTCCTGAGGAACTGAGGAACTGAGTTTGATTCCCACTTCAGGCACAGGCAGCTCCTTGTGACTCTGGGCAAGTCACTTAACCCTCCATTGCCCCATGTAAGCCGCATTGAGCCTGCCATGAGTGGGAAAGCGCAGGGTACAAATGTAACAAAAATAAAATAGATACTATTGGAGAATCTACATGGAATGTTGCTACTATTGGAGATTCTACATGGAATGTTGCTATTCCACTAGCAACATTCCATGTAGAAGGCTGTGCGCAGGCTTCTGTTTCTGTGAGTCTGACGTCCTGTGCAGGACGTCAGACTCACAGAAGCAGAAGCCTGCATGGCCACATTGGTGATCTGCAAGGGCCTACATGGAATGTTGCTAGTGGAATAGCAACATTCCATGTAGAATCTCAAATAGTAGCAACAGTGGAGGAGTGGCCTAGTGGTTAGGGTGGTGGACTTTGGTCCTGAGGAACTGAGTTGGATTCCCACTTCAGGCACAGGCAGCTCCTTGTGACTCTGGGCAAGTCACTTAACCCTCCATTGCCCCATGTAAGCCGCATTGAGCCTGCCATGAGTGGGAAAATGCAGTTTACAAAAATAAAATAATAATAAAAATTTATCACCTTTAAAAATGGACTAACATGGCTACCACACCATTTTACCAGCCAGTTAATGAGGGATCAATTAGCTATTTCAGGCTCAGAAGATGAATTGCATAGACCGTGAGGCTCTTTGGTAGAAACTTTGATGGACAGACTCGTTAAAGAAAGATCATTTGATTAAACTTCTCTAAGGTAACACATCCCTGCCTCAGCACTGAAATCATAACATTTATTCTTGCTGATTACTTAAGCAACTCTGCTTCATTGCCTTCCTGCAACGCATGAAGCTTTATTAAACACAAAGATTGAAATATGAGTTTTAATCCTAGCAGATGCAGGGAGGCAGCATTTCTGTATGAATTAAGATGGGAAAAGACGAATTATGTGCCATGCTCATGTCCTAGATCACCACTGACGAATCTGCTGTTGACTGAATTTGAGAATTTGGGTGAACTATGATGGATGAAAGGGGACTGGAATTTTTTTTTCCCTATGAGGTACAGCAGATTTTTCCCAATCAGAAAACCCCAGATGTCTCCTGCTCCCTGACATACCTTAGCCAGAATTGCAGGTTTTGCTCCTGTAAATTAAGTTACTCTGCATCCAGATAAGACATTTTCCCACTATGATGGATTTCCACAATAAGAATGTGTCAAAAACTAACCAAACAGCAAAAATCTAACAGTAACGATTAGGGTAAATGTTCATTTCATTCTACGGTGAATGACAAATTCGCAATGTCATCCCAGAAAGGTGAAAACAAATATATAGTCCGTGACTCTCAGGAAGAGGCTGTGGCAGGAGGGCATAGAAGTCCTATTTAAGATTTTTGCTCTCCTTAGTGTGTTATTGGTGGGATGGGGGGGAGGGGAAGAAGCTGTAATGTATGAGGGTCATTATGCCCATTCTACCCGCTTATATATTTCTTAGATGTATGTTGATATAGTGTAAATATAGAGATAATGACGAGGCAGGGAAGGAGGTGTGGAACCGATTGTGCAGGCTGCTGGCTCTGGGAACAGGCGGCAGCCAAGAGGAGGAGAGACAGCAGTGGCCCACACAAACCCAGAAGTGCTTTGGGCTGTGGGTCGCAGCTGCACTCTGGGCTACGAGGAAAAACAGGGCAGGCAGGCAGCAGAGTGCGTTGATTTGCCGGTTCGACGGCAAAGAAAGAATAGGTGGAGGCAGAGAACTATGGCACTGGCCAGTGCCACGGGACGCAGCAGGGTCAAGGCCGCAGCACTTCTGGTGCCACAGGTGACCGGGCAGTTGTGCATGCAAGAATAGCATGTATGCACGGGAGGACAGCAGAGGGGCAGCTAATAGGAGAGGAGGGGAGGCAGGAGCTCTGGAGCAGCATGAAAATCATGCCACTCATGTGACCCCATGCAGAGGAGCAGCCCCAGAAGTGGCCAGGACCTGGGTCCATGCGGGGCTGTTCAAGCAGCCCAGGCTGCAGATCCAGGCAAGCCAGGCAGAGAAGAGAGAGGAAGGCAGCAGCTGGGTTCCCCTGGGCAGAAGCCAAGAGACAGCTGTAGACTGGACCCCATGGAAAGAGAGAGCTGCATACAAGCCAGAGTGAGGGGCTGCGAGCAAACCTACAGAACTGGTGAGTACTGGGGCAGGCCTGGGAAGAGAAGAGTGCTGGTGTGTGTGCTGTGCAGGGCTGAGGAGTGCTAAACAGGGCCTGGAGGGGAGACAGCAGGCAGCGGGTGCAGAGAGGGGGAGTCAGGCACAGAGAAGAGAGGGAGCCCGTCTGAGCTGGGCAGAGTGAAGCAGGGCATGCTGGGCTAGAAAGAAGCCAGAGAGGAGCAGTGTGGCTGGGGCCACAAACCTGTGGGAAGAAGCCCAAACCTTGAGATAGAAGCCCGATCACGAGTGCCTGCTCCTAACAGCCCGACAATCAATGCCTGCACTCAAGTGCCTGATCATGAGTGCCTGCCCTGAACAGAGAGTGCCTGCATCTGAGCCCTTGCCTGGAGGAAGGGAGTGGCCAATCAAGATTGCCTGCCATGCAGAGAAAAAGCCTGCCTTGAAAGGAGACCCAATTTAAGTGCCTGTGCCTGCCCTCTAGGAGCCAAACTTAAGTGCCTGCCAGTGTGAGCTGTGGAATTTAGTGGCATGTGTATAAAGAAACAAGAAGAAAGAGGCACGTGTCAGGGATTCCCTTGCTTATCTTTTGATTTAAATCTAGTTAGCTATACATGGCTTTCCTGCCTAAGAAAACACTGACCAAGACTAGAGGGCAACACAAGAAGAGGGAGTCGAGGTTTTCTTTTTTCGAGTTTGTTGAGGTAGTGTAGTAGGTTTCTGCACCAAAGGACTGACCACATTCAAGGAAAGACGAGACACAGACCAATCAGCAAAGGTACTCAACACAAGAAAGTGGTGAGCTAGCAAAGACAAATACTACCTCTTCTACACCATATGCACGCACAGACTAACAGTAATAAAATGCCTTATTTGTCATTGAAGTGTAAGTTAGAATTGCACCACACGAGGAGAGCCTAATCAGGAGTGATAGTATGTGAAGTTTTACTTTGACTGTGAACATTGAAATTTGTTATTGTGATATCCTTAAGAATGTTCAAGCGTTTAAATATTTTTGAACACTAGCTGGAATTTTAACACTACCTATCTAGTTAGGACACACGTGCTACACATTTGCTTTTAAATTTATTAAACTTATTATCCTATAATAACATATTTTCTCCTTGTCAAATCCCTTGGTTGGGTGGAGTTTATTTGGGGAACCCGCTTGAACTGTGACAGTTCTGTAAGTGTAATACACTACTTCACCACTAGGGGGGGGGGGTTACAATACCTCTTTTCTTTTCTCTGTTGGTTCCTTCCCTAACCCCCTTGTTTACTATGCCGTGCGGAAATGCAGACACGACCCATTCAAAGTGAACGGACTGTGTCGGCATTAGCACACGGTAGCCGCTAGCTTAGTAAACAGGGGAGTAAGTTTGTAGGATTATTAATGTGCTGTTGGTGATTTTTTTACACTATATAAAAGAGTATTCTTATTAGTATTCTTATTTCTGGTTCATTCTATTTTTTTTGTGCAAGAAGTAATCTTGTAAACTATTGTTAAATTGTCAATAAAACAAAAACCACTATCATAAGTTAAAAAATGAACCTACTACTTTCTAAATCATCAAATTCCCAACAAATGTATAACTCACAGGTTTAACTATCTTACAAAAGTTCTGGTTCGAGGCTGCCCTCAAAGGGCAGGTTCTGGCACAGAGTGAGTTTCCATTCAGGGCTGTCCCGAGCTGTGCAGATAGTGTAGCTCCACAGGATGCAATGGAGATATGGATACAAAATCAGTCTCTGTCCATTGTCTCCCCTGCAGGAGCTGCGGTGCAGTGGGCAAGGTAGGGGCAATAGGGGGCATGTCCCACATGGGGGGGATTCTGGCCGGGGATTCTCCTGTTCACATCTAGTAGATGAATAATGATAAGAAACTTCTTTCTAGCAACTTCCATGAATATTTAACCTACTGTGCTCTCTCTCTACATGGCCCATGGGTGTAGGCAGTCCTCAAATTTGGGGGGGGGGAGGCATTCCTCCTCACGCACGCACATTAAACATATCTTTACTGGCGGGGATGCCAAAGCCCCATCCGCCAAAGAAATGCAGTGCCCGAGCTGCTCTCCACCTCCTTGTGCTGCTTCTGTAATGCGGAGGTTGGTGGTGTGCCTCCAGCCCAGGGGCACACTGAGGGTGGTCTGGGCCCCCTGCCCGACTGCTGCCCGATACCCCTGCTGTCCCGGTCCTACCTGAGGGGTCCTGGTAGTCTGATGGCCTCTGTGGGGGGGGGGGGCATGTTCTTTCCTGCTCGCTGCGCTGCCGCTATTCCCCGCCTGCCGGTGCTGCCGTGTTTTCAAAATGGCGGCCAAGACTTCCCATGGTAGTCTCATGGGTCTCAACACTCTCACGAGACTTGCAGGGAGTGTCGGCCACCATTTTAAAAATACGGTGGTGCTGGTTGGGGAGAATAGCAGCAGCCCAGCGGGCTGGGCAGGAAAGAACATGTTCCGCCCCCCCCCCCCCCCCCCCCCACGCAGAGCCCACTAGATCACCAGCAGCATGACGGGCATCCAGGCAGAGCCTCTGGGCCTCCTAGAGCCTCTGGGCCCTCGGGCACAGCCTGGTTGCCCGAATGGTCAGTCCACCCCTGCTCCAGCCACTGACTCCAGGACTCCGTGAGCATGCTCAGTTCTTGTGTGAACTGAGCAAGAGCGAGAAGGCCCAGCATTGGCGGCAGGAGGCACACCGCAGAGCATTTCTTTGGCTGGTGGGGCTTTGGCATCCCCCCCCCCCCAGCTGTTTAAGGGGGTGTTGAAGGTTTGGAGGGGCCCACTAACATGGCCTATGAATTATTCACATTTTCTTTCAGTAAATTCAGTCCTTCCAGTGGCAAACAGCTGTCAAGTATGACCGAAGCCCTCCAGGGCAGTTCTGATCTCTCGGAAGCTGCATCTCATGTAAGAAATTGTATTTCTCAGGCATGTTGTGCTTTCTGTCTAATTGCAACCTCTGTATATATGAAAAGGTTACACTCAAAATTAGTAACACAAGTAGGCTGGCGGGCCGTTAGAGGGGGAGGGGAGAAATGTTACACTCACAAAGGTTAGTGTTATAAAAGCTGAATCTGCAGCAGTTGTTATAAAATTATAGAGCGATGAGTAGGCGACATTACAATTTTTAATTGATGCTAATTATTCATTTTAACTATTTGAGTCACATACAGAAGAATAAGATGTTTGCTAGTGAAAATTGGGGTCACGTTAGCTTGGATCACTGATCCACAAATTCTTTTTATGTTTCGTGGTAGAAATGGCCCATCCAGTTTGCCCATCCTCGGTAACCACTAACTCTTCCTTTTTCTAAGGAATCCCACATACCTGTCCCACGCTTTCTTAAAATCTGACACAGTCCTCGTCTCGGTGACCTCCACCGGGAGGCCATTCCACGCATCCACCATCCTTTCCATGAAAGAGTATTTTCTTAGATTCGTCCTAAGCCTATTTTCTCTTAACAGTACTTCCCTCGCCCTTAATGTCTTTTCTATCTGTATTATTTTTAGATTGTAAGCTCTATGGAGCAGGGACTGTCTCTCTACATAGTAACATAGTAAATGACGGCAGAAAAAGACCTGCATGGTCCATCCAGTCTGCCCAACAAGATAAACTCATATGTGCTACTTTTTGTGTATACCTTACCTTGATTTGTACCTGTCCTTTTCAGGGCACAGACCGTGTAAGTCTGCCCAGCACTATCCCCGCCTCCCAACCACAAGCCCCGTCTCCCACCACCAGCTCTGGCACAGACCGTATATGTCTGCCCAGCACTATCCCCGCCTCCCAACCACCAGCCCCGCCTCCCACCACTGGCTCTGGCACAGACTGTATAAGTCTGCCCAGCACTATCCCCGCCTCGCGCCACCGGCTCTGCCGCCCAAACTCGGCTGCTCCTTAGGATCCATTCCTTCTGAACAGGATTCCTTTATGTTTATCCCACGCATGTTTGAATTCTGTTATCGTTTTCATTTCCACCACCTCCCGCGGGAGGGCATTCCAAGCATCCACTACTCTCTCCGTGAAAAAAATACTATGTCATGTGTTCAGCGCTGCGTGCGTCTGGTAGCGCTATACAAATGTTAATAATAATATTAATAATAATAATAATAATAAAATGCCCTCTCATTCCAGAGTTTTCCTTCATTGAAAAAGGCTCCCTCCTGTATATTAATGCCACTGAGGTACTTAAATGTCTCTATCATATCCTGTATGTGCGTGAGTGACCAGTTACTGTCTCTGTTGGTTCTGCAAAGCTTAGTATCTCTGGGCAATTTCACTTCATTAACACAAACCTTTGCCATTTGAAAGAATAAATGTTCTTATGAGTCATTTCCTAAACTGTAGTGGTTTTGCCCTTTATATTCTTTATTAGAGAAATGATGTATGTGAAGGTGTGGGAATGGGTGACAAGGGGGACAGAGGCTGGGATACAGCAGTGGCGTAGCTAGAGAGGGGCGCAAGGGGAGCGGCCGCTCCCCCAATCAGATTTCACATGAAAACAGCGCCTACCTCTGCTGGTGCTGGGCCGTCACACAGCAGCATGAACTAACACCACTTTGGCGCTTTCGCTTTTGCTACCCCCTCCCCCTCGGTCCCTCAAACCTGCTTTCTTTATCGGCGCCCCTCCCTGCTGCCCTGTAGCGATCACAGGCTGCCTGAGCCGGCGCCGAATGCTTCCTTCTGCTCCGCCCCTCTGACACAACTTCCTGTGTACGCGAGGGTGGGACGCGGCAGAGGGAAGCATTCGGCGCTGGCTCAGGCAGCTTGCTATCGCTGCAGGGGCTCCCTGCTAAAGAAAAGCAGGTTTGAGGAGGGATGGATGGGGAGGAACAAGGAGGTTAGATTGAGAACAGGAGTCGGTATCAGCCACGAAGGTTGGGCAGAAACAGAAGACAGGGTGAGCTATCTAGCCCATTATATGAAATAAAAATTGAATATCACTACATCTTAAAAAAAAAAAGTGTAGCTGATAGAAACAGCAGTTAAAAACTTTGTATTTTGTGCTCATTTTTCTACACTATTCTATACAATATACATTACGAGATTTCAGTGAGGATATCCTGTTTCTTGATGGGTTCATCTTAACTGTTGTAATCTGCCTCGGGGAACCTGGTGTTATAAAGATAACGGAATATATTGAAACTAAATGGAAGTAAAATTAAACTCTCCTTTCATTGGGGCTCATGGAATCACATCTTCACTTCAGGTTTTGTAGAAGGTTACATTTTAGATACACAGATTATTCTGTTTTGAGCAAATTTCACAGACAAGTGGTTTTATAACTCAAAATATTTTGCTTCATGTAGATTTCGTTTGTTTAAACATAACTAAATGAGCTATAAGCCCCTAATTCAGCCCATTGGTTTTCTTATACAGACTTATACGGTCTGTGCCAGAGCCGGTGGTTGAGAGGCGGGGCTGGTGGTTGGGAGGCGGGGATAGTGCTGGGCAGACTTATACGGTCTGTGCCAGAGCCGGTGGTTGGGAGGCGGGGCTGGTGGTTGGGAGGCGGGGATAGTGCTGGGCAGACTTATACGGTCTGTGCCAGAGCCGGTGGTTGGGAGGCGGGGCTGGTGGTTGGGAGGCGGGGATAGTGCTGGGCAGACTTATACGGTCTGTGCCAGAGCCGGTGGTTGGGAGGTGGGGATAATGCTGGGCAGACTTATACGGTCTGTGCCAGAGCCGGTGGTTGGGAGGCGGGGCTGGTGGTTGGGAGGCAGGGATAGTGCCAGGCAGACTTATACGGTCTGTGCCCTGAAGAGCACAGGTACAAATCAAAGTAGGGTATACATAAAAAGTAGCACATATGAGTTATCTTGTTGGGCAGACTGGATGGACCGTGCAGGTCTTTTTCTGTCGTCATCTACTATGTTACTATGTTCTTGTGATGACTTATACTGTGCCAAAACTGAAAACTCGTTATCTCTTCTATCTGGTCAATAATAAAAGGAGCTCATTGTGAACATTATCCAGGACGTCAGAAACAGAAGGAAGCCTTTTGCGAGAAGAAGAGGACCTCGGCTGGCGGGGGTTGGGGTCCCCTGCCAGCAAAGGCAGGCGACGGCGGGTTGGCGGCGGGAGGGGGGATCGGGCGGGTCGTCGGCAGGGGGGGTCCAAGGCCAAATCTTCGGGGTCCCTGGCCCCACGTAGCTACGCCACTGCTTTATGTGCTGCTCAGATTACATGAGAGAAAATTCTTGCATTGTCTGATGCAAGTCGATGTTTAACAAACATTGCGATGGACGAATAATAATATTAATCACTTTAGATGAACGCTCTGCTAATATTTGTGTATAGATCTTACAGTCGTACTTTAAGAGTGATATTCTTGGCTAATAAAGGATCTCTGGCTGGCTTTTCCAAGATGACAATATGCGCCTTGCTTTCCGTTTTAGATAGAAAATGATCATAAAGGGTTAAGGGCTGGTGAAAATTACATTCATGATGATAAAACATGGAAATGGCGTGTTGTGTAGTCTGGTCTTCAGGGGCTTTCATTAAAGTGTGAGAAACCAAGAAAACTGCATCACACACAGTGGCATAGCTACAGGGGGGGCAACAGGGGCCTGGGCCCCCTCAAACTGAATCCGTGCCCCTGGTTTGGCTGGCAGGGGTCCCCAGCCCCCGCCAGCTGAAACATTTTTTCCAGCACTGGTCTTAGTGAAAGCGAGCATACCGGACATGACGTGAGGGGAAGAGAGTGCAGGGCAGGAAGTGAAGCGGCGCTGGAGACTAGATGTACTTCAGCTGGCGGGGGGGGGGGGGGGGGGGTTGGGGTTGGCGACCCCCGCTAGTCAAGGTATGTGCAGCAGCGGCAGTAGCAGCGGTGGTGGGTGGGGGCAGCAAGGCAGCAGTGGGGGGTGGCGGGGAGGCGGGCGGACTAAAATGTGCCCCTTCAATTTGGGCTCTGGCCCCCTCCCACCTCGAGGTCTGGCTACACCCCTGATTCACACAGGAAATAACACTAGCTATAAAAGGTCTGAGGGGGAAAGGCCTATAAGATTATCATATCTGTTCATGTGTGTGTGCGTGTTGTAAGGAGGAGGGAGAAGGAAGGCAGAGAAGAGCTGATAGTGACAGTAAGCGAGGAAAGGAGAAAACCCTCAGAGGGGAAAAGGGAGTAGGAGACTGATGAGAAGGGAAGAGAACTACAGAGCCCAGCAACACTTGCAAGGGAGGAGGGAACAAGAGAAACAGTACCACAACTCCCAGCAGGTAGTAGAGTCAGGGGGTGATTGGGAGATGGAGGATAATCAGGGGGAGGAGCAGCACCTGGGAGAGAGGGTGGGGGAAGACTCCATGGAGTGGGAGGAGATTGAACTAGGAGAGGATAGCGAAAGGAAAGAGGTTGGTGAGGAGCAAATGGAGTTCTTTTGCTCAGGACAAAGGGAGGTGGATTAGCCCCAATTGTGTGGGTGAAGGCGGACAGCATGGAGAGGTGTTGTCGCGAGCAGACAGCACGGAGAGGTGTTGAGTGGAGAGCGGACAGCACGGAGAGGGGTCGGATCGAGAGCAGACAGCACGGAGAGGTGCATGCTAACAGTGTGCACTTTTATGTATGTCCGTGTGTCCCCTGTGGGTATCTAAAAGGCTCTTGGACTGGTTTGACCTCTCATTTGTGACATGGGAGCAGTATGGCTACTTCATTTTGATTTTACCGTATTTACCCTAAGAGAAACTGCAGGTTAAGCGTCCTATAAGACCCATTTTGGGTAGAGTACAGAAATTTAGGCATAACTCCTTTTAGACATAAGAAATAAGCATCGCCACACTGGGACAGACCAAAGGTCCATCTAGCCCAGCACCCTGTCTCTGACAGTGGTCAATCCAGGTTACAATCACCCGACAAGATCCACGGAGCAAAGCATTTTGTACTGCTTGTCCCAGGAATAGTGGATTTTTCCCTACGTTCCTTTAATAACATTCTATGGCCTTTTCCTTCAGGATGCCGTCCAAACCTTTCTTAAACTCTGCTAAGCTAACCGCCTTAACCACATTCTCCGGCAACGAATTCCAGAGTCAAATTAAGCGCTTATTTGTTTTAAACTTACTGCACTCCAGCTTCATCGCATGCCCCCTTGTGCTAGTATTTTTGGAAAGCGTAAACAGACGCTCCATATCTATCTTTTCCACTCCACTCATTATTTTATATACCTCTATCATATCACCCCTCAGCCGCCTTTTCTCCAAGCTGAAGAGCCCTAGCTGCTTTAGCCTTTCCTCAAAGGAAAGTCATCCCATCCCCTTTATCATTTTCGTCGCCCTTCTCTGCACCTTTTCTAATTCCACTGTATCTTTTTTCAGGTGCGGCGACCAGAACTGAACACAATACTCTAGGTGCGGTCGCTCCATGGACCGATACAGTGGCATTATAATATCCTCATTTTTGTTTTCCATCCCTTTCCTAATAATACCTAACATTCTATTTGCTTTCTTAGCCGCAGCAACTCACTGAGCAGAAGATTTCAACGTATCGTCAATGATGACTCCCAGGTCCCTTTCTGGGAGTCATCATATTTTTAACTTGAAAGCTGATTACGCTCACACTTTCCATCATACTCTGTATCCTTCAGGGCAAGAGGGAGAAGAGAACGCCGTTCAGAGACACTGTTCACCCTGCTGGCATGGATTGGCTTCCCAAGGGAGGTGAACCACAACAGCGCAGGCACCGAGGAGCTTTATTCACAAAGAGGTGAAGGAAAAGCCGGAGTTAGGCTGGGGTCTGCGGCACTGTACCTGGAATGGGATTTGGCAGACTACATGGGCCTCACAGCCCGAGAATTAGGCAACTTCTGCTTCAGTTAACACCCTGTGCCAAAAATGCACATCTGTCGCATTATTTCTGGGACATCCCTGAGCTTTGCAATATTCGGCAAACAGGGCTGGCCGTGTACAGCTCCCACATCCTGCACATTGTACCAAGTTCCTACCTCTCTTTAGCCCAATACTGACATCTAGTGGATATTTCCAAACTTACAGTTTCTTCCATCGGTCCTGTTATGCATTCCTGCATGTCTTTGGTGCATTCCCCGTGCCAAACTAACTTTATACTACCTGTGCCAATTAATATTAAGAAAATGGGTTCCCAACATTATTCTTGTTGTGGTGCTCTGAACCAGCTGTTGCTCTGGTGCCTTCCCATGGATCATCAGCGCCCTCCCCGCTCCCCCATCGGCATCGACTCCCTCCCTGCCCTTCTCCTCCTCCCCCCACTGGCATCAGCTGTACCTTTTACCACGGTGAGAGCACGTAACTTTGCTGTCAGCTCTTTGCTGTCCTCCAAGCTCAGCCACTGGCAGCTTCCCAGGTTTTAAGCACGAGAACAGGAAGTGCCTGTTCTTGCATTTAAAACCTACAGAGAAGAGAACAAACACGCTCTCTCCGCGGTGAGGACTCAGTCAGTGAGACAGACTTTTGGCACCCCGAGCCAGTGTCCTTGAGCTGGCCCTGCTAGTTGATTTAAATCACCCTTGTGCGTCTTGTCTAGACTGTAAGCTCCATGAAGCAGGGACTGTCTCTTTTTTATGTATTGGTAATATAACTGAGTACTTTTGATTTAAAAAATAAT
Organism: Microcaecilia unicolor; assembly: GCF_901765095.1. Taxonomy (NCBI): domain Eukaryota; kingdom Metazoa; phylum Chordata; class Amphibia; order Gymnophiona; family Siphonopidae; genus Microcaecilia; species Microcaecilia unicolor. Next base: position 326,093,380 of record NC_044036.1, on the reverse strand, counting down.
TCAGACCAAGTCCATTCTAATGAATAGTCCTGGAGAAACTGGATTCTGTCTGAAGAAGGCAGTGGAATAGCCACTGGTGGGCCTGAGTGGGCAGGGCACCCCACCACTTTGGATTCAGGCCCACCCAGCAGTGGCACATCCTTGCCGTGGCTGGCGGGGATCCCCAAGCCTCACCAGGTGAATACTCCCAGCATCTCTCTCTCTCTCCCCCCCCCCTCAAACTGATGATCAAGCATCTACCACAGTCTCTCAGTCCCCCCCCCCCCCCCCACCTCCAGTGTACCTTTTACAACTTCTCTTCACTTCTGGAGATTAACAAGCAGAACTTCATACACACTACTCATGCCACCCCAGACCCTCCCTCTGATGTGGCCCCACCTCTGCGTTAACAGGAAGCGACGTCAGAGGGAAGCTCTGGAGTCAGTGCAAGGTGCATATGTGGAGCACCGCTTGCTGCCAAATACCTTCAGGAGTGAAGAGAAATTTTAAAAAGTACATGGGGGGGGGGGGTCAGTGTTGAGAGACATGGAGAGATGCCGGATCTTCAGTGGGGGGAAGGGAGGGGAGAGAAATTGAAGAGAGAGGGAGAGATGCTGGATAGTGGGTGGGCGGGATGCAGGGTGGAGATTGGGGGCAGAGAGAAAATTTTAGGCCCACTCACTTTGGGCTCTGACTCACCCCAAAATTGGCTGTCTGAGCAAAATGCAAACATTTCTCTGCAGAGGTCACAACGGATTTGAGGATGAATGGAACCCTCGTCAAAAGACAGGCAAAACAACTCTTACCTGGTAATAATACTCCATGTGTTCCCTCTCATAATGTGGCCACCTGGCATTTTCAACTCCCAGCGCATCCTTGAATAACTCTTCACAGCCTGATTGGAAAAGCAAAAGAGTAGCAACTCAGTCTCTTAACCTGCGACATTCCTAATCTCTCTGTATCCCTCGGGGTTACGTTAAAACAAACCAGCATCGACATTTCTATCAACTAACAAGGCGACAATCTCTGATATGAAATCAGAAACCAAGATGTGGCTGAATCATATCATAATAGGGATCATATTCCTATTGACATATGTAACACTGTACAGTTCTGATAGTATTTCTAGACAATATGCCCCTACCCCAAAGAGCTTATAATCAAATAGGGCTATTCCTTTAGTTGGAGCCTCTATCTAGGCACCTTGAGGACGCAATTGGTTATGATCCTATTTCATAACGGCATCTGGGCATCCAGGTTCTAGTACAGAACAGTAGCATATTCCAGTATCAGCGTGCCCAACATTTATTTATTGGGATTCACCCAGGGCAGTGTACAGCAGGTACAGTTTAACATAAAACTTACAATTCTGTTAACTGCATAACAATAGTAAAATGGCCAAATCCTATATAATAATTCTCACCACCAACGTTCTAATGTGGGACTGCCTGTGTCCGTGGCTCCTGGAGTTGCTGAGCTAGGCTCCGTAGCCAGGATGACATCACTCACAGCTGATTCCCAGGCAGGGGGAGGAGTAGGGAAACACGCGGAGTGTGTTTCCCTACTCCTCCCCCTGCCTAGGAATCAGCTGTCAGTGTGCCGCTCCCTGCCACTTCGGAGCAAGTGGCAGGGAGCGGTGCATCAAAAAACTACAAGCGTGGCACCAAAGAACCCCCCACCCCTCGGTACATCACCCCCCCCCCCCCCAGCACATCAAGCACCCCCCCCCCCCAGCACATCAACACCATCCTCCGGCGCATCAAACTCCATCGCCACCCGCAGATGCCAGTAGTAACGCTGTCCGACCACTGCTGCTTCTCCTGTTGAGCAGGAGTGGCCGCTACAAAAAGAAAAAAAGCGATAAATGTTTTTAAACCCAGCCCAAATCATTCGCAAATGCCCGAGTCTTACAACACAGTCTCTGCAGTTGCTCCTGGAGTAAGACCCCGGAGGAGCGCAGTGACGTGACAGGCGAGAGGAGGAGCAGCTGCAGAGACTGTGCTGTAAGACTCGGGCATTTGCGAATGATTTGGGCTGGGTTTTAAAACATTTATCGCATCTTTTCTTTTTGTACAGCCGCTGCTGCTCAACAGGGGAAGCAGCAGTGGCCAGACACCGTTACCACTGGCAGCTGCGGGTGGCGAGGGGGTTTGATGTGCCGGGAGGAGGGGAGGGTCGCTGGACATGGGTAGCTGGAGGGGGGAGGGGAGGATCGCTGGACATGGGTAGCTGCAGGGGGGGGCAGGGGGAGAGGAGGGTCGCTGGACATGGATGGCTAGAGGCGGGGCAGGGGAGAAGGAGGTGGGGAGGCGGTCCTGAGACCAGACAGGTGGGGGTGGGGAAGGGGGCCCTGTGAGAGGGCGGGTGGGGCTCACACTCACTCACTCACTGTCTCTCACATACACTCTCTCTGACACACTCCATCTCTCTGTCACACACACACAGTCTCACACACACAGACACTCTGTTTCTCACACAAACACACACACACGCTGTCTCTGTCTCTCTCTCATTCTCTCTCTGACACACACACTCCATCTCTCACTCATTCTCTCTCTCACTCACACACACTCCATCTCTCACACACACTCTCTCTCAAACATACACACTCCGAGGAAAACCTTGCTAGCGTCCGTTTCATTTCTGTCAGAAACGGGCCTTTTTTACTAGTATAAACATAAATACAATAAATGAGGTAAACTTGGCAATATGATGTCAGTACAATACAAAGCAATATCATAATAAACAGTACGGAAGAATATTCAAATAGCATATAATACAATGTCAGCATAATACCAATGAAATACCTAATATGCAACACAATAGAACATTCAAATAGCACAGGTATGATGCAAATGTTTTCTTTAACTAGCTGAGCGGCCAAGTGCAGATATGTAGATGGGGACAAGATGGGTAGTACAGAGCCAGTTGGGATAGATAGATAGACAGACAGACATTGGAGCTGACTCTGTGGGTGCTTGAGCACCCCCAATATAGAGAATATTCATTGAATGTGTCCAGGGAGGGGTTATTTCCACTGGGCTTAGCACCCCCAATAATTTTGAAACGTTGGCTCCTAAGATAGATAGATAGATAGATAGACAGTCAGATAGATAGATAGATAGATAGACAGATAGACATTGGAGCCGACTCTGTGGGTGCTGTGGGTGCTTGAGCACCCCCAATATAGAGAATATTCATTGAATGTGTCCAGGGAGGGGTTATTTCCACTGGGCTTAGCACCCCAATAATTTTGAAACGTTGGCTCCCATTGGAGCCGACTCTGTGGGTGCTGTGGGTGCTTGAGCACCCCCAATATAGAGAATATTCATTCAATGTGTCCAGGGAGGGGTTATTTCCACTGGGCTTAGCACCCCCCAATAATTTTGAAAAGTTGGCTCCTATGGTCATTGGAGCCGACTCTGTGGGTGCTGTGGGTGCTTGAGCACCCCCAATATAGAGAATATTCATTGAATGTGTCCAGGGAGGGGTTATTTCCACTGAGTTAGCACCCCCAATAATTTTGAAACGTTGGCTCCTATGTAGATAGATAGATAGATAGATAGATAGATAGATAGATAGATAGATAGATAGATAGATAGATAGATAGATAGATAGATAGATGGGTGGCTAAACTCTAGGCAAGTTCTTTGTATAGTTAAGCAAGATATAAGGAACTGGTCTAAGTTACAGTGGGTGTAGAAAGCTAGTCCAGGTGCAGAGTGAGTGTATAGTCAGTCACGCTACGTATTGGGCTTGGGAGAAGAGTCAGGCTTTTAAAAATCTGCTTCCTGAAGCAGAGGTAGTCTTGAGTTATACGTAGCCCCTCTGGGAGTAAATTCCAGAGCGTGGGGCATAGCCAGACCTCACGGTGGGAGGGGGCCAGAGCCCGAGGTTGGGGGACACATTTTGAGTGTCGCCCCACCGCTCCCCCACCTCCACGCCATGCGCCGTGCATGCTCTTGTTTTAATGAAACTGAGCATGCTTACGCAGCCTTGCCCCGGGCCCGGCCCAGTCTCTCGGCGGTCCTGTAACCAGCTATGAGTTAGCTGACTCTTTGTACCTGGAAATCAATGCCAAAGCCCGGACGCGGCTCAACACTCAATCTCCATGTTTAACGCAGGTGGAAGTCAGCAAAACGCTGATCGCCACCAGCTGAATATCGGGTCCTAGGATTATAGAATACTTTTTAGTGCCCAACTAGCACTAACGCATGAATCTGTAACATCTGTGCGAGTCACTATTCCATATAATTTGAGTGCGTAAGTGGCCCGTACATTCAGCTGCTCATATTATACAACGAGGGGGATTGACAGCAACTCTTTAACAGACCACCTAGGACAAGAGGGTGAGCAGGTGCCTATTTCAAGCTCATTCTAGAAAGAAAAGTAGGTGTCTATCTTTCTTTAGATAACAGTCGTGCAACTGGCAGAAAATGTGCTGGTGCAATCACTTACACCAGCCCTATAGCTAGTGTAAATGCCTGCAACTAGATATTAGCCAGAAAGTGCATAAATTATAGCATTCTGGATCTGCCCTTTGCTCTCTCCTACTACAGATATTTCTGCTCATTCTCCAGCTTTTCCCTGAAACGTTAGACATACGTTTAAGGACTTCCCAAAGCATTTGTAATGTTCTTTGACTACTTGGGACGAATAATCCAATGCTAGGGTCCACCTTAGGAGTCAGCACTCAAGAAAATGATCTAGGTGTCATTGTAGACAATACACTGCAATCTTCTGCCCAGTGTGCGGCGGCACCAAAAAAGCAAACAGGATGCTAGGAATTATTAGAAGAGGGATGCAAAATAAGACCGAGAAAATTATAATGCCTCTGTATCGCTGTATGGTGCAACCTCCAGTGGCGATCCTAGGTCGGCTGCCACCGGGGCGGATCGCCGCTGCGCACCCCCCCCCCCCGGGTTCAGCGGCGTCCATCCCCCCAGGGTGCAGCACGATATCCCCTCCCCGGCGCATCAAGCCCACCCCCCCTGGTGCAATGACACCCTCTCCCCGGCGCATCAAGCCCCCCCCCCGGGTGCAATCTTGGCTGCTGGAGGGTGCAGAGAGCAGCTGCGCGCCTGTCGGCTCCACTGGCTCCCTCTGCCCCGGAACAGGAAGTAATCTGATCAGGGTCAGACGGAGCAGGGAACCAGTGGAGCCGACAGGCGCGCAGCTGCTCTCTGCACCCTCCAGCAGTGTGCACCCGGGGCGGACCACTCCCACCGCCCCGCCCTTGCTACGCCACTGGCGACCTCATCTTGATTATTTGATTTGGTTTGATTCTAGTCACTGTATCTCAAAAACGATATAGTGTAATTAGAAAAGGTTCAAAGAAGAGCGACCAAAATGATAAAGGGGATGGAACTGCTCCCATATGAGGAAAGGCTAAAGAGGTTAGGGCTCTTCAGCTTGGAAAAGAGACGTCTGAGGGGGAATATGATTGAGGTCTATAAAATCCTGAGTGGTGTAGAATGGGTAGAAGTGAATCGATTTGTCACTCTTTCAAAAAGTACAAAGACCAGGGGACACAATGAAATTACATGGAAATGCTTTCAAAACAAATAGGAGGAAATATTTTTTCACTCAAAAAATAGCTAAGCTCTGGAACTCACTTCCGGAGGATGTAGTAACAGTGGGTAGTGTATCTGGGTTAAAAGGGTTGGACAAGTTCCTGGAGGAAAAGTCCATAGTCTGTTATTCAGCTGGACATGGGGGAAGCCACTGCTTGCCCTGGGATTGGTAGCATGGAATGTTGCTACACTTCGGGATCCTGAATGGAATCTTGTTACTCTTTTGGGTTCTACATGGAATGCTTCTCCTGTCTGGGTTTCTGCCAGGTACTTGTGACCTGGATTGGCCACTGCTGGAAGCAGGATACTGGGCTAGAAGAACCATTGGTCTGACCCAGTACGGCTATTGTTATGTTCTTATGTCCTTACTTGCAGGAAAGAACTTACAAGCTCAGCTCATTGCATTCAAAGTCTTGCCTTGTAAGAAGCAGCCGTAACCCACCAGTTCCTTGAGCTGTGCAAAAGTATCATTCAGGCAGGTCGTGATCTGTTTTCTAATTTCTTTGTGCACAGAGTCGCGTTTCTAAATTGCTTTCCCCAGTTCATGTTTAATCAGCCGTTTCAACTGATGAGGGAAATATGTAAAATCTGTTCATCCGAGTTCAGAGAAGGACTCGAAGTAATATCCATGCGGGTCCCCTAGAGATTAAAGGAGATGCCGCCTTTCGAGGATTTTACTGGGACTATTCACAACCTGCTGCCTCACTAATGAGCAAGATTCTGTATCTACGCTTGAGAAAATGCAATATTTATCAGACGATGTGGAATGAAATGGGAATGTGCGTGTCTTATAATGAGGCTGAATGAGTTGTGGGGTTTATGGGAGAAGAAGCAGAACGGCGCTGGTTATAATTAACTCAATAAATGAGGGGGTGAAGGGCTCTGGGAGGCAGCGGTGCCTATCTTCCTCTAACATAGTAACATAGTAAATGACGGCAGATAAAGACCTGAACGGTCCATCCAGTCTGCCCAACAAGCTAAACTCATTTTACGTTGTCAATAATACACTGAAACCTTCTGCTCAGTGTGCTGCTGCGGCTAGGAAAGCGAATAGAATGTTGGGTATTATTAGGAAAGGTATGGAAAACAGGCGTGAGGATGTTATAATGCCGTTGTATCGCTCCATGGTGCGACCGCACCTTGAGTATTGTGTTCAATTCTGGTCGCCGCATCTCAAGAAAGATATAGTAGAATTGGAAAAGGTGCAGCGAAGGGCGACTAAAATGATAGCAGGGATGGGATGACTTCCCTATGAAAAAAGATTAAGGAGACTAGGGCTATTCAGCTTGGAAAAGAGACGGCTGAGGGGAGACATGATAGAGGTATATAAAATAATGAGTGGAGTGGAACGACTGTTCACGCTTTCCAAAAATACTAGGACTAGGGGGCATGCGATGAAACTACAGTGTAGTAAATTTAAAACAAATTGTAGAAAATTTTTCTTCACCCAACGCATAATTAAACTCTGGAATTCGTTGCCGGAGAAAGTGGTGAAGGCGGTTAGCTTAGCAGAGTTTAAAAAGGGGTTGGATGGTTTCCTAAAGGACAAGTCCATAAACCGCTACTAAATGGACTGGGGAAAAATCCACAATTCCAGGAATAACATGTATAGAATGTTTGTACATTTGGGAAGCTCGCCAGGTGCCCTTGGCCTGGATTGGCCGCTGTCGTGGACAGGATGCTGGGCTCGATGGACCCTTGGTCTTTTCCCAGTGTGGCATTACTTATGTACTTATGTAGATTTCCCCCCCCCCCCCCCTTAATATGCATCAGTGTGGTGTGTTTGTTTCATTACTTTACATTGTGGCTTTTAGCCTGCATATACCAGCAGTTCAATGCAGGGTACAGGAAAAGAGGTCAAAGCATTACTCCAGGAATTACAGTAAATAACATTAAAAATCAAATATTCATATGAAACTGTTACACATTTTTGAAATAAAAACATTTTCAACAGTTTCCTAATTAATCTCAAAGAAAGTGGGAGAGAATTCCATATCAAGGTTATTTATTTAATTTACTTATTTTATTGCATTTGTATCCCACATTCCCCCACCTATTTGCAGGCTCAATGTGGCTTACATAGATTTGATAACATTTTCATTTCAGGATATCAGATACAATTAGTAATGTGTAGCTATTGTGGAAGGGAAGAAGAACGAGAAAGAGAGTGATTAGGGTAGATATAGAAGGTGGGCGCTCTTAATTGAGTGGGTTGGTGAGTTGCCTTAGTGAGGCTATAGGTAGGGTTACCATACGTCCGGATTTACCCGGACATGTCCTCTTTTTGAGGACATGTCCGGGCGCCCGGACGGATTTGGCCAGCCTGCCCGTTTGTCCGGATTTCTGGACAAACGGGCTGGCTGGCGGGAGCGGGCGCGGGCCTGCCCTCCCCTTACTCTACTATCCCTGGTGGTCTAGAGGTACCTCTTCGTCTTCGGGGCAGGAAAGAGCCCCCTCTTTACTGCCCGGAGCGCTGCTGCTAGCTGCCCTGCATACTGTGAGTCCGGCTCTCGGCGTTTCAAAATGGCCGCCAAGAGTTGAAGCAGCCTCGCGAAACTTCAACTCTCGGCGGCCATTTTGAAACGCCGAGAGCTGGACTCACCACAGGATGCAGGGCAGCTAGCAGCAGCGCTCCGGGCAGTAAAGAGGGGGCTCTTTCCTGCCCCAAAGAGGTACCTCTAGACCACCAGGGATAGTAGAGTAAGGGGAGGGGAGGTGACGGGGGGGAGTGGAGATGACAGGGGGGAGGCAAGGTGATTGGGGGAGGAGGGGAATATGCGTCAGGGGTGGGGCAAGGGTGGGGAAGGGGCGGGGCAGGTGCGTGTAGGGGGCGTGAAAGGGGTGAGGCAAGTGTCCTCTTTTTATGAGGACAAAAAATGGTAACCCTAGCCCAATAACTTAACATTTTCAATGAAGTTACTCCTTTAACATTCTGGAAACTAAGGGCCTCTTTTACTAAACCACTTTAGCGATTCCCGGTGTGGCGTGCGCCTCAGCCCGTTTAATTTGAATGGACTGCGTCACATTTGCCGTATGGGAATCGCTCGCATGGTTTAGTAAAAGAGGCCCAAAGTAACATCTGATTTCTAGTGTTATAAACTATCCCTCGGATTCTACATATGGCGCCGAGATTTCCATGTAGAAATCAAAGTATATTCCATAGCAATGCGCATAACTTAGTTAGTTAACCAGCTAATCAGCGCTGTTAATTGGATGATATCAAGCAATTATCATCACTAATTGGCATTAATTGAGATTTACGCGCACAACTCGCTAAGTATATTCTGTACCGTGGTGTGCCTAAATTCTAAGTCGCGTAGTTGAAAAGGAGGCATGGAAATGGGCGGGGCATGGCTGTTTCTACAATCTATGCACATTATTACAGAACTAGTAAAAAAAGGCCCGTTTCTCTTTTAAAGGAAACGGGCGCTAGCAAGGTTTTCCTCAGAGTGTGTATGTTTGAGAGAGTGTGTGTGAGAGTGACTGTGTGAGAGAGAGAGTGAATGTGCGAGTGTGTGTGTGACAGAGAGAGAGTGAGACTGGGTGCGAGTGTGTGTGTGAGAATGAGAGTATGTGCCAGGGTCCCCCCTCCCTCCCAGTTCCAGGGTTGTCCCCCCCGGTGCTTTTTATTATAGTAAGATGGTCATAAATCAAGTCAGCTGCACACAACTGCCAGACCACAATAAAAGCACATTATCTATACACCGCTTCCAAAACAATATAAAAAGCTAGATGATATGAATTGTAGAGTCAACAATTTTCAAAGGTCAACATATAGGTTGTCAACATTTTGGGCCATTATAGCTCTCATGGCTATACCCTTAATTTGAAAATAGAAAGTTGCCAGAAACTGAAAAATATTTTGTTAATGCCAAAAGAGTCAATTGTCTTAGCAAAACAGCAACAACCTGTTGATCTGTCTATTGTTGAATATTTGTATGTAATGAAGAAATGTCAGATGCAGCAAGATGCATGAAGATGTTGTTGAGCCCTCCCTCCCTCCGTCCTTCAGGCTCCCTCCTCCTACTACTTATCTAGGCGGCTCAGCACCCGCGACAGGCGCATGAACAGGTAGGCCGACTTGCCGGAGACCAGTTCCACGTCGATGGCCAGGTGGAAGCCGCTGTTGTACTCCACCTCCAGCTCGAAGGCCAGCTCCTCGGGAGGTGGGGGCCAGCAGCGTGCGGACGGAGCGGAAGACGGTCAGCACCTCGCCCAGTGTCACGTCGCGCAGGCTCAGGCCCTCCAGCAGGTGGCCAGCCATATGCGTCTGCAGCAGCTCCTCCAGCTCCACCTTGATCTTCGTGGTCATCCAGCGGCGGACCGGCGTCATGTCCCGCAGCTCGCGGAACAGGAACAGGAGGTGAGCGAGTTTTTTTTTTTGGAGGAGTACAGCAGGTTCGGGACGGCGCTCCATGAGGGTGGCAGTCTAGTAGGCTGCTTTGTTTTTGTGAGGGCGGTTAGTGTGCTCGGGAAGGTCGATGTCGATCGCCGTCTCGGATTCCTGGGCAGGGGGAGGAGTAGGGAAACACGCTTCGTGTGTTTCCCTACTTGTCCCCCTCCACATTGGACACTCGTGGCTTCTCCCCATCAGCTGTCTTGGTGGTATGACGTCAGTTTTATCTACTCCATGAAGCAGACCACCTCTGGCGGAAGCCACGGACCCAGGCTGCCTCAGAACGTTGGAGGTGAGAATTATTATATAGGATATACTTGCTCTGCGCCTAATTTAGGCATCAAGTAAACTGTGGACTAAATGGACATGATTAAATTTAGTCACATGGAGAGCCACGCGGTGTACTCTATACATCGTGTGGAACTTTAAGCCAATTGTATAAAATTTAGGCATTCTTTAGAGAATACACCCATGTGTTTCTCTTTTCCGTCATGTATAGAAACATAGAAACATGACGGCAGATAAAGGCCATGTGACCCATCCAGTCTGCCCATCCTCTGTAACCCCCAATTCTACCTGTTCCTAAGCGATCCCAAATGCTTATCCCATGCCTTTTTAAATTCTGGAACAGTCCTAGACTCCACCACCTCCACCGGGAGGCCATTCCATGCCTCCACCACCTTTTCTGTGACATAATACTTCCTTAGGTTACTCCTAAGCCTATTCCCTCTTAACTTTGTCGTATGCCCCCTCATTCCAGAGCTCTCCTTCATTTGAAAAAGGCTCTCTTCCTGTACATAAATGATATTTAAACGTTTCTATCATGTCTCCTCTCTCCCTCCTCTCTTGCAACTTAATCATAAGTCATTTTAGGCATCCAGGGTAAACTACATTTCAGTAGTCAAACTGTGCTAAAAATATTGACTGGCCCACCAATCTAAACACATTTTGATTTAAAAAAAATTCTCACTTGCGAATTATAGAAATATTTATGTAATGTTCATTGGCTTTCTCTAGTCTGGTTTCTTGAGTTACAGGAATGTGTAGCAAGGGCTCCCTCTGCTGGTTCTTTCTGTGCTTCTCAGCACTTGTGCCTCATCCTATACATGAGTCATTGTGAAAGGATTCTTTTTCAAAGAAAGGATGACCGTTCTGCAGCTGATTACTGGATAATATTACATGAATATAAGTTGCTGTTCTTTTTAAACAGGAAAGGTTTAGTTCTTAACAGGTATATGTCAATCGGAGTGGGGGGGGGAGGGGTGGACAGGTGGAAGAGGAAAGACTGGCAAGGTGGGACTATCATAGCGATGACTGACAAGTCAAGTGCTGGCATGTGTTAAGTGTAACCCCCCCCCCCCAAAAAAAAAATGTACAGCTGAGTTTGCAAGTTATTGTTGTGCAAATACCACAGGCTAGCTGCCTTGCACTTATACAGACTGATTTGTAACCTGTCTGTCCCAGTTTGGTTCTGATGTACTAAACTCCCCTGGTTTGGATTTCTTTTGGAACTGTATTATCTGTCTCTAGTTTTCTCACTCCATATGTTGCAAGAAGACCTGGAAGGCAGTGATGATTTTGCGGAGAGGGGGGAAGCAGAGCAACTACAACAGGGGCCCCCCGCAGTATAGAGGATCACTATATGGAAAACGGATAGAGAGGTGTGGTAGCCATGTTAGTCCACTTTTAAAGGTAATCAATAGAAATCAAACAAAATAAAACATGGAAAAGAAAATAAGATGATACCTTTTTTATTGGACATAACTTAATACGTTTCTTGATTAGCTTTCGAAGGTTGCCCTTCTTCCTCAGATCGGAAATAAGCAAATGTTGGTAGATGACAGTATATAAAAGTGAAACAACAAAGCATTTCAGTGACAGTCTAATAGGATGGGGTGGATGGGTGAGAGACAGGAAGAGTCGGGTGGATGAGGGACAGGAAGATATGCATGGAGACAAGAGGGTGACAAAGCAGTACAATTTTATGGTTTATAATGTGCTAGAAAACCCAGATCTTTGTTAAGTCCTGTCTGGTGGGTGTCAAAATATTTAATCATTCTGACTTCAAAGGTCTTACGTTCCTGTATTGTTTTAAAGTTCCCTTTTAAGATTCTTACCATAAAATCACTGGTACAGTGTTCTGGTTTTGTAAAGTGCTGCCCCACAGGCGTAACCTCTTTACTGGTACTAGCATTTTTCATATGGTGTCTATGTAAATTATCTACCAACATCTACCAACATTTGTCAACCTTCGAAAGCTAATCAGGAAATGTATTAAGTTATGTCCAATAAAAAAGGTATCATCTTATTTTCTTTTCCATGTTTTATTTCGTTTTATTTCTATTGATTACCTGGAAAAAGGATGGAATCCAATTAAAGCAAAACTTGAACGATCTCATAGCTGGAGTGAGTTTTGATGGCAGCTTCAGAGATTGGGAAGTAAGACCAATGCTGGACAGACTTCTACAGTCTGGGTCCCGTAAATGGCAAAACCAGATCAGGATCAAGGCTGGAATGGGCTTTGGCAACAACTCCGGTAGTTGGGAATTAGGATCGGGACCGGGTAGACGTCTATGGTCTATGCCTCAGAATTGTCAGGGAGAGACAGACTAAGACGCGTGGGCACCTACGCATTTCCAATGTACATCAAATTGGCACTACTGCCCGGCCACCCATGTGCCCCAGGCAGTAATTCCATTTTTTTTTGTTACATTTGTACCCCGCACTTTCCCACTCATGGCAGGCTCAATGCAGCTTACATGGGGCAATGGAGGGTTAAGTGACTTGCCCAGAGTCACAAGGAGCTGCCTGTGCCTGAAGTGGGAATCGAACTCAGTTCCTCAGTTCCCCAGGATCAAAGTCCACTGCACTAACCACTAGGCTACTCCTCCACTAGCAACATTCTGCCTGCCCTTGCAGATCAGCAATGCGGCCGCGCAGGCTTCTACATGGAATGTTGCTAGTGGAATAGCAACATTCCATGTAGAATCTCCTATAGTATCTATTTTATTTTTGTTACATTTGTACCCTGCGCTTTCCCACTCATGGCAGGCTCAATGCGGCTTACATGGGGCAATGGAGGGTTAAGTGACTTGCCCAGAGTCACAAGGAGCTGCCTGTGCCTGAAGTGGGAATCGAACTCAGTTCCTCAGTTCCCCAGGACCAAAGTCCACCACTCTTTTGGCGCATGCCCAAAGCACACAGTAGAAAATATTTTCTCTTTTCTACCATGTGGTGCTTTACCTGGCAGTAATTGGCAGTTTACACGCATTGAACCCTTACTACCCAGTTAGCGTGTGAGACCTTACTGCTAAGTCAATGGGTAGCGGTAAGGTCTCAGGCCAGAAATGGGCACGCGCTGGTTTCAATTTTGCCGCGCGTCCATTTTCTGGCACACAAAAAGTCTTGTTTCCAGGTGCGCTGAGGAAATGGGCCAGCGCATGTGCAAAACACGCGCCTACTCTAGCGCAGGCCACTTTTAGGTGCGCCTTAGTAAAAGGACCCCCTAGTGTCTTGTTACGTTGCCAGCAATGATTTTTTGCTTCTTTTTGGATTTTATTTCTTTAATCTTGGGTCCTTATTGTGAATTTTAGCATATGTTGATAATATTTCTTCATTTCATTTACCGTGGTATTTATTTTCTTCATGCTTTTCTGTACAACCGTTACTACTTGGCATGTTTATAATTATAAATTTGCATCGATGACATTTTTTAAAAAAGTGTGGAAGTGTTTAATCATAACGAAATGGAGTGGAGGAGTAGCCTAGCGGTTAGGGCAGTCTCTGCAGTGGAACTTGGAATGTTGCTACTATTGGAGATTCTACATGGAATGTTGCTACTATTGGAGATTCTACATGGAATGTTGCTATTCCACTAGCAACATTCCATATAGAAGGCTGCGCAGGCTTCTGTTTCTGTGAGTCTGACGTCCTGCACGTATGTGCAGGACATCAGACTCACAGAAGCAGAAGCCTGCGCGGCCATGAGGAACTGAGTTTGATTCCCACTTCAGGCACAGGCAGCTCCTTGTGACTCTGGGCAAGTCACTTAACCCTCCATTGCCCCTGGTACAAAATAAGTACCTGAATATATGTAAACCACTTTGAATGTAGTTACAAAAACCTCAGAAAGGTGGTAGATCAAGTCCCATTTCCCTATTTGAGATTCTAGATGGAATGTTGCTACTATTGGAGATTCTGTTGCTACTATTTGAGATTCTACATGGAATGTTGCTATTCCACTAGCAACATTCCAGGTAGAAGCCTGCCCTTGCAGATCAGCAATGCAGCCGCGCAGGCTTCTGTTTCTGTGAGTCTGACGTCCTGCATGTGCAGAAGCCTGCGTGCACAGAAGCCTACACGGCCGCATTGCTGATCTGCAAGGGCAGGCTTCTACATGGAATGTTGCTAGTGGAGGAGTAGCCTAGTGGTTAGTGCAGTGGACCTTGATCCTGGGGAACTGAGTTCAATTCCCACTGCAGCTTCGTGTGGCTCTGGGCAAGTCACTTAACCCTCCATTGCCCCTGGTACAAAATAAGTACCTGAATATATGTAAACCGCTTTGAATGTAGTTACAAAAACCTCAGAAAGGCAGTATATCACATCCCATTTCCCTGTACAAAGTGCCAGATTCAAATCTGGCCATTTTGTTGGGCAGATGGACCATGCAGGTCTTTATCTGCTGACATTTATGATGCCACTATGTCTGAAGCTTTAGAAGTCACAGCCTACTGACCAGTGACGTAACTACGTGGGGCCAGGGGGTCTGGGCCCCTGTAGATTTGGCCCTGGACCCCCTGCCGACGACTCTCTCGACTCCACTCCCACCGCCAACCCTCCCCCGCCGTGAGCTACCTTTGCTGGCGGGGGACCCCAATCCCCGCCAGCCGAGGAGGTCCCCCGCCAGCATAGGTAGTCCACGGCGACGGCGGGGAGGGTTGGCTGCGGGAGGGGGGGTCGAGAGGGTCATCGGCAAGGGTCATCAAAGTTGGCGGGGGGGTCGGCAATAGCGGGGGGGGGGGGGGGGTCGGTAATGGTGATGGGGAGCTAAAATGTGCCACCTCACCTCGGGCTCTGGTCCCCCCTCCCGCTGAAATCTGGCTACGCCCCTGCTACTGACAGGCTTTGGAACCCCCTCCCTAATTTCTGTCCTATAAGGGGCGCCGATCCCAGAACACCCGTTATATAATATCATTAAGCGCCAATTTTTGAGCTGCATTTATATAATTTCCTCAATAATGTAAATATTATGTGATTCATTTTATGTAAATTGATGTCTACATGTATTGTGAACTTCTGAGAATCCTGAGCTTTGTAAACATTTTCAAAATCTGTTGGCCACTATGCTAATCATAGGATGAATGGGATCAACACAGGGGACCTGGGAGTGTCCAGACTATGACACCCTCCATTCTGGAAGAAGATTAACACAGTCTCTGAATGGTAGCTAGCAAGGGCGGCTAGCACTCCACACGAAACCCACTGTGCCGGCTTCGGAAAACAACAAACCGGAAGCGCCGATGACAGCCAGCCCCGGAGTTTAAATAGCGCGCCTTCCCGCCCCCACCAGCGCATTCCTCCAATTCGACCCTGGGAGACGGCAGGGCCTCTTCGGATAGGCCCTGCCTGAACTCCCAGGCGGAGCTATCCCCTGGTCCTCCAATGGGCGAGAGGGAGGCAGAGCTCTAGAGACCTCCGACGCCACAGCGGAGCGGGCATTGGCCCCGTGTTCTAGCGCCGCCATTTTGGGCGGTGCGGATCCCTTCCTGGCTTTTTCCCCGGCGAGACCAGCGGCCGCCGTCGCTGGCCGCCGACCCCGACCCGGGCCGCCGGTCCGCGGCGGTGCCGGTTCTCCTGCCACGATTGGTCGGCCATCTGCCCGCGCCGGGGCCACAGACTCCCGCCTCCCCGCGGCGGGAGGGGAGCAGGTAGGCGCGTGACACGCGACAGTATCTCCCCCGGATGCCCCCTCTCCCCCGGGGCCCGGTTTACGAGGGAACCGTGTCTGGAAAGCCCTTACCAAGTCCGGGGCATGCACGTTGGCGGCGGGTTCCCAGGAATTGTCTTCGGCCCCGAAATGCTTCCATGCTAGTAAATAGTACAACTTCCCCCGTCGCCTCCGGGAGTCCAGAATGTCTTCAACTTCATATTCCGGATCAGGATCCGCCTCGGGGGCCACCGTCTCCTGGTCTTGCGGGTGCCACCGAGAGCCCCGGAAATGCTTCAGCAATGAGATATGAAAGGCATTATGTACTTGCAGAGTACTTGGTAGGCGTAACTGGTAGGTGACCGCTCCAATCCGAGATTGGATCGGAAATGGTCCAATATACCGGGGTCCCAACCTTCGCGAGGGAACGCAAAGTCTCAGGTGTTTCGTACTGAGCCATACCTTCTGACCCGGTTGTAACGCCGGAGCAGTTCTCCAGTGGCAGTCAGCGAAACCTTTGTACTTGGCAGCCGCTCGCTGTAGTTGCGCTTGAGTCATCTCCCAGACCTTCTGCAGGTCAGTTAAGGTCTGGGTAACCATGGGCGCCGGGGAATCAGAAGGAAATGGTGCTGGAAGCCGGGGGTGTCGCCCATACACTAAGAAAAAAGGGGAATTCCCCGAGGCCGAGTGATCACTGTGGTTGTAGGCAAACTCGGCCCAAGGAAGCAAGGAGGTCCAGTTGTCTTGGCGCTTGTTGACAAAGGCCCGCAAAAACCCCTTCAAGGTTTGATTAATCCGTTCAACCATTCCATTGGTCTGGGGATGGTAGGCTGAGGAAAAATGAGTTTTAACTCCCAGAGCCGCACACAAGGCTCTCCAGAAACGTGAGGTAAATTGGGGTCCTCGATCGCTGACGATTCGAGTGGGCAGCCCATGAAGCTGGAAAATGTGTTGAATGAAATGTTGGGCTAGGGCAGCCGCCGATGGAAGTCCCGGCAATGGGACGAAATGAGCCATCTTGGAAAAACGGTCAACCACCACCCAAATCACTGTGTGTCCTTGGGAGCTGGGGAGGTCGGTGATGAAGTCCATTGATAACTCCGTCCACGGGGCTGTCGGTACGGGCAGCGGTTGCAAGTCCCCCATGGGGTGCCCAATTACCGGCTTAGTCCGGGTGCAAACAGGACAGGTGGTGACGAATTGGAGAATGTTTTGCCTCATATGAGGCCACCGGTACTGTCTGGCAATGAAACGGAGGGTCTTTTGATATCCGAAATGCCCGGCCCATCTGGACGAATGTCCCCACTGCATTACTCTTCCCCGATCGGCGGGCGGCATGAATTCTTTCGTAGGAGCGACCTCCCCCGCGGCCGCACTGAGACATGCCGGATCCAACATGGGATGGATCTCCTTTGTCTCCTCTGGAACCTCAAAAGCTCTGGAGAGAGAGTCCGCAGGAGTATTCTGAGCAGCAGCCCGAAACACCAGTTGAAAGTGAAATCTGGCAAAAAATAACGACCAACGGGCCTGTCGAGGATTTAGCCGTTGGGCCTCTTGAAGATACAGAAGATTCTTGTGGTCAGTGATCACCGTAAACCGGTGCTCGGCTCCCTCCAGCAGATGCCTCCATTCTTGCAAGGCTAATTTTAATGCCAATAGCTCTCTATCCCCCACCGTATAGTTACGTTCCGCCGGGGAGAATTTACGAGAGTAGAAGGAGCAAGGTTGGCGCCGGCCTTTGGGGTTAACTTGAGAGAAGACCGCCCCGGCCCCCAAGGCGGACGCGTCCACCTCCACAATAAAAGGTTTTTCTGGATCCGGGGCCAACAAGACGGACGCTGAGTTGAAAGCCTCTTTTACCTGGCGGAAGGCCGTTTGCGCCTCTGAAGGCCAGTCCCGGACATTCGCATGTTTCTTCGTGAGCGCCGTCAACGGCGCTGTCAATTGCGAATAGTGAGGGATAAACTGGCGATAATAGTTCACGAACCCCAGAAAACGTTGTAACGCTTTCAATCCCAGCGGTTGAGGCCACTCCCGAATAGCGCGGAGTTTGTCAGGGTCCATCCGCAATCCCCCGGGTAACAGAATGTGTCCCAAAAATGGCAGAGACTGCTGATGAAAAGCGCACTTACTGAGTTTGGCGAACAAGCGGGATTGCCGTAAACGTTGCAGTACCGCACGAACATGACTCACATGCTCGGCGGGGTCCTTGGAGAAGATCAAGATGTCGTCCAAGTATACAATCACCGTGGAGTTCAAAAAATCCTCGAGCACGAAATTGATGAATCGCTGGAACACTGCAGGGGCGTTGCATAGACCAAACGGCATCACCCGATACTCAAAATGTCCCTCGTGGGTATTAAATGCAGTCTTCCATTCGTCCCCCTGCCGGATCCGAACCAAATTATAGGCCCCCCGCAAGTCCAATTTAGTAAAAATCTGGGCTCCTTGCAGCCTGTCAAAGAGTTCTGGAATGAGCGGTAGAGGGTAACGATCCTTTACCGTGATGGCATTTAACCCTCGATAATCAATACAGGGCCTCAAGGAGCCATCCTTCTTGGTCACAAAAAAGAACCCGGCCCCGGCAGGGGACGTCGAGGGGCGGATGAACCCTTTCTGAAGATTCTCCCGGATATACTCTTGCATCACCTTGGATTCTTCCCGGGACAAGGTATACAGTCGGCCCCGGGGTGGCATGGTGTCTGCCATCAACCTAATGGCACAGTCGAAAGACCGATGAGGCGGCAGGGTCTCCGCCTCCACTGGGCTGAACACATCAGTGAAGTCCCGATAGTCCTTTGGCAGAGAGCCCAGACCTGCCAGCGCCCCCTCGGGCGCAATAGCTAATGCGGGGCAGCTGCCGGTCCGGGCCTTACAACAGATCTCCCGACAGGTGTCACCCCAAGACCGGATCTTCCCTCCGGTCCAGTCAATAACGGGACTATGACACCGTAGCCATGGCAAGCCCAGGACCACCGGGTGAATGGTCCGGGACAGTACCAGGAATTGAACTTCTTCCAGGTGATCCTCCCCCACCCGAAGTTCCAAAAAGGGGGTGATTTCCGTGACCGGCTGCGGCAATGTAGTTCCCTGAATGGAAGTTACTTGCAAGGCCGGTCGACGAGGAAGCATAGGCCAGCCCATCTGTTTCAGCAGTTCGTGGCAAATAAAGTTGCCCCCCGACCCGGAGTCCACCAGGGCCCGGGTCCGGATCTTGGTGTCGTGCCATCGTAGTGTTACTGGCAGTGTTACCAGGGAATCCGGTAGGGGAGCGGAGTGCCCCAAGACCCTTCCCCTCAAGGTGCCTTGGGAGAAGCGTTTCCCGCCCGAGCAGGACAAGAACGGACAAAATGCCCAGCCTCACCACAATAGAGGCACAGTCCATCCCACAAGCGCTTCTTCCTGTCTGAGGGAGCCAGCCGTTGACGGCCAATAACCATCGGTTCCTCCAAATTCTCCTTGGACTCCCGGTTCCCACGGCGAGGGGACGGGCCCTTACCGGTCCGGGACGCTCCCCGCGCCCACTTCTGCCGTTCTGCCCGGGCTCTAGCTCGCTCCTGGAACCGGGTATCTACTCGTATACAGAGCGAAATCAGGGCATCCAATTGCCCCGGGACCTCTCGTCCTGCCAATTCATCCTTGATTCGCTCTTGCAGTCCTTCCGCAAAGATTGCCACCAGGGACTCCTGGTTCCAACGCAGTTCCGTGGCTAGGGTCTGAAAACGAATGGCATAATCCGCCACCGTTCCCTCGCCCTGTTGAATCCGCAGCAGTTCCGACGCCACAGAAGAGGGTCTGCCAGGGAGGTCGAACACCATGCGGAAGCAGCGCTGAAATTCGACATAATCATCCAAAATGGGGTCCTGCTGTTCGTTTAACGGAGACACCCATGCCACGGCCTTCCCTTCGCATAGACCCATGATATATCCCACCTTGCTTTGGTCAGAAGAAAATGCCTCCGGTTGCATCCGGAAGGCCAGGTTGCACTGATTGAGGAACCCCCGACAACCCCCGGGGCCCCATCATATCGTGCCGGCTCAGGGAACCGAGGTCCCGTGCAGAACCCTCCCGAACGGGGAGCCGCTGCGGCCCCCTGGACCACAGCGGCCTGGTTCTGTACCTGAAGCGTGGAAAGCTGAGAGCACACGTTCTGGAGCGCCCCTGACAGGGCGTTCAGCTGTTCCTGCTGCTGCTGAAGTACCTTGGCCAGGTCCCGTAGATCGGGCTGCGTAGGCGAGCTCATGGCTTCCGGTTCCTGTCCTGTCTCTACTGTGGGTGAGCCCTTAGGTTCCCTAAGGCCCCGAAAGACCTCAGAGGACAGCCGTGCACCCCGAATCTTCACCCGCGGCGGCTGCCGTTCACCAAGGGTTGAGCCCCCAGCTGCAGGCGGCCAGCAGGACTGCTGGAACCGCGGAGTGACAGTTGGCCTGGCTGGTAATCAGTAAACACAGTCAATGGATGGAGGGCTAGCAAGGCCGGCCAGCACTCCGGGGGAATCTCAGCTCGGGCTCTGGACGATGGCTAGCAATCCTGGAGAAAGATAGCACCGTCTCTGAATGGTAGCTAGCAAGGGCGGCTAGCACTCCTGGAAGAAGATTAACACAGTCTCTGAATGGTAGCTAGCAAGGGCGGCTAGCACTTCTGGAAGAAGATTAACACAGTCTCTGAATGGTAGCTAGCAAGGGCGGCTAGCACTCCACACGAAACCCACTGTGCCGGCTTCGGAAAACGACAAACCGGAAGCGCCGATGACAGCCAGCCCCGGAGTTTAAATAGCGCGCCTTCCCGCCCCCACCAGCGCGTTCCTCCATTTCGACCCTGGGAGTCGGCAGGGCCTCTTCGGATAGGCCCTGCCTGAACTCCCAGGCGGAGCTATCCCCTGGTCCTCCAATGGGCGAGAGGGAGGCAGAGCTCTAGAGACCTCCGACGCCACAGCGGAGCGGGCATCGGCCTCGTGTTCTAGCGCCGCCATTTTGGGCGGCGCGGATCCCTTCCTGGCTTTTTCCCCGGCGCCGGTCCTCCTGCCGCGATTGGTTGGCCATCTGCCCCTGGTAAGCCTTTTCTTGGTTGAGAGGTGCCCAGCTCTCCCACCGGTTGCCTTCTCAGGTGCCGTGGAGGACTTGCAGCTCATCTGCATATCCTCGGAGCCTTCGCCGGAGTGACTCCCAGGTCCGTTCCGATCCACTCGGGGCCTCTGCTCAAGGTGCACAGTGCTCCTACCAGGTGCTGTGGAGGACTTGCAGCGTTCTGCATATCCTCACAGCTGCATCCGGGGTGACTCCCAAATCCACCACAACCTTCCCAGGGCCTTCGCCACAGTTACCCAGGGCTTTCGCTCCACCTACCCAGAGCTACCAGGTACTTCTTAGCCAGGATCAGGTGACCCTCAGGGGTAGGAATGCTGGCTTCGGCCTAACCCCTGGTAAGCCTTTTCTTGGTTGAGAGGTGCCCAGCTCTCCCACCGGTTGCCTTCTTAGGTGCCGTGGAGGACTTGCAGCTCATCTGCATATCCTCGGAGCCTTCGCCGGAGTGACTCCCAGGTCCGTTCCGATCCACTCGGGGCCTTTGCTCAAGGTGCACAGTGCTCCTACCAGGTGCTGTGGAGGACTTGCAGCGTTCTGCATATCCTCACAGCTGCATCCGGGGTGACTCCCAAATCCACCCCGACCTTCCCAGGGCCTTCGCCACAGTTACCCAGGGCTTTCGCTCCACCTACCCAGAGCTACCAGGTACTTCTTAGCCAGGATCAGGTGACCCTCAGGGGTAGGAATGCTGGCTTCGGCCTAACCCCTGGTAAGCCTTTTCTTGGTTGAGAGGTGCCCAGCTCTCCCACCGGTTGCCTTCTCAGGTGCCGTGGAGGACTTGCAGCTCATCTGCATATCCTCGGAGCCTTCGCCGGAGTGACTCCCAGGTCCGTTCCGATCCACTCGGGGCCTCTGCTCAAGGTGTCGCGCGCCTAACGGCGTGCGAAAGCTTTCCTTCTAATAAGTTCTGGGAGAAGAGGATATTTCTCTGGTAAGTGAACAAATTTTGCTTGTGCTTTCGGAACTTGAAGATTGGGGTTTAAAGGAGGAACTGTAAGTTAGTGATAGGCTGATATCCTTAATACTTTAGCAAGTTTTAAATTACGGAAAAACTCAAAAACACTAAGATGGAGTCAGCAGTCCAGCAGCGAGAGGGGTGCTATCCAGTCTTTTGCATTGAGTGTCACATGTATGATTATCTCCCAATTGGTGAGGTGTCATATGTGTGTGCCCGATGCAAAGAGCTCCTAGCTCTCAGAGAACGTGTCCGTTCTCTTGAGGCTAGAGTAGCAGACTTGATGGAGCTGAGGGAGACAGAGAGGTACATAGAGGAGACCTACAGGGATGTTGTAGAGAAGTCCCACCTCCAGTCAGGTAGCCCCTGTGCTACCTTGGAGGAGGGAGGTCTCCTAGAAGGAGAGCATCACCCTGGTGAAGTAGGAAGTACTCCTGTAGCCAGGACCTGCCCACCAGGGGATGTATTATCCTTTCGCACCGAGGATATATCTCCAAATGTTGCCCGGGAGGGAAAGGTTAGGACAGCTGTTGTACTTGGTGATTCGATCATTAGGCATATAGATAGCTGGGTGGCTGGTGGACGTGAGGATCGCCTGGTGACTTGCCTGCCTGGTGCAAAGGTGGCGGACCTCACGCGTCACCTAGATAGGATTTTATATAGTGCTGGGGAGGAGACGGCTATCTTGGTACATGTGGGTACTAATGACATAGGAAAATGTGGGAGAGAGGTTCTGGAAGCAAAATTTAGGCTCTTAGGTAGAAAGCTGAAATCCAGATCCTCCAGGGTAGCATTTTCTGAAATGCTACCTGTGCCACGCGCAGGGCCCAAGAGACAGGCAGAGCTCCAGAGTCTCAATGCGTGGATGAGATGATGGTGCAGGGAGGAGGGCTTTAGATTTGTTAGGAACTGGGCAACATTCTGGGGAAGGGGGAGCCTATTCCGAAAGGATGGGCTCCATCTTAACCAGAGTGGGACCAGGCTGCTGGCATCGGCGTTTAAGAAGGAGATAGAGCAGCTTTTAAACTAGAAATGGGGGAAGGCCGACAGTCGCTCAAAAGAGCATGGTTCGGGATAAGGTATCTTTCAAAGATATCACCATAACAGGGAAGATAGAGTATCCTGATAGTGAGGTTGCAAAAGAGATTGTAGTAGATCGGGTATCTTTAAATAACAATAAAAATCAGACAAAAGATTGCCAATTAATACTGTCAAGTACTAAGCATGATGTACTTAGGAACAACAAACATAGTTTGAAATGTCTATATGCGAATGCCAGGAGCCTAAGAAATAAGATGGGGGAGCTGGAATATATTGCACTAAATGAAAAATTAGATATAATAGGCATCTCTGAGACCTGGTGGAAGGAGGATAACCAGTGGGACACTGTCATACCGGGGTACAAATTATATCGTAGTGATAGGGTGAATCGGATTGGTGGAGGGGTAGCATTGTATATTAACGAGAGCCTTGAATCAAATAGATTGAAAATTCTGCAGGAAACAAAACACTCCTTGGAATCACTGTGGATTGAAATTCCATGTGCAAAGGGGAAAAGGATAGTGATAGGAGTGTACTACCGTCCGCCTGGCCAGGACGAACAGACGGATGCGGAAATGTTAAAGGAAATCAGGGACGCAAACAAACTGGGCAACACAATAATAATGGGGGATTTCAATTACCCGCATATAGACTGGGTTAATGTAACATCTGTACACGCAAGGGACATAAGATTTCTTGATGAAATCAAGGACAGCTTCATGGAACAGCTAGTTCAGGAGCCGACAAGAGAAGGAAAAATACTAGACTTAGTCCTTAGTGGTGCTCATGATCTAGTGCAGGGGGTAACGATACGAGGGCCGCTTGATAACAGTGATCATAATATGATCGGTTTTGATATTGGCATTGAAGGAAGTGAAACTAGGAAATCAAGTACGCTAGCGTTTAACTATAGAAAAGGTGATTACGACAAAATGAGAAAAATGGTGAAAAAAAGACTGAAAGGAGCAGCTCGCAGAGTAAAAAACTTGCATCAGGCGTGGATGCTGTTTAAAAACACCATCCTGGAGGTTCAGGACAAATATATTCCACGTATTAGAAAAAAGGGAAAAAAGACTAAACGTCAGCCGGCGTGGCTAAACAGTAAGATAAAGGAAATCATTAGAGCCAAAAAACAATCCTTCAGAAAGTGGAGAAGAGAACCAACTGAAAGTAACAGGATAGATCATAAGGAATGCCAAGCCAAATGCAAAGCGGAGATAAGGAGGGCAAAAAAGGACTTTGAGAAGAAATTAGCGTTGGAAGCAAAAATACATAGTAAAAATTTTTTTAGATACATTAAAAGCAGGAAACCGGCCAAAGAGTCGGTTGGGCCGCTGGACGAAAATGGTGTTAAAGGGGCGATCAAGGAGGACAAAGCCGTAGCGGAGAAATTAAATGAATTCTTTGCTTCGGTCTTCACCGAGGAGGATTTGGGGGGGACACCGGTGCCGGAAAGAATATTTGAAGCGGGGGAGTCGGAGAAACTAAACAAATTCTCTGTAACCTTGGAGGATGTAATGGGTCAGTTCAGCAAGCTGAAGAGTAGTAAATCACCGGGACCTGATGGTATTCATCCCAGAGTATTAATAGAACTAAAAAATGAACTTGCGGAGCTACTGTTAGAAATATGCAATCTGTCCCTAAAATCGAGTGTAGTACCGGAAGACTGGAGGGTAGCCAATGTTACTCCGATTTTTAAGAAGGGTTCCAGAGGAGATCCGGGAAATTATAGACCGGTGAGTCTGACGTCGGTGCCGGGCAAGATGGTGGAGGCTATTATTAAGAATAAAATTGCAGAGCATATACAAAAACATGGACTGATGAGACAAAGTCAGCACGGATTTAGTGAAGGGAAGTCTTGCCTCACCAATCTAATGCATTTTTTTGAGGGGGTAAGCAAACATGTGGACAATGGGGAGCCGGTTGATATTGTATATCTGGATTTTCAGAAGGCGTTTGACAAAGTGCCGCACGAAAGACTCCTGAAGAAATTGCAGAGCCATGGAATCGGAGGTAGGGTATTATTATGGATTAAGAACTGGTTGAAAGATAGGAAGCAGAGAGTAGGATTGCGTGGCCAGTATTCTCAGTGGAGGAGGGTAGTTAGTGGGGTCCCGCAGGGGTCTGTGCTGGGTCCGTTGCTTTTTAATGTATTTATAAATGACCTAGAGATGGGAATAACTAGTGAGGTAATTAAATTCGCCGATGACACAAAATTATTCAGGGTCGTCAAGTCGCAGGAGGAATGTGAACGATTACAGGAGGACCTTGCGAGACTGGGAGAATGGGCGTGCAAGTGGCAGATGAAGTTCAATGTTGACAAGTGCAAAGTGATGCATGTGGGTAAGAGGAACCCGAATTATAGCTACGTCTTGCAAGGTTCCGCGTTAGGAGTTACGGATCAAGAAAGGGATCTGGGTGTCGTCGTCGATGATACGCTGAAACCTTCTGCTCAGTGTGCTGCTGCGGCTAGGAAAGCGAATAGAATGTTGGGTGTTATTAGGAAGGGTATGGAGTCCAGGTGTGCGGATGTTATAATGCCGTTGTATCGCTCCATGGTGCGACCGCACCTGGAGTATTGTGTTCAGTACTGGTCTCCGTATCTCAAAAAGATATAGTAGAATTGGAAAAGGTACAGCGAAGGGCGACGAAAATGATAGTGGGGATGGGACGACTTTCCTATGAAGAGAGGCTGAGAAGGCTAGGGCTTTTTAGCTTGGAGAAGAGACGGCTGAGGGGAGATATGATAGAAGTGTATAAAATAATGAGTGGAATGGATCGGGTGGATGTGAAGCGACTGTTCACGCTATCCAAAAATACTAGGACTAGAGGGCATGAGTTGAAGCTACAGTGTGGTAAATTTAAAACGAATCGGAGAAAATTTTTCTTCACCCAACGTGTAATTAGACTCTGGAATTCATTGCCGGAGAACGTGGTACGGGCGGTTAGCTTGACGGAGTTTAAAAAGGGGTTAGATAGATTCCTAAAGGACAAGTCCATAGACCGCTATTAAATGGACTTGGAAAAATTCCGCATTTTTAGGTATAACTTGTCTGGAATGTTTTTACGTTTGGGGAGCGTGCCAGGTGCCCTTGACCTGGATTGGCCACTGTCGGTGACAGGATGCTGGGCTAGATGGACCTTTGGTCTTTCCCAGTATGGCACTACTTATGTACTTATGTACTTATGCCCACGCCGGGGCCACAGACTCCCGCCTCCCCGCGGCAGGAGGGGAGCAGGTAGGCGCGTGACACGCGACACCCTCCCTTCGTGTGGGCACGCTAGGCATACCTTTGCTGGCAGCCAATAAATGGACTGCCACCACTCCCAACGTCTGCTGTGAGCAGCATGCTGGAACTTCTCTCACATGCTTGAGAAGTCCCAACCTGTTGCCCAGAGCTGGAAACAAGGAGCAGGGAGCAGCAGTAGTCTATTTACTTGGCTGGAAGGGCTCAGCATCTCCACCAGTAAAGTAAAAGAGAATTCAGCAGGGGGCCCAAGCCCACATTTTGGGAGCCAGTTGTTAAAGAAGCCATGGAGGGCCCTACTATAACAACCGGCTCCCAAAATTCTTAAAAACTTATCAACCGGCTCTTGCGAGCCTGTGAGAGCCTGCTCCAGCACACCACTGCCCACGCTTTCCCATTCATGGCAGGCTCAATGCGGCTTACATGAGGCAATGGAGGGTTAAGTGACTTGCCCAGAGTCACAAGGAGCTGCAGTAGGAATTGAACTCAGTTCCCCAGGATCAAAGTCCACTGCACTAACCACTAGGCTACTCCTCCACTAGCAACATTCCATGTAGAAGTCAGCCCTTGCAGATCACCAATGTGGCCGCGCAGGCTTCTGCTTCTGTGAGTCTGACATCCTGCACGTACTTGCCCAGAGTCACAAGGAGCTGCCTGTGCCTGAAGTGGGAATTGAACTCAGTTCCCCAGGATCAAAGTCCACTGCACTAACCACTAGGCCACTCCTCCACTATCTGTATAAAACATGGCTTACCTTTGATGGCAAAAACTCCATGGCAGAAGTCCTTGAAGTTTAGTTTGCCCAGGTCATGTGGGTCCAGGTACTTAGCAAGTTTCTCCACCTAGAAGAGAAATAGGAAAGATTTTAGTTCCCGTGAAGCTGCTCCGGCCTTCCATTTGCTTTTTCTATGAGCAGGTTTGGGGGATCTGTCCCCCCTGTTCTTATTGCCCCCTGTTATTAGAAGAACAGGAGGGACAGATCCCCCAAATCTGTCTTCTGCTGCCTGTGAGCCAGGGTTCTTCAGGCTGTCAGTGAAGTATTTGCGTTCTGGGAACTGTACGAAAATTCATAAATTGCGGTGAGGGCCGGTCAAACCCGGTAAGCGGGGTAAGCGCCGCAGGGGGGCGCCTGCCTTCAAGGGCGCCGCTGCGGTGCTGCGCCACCATACCGCGCCACCCTTGGTACTTTAAATCTTTAATTTACCTCCGTTCCAGCAGCCACGTCATTTGAAAGCCCTGCCCCGTCTCTAGCCTTCCCTCCCTTTGTGAGTTCATTCCGCAGTCCCGCCTTCTGATGTCATTTCCTCGAGGGCGGGACTGCAGAATGAACTCACGAAGGAAGGGAAGGCTAGAGACAGGGCAAGGCTTTCAAATGACGCGGCTGCTGGAACGGAGGTAAATTAAAGATTTAAAGCACCAAGGGCGGCAGGGGATGGGGGCGAAGGAGAATCGCTGGACAGGGGCAGGGTGGGAGAAGAGAGAAAGGAGATGCTGGGGGGGGGGGGGGGGGGGGGGGGGGGGGCGCGCAGGTGCCGGAGGGGGGGGGGGGGCGAGTGGGCGCCAACTCATAGTCTGCAGGGGGTCTGCAGGACCGGCCCTGATTGCGGTGTGTGTTGCAGCAGAAGTGGTTACTTAGGGCACTGGAGGATGTGAGAGGTTTGCTTTTTTCCCCTGCATTACAGCTTGGTAATTGCAAGGCGTGTCTTGGTTCCTCTTATTCGGATATTTTTTTCCTCTCACACATTATACAGATTTTGGGATTGTTTCCTGCTGAGCCCTTCAGCTTTTACACAACTGGTTCGGAGATTTTCTCACTATCTTGTTCAGTATCTCCTTAGTATGGTAAGAATGAATGTGTGTGGAAACGTCTGTCCAGCTGTGAGGGCAGTGATGCAAAATTCCTGCTCCCTTGAAGGCTTTTACTTATTAACCAACAGGACCCCAGGGGTGTTGTGTTGATTCATATTAGAGTTTGTTTATTCCCAGTGCTATGGTAGTTGTTTGACAGTAAGGAGTTAGGGTGGAAGATGCTTTCCCAGTCGGGTTATACCTTCTCTTTTGAATGAACAGTTTGACAGTCAAATCCATATCACAGTTGTCAGAATTACTCTTTAGGGATGGATGGAAATTTCATTGCATGCTGAATAATCCTTGTCATACCTTGTACATATTATTTTCAGGGCTGCTGTTCAGTGGGAGATAATCAAGCAACAGAGGCTCCTACACAGCTACCTCCCTCTGACTGGGTGATTCCCCAGATTTTCAGTGGCACATAGCCAGAGTGTGTTGCTGAAAATCCAGGCAGACCACCGCAGCACTGTCCAGTCTGTGGGTGGAATCTGAGTGGAGCAGGGAGTCACAGTACTCGGGGGTCCTTTTACTAAGGTGCGTCGAAAAAAGGCCTGCGCTAGTGTAGGCGCATGTATTGGACGCACGCAGGTCCATTTTTCAGCGCGCCTGCAAAAAAAGGCCTTTTTTTGCCCAAAATGGACGTGCGTCAAAATTAAAATCAGCACGTGTCCATTTTGGGCCTGAGACCTTACTAGACTTAGCGGTAAGGTCTCAAGCGTTAACCGGGCGGTAATCATCAGCACACGTACACTGCCGATTACCACCCAGTTAGCACCACACGGTAGAAAATAGAAATGATTTTCTGTCATATGTTTTGGATGTGCGTCAAAATTAGAATTACCGCTTGGGGCATGCGGTAGCCGGGCGGGAGTTCGAATTTGACGCACATTGTACGCACCTAGCTGCCTATGCGTCTTAGTAAAAGGGCCCCTTGGTTACCAGCAATTTTCATTCAACTAACCAGTTAACTACCCAGATTAAGTTAGGACAGTAAAAAGGCTGTAATTAGCACATAACTGCTAATGTCTGTGTCATAGAATTGACCCCAAATATTTAAGGGTGCCTTTTACTAAAGTGTGGTAATATTTACAGCTACCACGGCTTAATGCAGGGGTTTCTGCAAATATAATGTAGCACCTACTGGGGACATAGCCTGTATATTTATATACAGGTCCTGTGTTATATTGCCCAGTACCATGCGATACCTGGACACAGTTAACACAGGACCGAAAATACTATAATGCCTTGGAATTGCTCCATGGTGCATTCGCACCTTGAGTATTGCATTCAGTTCTGGTCGCCATATCTCAAAAAAGATATAGCGGAATTAGAAAGGGTTCAGAGAAGAGCGACCAAAATGATTAAAGGGGATGGAACTCCTCTCGTATGAGAAAAGGCTAAAAAGGTTCGGGCTCTTCACCTTGGAAAAGAGACAGATGAGGGGAGATATGACTGAGGTCTACAAAATCCTGAGTGGTGTAGAATGAGTAGATCGATTTTTTACTCATTCCAAAAGTACAAAGACTAGGGGACACTTGAGGAAGTTACATGGAAATACTTTTAAAACAAATAGGAGGAAATATTTTTTCACTCAACGAATAGTTAAGCTCTGGAACTCTTTGCAGGAGGAGGTGGTAGCAACAGTTAGCGTAGCTGCATTTAAAACAAGGTTTGGACAAATTCCTGGAGGAAAAGTCCATAGTCTGTTATTGAGACAGACATGGGAAGCAACTGCTTGCCCTGGGATTTGTAGTATGGGGTGTTGCCACGATTTGGGTTTCTGCCAGGTACTTGTGACCTGGCTGGGCCACTGTTTGGAAAACAGGATACTGGGCTAGATGGACCACTGGTCTGACCCAGTATGGCTACTCTTATGTTCTTATTTGGAAGGTCCTTGTTAACTGCGTGTAACATGCAGTGCAAATCTTAATTGATTTGACCACATTACTCCTACCTTTCAGGGAGTTGCATTGGTTACCTATAGTTTGGAGGATCAGGTTTAAAATTTAAACCCTGATTCATAAAGCCTTGAATGACAATAGTCCTTCGACTTTGACGAGTTCCTTGAAAATGTATAGGCTTTTCAGACCCTGGAGATCCAGAGTTAAAGTGTTGCTTCAGGTTCCATCGTTTTGACAGGCTAGGTTCGATGTTTTTCGATCCTCTATATTTTATGTAGAGGAGCCTGTTTTATGGAATGCATTACCCGAAGCTCTGCGTAAAATTTGCTCTGTCATGCAATATAGGAAGCAATCAAAGGTCTGTATGTTTATACAGGCTTTTGCTGTTCTTTTGTGATAGCTGCAGTACTTGAGCCCTATCATTTTATGTGCTGCATGCATATTTGATTTTATGTTAAATATTAATTCGTGTCTGAATGTGTTTTGATCATTTGTTAAACATTTTTTAAGTTATGTAGAATTGTGAACTAGTGCGGTCTATACATTTTTAAAAATAATTAAAATAAAATAAACATGCTACCTGGATAATACATCTATGCCCATACCACACCTTCAACATAAAAAGCATTTAACGTATGAGTTACCGCATGGCAACTGCTAGAACAACACAAAAGTCCCCTAACACACAGTTGTGTACTAGCAGTTTCCAAGTTGTAAACTGTGTTCCGAAAGGGGGAATTCCTTTACTGGCACTCAAAAATAGGTTGTGGAATAGGTGGGCACTAAGGGCCGGATTTCATATATGGTCTCTAAAATCTAGGCACGTTTGATTTATGCGCCTAGCGGTATTCTGTAAGCCATGTCTACATTCAGACACGGTTTATAGAATAGCACATAGGCTGGGTGGATGTGCCTAGATTTAGGTTCAGCCTTTTTACGCCAGTGAAAAGCTGGTGTAAATGCCTGCGATTAAATCTAGGCGTGCTCCCCCAAATTTGTGCATAAATTTGATTGATTGCCCTGGCATGCCTACACTCCTACCATTGCTGTGCCCCCTTTTTGACTAAGCGTGCTGGAATTTACACGTGCCTCTCTATAGAATAAGCCCAAAACATTGCACACGTAAATTTCAATTATTGCGAATTAGTGTTGATAATTGGTCGTTATCAGCCAATTATAAACACTAATAGGCTCATTAACTATTTGACTAGCGTGTGTAAATTGGCCACACACACAATTTAACGCATGCTACTCAGCGCACCATATATAGAATGCAGGGTAAGCGTGATTCTGCAAAGGGCGTGTGCCTTTTATAGAATCTTAATTAGCGCCAATTCCCGAACCCAAACTTTAAGCAGCAGACTTACGCTTGCTGAAACCTGATGTAAATGCTGGCGCCCAAGTTGGGTACGCTGACTCAGTATTCTAGAACTATGAGTGGAACTTGTTGGAACGCCCATGACATGGCCATGGCCATGCCTCCTTTTGAGATACATGCTATGGGAGTTAGGCGCTCTGCCTTATTAGAATAGTGCACAGCCAGACGCGCGTGCAAATTCTAATGTGTGTCAATCAACATCAATAATTAGTTGTTAGCACCCAATTAATTTGCATGCGCATCTCAGGTGTGCACATAAATTTAGGGGTGCTAATCTTGGCGCCATGAATAGAATCTGGGGGTAAGTGATTGCCTCCAAATTCTATAAAGTTGGCTGCAAAGTTGTGTGTGCAATTTATAGAATAAGGTCAGTTAAATGACTAACTTTGGGATCCTTTTACAATATAAGTACATAAGTAATGCCATATTGGGAAAAGACCAAAGGTCCATCGAGCCCAGCATCCTGTCCCCGACAGCGGCCAATCCAGGTCATGGGCACCTGGCAAGCTACCCAAACGTACAAACATTTTATACAAGTTATTCCCGAAATTGTGGATTTTTCCCAAGTCCATTTAGTAGCGGTCTATGGACTTGTCCTTTAGGAAACCGTCCAACCCCTTTTTAAACTCTGCCAAGTTAACCGCCTTCACCACGTTCTCCGGCAACGAAGTCCAGAGTTTAATTACGCGTTGGGTGAAGAAAATTTTTCTCCTATTTGTTTTAAATTTACTACACTGTAGTTTCATCGCAAGGCATGGTATTGTTTTTAGTGCGCTCTAATGATTAGCGCATGCTAAAAACGCTAGCACGCCTTTGTAAAAGGGCCCCTTAATTGTTTAATTAGATGGTAATTGACTTTTAACAACCAATACTTGCCAATTATTGGTGTCAATTAGCACTACTCGGCTCTAATTGAGCGCTGATCTTTTTTTTTACTGAATCTAGCCCTGAACGCAAACATTAAATGATAGAGTGAGGTCAAGTTTATTAGGGATTTTCTACTCCGTCTATTAAAACGTGTGACTGAGCAGCTTACGTACAATCTAACATCAGAAAATTAAGGGGAAATTAAAAACCACACGCCGTGGACATAACAAATCACGTGGAGACAAAATTACAATAACTGATAGGAAAGAGAGATAAAGGAGGGCAAACATATTAGGGAGGGGAGAAGTCAGTGAGTCAGGCAACTGCTCCGACTAGTGTCCAAATGCCTCCAGAAAGAGATGCATCTTTAAACCAACCGTGAGATTTAAGACACACTGAGAAAAAGTGTGCGCAAAACCTATTGTTCATGCCTTAAATACATGAAAAAATGTTACCAAAATATTTCTGTATGAACAAACAAAAATGGCTCTTTTTGGTCTGTACTGTCTGTTGATTTCTACTGCCGTCTGCTACTCCAACTGTCTGACAATGCTTGTAACCTCATAAAACGTAAATAATCTGGTTCAGAAGACTGAAAGAACTACAAATGCTAATTTAACACTAGTGCACCTGTAGCTCGTAAACACATCTAGTATCTTATAAAGCCTCCATATGGTGCAGTATGTTGCGAGACATGAACAAAACTGGTGGAAGTGGAATTGATTTATTTCCATAAGCGATAAAAAAAGACTTATTTACAGGAATACAATGAAAAATAAGAAAAAGCCTGCCATGAGTTAAATGAGGATATTCACTTTTATTCTATCTACAATTCAGACACACAGAGGGCCTTTACTAAACAGCGGTAAGCCCATCTTGGGCTTACCGTGCTCCAATCTGAATTTACCGCTGGCCCAATGCGGGCGCCGGAGGCAGTTCCACCCTCACCACACCGCATTTCCAGTGATAGAAGAAATATTCAAAAATATTTCCACAGGGGGTTACCCGGTGATTATCGGGCAGCACGGAAAAGATTATCGGATTAAACTGAAAGAAGCGAAGAGGGAAATATGGCTAGCGAAAGCGCGAGCGGAAGAAAAAAATGGCTAAAGATGTAAAGAGAGGTGACAAAACTTTTTTCAGATATATTGGAGAAAGGAGAAGAGATAGGAATGGAATTGCGAGACTGAAAGATAATGAGAATGGCTATGTGGAGAGTGATGAAGATAAAGCGAACGTGCTAAACAATTATTTCTCTTTGGTGTTCACGGAGGAAAATCCTGGAGAAGGACCGCGGTTGGCTGCCGAGGGACCGTCTGGGAATGGAGTGGATACTGCGCCATTTACGGAAGAAAGAGTTGATAAACAGCTGGAGAATCTAAAGGTGAACAAAGCTATGGGGCCGGATGGGATACATCCCAGGATACTGAGGGAGCTCAGAGAGGTCCTGGCGGGACCTCTTAAAGATTTATTTAATAGATCTTTAGAGACGGGAGAAGTTCCGCGAGATTGGAGACGAGCGGGTGTGGTCCCTCTTCACAAAAGTGGAGACAGGGAAGAAGTGGGAAACTATAGACCAGTAAGTCTCACGTCAGTGGTAGGAAAAATCATGGAGTTGCTGCTGAAAGAAAGGATAGTTAACTTTCTAGAAATCGACGGATTACAGGACCCGAGGCAACATGGCTTTACCAAAGGGAAATCCTGCCAAACGAATCTTATTGACTTTTTTGACTGGGTGACCAAAAAACTGGATGAGGGACGTGCGCTAGATGTAATCTACTTGGACTTCAGCAAAGCCTTTGATATGGTCCCTCACAGAAGACTCGTGAATAAGCTGAAAGGGTTGAACTTAGGACCGAAAGTGGTGAACTGGATAAGAAACTGATTGACCGACAGGTGGCAGAGGGTGGTGGTAAATGGAATCCGCTCGGAGGAAAGGAAGGTGAGCAGTGGAGTTCCTCATTGGTCGGTGCTGGGGCCATTTCTGTTTAATATATTTGTGGGAGATATTGCTGAAGGGTTGGAAGGAAAGGTGTGCCTTTTTGCGGATGACACGAAAATAGCCAATAGAGTGGATACCCTGGAGGGAGTAGAAACGATGAGAAGGGATCTCCAAACGTTAGAAGAATGGTCAAGGGTCTGGAGGTTAAAATTTAATTATCAAACACACAGGGGTATAGAATGATGGGTCGATTCCTCTCTAGATAAATCAACAAAGGCGACGAAAACCTTGCTAGCGCCCGTTTCATTTGCTCTGAAACGGGCCTCTTTTACTAGTATATCAATAAAGAGATTGACTGGTGGTCCATGTCACACCTCCTGTAGGGGTTATAAATCAGAGGGCGGGGTTGAATGGATATCTGCACATGTACCAGCGTTCCCTGCCGGTTGGGAGTGTGAGAGAGCAGCTCTTGCCAGGGTCCTGGCTATAGAATCACTTCCTGCCTTCCCAAGGTGATGCTCTCTTTTACAGTGGCGTACCAAGGGGGGGGCGGTCCACCCCGGGTGCACGCCGCTGGGGGGGTGCCGCGCGCCTGTCGGCTCTTCGTTTTCATGCTTCCTTTGCTCTTTTAGGTGAATATCTAATGGGTTGGGTGGGCAGGGTAGTGGTATTGTAAAATGCTTCAGGTTTTAAATGGAAGCAATTACACATCACACCATTTTTGCAAAAACTTCATTGGCTACCAGTACAATCCAGGGCTAAATTTAAAACTCTATGTCTGATCTTCAAGGCCCTCAAAGGAAATGGCTCTGAGTAGCTGAAGAATAGGATGATCCTCCACACACCGTCAAGGACACTAAGGTCCTCTCAAGGACTATCACTAACCACACCCTCTCCAAAAGATATTACATGATGTGATGCCCGCAAGTGAGCCTTCTCCGGAGTAGCCCCCACACTCTGGAATGCATTGCCTGAAAGGCTCCGCTTAACACAAGACCACCTCTACTTCAGGAAGCAGGTGAAAGCTTGGCTCTTCAACCAGGCCTTTAATGGAAGAAGTAACTAACTTGTTAGTCTCACTCACACACACAAGGAGTACTCAGGCTGCATATACTGCAGCGGGACATGTTTATCCACTCCTACCCTAGCTGAGATAATATTTAATCATCTCTCTGACCTCATGTGCACCTTTCTTTAAGTTAGTCACCTTATTTTCTTATTCTCTTCCCTATCTTTATGTTCCATCTTTGCTTATATCCTACACTGTCAATTAAAATGTTCTATTACATATTGTGTTGACATTGTAAGTATTATACTGTGCCATACTTTGTATTGTTTTCGAATATTTTTACTGCTGTAATTGCATATTGCTCATGTTTGATCTGTTCTTACTGTACACCGCCTTGAACGAATTCCTTCAAAAAGGTGGTAGATAAATCGTAATAAATAAAAATAAAATTGAATAAATTCATAAATGACCCATAAAGGGGTCCAGTCCCTAAGTCTTTTCTCCCATTCTCTGCCTATACTTTGTGTCTTCTGTACTTGGGCATATGAAAGAACGAGCAGTTAAAAGCTAGTTCATTGCCTCTGAGTTTGCACCATCACAGCCTAACCTAAATTTAAATCTCATGACTCATCCTTCTGAAATCTAAACTCAAGGTGAGATACATAGTTTACACTCTAAGCTGCATCTGAGTTATCAGTGGGGAAAAGCAGGGTCTGGATTCTTGATCCTCTGGTCCTCTGCCTATGCTGCAGGCACTAGGCTACCCTCCCATTACGTTGGTGTGCACTGCCATAAATCTACCTATGGGGTAAATCGCTATTAAAAACCTGGACCGAATGTTCTTAATAGCAAGATCAGCAGCAAACCAACATGAAATATGGGACAGAAGGTTGGAGAGGTTGAATTACAAACAGGAAATAATAAACGGCAAGGAAGAGATAAGGATTCATCCTATTTATATTTGTCCAGAAAAGCACCAGTGCTTTACAAAATGTCTCTTCCTTTCCAAGGTTTAATTAATGTCTGTGCAAAGGGATATTGTCTTTCCATAGAACATTTGTCAGAACTGGCTCATGTGTAACCTTTCACTCGTCCACACGAAGGAGGTAATTTTAGAACTGGCTGCATGGAAGATGCAGGGGAATTAGATGCCCATTCAGCTAATTTCTTGCCTTGCACCCTGTGGCGTAACTATGGGTGGGCCTGGGTGGGCACAGGCCCACCCAGTCTAGTACCCCCCCCCCCAAAACACCTCATTGGCAGTACCTCATCCTCTCTCTTTCTCTTCTCTGCTAGCGGCAACGCATCTGCCCCTTCCCCCCACACACATACTCAGCATCTACCTGTCTCTCTCTCTCTTTCTCTCTCTGAACAGCCCCTTCAACGGCCTACCTCCAAGCTGGGTGGGCCTGTGGCAAGAATGGGTATGAGTAGGGGGATGGATGGGAAGAGGGAGAGATGGGCTGCAGGGTCAGAGGGAAAGGTTAAAAAATGTATATATGTATGTATGAGGATGGGAAGGGCCCACCCAGTTTAACTCAGGGCCCACCTGAAATGGCAGGTCTGGCTACACTCCTGCTTGCATCTCCCCCCACCAATTATTTTTCACGCCCATAGATCCCTCACTCCCCAAGATTTTCTTTATTAAACTCAGTAATCATGATTATCCAACATCACCCAACCCAGAACTATCCTGTACCAATGCATAGATGGACATCACATGTTTAAATAATACATTTTAGGGTCCTATTACTTAGGTGCACAGAAAAATGACCCGCGCTGTTGTAGGTGTGTGTATTGGACGCTTGTAGGTCCATTTTTTAGCGCGCCTGCAAAAAAAGGCCTTTTTTTGCCGAAAATGGATGTCAGCAAAGTAAAAATTGGCGTGCGTCCATTTTGGGATTGAAACCTTACCACCACCCATTGACTTAGCAGGTAAGGCCTCATGCATTAACTGGGCGGTAGTCGTCAGCACGTGTACACTGCCGATTACCGCCTGGTTAGCGCCACGTGGTAGAAAATAAAAAATATTTTCTGCTGCATGTATCGGACGCACGTAAAAAATGAAATTACCACCTGGGGCACGAGGAAGCCGGGCAGTAGTTCCAAATCGATGTGCATTGGACGTGCTTAGGTGCCTACATTGTAAGCTCTATTGAGCAGGGACTGTTTCTCTGTGTCAGGTGTTCAGCGCTGTGTGCGTCTGATAGCGCTATACAAATGCTAATGCTAATAATAATAATAATAATAATACATGCCTTAGTAAAAGGGACCCTTTGTTTTGTATGAGTACATGTGTACTAAAGGTAATGTCCAGAAGCCTGGGTCAATGGCTATTAGCCAGGTGCTTAAAAATTAATCACCTTACCTGCAGATGAAAGTATGTACTGATGGCTCTTTCAGTGTGTGTGACTGTCAGGACCTCATCTTTTGTGCTTGCTTTGACTGCAATTGCTCTTTGTCGCCCCCTAGAGGCTGCCACTGGATGCCGGCCCTGAATATACAGTACATACACTTGCTGATACTCATGTGCATATTTATGCCTGCTCTGGAGCAGGAGTAACTACACAAGGAATGCCTCCTGGGTTGTATAATTGCCTATTGTAAAGTATATGTGGAAACCCCTGTGTTTCATCTACTTTATACAGGTATAAAAGCATGCGCGGTGGAATTGTTCCCTGTTTATATGGGTAGATGTTGGCAACTTGTTTTGTAAAACTGGGTTTTACATGTAAACACCCTCTCTAAATTTGCCCTCTGCCAGTTTTTCACCGATCTGCCTTTGTGGAAAATCAGAGCTCCATAATTTACGCAGAGGACTTACAAGCAGTAAACACAATCAAAAGCGCTAAGAGGTCAGTGGCGCCTTATCCATTACAGACAAGCTGCCCCGATATTCAGCGCCATTTAACCAATCAGGAACGACTCCTGGTCGGTTAAATAGTGCTTAACTGGCTATCCATGAATATTCAGTGGAAGATACCCAGTTATCTCCCACTGAATATTCCCAGTCAGCACCTGGCAAATAACCGGCTGTATCACGCGATATAACCAGCTATGTGCAAATATTCAAATCTTGGCCGACTAAGTTTGGTGGCCACATCAGGGGTAAGCAGACCTTGATGGGAGGGGAGGCCAGAGCCCAAGGTGGGGGGGGCACATTTTGTCCTGCCTCCTGCCACCACCCCCCTGCCGCCACCGCTGCCGCCCCCCCTCCCCCCGCTGTCTCCGCTGCATGATGGTACCTTGGCTGACTAGGGTCTCCAACCCATGCCAGCTGAAGCGTTTGTCCCATGCTGGTCTCACATTGCCTGCCCTGCTCTGTTCTGAGTCACACCGTGCACGCTCGTTTTAATGAAAGTGAGCATGTTAATTGTTCTGTCTGTTTACCGTCTTTTCTAGATTGTAAGCTCTTTGAGCAGGGACTGTCTTTTTGTGTATGGTGCACAGCGCTGCATATGCCTTGTAGCACTTTAGAAGTGATAAGTAGTAGTAGTAGTAATGTAGAAGCCTGCCTTGCAGATCAGCAACGCGGCCGCGCAGGCTTCTGTTTCTGTGAGTCTGACGTCCTGCATGTCAGACTCACAGAAACAGAAGCCTGCGTGGCCGCATTGTTGATCTGCAAGGGCAGGCTTCTACATGGAATGTTGCTAGTGGAGGAGTAGCCTATTGGTTAGTGCAGTGGAACATGGGATGTTGTTACTATTTGAGATTCTGGAATGTTGCTACTATTTGAGATTCTACATGGAATGTTGCTATTCCACTAGCAACATTCCATATTTAGATTGTGAGCTCTTTGAGCAGGGACTGCCTTCTGTGTATTGTGTACAGCGCTGCATATGCCTTGTAGCGCTATAGAAATGATAAGTCGATAGATAGATAGAGCATGCACGAAGTGTCGCCCATGCTCATTTTCACTAAAATGAGAGTGCATGGCGTTATTGAGAAGAGCAGGGTAGGCAATGCAGCGAGACCAGTGCGGGACAAACGCTTCAGCTGGTGAGGGTTGGGGATCCCCACCAGTCAAACCGGGGGCCCCAGAGCCAATTTAGGTGGGCCCAGGTCCCTGTGCCCCCCATAGCTATGCCACTGGGCCAAATTGGGCTGCTGAAATAGCAGGCCTATCTTTGGCCAGATTTACCTTAACCGACCAGCACTGAATATTGACTTGGTCAGTTAAGTTGATATCGGCCAAAAATAAGCTGGACATTCAACGTTGGTCACCAGAAATGGCCCAGCATTGACTACCTGGGCTCAGCGGTGACCGCAGGAGGCAGCCCGGCTAACTCCCGTGGTCTGAATATCAGTCTCAAGGTATCTAGTTATCACTAACCAGATATTCAGAATGATGTCTGGTGAAATTTGGATGTATTTACATCAGCCATAGAACAGGTGTAAGTGCTTGCCATAAGTGGTAGGTGGCTCAGCTGTTTGGGAAGGCTAAAGTGGGTGTGGCTAGGCAGAACAGAACAAGTTAATTGATTGGTGGTGGTGGTGGGGGGAAACAATACCTATGTCAGCAGGAAAGGGATGGTGGTGCATTTTTGAGCACAGCAAGGAATAAATCAAGCATCTCCTCTCCATATCTTCTTCCCCCACCCCCACCCCCACCTTCCAGCATCTCGCTTTGTGTGTCTCTCCCCCTCCCCTCCATCCACCATCCAGCATCTCGTTTCTCTGTCTCCCCTGCCAGCAGGCATATGTCTCTCTATCTCTGTCGTATCCAGCATTGCCCAGCTTGTCTGTCTGTCTCTCCTACAATAAGCAAAAATTCCTCATATAAAACAACCTTTTCAAAGATGATTGCTCAGCTAGACTTTAATTATATAAAGTGAGGTGGAAGACCATCAGTTAAATCACACTGGCACATCAGCTCTCATTAGAATTATCAGCACATTTATTTCACCATAGGGTGACCATCGAACTTGTACCACCACTGGTGCATAACATCATCGGTCTGCTCGCCACATATATAAGAAAAACGCTGTGCAAACTCCACTTCCAGTGTCCAAAATAATGCTACAACAGTGCCCCATAATATAGCAAAATAATTAAATCACAAACAAATACTGTGAGAATAAAATGCTATCACTTAGCTTAATTATAGTGTAGTGCATGCAGTTTTTGGAGAAGGTGAGGCCGGCAAAGGAAGCGGCAGCTGCAGTGGGGTACACAGCCGCGATCCTGCGTGGCTATGCTGTATAATTACATAGTAACATAGTAACATAGTAGATGACGGCAGAAAAAGGCCTGCACGGTCCATCCAGTCTGCCCAACAAGATAACTCATATTTGCTGCTTTTTGATTTGTACCTGTGCTCTTCAGGGCACAGACCGTATAAGTCTGCCCCGCACTATCCCCGCCTCCCAACCACCAGCCCCACCTCCCAATCACCGGCTCTGGCACAGGTACAGACAGTATAAGTCTGCCCAGCACTATCCTCACCTCCCCACCACCAGCCCTGCCTCCCAACCACCGGCTCTGGCACAGACCGTACAAGTCTGTCCAGCACTATCCCTGCCTCCCAACCACCAGTCCCGCTTCCCACCACCGGCTCTGGCACAGACCGTATAAGTCTACCCAGCCCTATCCCCGCCTCCCAACCACCAGCCCCGCCTCCCGATCTTGAGTAAGCTCCTGAGGATCCATTTGAAAATGTGAACAGAGAAACATCAACTGCCCTAATGTACCACTGTGTGTAATTACTGCCGTGAGCCTGGCAGAGATGATAATGGGAGGGAGGAGGGATCAAAATCTGCTACGTGTCCGTGGGCAGCTTAGAGGGGAGAAAGAAAGAGGAAGTCCCCGGGCAGGGAAAGCTGCAGTCCTCCCCCCCCCCCCACCTTAAAATACCCTTCAGTCTCTGTGAACCATCCCACCCCTCAGAAAACAGGAAGTTGCAGGCCGCAGGCAGCCTATGAATGCCACTGCCTCTGGCGCAGCTCGGGCGAAGGTTGGAGATGATTTTAAGGCATGGGGGGGGGGGAGAAAGCGGAGGGAATTGTGAGAGCATTGCGGGGTTAGGAAGGGAGAGATGCGGCAGCAGGGAGAAGGGAGGGACTGACAGGGGGTGCGTACGCAACACAGGCGCCTTGAATGGATATGCCAAAGATGTCTGGGTTCTTTAATTCCTGCACTTTTAGCTGTAAATAACAGAGAGGTGTTCACCAGCCCATATTTAGGTTGGGAAAGAAAACAGTGCATGCACATTTGAATTTCAAGTGTAACGTGTGCTAGTGGAGGAGTGGCCTAGTGGTTAGAGCACTGGTCTTGCAGTCCAGAGGTGGCTAGTTCAAAACCCACTGCTGCTCCTTGTGATCTTGGGCAAGTCACTTAACCCCAGTGGCATACCAAGGGGGGGCAGGGGGCTGCCCCGGGTGGCAGGTGTCAGCGGGTGGGGGGTGCTCCGCGAGAGCCGACAGCTTTTTTTTAAAAATCCGTGCAGCGATCGCCGATGCAGGCAGCGCCTCACGTCTGCCCTGCATGAACTGAAAAGAGAAAATCGCTTCTGGCGTTGGGCCTTCCCTTGCTTGTTGTCCCGCCCTTGAGGAAATAGGAAGTTACCTCAAAAGAGGGCGGGACAACAAGCGAGGGAAGGCCCGACGCCAGAAGCAATTTTCTCTTTTCAGTTCCTGCAGGGCAGACGCGAGGCGCTGCCTGCATCGCTGCACGGATTAAAAAAAAAAAAGCAGGGTGGTGGGTTTAGGGTGAAGAGGGCTCAGGGCTCTCGATGGGGGGGGGCTCAGAGGGGAGAAGGGGATTGGGGAGGGTGAGGGTGCTCAAAGGGGATTGGGGAGGGTGGGGGTGCTCATAGAGGAGAAGGGGATTGGGGAGAGTGGGGGAGCTCAGAGGGGAGAAAGGGATTGGTGAGGGTGCTCAGAGGGGAGAAGGGGAGGGTGAGGGTGCTCAGAGGGAAGAAGGGGATTGGGGAGGGTGGGAGTGGTCATAGGGGAGAAGGGGATTGGGGAGGGTGGGGGTGCTCATAGGGGAGAAGGAGATTGGGGAGGGTGGGGGAGCTCAGAGGGGAGAAGGGGATTGGGGAGGGGAGTGCTCAGATGGGAGAAGTGGTCTGAAGCTGGAACTGGGATCTGACAAGGGGGCAGGAGGGAAAATGGGTCCATGCCTGGGGCAGGTGGGAGAATGGGTCTGGGGCTGAAAAGGGGGGATGCAAGGCATGTAGTGGATGAAGGGGGCTGGAACTGGGGGCTGAGAAGGAGGGTATTTGGGATAAGGGGGCTAGTACTAGAACTGGGGGCTGAAACGGGGCAGGGGCTGAAACTGGAGGCTTTAAAGGGGAGAGGGAGAACTGACTGGGGCTGAAGCTCGGGACTGATGGGAGAAAAGGGCTGGGGACTGGTGGGATAGTGGGGCTGAAAAGGGGGGCAGGTGGGAGATGTGGGCTGGGGCTGGAACTAGGGGCAGGTGGAATAAGGGGGCTGAAAAGAGGGGGCAGAGAGAGAGGGGACAGACCCTGGATGGAAGTGGGGAGCGTGAGGGAGGGCAGACCTTAGATGGATGGGAGAGGGAGGGCAGACGGATTGAAGGGGCAGAGAGAAAGGGCAGATGTGGATGGAAGGGAGAGAGGGCAGATGTTGATGGAAGGGGGAGAGAGAGATGGCAGACTGGGGCAGATGGTGGATGGAAGGAGCTGAAATAGACGGCAAACAGTGGATGGAAGGGAGAGAGAGGGCAGACAGTGGATGGAAGGGGCAGAGAGAGAGGGCAGACAGTGGATGGAAGGGACATTAGAGAGGGCAGACACTGGAGGGCAGAGAGAGAGAGAGAGAGTGAGAGAGAGCGAAGACAGATGCTGGATGGAAGGAAGACTGTGAAAAGAAGATGAGGAAAGCAGAAACCAGAGACAACAAACTGTAAATAAAATACATTTTTTTTTATTTTAACATGTAAATAAGGTAATCTTTTTATTGGACTAATTTTAATACATTTTGACTTAACTTTCAGAGAACAAAACCCCCTTCCTCAGGTCAGGATAGGATAATGTAACAGCACTATACTGTATTGACCTGAGGAAGGAGATTTTGGCCTCTGGAAGCTAAATGTATTAGTCCAATAAAATGGCATTATTTTATTTTCTGTATTTGTTTTATTTCTATTTGTTAATTTGTAAAGTGGTGATTGGTGTTAGTTTTTTCAAATTTATATCTGCTGTCTTTATATTTTGCACAGTACTAGGGGACAGTTTCTGTTTCTGTGGTGTTGCATTGTATGCAGAGTCTGGCATCGGGGGTTCAGTTTAATTTTTGTCTAAATAGATTACTTATTCTATAGTGGATTAGGGTGTATCTGTGTTTGTGAAAATGACATGGCTTTCGGTTGGCATTGACTGCAGGATCCACGATCTGTACTAATCTGTCTGTTTTCGTTTTACAATAGGTGAATTGATGTTCTAGTGCTCACTGTAGTGTTTAAGATGCTTTCCTTTTCCTTGTGTGACTTGTACAAATTACTGCTTATGGTATGGTAGAATCGCTCTATAGGTCCTGAATGTTTTGTATTCTTGGTATGCCTAGTGCTGGATTTGGGGGAGGGGGTTAAAAAATGACCGGCCCCGGGTGTCAACTACCCTAGGTACGCCACTGCTTAACCCTGGTACAAACTTAGATTGTGAGCCCTCCTGGGACAGAAAAATATCCAGTGTACCTGAATGTAACTCAAGTTGTGCTACTACTGAAAAAGGTGTGAGCAAAATCTAAATAAATACTCCCCCCCCCCCTTTCCACCATGGCCCATAAAAACAACAGGGCAAAGAAAGTGACTGCCTTCAATGGTGCACATTGCCCCTGTTAATTTTTTGAAAAAGAAGCAACGCACAGAGAGCTAATCTTTGAAAATGTGAACAGAGAAACATCAACTGCCCTAACGTACCACTGTGTGTAGGCTGTTTGAACATTGCTCCCCTGCTGCCGTCTTGGAAATCAGCCAAAAGGTTTAGAATGAATCCCCAGTTAGATGAAGCCTTGTGAAACCCTGTGGTGCTCTAAACAGAGGTTCACCATAATAATCAGTGCTGAACTGAAGCCGGCCCTTTTGTCCTTTATAACTGTGTACTTTTGGGTGACTGAAGATCGCTACAGGCTGCTTCCAGAACAAATTCAGTGGCATAAGGCAGCCGACTGCACAGATGGAAAACCTGTGATTTATTTCTCCGATGGATATTTTTAGAAACTCAGTCACTCTGTGTCTGTTGTTATTACTTTTCGAGCCACGCAGTGTTAGCTGGAAGCTTCCAGAATTTGAGAAATCAGGTAGGCACTGAATTTTTAATAGATTTGGTTTTTTTTTAAACCTAAAGCTCAGTAATGTGCTCAGTTCTTTTTATAAACCAGCAAGAGATGATGGTTTAAAAGCAATTTTCATTCCCCTGCAGAGTGCTCCTGGCTTGTTCGTTAACCATATTTTCACTTTGAATTGAATTTTCACATTTGCACGTGCACACAACTGCCAATGACAAATTGGATATATTTTCCTCAAAAAATATTCTTTTATATTGGATCTGGCAATATTTTTTCCCGTTACTCCAAAATTCTACTTTCTGAAGCATAACATACATTGTTGATTATTCACATCCAGTTGACTTGTTGAAGTTCCATTAATAAGACATTTCAGGTTACTAACCTGAACTGTCACTTTCAAGATCTGCACGACTGTTCATAAAATTATTTACGGCGAGTCACCGGGATACATGACAGACCTCATCGACCTGCCGACCAGGAACACCACAAAATCTGCACGATCATACCTAAACCTCCACTACCCAAGCAGCAAAGGACTCAAATACAAATCCACCTATGCA
Source organism: Microcaecilia unicolor (assembly GCF_901765095.1). NCBI lineage: Eukaryota > Metazoa > Chordata > Amphibia > Gymnophiona > Siphonopidae > Microcaecilia > Microcaecilia unicolor. Next base: position 326,048,416 of record NC_044036.1, on the reverse strand, counting down.
ACCAGCTTTTCCTACCTAAGCGCACAACTATGGAACGCATTGCCAAAAGCAATAAAAACTACGCTCGACCACCTACATTTTCAGAAAGCACTAAAGACAGACCTGTTCAGAAGAGCATACCCCACCGACCCAACATAAAAATGCCTGTTCACCTGCGACACAATGCAACCAAAGACCGTAACGAACATTACCGGACTCTTCCTCCCCCTTTTCCTCTATAAGTTCCCCCAACTGTATCTACCATACATGTAGCCCATTCTACTACAATATCACTTTGTATTCATTCATACCATGTATTTGTTCAGACCGTAATCAGTAACGCCGTTAACGGTTATAATGTAAGCCACATCGAGCCTGCGAAAGGTGGGAAAATGTGGGATACAAATGTAACAAATAATAATTTATTTATTTGCTGCATTTGTATCCCACATTTTCCCACCTATTTGTAGGCTCAATGTGGCTTACATTATATAGCAATGGCATCACCATTAACAGAGTAAGAGGTTCAGCATATTGTCACAGTTAATGTACAAGAATAACAGGTAGGTAGGGTAAATAAAATGATAATACATAACATACGAGTGAGAGTAGGAAAAAGTGTAATGTTCAATAATGATAATATGGTAAAATAATCAAATCAGAAGGGATCAATATTGGTCGGTTCTGGTACAGATTAGGAAACAAGTCATTAAGGAGGATTCTTTTCCTAAGTCTCTTTGAACAGGTACGTCTTCAGTAACTTCCGGAAGGTTGTCAAGTCGTGCATAGTTTTTATAGTATTCGGTAATAATAATAACTAGTAAAAATGGCCCATTTCTGGCGGCGATGAAACAGGCGCTAGCGGGCAGGGGACTCCCTTCCCCTCCCCTTACGCGTGTCTCCCTGGTGGTCTAGAGGTACCTGTTCGGTGGGGGCAGGAAAGAAAGAGCCCCCTCTTTCCTGCCCGTAGCGGTGGTGGTAGCATCCTTGCTACATCGTGTGGGAGTCCGGCTCTCGGCGTTTCAAAATGGCCGCCGAGAGTTGAAGTCTCGCGATGCAGCTTGAACTCTCGGCGGCCATTTTGAAACGCCGAGAGCCGGACTCCCACACGAAGTAGCAAGGATGCTACCACCACCGCTACGGGCAGGAAAGAGGGGGCTCTTTCTTTCCTGCCCCCACCGAACAGGTACCTCTAGACCACCAGGGAGACAGGCGTAAGGGAAGGGGAGGGGAGGTGACAGGGGGGGAGGGACGTTGCTGAGGGTGAGTGTGGTACCGTGGGCGGGGCGGGGCGGTAACTTCTAAGGGGCGGGGCTATGTGGGGAAAGAGGCCTGGTTGATGTGGACGTCCTGGGCGGCTGGGATTTTTTGGAAGGGGAGGAGTAGGGAAACACGCTCCGCGTGTTTCCCTACTGCTCCCCGTGCGTTAATTAGCGTTGTTTTCGTGTTGCGCCCTCAACGTCATCACGTGTGACGTGAGGGCAGGGCATGAAGATGTTGTGTGGCTTCACCACCATGAAACCACGAACCGGTGTGTGAGTGACTTCAGTGACGTCAGTGTCCTCAGAACGTTGAGGCTGCGTTTTATTATAGTAGATGACCTCTGCCATGGGACAAAGATAGATGCTGGAAAGAGCTAAAGGGAAATTCTAGAGGTAGGCCCGTCAAAGGTGCCATTAATGACAGGTGCCTATGTCCAAAAAGTGTCATAAAGAACCATTTAGATGTTTTTCTTCTCAAAACGTCCAAATCAGTATCTTCAGAGTAAGGAGGTATTGAGCAGCAAATTCAAATCATGGCTGCAGGTTCTCTTGAAGGGAACAGAATGTAATGAATAGAGAAGTTAAATCATGGCTGACATAAATGAACGGCCCATTCATCACTTCCATCCTCTGAAGACGTTACTGCTGTAGGTGCTTGTTCTTACTTTTCCATGGACAGTTTGCTTCCGATCCAGTAAACTATGCCTTTCTTTCCTATTGCCACCCATCTCCTCCCCATCACTTCCCAATCCAAGTATATGTCATGGACCAGAAGTGCTTAGACAAGTCCAGCAGAACAGTGCTACTAAATCAATGCTATTAATAGCATGAAAAAATGTAATCAAACCATTTCATAAAATCACTGAGTACGGAGATAGTGCGGCGTCATTCTCATTACTCACACAGTCAGACCCTGGAATCTGCCAGCATAATCCAGGCAGCTCTACCTGCACTCATTTTGAAACATTTCCAGGAAGAGAGCTGTTGTCCTTAGGGAAGATATATGGGAAATGGTTGCTGGCTACATTCAGCCCTAGTGAAGAATGATGGCTACTGCGTATCATTCTTCATGTGCTGCTGGAGGAAGTTGCTGGAGGCATCATGACCTTCTGATGAGCACTGGTTAGCACAGGCAGTCATAAGCATGTCACTTTCTCAAAGAGAGAATCTGGAACATGACAGAATAATAACAGTGTGGATTTGCTCTGAGGATGCTAATTAATTATATGATCTGTCTCTCTCTCTCTCTCTTTATGCACCATTGACAGAGGGACACTTCTGAATAGAACCAGATTGAAGTCTAATAATGTTATCTGTTTAGTGGCTCCAGCATTTATCTGGGTATGCATAAAAAATGTATTGGATTCCATGTATTGAAGGCTTCTTTATTGAGGACACTGCTGCTAGCTTCACAGTGTATCTTCTTGTTAAAGGACAGCTTTCTAGAATAAATCATTCCACCCCGTTACATAAATTGAACTCTTAGTGAAACAAGAAGAAATGTGAAATTGACTGATAAATAATACTAGACATGTTGAGATGCAATGGGTATACAGTACATACATTAAAGCTTACTATATTGTAGAACCTGCAATCTATTGTAAGGCCACTGGGTGGCACTTTTCTGATCTAAGGTTTCTGTTACTTTCAGTTCAATTGCTGTTCTTAGTGATTCTTTACTGAGGAAATGGAACGCCTCAGCTGATGCTTTTATGTAACTCAGTGTGTTCAGTAAATTAATGGATAGTCAAGTTTAACAAAATATAAATAACTTCCTAGCTCAATCTGTCATAAGGTGAAAAGCCCTATTTGCTAAATAAAGACCTGTTTTTTGAATATGTTAGAACAAGCTCAACCCATGACAATAATTTGCCTTGGAAAAGATTAAGAGCGGCTTATAAACAGGGTATTGAATATATTGTTTTCATTATTTTTTCTTATGATATATGTGGCTTTCACACATTGTTGAAATGTGTGCATGACATGGCAATTTACATAGCTCTGATTTCAACAGTTTCTTGGACTGTACTATAAATAAATAAGTACATGAAAATAAAAGGGTACCCTGAATTGATGTCATCTTTTTAAAATGAGACAAAAACTTCAAACAGCATTTGCCATCTCATTCTATGTTGTTTTCCATTCAAAATTTATTTATTTACTTATTTGTTACATTTGTACCCCACATTTTCCCACCTATTTGCAGGCTCAATGTGGCTTACATAGTACCGTCAAAGGCGTTTGCCCAGTCGGTGGATAACAAATACAAAGTTGTATAGTGATTGTATGAGGTATGAGTGGAGGGTTGAAATGGATGAAGATTGCGTGATGTCCTGTTCGATCATTTATTTATTTATTGTTTGCATTTGTATCCCACATTTTCCCACCTCTTTGCGGGCTCAGTGTGGCTTACAATAAGATAAGAATAATGAAAATACATTTGTTACAAATAGGTTATGGGTTATATTGTACAAGTTATGCGAGATAATCGAATTATCATTAGGAAAATCACAATGGGACGTCAACATGAAGCTTAAGGGCAGTGTTAAGTCACAAGGGCATGTGGTGTACATATTTCTGTGAGTAAGTGTATGAGTAGTGTTGAATTATGGGGGATGGGAGATCATAAGTGGATGTATGATGCATTGATGAACAGTGAGTGTGGACTCTATGTGTTTTGGTTATTCATAGTCATGCTGTGTTGGTAGGTGAAGAGGGTTACGTGGGGTCGTTGGGGTAGGCCTTCTAACAAATATACAGCATGTGCTATTTGCAAAATTTGCTGACATGCACTCATGGTAAAAAAAAAGAAAGCACAAACTAAGAAAGAAATTAAGGGAAGTCACAGAAAACAAAATTTCCAGGCATGAATCAAAGGATGGGAGCTGAAAAATCTGGGTAAAGTGCGAAAGGAAGCTCAACTACACAGAGCTATAATTGTGCTTTTATTATTTATTTATTATTAGGATTTATTTACCGCCTTTTTGAAGGAATTCACTGAAGGCGGTGTACAGTAAGAATAGATCAAACATGAGCAGGAAACAATTTGTGTGACTCACCCACTGGTGCCCCACCCTGCCCACTTCAGTACTGCCAATAAGAGGAGACGGGGGGAGGGGCAGAGAGCAATTTCTGTGGCGCTCCGATTTGCGCCCTGTGCTTGCGGAGCTCTTGGAATGGCACTGTTTGAGGGTCACAGTTATGGACTGAAGTTCGTTGAACCCACTTTGCTCTGATGCGTCCATAGAAAGGTGATGTGAAGTTGCTTGGAAGGAGAAGCAGGAGGGAGGGCTTTTATAAATAACGATACCATTTCTTCAAAGTCCAGGGCATTTCTGGGTTACGTTACGTACAAACAATAGCTCTGCTTGTACCGGTAGTCATAAAATCCCCTCTCTACTGGCGGGAAATCACCAAAGAACGAACTGCAGTGCTGTTTGCAACTTATCCTTCTACAAAGTCATCAGAGGTCACAGTGTAACCTGCAGAAAGTAGGAATTACACCCTAAACAAAGACGTGTGTGTGTGTGTATGGAGGGGGGGGGGGGAACCTACATGGACCCACAGTTACAAGCCTACACAAAGACCTAGGGGAGGGGACGTAACCTGCACAGAGCATTGGTGGCAACCCTAAGAAAAGACATGGGGGAGGGCATGGGTGAAGCCACCATTAAGTGGGCCTGACACAAAGCCCAGGTCCACCCAATGAGAGAGGCTGCCTGCTGTTGAACCAAAGTGCTCTCACTAGCTTCCTGCTCTCTGTCCCTACAGTCTGGCATCTCTCTCGCCCTTCCTCTCCCCACCCCCTCATCTCTCTCCTGTGGTCCTCCAAATTCACACCAGTAGTGGCAGTGATGTAAACAGGTAGCCTCCAGCCAGCCCTGCCAGCTGCCAGAGCCTTTCTTATGTCACGTCTCACTTCCTCTGATGTAACATCCTATTGGCAGGACGTGGCAGAGGAAAGGTCCTGGCGAGGACTACCTGTTTACATCACTGCCACTACTGGTGTGAATTTGGAGGACCACAGGAGGGTGGGGGGGCTATAGATGCTGGCCTCATGGGGGTGGGAGGAGAAGAAGGAAGATATGCTAGGCCCACGTGGGGGAGGGGAGATGGAGGGATGATGGGCCTGTAGGGGAGGGGGGAAGACCTGGAAGGGAGGTAGAGAGGGGGGGGGAGATGCTTAACCTAGGAGAAAGCAGAGGGAAAAGAGAGAGAGAGACCCAAACCAAAAAGAGAGGGGGGGGGGAAGATACTACATGTGGAGGCTGGTAGGTGGGGGGGGGGGTGCAGAGAGAGAGGGAGACAGACAGACAGAGACTAGACCACAGGGAGAGAGATGTTGGACTAATGCAGGAAGGGAGAGAGAGATGCCAAAGCACAGGAGGAGAGCAGGTCATGGTGAGAGGAGAGATGCTGGCCCTAGGGTGGGAGGTGCAGGAGGAAGGGAAGAGAGCAGGGAGAAGCTGGACATGGAAAGTGACAATGACATAAAGAAGAGATGCTGGGCATAAAGGGGGCATAGAGGGAGATGCTGGACAAAATATGATAGGGACACAGAGGAAAAATGTTGAATATGGACTGAAGATAAAGACACTGAGAAGGAAGATGCTGAACATGGGGGGAGGATAGTGACAAGGACACAGAGGAGAAATGCTGGACAGGATGGATAGGGATGCAGAGGTAAGATGGATGGTGGATATAAAAAGAGAAGAAATGTCAAAAGGATAAGAGACTCTGGAAAGAGAGTAAAAAGGAAAACAGAGAAAAGCAGAAAAGAGACACTGGCACCAATGTAATCCTAACCACCTTATTAGGTAGACTGGATGGACCTTTCCAGCATTCATCTCCTGCCACCTACTATGTTAGGCTTAATCAGGGCACTGCACTATTTGTGAGTTACTTGAGCATGTTTGTTATCTGAAAGAGCGTGTCACAAACAGGGCCAAAAATAATAGCGTACCTGTGGTAAGCTGGAGCAAATGCCAATTCTGCTAGCCTAGGTACCATGAGAAACAGGGCTGGCTCAAGGCACGTGAGGAACTGGATCAGGATGACAAGAGCCTGCCTCACCGGCTCAGCCTTCACAATGGCGAGAGGCATGTTTTGCTGTCACCACTCTGCTCTCTCCTCTGAATGGCCACTGGCACCACTGTAGGTTTAAACACAAGAACCCGGGGTGGTGCTGGTCGCCAAGTGTGGAGGAAAGCACAGCAATGAGAAGTACTGTGCAAAGTAGAGCCATTAGGCAGGGAGACACCAATGCAGATGGGAATGGGGGGGTGGGGGACACTCCAGAAAAAGTTGGCTCAGAGCATCACAACCCCTTGAGCCATCACAGATGAGAAAGGTTCTAGTAAGTACAGAACCCCGTGTTGATCACCTAGTGGAGGTGCCTCACTGGTTTCTATCTATTTCTTTGGGCTTCCAGCTCAACTAGCACTAGAACTGGCATCCGGAATCCTTGCCTTTTATTCCCAACTATCCAATGATTTTTTTTTTCCCTGGATTGTATATCTCCCTCCAAACTTGTCTAGCCCGTTCACTTCAGTGACAGCCCTCAGCCAGGGAACATGCACCAGGTTTCCTTCTGGAGCCCTGCGAACCTGGGCCCTAAATCTGGCCACAAGGTGTCACCATTGTGCAATGACTACTGCTCCCTATATCCAGGGATCTAAATGAAGCCTCTGAAGGATCTCTGGCCTTGGCTGACCTGGGGAGCAGAAGATCTGAGGTAAGAATCAAACCCAAGTCACTCCTCAAAGTGATGCACAGCCACCATCAATGGACCAGTCTGCAAATGCTGTTCTTATAGTCACTGGTAGCCCTTCACCTTCAATGTGCTGACAAATTCTGCTCAAGAAATGAGCCTCAGTCAGCATCCTCTTTGAGCAGAAATGAAAAGCAGTTCACGTGTCTAACTGTGGCCAGCATCAATACTATTTACTAACATAAAGGTCGTCTCTCTTAGGCTTTCCTGCTAGTGTCATGTCAACTGTGCTCTACTCAAAGTCCTCCACTAAGGAGCTAATTTTCAAAAGACAAAAACATTCAAAAAGTGGCATAAACCTGCATTTGGACATTTTTCTCACAAAAACGTTCAAATTGGTATTTTCTAAACCAATTTTTAGAAGTTTTTCTATGAAGTCCATCAGAAGTGCGTTCAAATCACAAGGGGGCATGTTAAGGGCGGAATCTGGGTATTCCTAACACTTGGACGTTTTCCAGCCATAATGGAACAAAATAAACGTGCCCAGGACTATTATATGTTATCTTGGAAACCTGTTATATTATGTAAGCCGCATTGAACCTGCTAATAAGTGGAAAAGTGCAGGGTATAAGTGTTACAAATAAATAAATAAATAAATAAAAACACTTTCTTGGTACTTCATGCAATAGGATAATAATGAGATTGCCCCCACCTTCCCCATTCCTTCCATATGGTATCTATGGGGAAAAAAAGCCTTTGCAAATCAGATCCTAAGAAGTTCCGTATGCTTCCACCTTCTTCATGCCAGGAGGATTATTAGCAGTTAAGAAAGGATGATTACATAAGTACATAAGTAATGCCACACTGGGAAAAGACCAAGGGTCCATCGAGCCCAGCATCCTGTCCACGACAGCGGCCAATCCAGGCCAAGGGCACCTGGCGAGCTTCCCAAACGTACAAACATTCTATACAATCAAGCCATTGTGACATCACTAATGAGGTTGGCTCTTATTGGTGGAATGAGCCACTATGACATCACAATAGGTTAAATCACTGCTCTATGTAATAAAAGTGAGCCAAGTAGAGGACATAAGTACATAAGTAATGCCACACTGGGAAAAGACCAAGGGTCCATCGAGCCCAGTATCCTGTCCACGACAGCGGCCAATCCAGGCCAAGTGCACCTGGCGAGCTTCCCAAACGTACAAACATTCTTTACATGTTATTCCTGGAATTGTGGATTTTTCCCAAGTCCATTTAGTAGTGGTTTATGGACTTGTCCTTTAGGAAACCGTCTAACCCCTTTTTAAACTCTGCCAAGCTAACCGCCTTCACCACGTTCTCCGGCAATGAATTCCAGAGTTTAATTATGCATTGGGTGAAGAAAACTTTTCTCCAATTTGTTTTAAATTTACTACACTGTAGTTTCATCGCATGCCCCCTAGTCCTAGTATTTTTGGAAAGCGTGAACAGACGCTTCACAGCCACCTGTTCCATTCCACTCATTATTTTATATACCTCTATCCTGTCTCCCCTCAGCCGTCTCTTCTCCAAGCTGAAAGCCCTAGCCTCCTTAGTCTTTCTTCATAGGGATGGTGAAAAAGCAAAACAAACATCTTAAATAAGAGGAGGAACAAAAGACTCCATGGAACAGCTGTAAAATTGTCTGACTATTGTTTTTTTTTCCCAACCTCTCTAATGTCTTTGTGTTCTTTTTACAAAGCATGGGATTCAGTTATTACTTACTGAGTTACTCATGCCCAGAAGATATCAGCTTAAATGAACAAACCCAGACTCTGAGAAATGAAAGCTATTGAGAAGATTTTTCAGTGTTTAATGGCGGATTTAAGGATCCCACAGCTGATAATGCATTGTAATCTAGAGATCATATTGCATAGCCGTGAGACAAGGACATACACCATGATAAACACAAAGGAATCCTGTTTACAAGGAATGGATCTATGGAATCTTAGCGGACATTGGGTGGCGACGCCGGTATTTGGAGAATAAAACCGGTGCAGGGCGGACGTCTACGGTCTGTGCCCTGAGAAAGGCAGGGACAAATCAAACTCGGGTATACATATAAAGTATTACATACCATGTAAAATGAGTTTATCTTGTTGGGCAGACTGGATGGACCGTACAGGTCTTTATCTGCCGTCATTTTTCTATGTTACTATGTTACTCTTTGGGGTTCTACATGGAATGTTCCTACTAATTGGGATTCTGGAATCTTGTAATTCTTTAGGGTTCCAGAATCTTCAGAACTTTTATTGCAAGAACAGTGCTGGGCAGACTTCTACGGTCTGTGCCCTGAGAAAGGCAGGGACAAATCAAACTCGGGTATACATATAAAGTATTACATACCATGTAAAATGAGTTTATCTTGTTGGGCAGACTGGATGGACCGTACAGGTCTTTATCTGCCGTCATTTTTCTATGTTACTATGTTACTCTTTGGGGTTCTACATGGAATGTTCCTACTAATTGGGATTCTGGAATCTTGTAATTCTTTAGGGTTCCAGAATCTTCAGAACTTTTATTGCAAGAACAGTGCTGGGCAGAATTCTACGGTCTGTGCCCTGAGAAAGGCAGGGACAAATCAAACTCGGATATACATATAAAGTATTACATACCATGTAAAATGAGTTTATCTTGTTGGGCAGACTGGATGGAGAGTTCAGGTCTTTATCTGCCGTCATTTACTATGTTGCTACTATGTTACCATCGCATATACTGTACAGTGGTATAGCTGGGGGGGGGGGCGCAGGGGGAGCGGTCGCTCCCCTAAACAGATATTTAGAAAAAATGGTGCCTATGCATCACATGCAATATCTTCCCCCCCCCCCACCCCCCCGCGCGAGTCTTGCATCTGTTCTCCTGTCTCTTCTGCCCGCTCTCTCTCCCGTCCGCAATGTGTGGTCGTTTTACTGCCCTGAAGTCTTCTCCCTCCGGCACCGGCGATTGACACAATTTTTTTTTGGAGGGGGGGGGGGGACAGGAAAAGGGCCTGCAGTAAAAATGAAACCAGCGCGTGCCCAAAACTGGCCTGAGCCCTTAATGCCACCCATTGATCTAGCGGTAAAGGCTCTTGCGCTACATGTGGAGTGACTGGTTGGCGCACACCAAGTACTGATTACCCGCGCATAGGAGGAAATAAATAAATAATTCATTCAGACGTTATGGGTGCACGCCAAATCTGAAATTACCACCAGGAGGGTGTGTTGGCCTGGTGGTAGTCTCTTTCTGGAACATGCTGCACGTACCTAGAGTCTACCGTGGCTTAGTACAAGGGCCCCTCAATAAACTTTTGCTTCCTTCAATTTGAGTCCATCTGAGGCCCACTTCACCGTTTCCCCTGGATACACAGATGAGATGTTTATTTATTTAAAAATCCTATATACCACCTACAAGCTTCAAGGAAGCCATCAAAGTGGCTTACAACACCTAACACACACACAAAAAAAACAATTATTCTTCCCCACCCCAACCCTTCATCCAAACTGGCAGTGGGAAAAAATAAAGGCTCCTCGCAATACAAACTGCCCTCTTGTCCAAATAACTTATTCCACAACTGAGAAAGCCTGCACCTGCCACGTCTCAAACACGTAGACGTCCGCACAGTTTTGGGCCTGTTCAGTTCTGCTTGATCAACATCTGTGATTGCGATTGGAAAGGTACAGTGCTGCTGTCTCCCTTCCCAAAACTACCCAAGAAAAGTATAGAAAGAAGCAATCTTCTAAAGGGACCTTGGCTTTATGCCATAAAAATTAGAGTGCATAAGGGCAAAGGGATAGACCCTGGCGTGTTTTACTGTTACACTGCATAAGAATAGAAAAATGCTGCCCGATATTCGTGGAGGGGCATAATCGAATGGAGACGACCATCTCTAAGGACTTCCTGGCGAAGGGACGGTATTATTGAAACAAGATGGGTGTCCATGTTTCGTTTTGATAATAAGGTCGGGGACGCCCAAATCTCAACATTTAGGTCGACCTTAGAGATGGTCGACCTAAATGTTGAAATGGTCGACCTTAGAGATGGTCGTCCCCGGTTTTCGGCCATAATGGAAACCGAGGACGCCCATCTCAAAAATGACCAAATCCAAGCCATTTGGTCATGGGAGGAGCCAGCATTTGTAATGCACTGGTCCCCCTCACATGCCAGGACACCAACCGGGCACCCTAGGGAGCACTGCAGTGGACTTCACAAATTGCTTCCAGGTATAGCTCCCTTACCTTTGGTGCTGAGCCCCCCAACCCCCCCCCCCCCCAAGCTCCACTCCCCACAACTGTACACCACTACCATAGCCCTAAGGGGTGAAGGGGGGCACCTACATGTGGGTACAGTGGGTTTCGGGTGGGGTTTGAAGGGCTCAATTTTACCAGCACAAGTGTAACAGGTAGGGGGGGAGATGGACCTGGGTCTGCCTGCCTGAAGTGCACTGCACCCACTAAAACTGCTCCAGGAACCTGCATATTGCTGTCAGTGAGCTGGGTATGACATTTGAGGCTGGCATAGAGGCTGGCAAAAAAAAAATTAATTTCTTTTTCAGGGTGGGAGGGAGTTGGTGACCACTGGGGGAGTAAGGGGAGGTCATCCCCAATCCCCTCCGGTGGTCATCTGGTCAGTTTGGGCACCTTTTTGAGGCTTGGTCGTGAAAAAAATGGACCAAGTGGGCCGCCCTTCTTTTTACCATTATCGGCCGAGGACGCCCATCTCTTAAGCATGCCCCAGTCCCGCCTTCGCTACGCCCCGACACGCCCCCGTAAACTTTGGTCATCCCTGCAACGGACTGCAGTTGAGGGTGCCCAAAATCGGCTTTCGATTATGCCGATTTGGGCAACCCTGAGAGAAGGACGCCCATCTCCCGATTTGTGTTAGAAGATGGGTGCCCTTCTCTTTCGAAAATGCCCCTGAAAGTGATTTAAATACCCAGAAGAGGCTCCTGGCCCTTTAAATCACTTGTCTGGGATTAACCACGAATATTCAGCAACACTTAACTGGATGGTGCCACTGAATACCCACGGTTAGTGCCTACGTTGAAACCGGCTCATTTGTGGGCGGTCTGGAGGCGGAGTTGACACATGCAGTTAAGTGCCAATAGTCAGCACTTAACCGCATTAAAAGCCATCTTATCATTATGTGGTTCAACTTATGCGGTTAAGTGCTAAATATTGTATTTAACTGTATAAGTGTTAGCCAGCTACATATATCTGGACATAGCCCGGCCCTGAATATCGGGCAATAAAGCCGGTGGCATCCAGAAAACTGCTGACCACTGTTGGCTGGAAGATATTCACTGTTATAAACATCCTCATTTGATTTTTAAGCTTAGCTTTACCTTTGGTTTTATTCTGTGTGATATATGTACACAGAGCAGCGGCAGCTCCACAGGAATGGGTATTCTACCTTATAGGGAAAGAGAATGGGAATACCACCTTTTTGCAACTACATTCAAAGTCGTTTACATCAGGGGCGTATCTGGACTCCGGCGGTAGGGGGGGCCAGAGCCAGAGGGAGGGGGCACATTTTAGCCCCCCCCCCCCCCCGCCGCCGAGCCCCCACCGCCGAGCCCCCACCGCCACCAATGACTCTCTCTACCCCCCTCCCGCAGCCAACCCTCCCCCGCTGCCGTTCTTACTTTTGCTGGCGGGGGACCCCAACCCCCCGCCAGCCGAGGTCTGCTTCCACCTGCCGCTGCCGTAAAAACTTCTTCTTCAGCCGGCGGGGGACCCCAAACCCCCGCCAGCCGCCCCGCGGTGTTTAAAATTCATCTTCGGCCTCCGTGGCCGTGCTGCTGTGATAGGCGCTGTTGAAATCCACTTCGGAGTCTGACGTCGCAGCACGTACAACGTACAACGACGTCAGACTCCGAAGTGGATTTCAACAGCGCCTATCACAGCAGCACGGCCACGGAGGCCGAAGATGAATTTCAAACACCGCGGGGCGGCTAGCGGGGGTTTGGGGTCCCCCGCCGGCTGAAGAAGAAGTTTTTACGGCAGCGGCAGGTGGAAGCAGACCTCGGCTGGCGGGGGTTGGGGTCCCCCGCCAGCAAAAGTAAGAACGGCAGCGGGGGAGGGTTGATGGCGGTAGGGGGGTCCAGGGCAAAATCTGCGGGGGCCCAGGCCCCTGAGGCCCCACGCAGATACGCCCCTGGTTTACATAGTATATACAGGTACTTATTTGTACCTGGGGCAATGGAGGGTTAAGTGACTTGCCCAGAGTCATAAGGAGTTGCAATGGGAATTGAACCCAGTTCCCCAGGATCAAAGTTGGCTGCACTAACCACTAGGCTACTCCTCCACTAGCAACGTTCTGTGTAGAATCTCAAATAGTTGCAACAGAATCTCAAATAGTAGCAATATTCCATGTAGAATCTCAAATAGGGAGAGGGAATTACCGCCTTGGTTTACGTATATACAGGTACCCTGTTTCCCCGAAAGTAAGACATCCCCCGAAAATAAGACCTAGTAGAGGTTTTCCTGAATTGCTAGATATAAGGCCTCCCCCGAAAGTAAGACCTAGCAAATTTTTGTTTGAAAGCAGGGCCGCCGAGAGCCGGACAAGGCCGCCCCCGGGCGGCCCCCCCAACCGAGGTCGCCGGCCCCCCTCCACCCGCCCTCCGTCGTTCCCGGAACTAACCTTAAATGCCTCCTTTCACCTTCGCAGCAAGCAGCAGCGGGGCAGACCTCTCCTTCCTTCCATGCCCCGCCCTTGCGGACGTTACGTCAGGCGACGCCGGGACATGGAAGGAAGGAGTGGCCTGCTCTTCTGCTGCTTGCTGCAAAGGTGAAAGGAGGCGTTTAAGGTTAGTTCCGGGAGCGGCGGAGGGCGGGCGGGCCAACCCCAATGTTTCCCCGAAAAATAAGACAGCCCCTGAAAATAAGACCTAGTGCATTTTGGGGGGCAAAAATTAATATAAGACAGTGTCTTATTTTCGGGGAAACACGGTACTTATTTCCACCTGGGGCAATGGAGGGTTAAGTGACTTGCCCAGAGTCACAAGGAGCTGCAGTGGGAATCAAACCCAGTTCCCCAGGATCAAAGTCTGCTGCATTAACCACTAGGCTGCTCTCCACTCCATTCATGCCTTCCACTTACTTATTGTTTTAGACATTTGTGAAAAAAGCACTAAAGCACATATGATATCTTCTCACAGGGACCCTGCCCTATGGAAAGGGCAGTAAATTGTAAGGAAATGCCCTATCTCACAGACAATGCATGCCACTTCACTAGAAGTGTTATGGAGAAATGTCCTGACCGAATGCAAAACAATGTCCAGCCCACGGAAAGTAACTGACCATAAAACTGACCGCTAGCACATGGCATAGTTGGGCTGCACCACATCTAGACCTGGCATTAACAGTGGCCTGTATTCTTGCTGATACCAGCGATACCAGAATCGAGTTGATCTTGGCAAGCCCTGGGGCTTGCACCATGAGACTTTTCCTTCATTTCAGCTGCACCCTGAAGATGTGTACACATGGTTAGATCCCCTTTATTAGAGTTAGAGTTGTGAGATCAGACTCCTGAAGAAGGCCTCTGGCCGAAACACGAATTCGTGTAGAGTCGAGTGTTTTATTCAACATAGTAAAGCATTTTACGTCACCAAGATTCTACTTTTGGGATTCCTCTTTCTCACCTTTGCTTTTGTGTTTTTTCTGTTTGTGCTTTGCAAAGGTATTTCTTCTATGCACTATGCAAGACCTATCAAGAGGGATGGGGAGGGGGATCTCCTGCGAGCTCTGCTTCCACTTCACTGCCAAGCCTTGAGCACTGAAGATACCTAATTGCTACTTAGACTGCAAGAACCTGAGACATACTGTACCTCAGTGAATAATTACTAACTCTGAGCCTTCATAGAAGTGTATGTTTCATTCAGCCCCTGCATCTACGCTTGACATCTCTTCTCCTCCCTCATCTAGACTGAAAACCCACCTCTTTAACATTGCTTTTGACTCGTAACCACTTGTAACCACTCGCCTCCACCTACCCTCCTCTCTTCCTTCCCGTTCACATTAATTGATTTGATTTGCTTACTTTATTTATTTTTTGTCTATTAGATTGTAAGCTCTTTGAGCAGGGACTGTCTTTCTTCTATGTTTGTGCAGCACTGCGTACGCCTTGTAGTGCTATAGAAGTGATAAATAGTAGGTTAGTAGTCTCTTGTAACCAGAGCTAATATTGTGATGTCATAATGCCTCAGTCCACCAATAAGAGCCAACCTCATCAGTGATGTCACAATGGCTTGATTGTCCTATACTTGGCTCACTTTTATTACATAGCTCTTTGAGCAGGGACTGTCTTTCTTCTATGTTTGTGCAGCGCTGCGTATGCCTTGTAGCGCTATAGAAATGCTAAATAGTAGTAGTAGTAGTAGTAATCTGCTAAACACACGCGCTTTGATGCTACTTTCTGCTGTCCTAAGCAGGGACCTTTTCTCAGTATCTCCACTCACAATACTCTTCCTTCGTAATCTTTTCTTAATTAAAACTCCAGTTCTGTTCTTAGCGGACATTGGGTGGCAACGCCGGTATTTGGAGAATAAAACCAGTGCAGGGCAGACTTCTACGGTCTCTGCCCTGAGAAAGGCAGGGACAAAACAAACTCCGATATATGTATAAAGTATTACATACCTTGTAAAATGAATTTATCTTGTTGGGCAATCTGAATGGACCGTTCAGGTCTTTATCTGCCATCATTTACTATGTTACTATGTTCTTTCTTGGTCTACAACAAAATAATCCTTCCATGTAGCATGGGTACTGTGAATACATTTCTAACTGTAAATGAAGACGTGAAGGGTGGGGGTAACACAAAGTAGCAATCACTGTCATCTCTTCTCCCACCCCCCCCCCCCCCAACCTTGTTGGGCTCAATCAGAGTTCAAACGCCAATCTGAATTTTTCTTTTTTGGCACCTATTATGGAATGATTTGCCCGCACACTGCTGTGTGGGAACGTTTTAGAAAAGATTTTAAAACAGACTTAAGACCTTTTACTTTGAGATTATAGTTGGAATGTCATAAGACAGGTGGTTAAGCAGTGATTTATCCCCGGTCTGCGTGTTTCCCTGTAATCTTCCTCTCACATTTTCTTTATTATAAGTTCCAAACCGCTGTGATGTGTAAATGAAAGGTGGTGTATATGAAGCACTGAATGAAATAAACCTTCACAGAGCAGCAGTTATAGATTACCCCTAACCACCTTACTGCACAGGCTGGCGGGGCTGTTTCAGTCTTTATCTGCCACAATGTTACTATGTTTAACAAAGTTTTTTCTGAACAGAAAACAGCGGTAAAAAATAACATTTAAGGATTCCTATAACTACAGAGGAGGTGAGGGAGTGATGAATTAGTTTACCCTGATGGTTTGAAAACCTAGGCATGTTATAAAATTAGGATTCATATTTGTTTATTGTGCTTTAAAAATGTTGTTTCATTTTTGTTCAAGGGGGGGGGGGGGTGTCAACATGGGTTACCATTAAGACAGCTTATTTTACTGTTAAACTGGGTTATTAGTAACTAGATCTCATTGCATAAAATGTAACCTGTGCTAAATGGCATGAGTTAGTGATAAAATAACACCACTTAACAGTAGCCCATGTTGATAACTTCCCCCCTTAATGTGAAGAGTTTCAGTTTCTGATAATCAGAGCTGATATTGTGATGTCATAATGCCTCATTCCACCAATGCCTAAGAGCCAACCTCATCAGTGATGCCACAATGGCTTGATTGCCCTATTACATATAGCAGTGATTTAACCAGAGCTGATATTGTGATGTCATAATGTCTCATTCCACCAATGCCTAAGAGCCAGCCTCATCAGTGATGTCACAATGGCTTGATCGTCCTACACTTGGCTCACTTTTACTACATATAGCAGTGATTTCTATTGCTAGAGACATTTTCTCTTTTCTTTAATTAAGGGGGAAGTTATCAACGTGAGCTGCTATTAAGACCTGTTATTTTACTGTTAACTCCAGTTATTAGTAACTGAGTCTCATTGTGTAAAATGGGACCTATACAAAAATAGCACAAATTAGTGGTGAAATAAAACATCTTAACAGTAGCTCACATTGATAACCTCCCCGCTTAGTATGAAGAGTTTCAGTTTCTGGTAACCAGAGCTGATATTGTGATGTCACAATGCCTCATTCCACCAATGCCTAAGAGTCACCTCATCAGTGATGTCACAATGACTTGATTGTCCTATACTTGGCTCACTATTATGACTTATAGCACTGATTTCCATTTCTAGAGACATGTCTTTTTTCTTTAATTAAGGAGTTATCAATGTGGGTTACCATTAAGATGGATTATTTTATGGTTAACCCCAGTTATTAGTAACTAGGTCTCTTGCATAAAATGGTACCTGTGCTAAAATAGCACATGTCTTAACGGTAGCCCACATTGATAAATTCCCCCCTAATGCATAGATTAGCACATGGACATTAATAGAAAAAAAGAAATTGCATCCATTTTACAGCCACGCTAAAAGTGGCCTCAGCGTGCAAGAAAACCATGCACTAAAAATAACATAGTCCACGTTTTAGTGCAGCTTAGTAAAAAGGCCCCTAAGAGGGGCATAATTGAACGAAAACGTCTATCTCCATGGGCGTTTATCTCCGAGAACGGGTCCGTGAAGGGGCGGACCGAACCGTATTTTCGAAAAAAAATAGACGTCCATGTTTTATTCGACAATTTGTGAGCTGGGCGTTTTTGTTTTTCAGTGATAATGGAAAATGAAAGCGCCCAGCTCAAAAACGAATAAATCCAAGGCATTTGTTCGTGGGAGGGGCCAGGATTCATAGTGCACTGGTCCCCCTCACATGCCAGGACACCAACCGGGCACCCTAGGGGGCACTTTTACAAAAACAAAAAAAAAAGGTAAAAGAGCTCCCAGGTGCATAGCACCCTTCCCTTGTGTGTTGAGCCCCCCAAATCCCCCTCAAATCCCACTGCCCACAAGTCTACACCATTACTATAGCCCTAAGGGGTGAAGGGGGGCACCTACATGTGGGTACAGTGAGTTTGGGGGGGTTGGACGACTAAGCATTAAGCAGCACAATTGTAACAGGTAGGGGGGGATGGGCCTGGGTCCACCTGCCTGAAGTCCACTGCACCCCCTAACAACTGCTCCAGGGACCTGCATACTGCTGCCAGGGAGGTGGGTATGACATTTGAGGGTGAAAATAAAAAGTTGTGAAACATCATTTTTTGTGGTGGGAGGGGGTTAGTGACCACTGGGGGAGTCAGGGGAGGTCATCCCCGATTCCCTCTAGGGGTAATCTGGTCATTAGGGTACTTTTTGGGGCCTTATTCGTGGAAAAAACAGGGTCCAGGAAAAGTGCCCTAAATTCTAGCTACAAACGCATACTTTTTTTCCATTATCGGCGAAAGGCATCCATCTCTCCTCGGCCGATAACCACGCCCCAGTTCCACCTCTGCCACGCCTCCGACACGCCCCCGTCAACTTTGTACGCTTCCGTGATGGAGTGCAGTTGAAAACGTCCAAAATTGGCTTTCCATTATACCGATTTATTCGTTTTTGTGAGATAAACGTCTATCTCCCGATTTGGGTCGAAATCTAGGCGTTTTTCTCTTTCAATTATAAGGTGGTAAGTAACCTAGAAATATTATCATTGCAATTGACTGGTGGACACTCAATGAAGTTACGTGGAAGTACTTTTAAAACAAATAGGAGGAAATATTTTTTCACTCGGGATGCCGAGAAGGAGGGGGGGGGGGGAAATTCCACGGGCCCGGCATCCAAGTGGGGGCCTGGCACCGCCAAGCTTCTTTTGGGTCTGTATCACTCCTCCTCCTGCATGCCGGCTGGGACATGGATGACTACATTAACACGATAACCCGGGTGACCCGCGATATTGCTTTAACGCAATCATCCAGATCCCGGCATACAGGAGCAGGAGCAGTCAGACACAGAAGGTAAGGGAGCAGGTGGCCTGGCATTTGAGTACCGGCACCTTTTTCGCTAGAAAAAATGCACTGGACATTAGTATAATGGGGGGTTTTCCAGACATTGTGTACTAGAGTTTGATGTGGAAGTGCTACAGTCTACTATGTAACTGCCCGTAAGGGAAAGAGGAGTTGTGGAATACAATGAAATCAAAGTCTCTGGCAAGAGATCTGCTGCCTCTGAAAGGAAGGGCTGCAGGGACTAGCATGAATCCTTCCACTAAAATGAAAAAGCATATTTGTTGACACATTGGCAAGCCAAACGTTTGAAAACATGTGCTCTATGTGTTAAACAAACAAACAAACATGACATCTGTCAACACATAAAGTCATTTGCAATGGATATATTTCAAGAAAACTGTTTTCATGTGGAGAAAGTGGCACCATTTTAGTCATGAGAACCCAAATGTAAGATGTGTGTGAGAGGTAGAGCCCAGCTCATGTCATAAAAAAAATGCAGAGACAATATTCTTCATGGAGCATTCTGGGATGGTAAATTAATATACATTAACATTTATTAAATCCTCAGCTATCTGTCTGACCATACTCTCTTTGACCTATCCATGCAAATCTCTAATGACCTGCTGGATCATACATTAAATAATCACCTTGTCTCAATAATATCTAATTCTAAGAAAGTTAGGAGCCCTTTGAGTAAAGTGTGATAAGGCTTTGTACTTACTCTGCTTGTGACAGCTAAAACCAAGTTAAAGGATACTGGCATTTTCCTTTTATGGGTCCCTGATTCCCTGGTGGCAGAGCTGTGAATCTAGTGGAGAGTGAATTCTTTTAATCAAATTATGGACTCATCCGACAGTGTTATTTTAATTCTGCTTCAGAACCCCTTAACCCTTAAATTTATAGACAGTTATGCCTCCTGACCTGTTACATTTGGCTGGTGTTTAAACAGGCACATCAATGAGTGAAACTGTGAAACAATTCAACCTTCAGGCTCACTCTAATATCTGATTTTTAGCAGCTGTACCTGACTAATTCTAAAACAAAAGGATGCATATTAATATCTGGGATCTAGGGGCCAATGCAGAAAGCTTTGCAGTAGTGTTACAGCTCCAATGCGAAATTAGCTCTACAAACTTACCGCAGCATGCTGTAAGCAAAGAGCATGCAAATTACTGCCGCATTAAAATCATGTCTTAGAGCTTCTAGCACTAAATAATGGTGGTGATATTACAACAAAAGTTTTTATTTGTTTGTAAGCTAAGGGAGAATTGGATGTAGGCTGTGCCTGCAGCAGAGCTTCATTATCACCACCAAAGCCTTTTACCCAATTTTTTTAAACACTCTCATTCGCCATAATAATGGTCTTATGCAGTAAAATTGTACACAGTCGTTTAAAAGCAGCACAGCTTTATAGAAATGAATAGCAAGAGCCACTTATCTGACCCCTTGCTTAAGACCCCCAGATCCTGTACCTCTAAATGAGATAGAAGCAATGCCCTCCTACCTCAGTGCTATCTTCTTCAAAAAGGTGGCGCCCTGCCCCATGTGGTGCATTCTGAGATGCACCAGGTGGGGCCAGGATGCCATATAACCTTTCTTCCGCAGCCTGGTACAATCAATGGTGCTAAGCCACCTAGATTACTGCAATGCAATCTATGCCGGATGCAAAGAACAAATCATCAAGAAAGTCCAAACTGCCCAAAACACAGCAGCCAGACTCATATTTGGAAAAACGAAATACGAAAGCGCCAAACCCCTAAGAGAAAAACTACAGTGGCTCCCACTTAAAGAACGTATTGCGTTCAAAATTTGCACTCTGGTTCATAAAATCATCCACGGCGAGGCCCCGGTCTACATGTCAGACCTCGTAGACTTACCAACCAGGAATACAAAAAGTTCAGCACGCACATTCCTGAATCTCCACTACCCCAGCTGCAAAGGACTAAAATATAAATCAACATATGCATCCAGCTTCTCCTACATAAGTACGCAACTGTGGAATGCACTACCATACGCCATAAAAACAATGCACGACCTAACAAACTTCCGAAAATCACTAAAAACCAACCTGCTCAATAAGACATACCACAACGATCTGTCCTAAATACCAGACAACGAAACTTATACCAGAACTGGACTTAACCGAACTCTGTATACCTGACTGCTTCATCTAATTTGTCACTAATGAACTTTAACGCAATACCACTTTATTTCTCATTCCGGAAATGGCGATCGCCATTACGGAATAATGTAAGCCACATTGAGCCTGCAAATAGGTGGGAAAATGTGGGATACAAATGCAACAAATAAATAAATAAATAAATATAAGGGAATTGGGTTGGGTTGGAGGGTCTCCACTAGCCACCAGGGAATATTTTTTTAATATTCAAGTGGGGGGGGGGGGGGGGGAAGGGTTGTCACTAGACACTATTCTATTTTATCCAGTTCTTGTATACCGACAGGATTCCCAGATCAGGATTCACAACAAGAATTTAAAACAATACGAAGTTACATAAACCCCAAAACAACCTTATACAATATTAAACTTGACCCTCAAATAAATGGGTCCTAAGCATCTTCCTAAAAGATTAAAAAAAAGTAGTTGTAATTTCAGGAGCAGAGACCAGACACCAGGGAATTAGTTGGGGGATGGAAGGGAATGACACAGTTAATCAAGCTAACCCTGATGTTTGTCCAATATATGCAAATCATCTCAACTAATACCCCGGCAGGATCATGAGAATACAGCCAAAATACACCAAGAACGAGCAACTAAAATGCTACCACATTACTGCATGTCATATAGGCTATTAGTAAATAGATCCCATTGCATAAAATAGTGCGTTAATGTATGTTAGCACATAGTAGCGTGGTCGCACTTAGGTTTGGCGACTAAGATCAACATTTGGAAGGTAATTCTTCCTGAAGCAGCGAGCTCCAGTGAAACAAAGCGCTCTAGTTGAAGATTTTTTGTTCGGTACGAGTTAAATCCGGCAAAGGAAAACAAAGCAAAGAAGAGATGGGATGGTGATACGGTTGAAAGACAAAGGGAGTTAATAGAAGAATAAGCCACGGGTGATAAAGTTTTGAAATCTACATTGTTCTCCTGTTAGATAAGTATTTATTGGTGCACCATTCTTCATTAAGCTTTTTCTATGCATGCCTAAGATATTATAAATGCCATTTGAATTAATCAATTAAAGCATTTTCTCTCACTGATACAATATTTTAGGGTCCCTTTCAGGGGCGTAGCCAGACTTCGGTGGGAGGGGGGTCCAGAGCCTGAGGTGAGGGGGTACATTTTAGCCCCCCCCCCCCCGGTGAGCTGACCCCCCCCCCCCCCCCGCCATTGCCGACCCCCCCCGCCGCCGTCGCCGCCACCACCAACTTTGACGACCCCTGTCGATGACCCTCTCGACCCCCCTCCTGCCGACGACCCTCTCGACCCCCTCTCCTGCAGACGACCCTTCCCCGCCACCGCCATCGCCGTGGTCTACCTATGCTGGTGGGGGACCCCAATCCCCGCCAGCCAAGGTCATCTTCTTCCCGCGAAGGCTTCGTTCTGTTTCTGACATTCTGCACGTACAATGGTAGACCACCGCAATGGCAGCGGCGGGGGAGGGTCGGTGGCAGGAGAGGGGGGGTCGAGAGGGTCGTCGGTGGGAGGGGGGTAGAGAGGGTCATCGGCAGGGGGGTCCAGTGCTAAATCTATGGGGGCCCAGGCCCCCGTGGCCCCACATAGCTACGCCACTGGTCCCTTTTACCAAGCTGCGGCAAAAGGGGGCCAACGTTGGCATCACCATGTGTTTTACATGCGTGCCAAGGCCCCCATTTACCGCAGCTGGTAAAAGGGAAGTCTCGCTTTCCGACAGAAAATGGCCAGGCGGCAAGTAAAGCACTCGCTGCACGGCCATTTCAGGGGGGCGCCCCTACTGCCACCCATTGATGTGGCGGTAAGGGCTCCTGTGTTAACCCGGAGGTAACCTGGCAGCACACGGCACTGCCCGATTACTGCCAGGTACACTCCAGCACTACAAAAATAAATACATTTTTGTAGCGCCGGAAATGACGGCATGCTAGGGGTGGAAAGTACTGCCATGCTATTACGATAGCCCGGTGGTACTTCCTATATAGCAAGCAGTAAGCCCACATTGGGCTTACCGCCGCTTAGTAAAAAGAGCCCTAAAAGAGATTATTTTGAACCAAAGCTTTTCCTCCTTAGTAGGAGTTTTTTGCATTGGTTCTTTCTTTTTTTTTTTCTATCCCTTTATATATCATAGAAACCGATGATAGGAGCTTGCTCCACATGCAGCTGAGATGTAACGTGGTAACATAGTAGATGACGGCGGAAAAAGACCTGCACGGTCCATCCAGTCTGCCCAACAAGATAAACTCATATGTCCTACTTTTTGTGTATACCTGACCTTGATTTGTATCTGCCATTTTCAGGGCACAGACCGTAGAAGTCTGCCCAGCACTAGCCCCGCCTCCCACCACCGGCTCTGCCACCCAATCTCGGCAAAGCTTCTGAGGATCCATTCCTTCTACTCAGGAGTGGTCCAGTATTTCAAAATGGAATGACCTCACTGGGAAGCTTTGAGGTTTCTTTTGTTTACTTAGTAAAATGCTCTTGATGTAACGGTGAGAGATTATGACCTTATTATACATACTGGGAGTGAATAGTAGCATTAACGACTGACCAGTTTGTTTTCCCATAGTGTATATTTTTGCTCTTTAAGGAGACAATTTTAAAACAGGTCACCAAACTTTGAGTGCCATGTTTCTGTGGGCTGTGAATCTGTTCTATAAGATCGCTTATTAATGTTCCTACAGAATGCAGCATTTTACACATTTAACTTACAGTATTTTGTAAGTAGCCCATGTACATGGTGACCATGCCTAGATCACACTCATACCCCTCCCCTGTGATCCCCTCCTCCCCTTGCACTTATGGTCTATCATGGAATAGCAGTTAGGTGCACTCACTGACGATCCTAGGTCGGCTGCCACCCGGGGTGGATCGCCTATGCGCACCCCCCCCCCCCCCCCCCGGGTGCAGCATGACACCCCTCCGGTGCAATGACACTCCCTGGCGCATCAACCCCCCCCCCCCGGGTGCAAGCCGCTGGAGGGGTGCACAGAGCAGCCGCGCACCTGTCGGCTCTGCTGGCTCCCTGCTCTCTCTGCCCCGGAACAGGAAGTAACCTGTTCTGGGGCAGAGGGAGCAGGGAACCAGCGGAGCCGACAGGTGCGTGGCCGCTCTCTGCACCCCTCCAGCGGTGTGCACCTGGGGCGGACCGCCCCACCCTTAGTACACTGCTGGGTGCCTTTATCCACATGAATACCAGTATTCTATCTATTCAAGTGCGCAAATGGTGCTTACATTTAGATCACCTTGTGTGGTGAACAGGTGTCTGCAATAACAACACATCAGGAAAACACATCAGACACATACTGTATACAAAGGAAGCAGAAAACAAAGAGGATGGAGGGATTCCTTCATGAGCAGGACAGAACTGAAGGGTCCTTTCACTAAGGAGGAGTGGCCTAGAGGTTAGAACACCAGTCTTGCAATCCAGAGGTGGCTGGTTCAAATCCCACTGCTGCTCCTTGTGATCTTGGGCAAGTCACTTAACCCTCCATTGCCTCAGGTACAAACTTAGATTATGAGCCCTCCTGGGACAGAGAAATATCCAGAGTACCTAAATGTAACTCAC
Organism: Microcaecilia unicolor; assembly: GCF_901765095.1. Lineage (NCBI taxonomy): Eukaryota > Metazoa > Chordata > Amphibia > Gymnophiona > Siphonopidae > Microcaecilia > Microcaecilia unicolor. Next base: position 326,023,806 of record NC_044036.1, on the reverse strand, counting down.
CTTGAGCTACTACTGAAAAAGGTGTGAGCAAAATCTAAATATATGGAATATTGCTACTATTGAAGATTCCACATGGAATGTTGCCACTTTTTGAGATTCTGGAATGTTGCTACTATTTGAGATTCTACATGGAATGTTAATGTTGCTATTCCACTAGCAACATTCCATGTAGAAGCCTGTCCTTGCAGATCAGCAACACAGCTGCGCAGGCTTCTGTTTCTGTGAGTCTGACGTCCTGCACGTACATGCAGGACGACAGACTCACAGAAATAGAAGACTGCGTGGCTGCGTTGCTGATCTGCAAGGGCAGGTTTCTACATGGACTGTTGCTAGTGGAGGAGTGGCCTAGTGGTTAGAGCACCAGTCTTGCAATCCAGAGGTGGCTGGTTCAAATCCCACTGCTGCTCCTTGTGATCTTGGGCAAGTCACTTAACCCTCCATTGCCTCAGGTAGAAACTTTGATTGTGAGCCCTCCTGGGACAGAGAAATATCCAGAGTACCTAAATGTAACTCACCTTGAGCTACTACTGAAAAAGGTGTCAGCAAAATCTAAATAGTAAATAAAACATAAGAGGACCTTTTACTAAGTTGCAGTAAAAAGGGCCTTGCGCTGGCAGTGGGGGCTGTTTTCATGTGTGCTGTGGCCCTTTTCTCCACGATGGGAAAAAAGACTGAAAATAGTCATGAAAAAAAAAAACACTGGTTAATTTTAGGAAAATACAGGATATACATATAGCATAACAATATTCAAAAACATGGAGGAAAAGACTTCATAAAGACCGGTGGAGGAGTGGCCTAGTGAATAGAGCACCGGGCTTGCAATCCAGAGGTGACTGGTTCAAATCCTGCTGCTCCTCCTTGTGATCTTGGACAAGTCACTTAACCCTCCATTGCCTCAGGTACAAACTTAGATTGTGAGCCCTCCTGAGACAGAGAAATATCCAGTGTATCTGAATGTAACTCACCTTGAGCTACTACTGAAAAAGGTGTGAGCAAAATCTAAATAAATAAGGTACACTGAAAAGTGGCCTGTGCTTGTGTAGAAGTGTGTATTGGACACCATTTTTCAGCACACCTGCAAAAAAGGCCTTTTTTTTTGGCTGAAAATGGGTGAGCAGCGTGTCCATTTTGGGCCTGAGACCTTACCACCACTCATTGACCTAGTGGTAAAGTCTCACGTGTTAACCGGCATGCTTACTGGACTCATGTAAAAAATGAAATTACCACCCGGGCCACGCAGTAGCCGGGCGGTAGTTCAAAACTGATGCACGTAGGACATGTGTAGGGACCTACGTGGCTTAGTAAAAGGGCCCCCGAGTCTATGAGGAGAAGCTCAGTCCAGTGCAGGAGTTCAATGGATTCAAGAACTGTGCAAGCAGGAAGCATATTCTAGAGAAAATATTCTGCAAGACCATCCCAGACTCAACGAATAAACTTACAGCTCACAACCAGGACTCAAAGACAATAATGTGTCCTTTGAAATTCCAACATAAGTACATAAGTAATGCCACACTGGCAAAAGACCAAGGGTCCATCGAGCCCAGCATCCTGTCCACGACAGCGGCCAATCCAGGCCAAGGGCACCTGGCAAGCTTCCCAAACGTACAAACATTCTATACATGTTATTCCTGGAACTGTGGATTTTTTTCCCAAGTCCATTTAGTAGTGGTTTATGGACTTGTCCTTTAGGAAACCGTCTAACCCTTTTTTAAACTCTGCTAAGCTAACTGCCTTCACCAGGTTCACTGGACTGCTCAGTCCAGTGCAGGAGTTCAATGGATTCAAGAACTGTGCAAGCAGGAAGCATATTCTTGAGAAAATATTCAGCAAGACCATCCCAGACTCAAAAAATAAACTTACAGCTCACAACCAGGACTCAAAGACAAGAAATGTCCTATGAAATTCCAACATAAGGTATAGATTTACAGATTGCTAAAGGCACACAATGAATCATTGCTATGGCTGAGTTGACTGGCCACTGGCATCGTTTAAGGGGTTTGCAGCAGGTGGACTGAAAGAAGATGTTATTGCTTAGGGTTTTGCCTGGTGGTGGGGGGGGGGGGGGGAACCAAAAAGAGGACAAACTGATGACGTTATTCTTAATTATATATTTTAAAAACCGTATCATTATTATTTCTGATGACAGCTTGAGCTCGATTAGGAAACACGCAAAAAGCACAACGTTCTAGAACGGAGATTAGATTTAGAGGGAAATCAATTATCAGGAAAGAATTTCGGGAATGTCTAGACCTGGGTCGTTCTCTTTCAGTCTCACCTCATCTCCTTGGCCGAACTGCAGCCCCAGGTCTATGAAATGCTCCACCCGGATAAAGCCGTCAGCATCCTCATCGCACACGTCGAACACCTGCTTGAGCTTCCGCAAAAACTGCAGCAAATTGTCCGGCACCGCACAGCCATCGCCCTCCATGCTGCCTCCCTCCTCCCCACCCCCCAGTAGCGCCAAACTAGCGGGATCCCGCTGTCCCTGGGGCGAGTGCAGCCTCAGCCGCCATGATCGGCTCCAGCCCCGAAAAGCAGCATCTGTCTGACATCACTAGCACTGCCTAGAGGAGGGGGGGGAGGGAGGGAGAGACCAGGAGAGGAGGAGGAGGAGGAGGATGGGAGGAAAGGGGGAGAAGAGGGAGGGAGAGGAGGCAAAAGGAGAAGGAGAGACGAAAGAGGGAAGGAGCTAAGGACAGGGGAAACAGGGAGGTAGAGGGGAGAAATCGGGGGAAATCGTCAGGAAAGAAGAGGGAATCAAGGGGGGGGGGGGGGGGGGGAGACAGGAAGGGAGAATCAGAGGAGGAAGGGAGAGAAGCATGAGGTGGTACCCAGGGACCCAGAGATTCAGGAGATGGAAAGGCAGCCACAGAAACTGGCGATGGTGCGTATGAAAAGGTGGAATCAAATAACTGAAATCTACGCCCCAGATAGAAACGGGAATTTGTTCTTTTCGAAATGTGGATAAAACCCAGGCGGCCTTTCTGTTTCCATTATTTGGTGGGGATTCGGCTTTTACCCGGATTCATCCCTGACCCCCAGAGTTATCATAAAGGTCCGATCTGGGAGGAAGGAACTGGACATTTCCCACTGGAACAACCAAACTCGAAGAGGAGGTGACTGAGAGTCAGCCTAGTAGAACAGATCCCGCCAACTAAAAAGCAAGACACAAGGAGAAAGTAAAGGTGGGGAGTAACAGGCCCAGCAGAATTTGGGAAAATAAAGCCAAACGTGGAAAAATTCAGTGATGTGTTTCTTCCAGCCTGTGCGAATAGAGCTTATTCAACAACCAAGTTCTCTGTTCTGGGTTTTATTCAGTAATGGGGTTCCCAGGGGCTTAGCTAGGTGGGGGCATGGGTGGACTTTGGTCCTGGGGAACTGAGTTCGATTCCCACTGCAGGCACAGGCAGCTCCTTGTGACTCTGGGCAAGTCACTTCACCCTCCATTGCCCCATGTAAGCCGCATTGATACTATTGGAGATTCTACATGGAATGTTGCTACTATTGGGGATTCTACATGGAATGTTGCTATTCCACTAGCAGGCTTCTGCTTCTGTGAGTCTGACGTCCTGGTCAGACTCACAGAAACAGAAGCCTGCGCAGCCACATTGGTGATCTGCAAGGGCTGACTTCTACATGGAATGTTGCTAGTGGAATAGCAACATTCCATGTAGAATCTCAAATAGTAGCAACAGTGGAGGAGTGGCCTAGTGGTTAGGGTGGTGGACTTTGGTCCTGAGGAACTGAGTTCAATTCCCACTTCAGGCACAGGCAGCTCCTTGTGACTCTGGGCAAGTCACTTAACCCTCCATTGCCCCATGTAAGCATCATTGAGCCTGCCATGAGTGGGAAAGCGCGGGGTACAAATGTAACAAAAAAAATGTAGTCCAGACCCCCTCCACCTTTGACCCCCCCCCCCCCCCCCGCCGACCTTCCCATGCCACCCTTCACTCCCCACCGCTGCCGCAAGGTACCTGGATGTCAGGACTCACAGCACAGATCAACGAAGTGAGCAAATGCGCCGGAGATCAGCGCTGAAGAAGACTAAGGCTGGTGGGGGTTGGGGACCCCCACCAGCAAAGGTACCTTGTGGCAGTGGGGGGAGGGTAGAAAGTGGCAGGGGGGTCGGCGGCTGGGGGAGGCGGGCTAGAATGTGTCCCCTCACCTTGGGCTCTGGACCCCCCCTCCCGCTGAGGTTACACCCCTGCTTACACCTTGTGCTCATTGATCTCTATTCCAAAATGGTTCTGTCTCGCTTTGAAGTCATGGATTTATTTATATCTGTTTTTTTATTAGGGCTGTACCAAATAGTCAAATTCAATTCAATTCGACTCCGAATACATCATTTGTAGTGATTTAAATTTGAATAATCCGGGGCCGAACTGTGCTAAATCCTGCTGAAATAATCACTCGATCTCTGATTTCACGTTGTTTCTTTTATTATTTATGTTAAAGCTCAATGCCTATTATTGGTATTTGGTATTCATATTCAGCCAAATAATATTTTTCGTTATTTATATGCTGCCCAATAGAAAAATATGTTGTTTATTTATTTATTAGGATTTATTTACGCCTTTTTAAAGAAATTCACTCAAGGCGGTATGCAGTAGGAATAAATCAAACATAAGCAATAGACAATTACAGCAGTAAAAATACTCAAATAACAATACAAAGAATGGCATAGAGGGGCATAATCGAACGGGGACGACCATCTCTAAGGGCGCCCATCTCTAAGGACGTCCCGGCAAGGGGCGGGGAAACCCTTATTATCGAAACAAGATGGGCGTCCATCTTTCATTTCGATAATACGGTCGGGGACGCCCAAATCTCAACATTTAGGTCGACCTTAGAGATGGTCGACCTAAATGTTGAGATGGTTGACCTTAGAGATGGTCGTCCCCGGTTTTTGACCATAATGGAAACCAAGGACATCCATCTCAAAAACGACCCAATGCAAGCCCTTTGGTCATGGAAGGAGCCAGAATTTGTAGTGCACTGGTCCCCCTGACATGCCAGGACACAGGGCCGTGCCAACACGGTAAGCGAGATAAGCATGGCAGGAGGGCGCCATCCTCTGGGGGGCGCCCCGCCGCACCATGCTTACCTCGCCCTCTTCTCCCCAGATCCTTTTCCTTTTTTTTTGTTTAAATTTACCTCTGTCCGGCGGCAGCGTAGCGTTAGTGAGAAGGAGGCGGCGCTCCCCCGCCCCGACGTGTCAGTCTTCCCTTCGCTCAGTTCCGCCTTCTATGCCGCCGGACAGAGATAAATTTAAACAAAAAAAAAAGGAAAAGGATCTGGGGAGAAGAGGGCGGGTAGTGTAGCGATCGTTTTCGGGGGGGGGGGGGCGCCGGAGACCCTAGGCATGGCCCTGCCAGGACACCAACCGGGCACTCTAGGGGGCACTGCAGTGGACTTCACAAATTGCTCCCAGGTGCTTAGCTCCCTTACCTTGGATGCTGAGCCCCCCAAGACCCCCCCAAAACCTACTCCCCACAAATGTACACCACTACCATAGCCCTAAGGGGTGAAGGGGGGCACCTACATGTGGATATAGTGGGTTTTTGGTGGGTTTTGGAGGGCTCACATTTACCACCACAAGTGTAATAGGTGGGGGGGGGGGATGGGCCTGGGTTCGCCTGCCTGAAGTGCACTGCACCCACTAAAACTGCTCCTGGGACCTGCATACTGCTGTCATGGAGCTGGTTATGACATTTGAGGCTGACAAAAAAATGTTTTATTTTTTTTTTAGGGTGGGAGGGGGTTGGTGACCACTGGGGAAGTAAGGGGAGGTCATCCCCGATTCCCTCTGGTGGTCACCTGGTCAGTTTGGGCACCTTTTCACAGCTTGGTCGCAAGAAAAAATGGACCAAGTAAAGTCGGCCAAGTGCTCGTTAGGGACGCCCTTCTTTTTTCCATTACCGGCCAAGGACGCCCATCTCCTAATCACGCCCCAGTCCCACTTTCAGTACAGTGCCAACACGCCCCCGTGAACTTTGGTCGTTCACACAACGGGAAGCAGTTGAGGATGCCCAAAATCGGCTTTCGATTATGCCGGTTTGGGTGACCCTCCGAGAAGGATGCCCATCTTCCGATTTGTGTCGGAAGATGGGCGCCCTTCTCTTTCGAAAATAAGCCTGAGAGTATACTACTTACAATGTCAACATAATAAGTAATAGAACATTTTAATTGACAGTGTAGGGTATAAGCAAAGATGGAACATATAGATAGGGAAGAGAGTAAGAGGAGTTAGGGGTATCTATGCAGGCCCAACAAGTACCAAAATGGAGTTACCGCCGGACTACTGTGTGGCTCTTGCAGTAATTTCATTTTTGGCATGCGTCCAATACGTGCATCCAAAAAATATTTTTTATTTTTGGACGCGTGTAACGGATGCGCGTCAAGTGGCATTTGATGTGCGTAGGTCATTACCGCCCAGTTACCGTGTCAGTCTTTATCACTAGGTCAATGGCTGGCGGTAAGGTCTCAGACCCAAAATGGACGCATGGCAATTTTCATTTTGCCACACATCCATTTTCGACAAAAATAAAAAAAGGCATTTTTTACAGGTGCGCTGAAAAATGGACCGGCATGCACCCAAAACCCATGCCTAAGCTACCACAAGCCATTTTTCAGTGCGCCATTGTAAAAGGACCCCTTAGAGAATAAGGGGACTAATTTAAAGAGAGTTGCACATGAGGTGATTAAATATTATCTCTGTTAGAGCAGGAGTGGCTACTCTAATTTTTAAGGGGATAGGAACCAATTTTTCAAAACAATTACAGGCATCAGACCCCCACACAAATTACCCCCCCCCCCTTGAACATTGTAAAGAGTGATCAGTTCTGAGGGATGTTCAGGGCGTAGCCAGACTTCGGCGGGAGGGGGGGTCCAGAGCCCGAGGTGAGGGGGCACATTTTAGCCCCCCCAGCGCCACTGACCCCCCGCTGCCACCACCACCAACTTTGACCCCCCTGCCAACGACCCTCTCAACCCCCCCTCCCGCCGCCAACCCTCCCTCGCCGTCACCTACCTTTGCTGGCGGGGGACCCCAACCCCCGCCAGCCGAGGTCCTCTTCGTCCTTCATTCTGTTTCTGAGTCTGACGTCCTGCACATACAACGTGCAGGACGTCAGACTCAGAAACAGAACGAAGGAAGAAGAGGACCTTGGCTGGTAGGGGTTGGGGTCCCCCGCCAGCAAAGGTAGGCGACGGCGGGTTGGCAGTGGGAGGGGGGTCGAGAGGGTCGTCAGCAGGGGGGTCCAGGGCCAAATCTACAGGGGCCCAGGCCCCCTTGGCCCCACGTAGCTACGCCCCTGGTTCAAGCATCCACTGCACCCATGAGCTGGCACCTGTATTAATAGACCCTGTTATTAAGAACATTCTACTCATGGACCCATGATCCCTATTTACTGTAGTAAAGAGCTTTTGCTTCTTTATGGGATCAAAAGTCTTTACGAAACCCTGTCATAACATTTGTGAGTTTTGTCAAGAATGGGGCAATACAGAGAGCTGCAGAGTCCAGGAAGGAGGTTGTTGGTAGAGTTGTGGACTAAAGGCTTTTATGGCACTCAAACGATAAGATCGCCGTGTGCACGTACAATATTTTTGTTTGCTGTGGTGTAGTTTGGTCTCTCAGTAGGTCGTGTGCATCATTTTCTTTTCTTATTTAGATTGTTTTCATTCATTTCATTTGTTACACTTCTGGCAGGCGCTTTATTTTTATAATGCGAGCTATTTTTTAAAACGTGGACAGCATGCGCAGAAGTGCTTTTAGCACATCTAATATAATAATTCTCACCTCCAACACTCTGAAGCTGACTCCATGGCAGCGTGGCGGTGAAGCCGTGTAGTGTTCGTGGGTTCATAATCACCCCGCCCTCGAGGGAACTCTGTATAGTTGCCAGGGAAGAAATGCAACATCAGAAGGAGAAGGGACCAACCACAGGCAATCGCACTCGCTATCATTGCCCCGTCCTCGGAGGGAAGGGAAGGCTGCATATAATATTCACCTACCGGAAGTTCATTCTCTCCCTCCGAGTTCCAGGGTCATCGTCCGTCCCCCTCCCTCCCTCCCTTCCAGTTCCAGGCCCCCTCCCTCCGAATTTTAAAAGTCATCCTGACTTACCTCGTGTGGTAAAAAGCGTGCAGACTCGGCACTTACCTCAGTTTTCCCTTCTCTGTATCTCAGCTCTGGTCCTGCCCTTGCGGAAACAGGAAATGAGGGCGGGACCAGAGCTGAGAGACAGAGAAGGAAAACTGAAGTAAGTGCTGAGCCTGCATGCTTTTTACCGCTGCTGCCGGCCGCCGTAACCCTGACAAGGTAAGTCAGGATGACTTTTAAAATTCGGAGGGAGGGTGCCTGGAACTGGAAGGGAGGGACGATGACCATGGAACTCGGAGGGAGGGACGACAACCCTGGAACTGGGAAGAAGGGAGGGGGACCCTGGAACTGGGAGGGAGGGGGGACGCTGGAACTTCCCTTAAAAACATTAATGGCAGAAGGTGATTACCTTGCTAGCGCCTGTTTCATTTCAATGAGAAATGGGCTTTTTCTACTAGTGTTAAAATATTTTGATAGTACTTTGATTTGGGGGTGGGGTGCTGTTTTGTTTATTAATTTATTTAGATGGGAGACAACATAAAACATTCTACAGATGTGGCTGCAATTTTCGGTTTGTTTTAAAGGACAGCACATCCCCTGAGAAGAGGTGACTGTCAAATGAAGAAAACCTACTATCTTATCTCTTTGATGATACTTGATATTTTTAGGTTCCCTGAAGGGAAGAGGAGAACAAGCAGCCACTGTAATTTACTGGGACGATCTAATATTGGCAACACTGGAGAATTAATCCTCCCTTTAGACAGCAACTATAAGGTGCCAGTCTTTGAGCCAAGGGCGTAGCCAGACAGCAGATTTTGGGTGGGCCTAGGCAAGAAGTGGGTGGGTACCAAATGTTCTCCCCCCCCCCCCCCCCCACACACACACTACCAAAAAAATATCTCAGCTGGTGGGAAAATGCTTCTCTCCACCTTGGTAGTCTGCAGCAGGCGTGCGTTGAACACGGAGCATGCGCAGGTGCCAGTATTGTGGAGAGCAGCATTTTCATTCCCATCAGAGCTTGGGATCCCCACCAGTTACCGCTAAACATATGCCACCGTTGGGTGGGCCTGAAACCTAAGTGGGTGGGCCCCAGCCCCACCTGTGGCTACGCCACTGCTTTTGAGCAGCCCTGGTATTGAGCAGGCTCCTCCAGTGTGTCCAGGAAGGGGTAATTTGTGCTGAGTTTTCGCATCCTCATTGGTTTTGACTCCTGTGTGCGCAAGCTATATAGCAGAAGTGCAATAAATCATTTTTAGCAACCCATGCAGGATTAAGGCATAGGCAAACTAGATGCATGCCTAGGGCCAAAGGTTTAAGAGGGACCTTCATAGATGTGCTAATTCAGTGGTTCCTAAGACTACTACTACTACTTAACATTTCTAGAGCGCTACTAGGGTTACGCAGCGCTGTACAGTTTAACAAAGAAGGACAGTCCCTGCTCAAAGAGCTTACAATCTAATAGATGAGTGAGACAAATATAGGACAATCAAGCCATTGTGACATCACTGATGAGGTTGGCTCTTAGGCATTGGTGGAATGAGGCATTATGACATCACAATCTCAGCTCTGGTTAAATCACTGCTATATGTAATACTACTACTACTACTACTACTTAACATTTCTAGAGCGCTACTAGGGTTACACAGCGCTGTACAGTTTAACAAAGAAGGACAGTCCCTGCTCGAAGGAGCTTACAATCTAAAGGACGAAATGTCAAGTTTGGGCAGCAAGAAGAGTTGGGGAAAGGTGGCTGGATTCAGGGCCCATGATGGAAGAAGCTCAGGATTGAGATTTGGGAAGGGGCTATAAAAGAGGGGAAGATTCCCGGAGACTGGGGACCTGGCTCATGGCAACAGATTCCATCTGTGGTTCTAGGGCTGGCATTAGGGGAGGGGGAAGGGTAGCTGCCCTGGGCCCCACAACTCCAAGCATCTCTTCCCCTTATCCCCCCCTCTAGTCCATCTCCTGCTCCCTTCCCAATCTTCTTTAAACATTTATTTCCCTTCTCAGAGGAACTCCGGCACAGCAGCCATTCTCAGCTGCCCTCTTTCCCTCTCTGTCACGATCCGCCATCCCCCCCCCCCCCCCCCATGACTTAATCTTTTGTTTCCGCCTGGGCAGACTGCAGCAGAGAGGGAAAGCTTCAGGACAGCCGGAGGCAGCTAGTGAAGATGGCTGCCATGCTAGGGCCCCTCTGAGAAGGGAAATAAAAATTTTAAAGAAGACCTGCAAGGTGAGGGGAAGGGAAGGAGATGGACTGTGGTGAGGTGAAGGGGAAGAGATGCCTGGACTGCGTAGTAGCAATGCAGGTGGGGAGATTGTGTGTGTGTGTGGGGGGGGGGGGGGTCCTTAATTTCTGCTCTAGGCCCCATCATGTCTAAAACCAGCCTTGTTTGGTTCTAACCTGACTGAAGAAGCCACCGCCCCTCAAATCTGACCTATCAGGTGATGGTTATTTTCAATATGCAGGATGTCAAGTACTTGGTTGATGTTTCTTCCAAATTTCACCCCAGTCAGTGCGTTGTCTTCTTGTGCTTCCAGTCAGAGAGATTTTAACCTCCACACTGGAGTTGGATAGTTAAAAATTAGGAGTCTTACTCATCCATATAATAAGAGCTGATCTAGCAGGCGGATAAATAACTAGTTTCATGCCTGAAAAAACATTACTCTTACCGAGACAGTGATGAATCATACAGCATGTTGACAAGTGGCAGTGTGCATGATCAAGGACCATCTGCCCGCCTTTCAGAGCAACAGTGAAAAATCAAGATCAAAAGTCATGCATACATGCACCCACCGTTCGGTCAGTTGTGAAGCTTTGAATTACCATGAACACTAAATGATGGTGATCTTCGGCAGTTACATGACATTTATTATAATTTTTATTTTTCCAGTCTGTATTTTTGTCAATAATCACTCAAACATAAGACCATAAGAATAGCCATACTGGGTCAGACCAATGGTTCATCTAGCCCAGTATCCTGCTTCTAACAGTGGCCAATCCAGGTCACAAGTACCTGGCAGAAACCCAGCTGTGATAACAGGATGTTGGATTCTAGGCACATTCCCATCTCTGAAGATGACTTTCAAAGGTCATTTATTCATATAAATGGTTATTTACCTGGGTAAACAGGTGCCTGAAAATGATCTATTATGTATGTGGCAAACATGTAATGGGGATCATCAATGCACCTGTTTTAACCTGCAAGCAAAGTAGGAAGGTTTAGAGATGGAATTAGGGTAGGTGTTAGAAGGTGGGCCCCCCCCCCCCCCACATTGAAATCATCACAGCGCCTCACCTGTCACCTCCGTGACTGAAAGCACAGCAGCGGCAGATCGGATTCGCCTCCCTTCGGGTCTTCCCTCCCTGTGTCCCACCCCCGTCTGATGTAACTTCCGCGAGGGCGGGACAGAGGGAGGGAAGGCCCGAAGGGAGGTGAATCCGATCTGCCGCTGCTGCGCTTTCAGTCACGGAGTGAGGTGACAGGTGAGGTGCTGTGCTGAATTTCAATGCGGGGGGCCCAGCCCGGTGGTGGACGGAGGGGGTCGGGTGGGGACTGTGGCGTGGCGGCGGCAGCCTTGCCCCGGGTCCAGCCCAGTCTCTCGGCGGCCCTAGCCTGAGGAACATTCTACACACTAAAGAAAGAACCTGTAGCCCTCTGGGCTTAACTCTTGCAGTGTCCTAGTCATGGCTGAAAAGCAAAACCAATTGACTTGACAAGGCCCGGCCCACCCCACCCCACCCAGCCAGATGCGTCAGCAGGAAGAAAGGAGGCACGGGCTGGGTGGGCAAATAGGCAGTATGACAGCGGTTTTACATTTTCCACAAACCAAGCTCAAAGGTTTGTCACTTATTCTGTTTTTTGAACTCATCTGCTTACTGAGTCAGTATGCAGATGCAAATGGCTGCACGGCAAGTGTGAACTTCTCACACGGCCATTTCACCCACTCCAGGGCCCCTTTTACCGCAGCTTAGTAAAAGGGCCTCTAAGCGTTTATGCCAAGGCATAGATGGTAAATAAACCAAATACGTACGTATCCGCTCACTACAACCAAAAGTCTTGCCCTGTCTAGTAATTGGTTGTCTTTAAAGAATTTATCTCCATAAAATGTTAGTTCTTTGTCACACTGAGACTACTTGCCATTGTTTTTCTTGTCCCTCATAAAACATTAACAGAGTCATGAACCTGATTAATAGAGTGGAAGTAATTTACCGCCTTCTGGTAGACTGCATTTCTGTTCTGTTTAAATACAAACACACACCAGTCTGGCTGAAATACCTGCCTGTGGCAGAAGGAATATATATATATACAGGTGACCTGCTGTTTTAAGTCTGGTGTTTTAATAATTTTCTGAAGCCCGGTTTAACAATGAAAATGGATGCTTTGAAATGGAAAAAGAGAAGTGGCCATCTTGGTGTTGGTGTTCAAGCTTCTCAGCCTCTCATGGCCTAGGGTTACCATCAGGCTTATTTTCGAAAGTGATCGCTGGGCATCTTCCGACATAAATCGGGAGATGGCCGGCGAACTCTCAAAAGCGGCGAAATCCGTATAATCGAAAGCTGTTTTATTGACAGCACCGCTGCTTTCCCGTCGCAGAGCTGGCAAAAGTTCAAGGGGGCGTGTCGGCGGTGCAGCGAAGGCGGGACATGGGCGGGCATGGGTGTGGCTCCCAGATGGCTGGCTTTCGCGGATAACGGAAAAAAAAAAGCGGCGTTAAGCAGTATTTCGCCGGGTTTACTTGGTCCTTTTATTTTCACAACCAAGCCTCAAAAAGGTGCCCCAACTCACCAGATGACCACCGGAGGAAATGGGGAATGACCTCCCCATACTCCCTCAGTGGTCACCAAGCCCCTCCCACACTAAAAAAAAATAAAAATAAAAACTTTTTTTGCCAGCCTCAAATGTCATACCCAGCTCCATGACAGCAGTATGCAAGTCCCTGGAGCCGTTTTTAATGGGTGCAGTGCACTTCAGGCAGGCAGACCCAGGCCCATCTTCCCCCCCCCCCCCCACCTGTTACACTTGTGGTGGTAAGTGTTGAGCCCTCCAAACCCCCCCCAAAACCCACTGTACCACATGTAGGTGCCCCCCTTCACCCATAAGGACTATGGTAGTGGTGTAAAGTTGTGGGGAGTGGGTTTTGGGGGGGGCTCAGCACCCAAGGTAAGGGAGCTATGCACCTGGGAGGTATTAGTATATTTAAAAAAAATTTTTAGAAGTGGCCCCTAGGGTGCCCGGTTGCTGTCCTGGCATGTCAGGGGGACCGGTGCACTACAAATGCTGGCTCCTCCCATGACCAAATGCCTTGGATTTTGCCGGGTTTGAGATCGCCGGCATTTTTTTTTCCATTATCGCTGAAAAACAAAACCGGCCATCTCAAACCCGGCGAACTCTGGCATTTGGCCGGGCTAAACCGTATTATCGAAAAAAAAGATGGCTGGCCATCTTTTTCGATAACACGGTTCCAGCCAGCTGTTGCGCTGCCGCCAAAATAGATCGCCGGCGACGTTCGATTATGCCCCTCCATATGTCCTCCAGGTTTTTCATTTTTCGGAAAATATCCTCTTTTTCTCTTATGTGTCTATGACCAACGCACCTACCCACACAATGAGAGAAACCATCTCTGATCTATTAGTCAGTCTGGACACATGGGGGTGCTAAAGAGAGGGAAAGGCATTGCTGATCTCCTTGTTTCCCTGCTTGTTGAATCTGTCAAAAGAATTTTGCTTGTGCAGTGCAGCACAACTTTAAGCAGAGCTGCCAAGGGGCTGACCCACTCAGCAGGAGATCTAGGACCCAAACTCTGCCCGCCCCACCCATTGCTCCGCCCACAACACCCATTGTTCCACCCATTGCTCCACTCCAGCACAGCTGATTTGTGGCCAGCGGCAAAAGGAGTGGTCTCATCCAGAGGCAGCAGGAAATGCCTTCATAAAACATCATCTCCTGCTGCCTTGGGATCAGCAGCTGCAGGAGGTGGTGCTTTATGAAGGCATTTCCTGCTACTGCTGGCCAGGGTGGAGGAGCCCAGCTTCTCGGTGGGTGTGCAGGAGATAACCAGCAAAAGCGGGAGACTTGGCAGGTCTGCTTTAAGTATATGTCATGCAAAGACTTTGACTGGCTTCAGAAATACATGTGAAAGTTATTCAGGGATATCTGCTTTTCCTGTAAGTACCGTTGGGGTCCCCTGCCAGCAAAGGTAGGCGATGGAGGCAGCGGGGGAGGGTTGGAGGCGGGAGGGGAGGTCCAGAGGTTCGTCGACAGGTGGGTTGGGTCAAAGTTGGTGGTGGCAGCGGCGGGGGTCGTCAGCGCCGGGGGGGGGGGGGCTAAAATGTGCCCCCTCACCTCAGCCTCTGGACCCTCCCTCCCGCTGAAGTCTGGCTACGCCCCTGCTTCCAAGTCTCCCCTCAGCACTAACTGGTGGTCAGTGCTAATATTCAGTGGCATTACCCACTCAAGTGCAGCTATAAGTGGTTGAGCCAGCCTTGGGTAAATCTCTTCATAAAGGCGGTTAATAAATCCTAGTAAATAAATACATCGAACTGGTCAGGAGCCTCTCATGTCATTTTGAATATCGACCCCTTAGACCGGGTCGCCCAACCTTGGTCCCCAGTCCAGTCAGGTTTCCCCCAATGAATATGCACGAGATCTATATGCTTGCACTGCCTCCACTGTATCCAAATAGATCTTATGCATTTTCATTGGGGAAATCCTGAAAATCCAACTGGCAAGGGCAAAGTTGGCCACCCCTGCTTTAGGCTAAGGTCAGGGGGACAGAAAAGTAGCTATTGTGCCTGGACACAATTTGCCTTGAGCATGTGAAGTCTCCCTTTACCACCCATGGCTCAGTCATGGGCATTTTACTATGCAGACTGAACACGCGAGTGAAGCTGTTCTGCTCTCAGAGGCTGTAAAGTCCTGTATCGTCAAGGGATAATTACTTAAATTGTTTTCTGATTTAGGGAGTGCCTTGAGCATCCCCATGATCAGCACCAAATTAATGTGTGTGACATCCCATCTGCACAGAATAATGATGCACAGAGGCCACCCAGGCTGCAACCATAACCATTTGGGGTCCAGACCCTTAGTTTGGGACGTTCTGGCCTAGAGAATTTAGATTATAGGAACAATATACAACCTCAGAAACCATATCAATTAGAACTGCTGAAGAGGACTGCTGCAAGGACATTAGGCACTATAACCTTGCATCCCCCAGCATGTCATTGTTCCTTCTCCTCCCATCATTCACCCCCCCTCCCGGGGGGGGGGGGGGGGGGGGGAACCAAAATCTCTCCAGTAGTCCAGCTCCATGCAATGAAGCAGACATCATCAGTACTGTCCTGTATTTCAGACGATAAAATTTGGTCACAATTGCAAAAAAGGGTAAAACTAAGTTAGTGCAGGTTAGTAGAGAACCAGCCCTTTTCGAAATGGCCTTTGCCTCATGATTTTACCAACTCCATGGTATATCTAAATTTAGTACTGATATTGGTGAGCCAGTTCAAAGAGTAAAAACTGGATTTGAAATTCTTTACTACACATTTATTGCCCAAGCAGGGCTATAGCGCCCTCTAGCTGGCAACCAGCACTATTACCATTTCTCTAACGGCACAGTTAACTAGGTCTTGGTTACGTGTGCTATTTACTGTATGCCAGTTACAGACAGGGCTAAAGATATTTAGACGTGCAGCATGGCCAGTAAGTCACCTCCTGTACAAATGGCTGAGAACAGCAGGCATGTTACAGTAAAAATGCTACAAAGCTTATCTGAAGGGCTGCCAATAAATAAAAACGGAGAATAAGATATTCAAAAGCAACAGCCACAATGCAGGCTAAATGTCCTTTTTGCCAATATTCAGAGGCACAGTGTGGGAATTCTATGGAGACAGACATAGGGAAGCCACTGCTTCCTACTCTTTGAGGTTCTACATAAAATGTTTCTCCTACTTGGGTTTCTGCCAGGTACTTGTGACCTTGAAGCAGGATATTGGGCCAGGTATAAATAAGTATCTGTATATACTATGTAAACCACTTTGAATATACTACTACTACTATTTAGCATTTATATAGCGCTACAAAGCGTACGCAGCACTGCACAAACTTGCAAAAACCACAGAAAGGCAGTATATCTATCCCCTTTCCCTATTTGGGATTCCACCAGGAGTATTGTGTTCAGTTTTGGAGGCCGTATCTTGCTAAGGATGTAAAAAGAATTGAAGCGGTGCAAAGAAAAGCTACAAAAATGGTATGGGATTTCCGTTACAAGACGTATGAGGAGAGACTTGCTGACCTGAACATGTAAACCCTGGAGGAAAGGAGGAACAGGGGTGATATGATACAGACGTTCAAATATTTGAAAGGTATTAATCCGCAAACAAACCTTTTCCGGAGATGGGAAGGCGGTAGAACGAGAGGACATGAAATGAGATTGAAGGGGGGCAGACTCAGGAAAGATGTCAGGAAGTATTTTTTCACGGAGAGAGTGGTGAATACTTAGAATGCCCTCCCGCGGGAGGTGGTGGAGATGAAAAAGGTAACGGAGTTCAAAAATGCGTGGGATAAACATAAAGGAATCCTGTTCAGAAGGAAGGGTTCCTCAGAAGCTTAGCGGAGATTGGGTGGCAGAGCCGGTGGGGGGAGGTGGGGCTATGGTTGGGAGGTGGGGCTGGTGCTGGGCAGACTTCTACGGTCTGTGCCCTGAAAATGGCAGATGCAAATCAAGGTCAGGTATACACATAAAGTAGCACATATGAGTTTATCTTGTTGGGCAGACTGGATGGACCATACAGGTCTTTCTCTGCCATCATCTACTATGTTACTATGTAAGCGCTGCGTACGTCTAGTAGCGCTTTAGAAATAAGTAGTAGTACTATGCAGATGGACCATTGGTCTGACCCAGTATGGCTATGCTTATGTTCTTATTCTAATGCCAGATAGTCAGTGGTTTAAGCTGGGTCAGCACAAAGGCTATCCTGAAACCAAGTAGAATGTAGAGCAGTGAGATTCAGTAGCTCTCTTTTCACAGTCAGTGGTGGGCACGGCTGAATGTGGGTGTACACAGCTAAGACACAGAAGAGAATTCAACACTGGCTGTCATTTGCAAAACAAGCAGACAGTGGTGTTCAAGTATTTGAAAATGTTCCTAAAAATAGGAGCCAACATGGATTGGCATTTTGAAATACAGATCTGCATGGGAACAGAGTTTACAGGAATCCCACGGGGACAGAAGCAGCGCTGCAGGGTTCCTGTGGAAGTGTAAGCTGCACCTGCACCAGCTTCTTACCTACCAAGTTCTTTTGAGTTCCACCTCCTCCTCCTCCTCTTTGCTTTAACATCGCAGATATAGAAAGTCTTCCATTAAACCTCTCTGATCCCAGACTGATGCACAGCTCTGACATAGACGCATGTGGTGAGCTCTCAGCACACAGTGCCAGCTAATCAGAGACGAGCCTTACATGTGCGCACCAGTGTTCCAACTTTCATTTCTTCCTTACCTGCAGTGCTGCGGCTCGAACCCAGAGAGCCAACCGTAATATATTGTGATATCCCCCTTCTCACTCAAGGTGACCTTGTTCACAATATGCAGATCATATGCAAATTAGTCTGCTACCCTTTCTCGCTCAGGGTGACCTGGTTCTCAATATGCAGATCATATGCAAATTAAACAGGTCTCACCAACTGCATATTTCTCAGGCAACTCTTTATTCCAGCCCCTGGGCACACTTCTTCTAGCTTAATACTTTATACTTTCATAGGTCTTCACACTGAGCCTCCCCACACAGATACATGGGCTCAGTACTAACTTCAATACTTTGGGGACTTTTAACCCCAGGCTTTGCAGCCTGCTTCTCTCAGTACTGGGACACACAGTCCTTCCTTCTTTGGACACACAGTCCTTTCTTTGAACACACAGTTCTTTACAAGTACTGGGGACACACAGTCCAACACTAATGCTTTAGGGACTTCTTACCCCAGGATTTTCAGCCTGCTTATCTCCTATGGACACACAATCCACCACAAGTCCATAGGGTTAGCCAGTATCTTGCAGGGGAATCTCTCTTCTTCTGCTGCCAGCTCACTTCTCTTCCTTTCACCTCTCAGGTGGGGTATAAAGTGGTTAATTAGCTACATAGGACCCAGCCCATAACCTCCTACACCTGTGGACCTCCCAGGCTCTCCCCAGTCCTAGCGACCTCCACCTATTCTCCTAGCGCCCTTTAGTGGCCTACCCCAGATAGGACAGCCTCATACTTATCACAATATATATATATATATATATATATTTTTTTTTTTTTAGGTACCATTAAATTCATGAGGAGGCACGTTACATTTCTGTTCCTGTGCAACTCTCTATTTTGAAGAAGTATTCCAGGACAGAGACTGAAGATGCAACTGAAAAGAAGTGCCTGCATCCACGAGCACCTTTAATGTCAGATGGTCCGTGTGTGTAACCACAGTGCCTGACCTTAAAGTTTGTATTAGATGTACTGTGAAATAGTTATCCTAACATGGTTCATGTAGCAGAATCCAGTAATTCTAGCTACACCATCATCCATTCAGAAAAGTACAGGAGCAGGGCTGTGGAGTCGGAAGCAATTTTGGGTGGAGTCTGAGTTGATAAAAATGTACCGACTCCAGTTTCAAAATAAAAACTTACATAATATGGTAAATTTAGCATTTTATAATTTTTTGTTCAGGCTCCTCAAAGAAATATATTCTGAGGTCTATTAGTCCTAATTTTGTACCTAAAGCAATATCCTATGTTTCTGTAATTAATCACATTTCTTTAGATTTACTATACATAGTGGAAGTCAGAGGCAAAGGTTTGGAGTGATGTTTGTGTGCACAACTTGATTTTATAGTGATTTTCAGAAACAAAATTGTCACAGAACATTTTCAGAAATTCTGTCAAGTTTTTAAAGGATTCATTGAACACTAAATATGAAAAAGTGGTCAGTCAGAAATTTTGAACATGTGCTCTAAGTGTGCGTATTTTGTTCTTTGCAAGTACAAAATATAAATTCGAGAAGTCCACACAGCTAAGTGGAAGAGCGGCTGTACTTCAATTTTAGTAACAGTTCCTCAAAACTGTGCGAAAATTAAAAGTCAAAAGCTTTAGTGCAAATGATCCGAATCTGAGTCTTCCCTTCTTAAATAGGATTAACACAGTCAACCAAATGAAAGCCTGGTGGTCCATCTTCTGGTTGTACCTGCTCACTATCTGGGGCATTAGGGCTCTTGATCGGTTACCATCCTCAGCATCTTCAGTGCCATTTCTCCTTCATCAGATGGTACCTGGGTAGAACAGAGCAAGCATTAAACATACAGCCATGGTATAGGCCAGGGATGCAGGAGTTCAGAGCTTCAAATGCAAACAGACCAGGTTTTCAGGATAACCCTTATGAATATCTGCATAGATACTACCTCCATTGAATGCAACTCTCTCTCATGCATATTCACCTCTACCTGTTTTCAAATCTATGCTGAAAACCCACCTTTTCACTGCTGCTTTTGGCTCCTAGCCACTACTCATTTGCCTCCCCCCTTGTTCCTTCTCACCCAGTACTTCCCTCGCCCTTAATTGTCTTGTCTGTCTGTATTATTTTTAGATTGTAAGCTCTATTGAGCAGGGACTCTCTCTCTATGTCAGGTGTTCAGCGCTGCGTGCGTCTGGTAGCGCTATACAAATGTTAATAATAATAATCTTATATAATAAAATTCACCCTCAACGTTCTGAGGACACTGACGTCACTTCCGTCATCAAAACGGGTTCGAAGGGCTCGTGGTGGTGAAGCCACCGAAATCGCCGTCTCGGGGCCCCGCCCTCGCGTCAAACGTGATGACGTCGAGGGCGGAGCAATGCGTCACACACCGAGGGCGGAGCAATGGCGTACGGTGCGTTCAGGAGGTGCGGAGCAATGGCGTCAGAACGACGAAGGGGTCGGTAGGTAGGGAGGGAGGGAGGGGGGGTGTTGGGGAGGAAAACCTTGCTAGCGCCCGTGTCATTTGCTCCAGAAACGGGCTTCTTTTACTAGTAAATAATAATAATTAAGGCTATCCTAAAAACATATTTGCGATACTGAGGTCTGAACTCCTGTATCCCTGCCATAAGCAGTAAAATCATAGGAATACTGCACTTTTACTACTACTACTACTAGCATTTATATAGCGCTACCAGACGCACGCAGCGCTGAACACGCATGGTGCAACTCTGACAAGTTTTCACACAACACGTATCATCACATTCATTGTTGATTTAATTATGAATTGATAATGAGTGTGACTGTTGGGCAGACTGGATGGACCGATCGGGTCTTTATCTGCCGTCATTTACTATGTTACATTAGAAGTTTAAATGTGAGCATTACCCGGGTCACAGTCCCTGCTTATAGTCTACAGTCTAAGAGACCAGGAATGATGAGGCAGCGTGAGGAGTAAAGGCCCATCCTACCCAATCAGATGAGTCAGCAGGAAGAGGAAAAATAAAGCAGTACAAGACCGGTGCTGGGTTTTCTGCAATCCAAACTCAGATACTTATGCTGTTATTTGAACTCATCTGCGTACTGCGTCAGCTAAAAGCACAACTCCTGGGACGTTCATGAAGGGTTTTATACCCAGGTGCTTTTACTACATAACTAAACCTGGGCTTCCAGTTCCTCCCATGTATGTAATAGCCAGGGAGGCCCCTGGTGTTCACTGAGAGCCTCACACTGCTGTTTAAGTATAGAACTCCAGCAAGGATGGAAGATAATGTGACAGGATGGATAAGCTGTTTGGTTTGCCACATGACACCAGTCATGCTCATGGACAGTAAGTTGGTAAGTTAAAGGGTTAGATGACGAGGGGGAGATGAGGATGTGTTTAGGTATGTGCCCCATATCTGGGACCTTTTCAACGCGTCCACCTCCCACCACTGCTGCCACCCTACCTCTACGGGAGCCCAAAGGGAATACAGCAAAATAGCAGCCTTGTCAAAGGGATAAGCATGGCAGGACTTGAGCACACAGATTTTCAAAGGGCTGCCGCAACTCCCAGAAGCCTGCAGCCTTAGGCAGACACCTAGCCTAGCAGTAGGGCAGTGGCAGAGAGGTTTTGAGAACAAGTCGATTCAGCAGAAGGGGGGCTCCAGAGTGAAACACTGCTTACAGGGTGGGGGGTGGCAATTTTATAACTGGATGCCACAAGTTAGGCGTTTAGACAGAACGCCGGGCATGAATTCTATAACAGAACCTGGGCAACAACATTATAAAATCCTAATGTAAGCCCAAAAGCCATCTACACCCCTACTACTACTAATCATTTCTATAGCGCTATTAGACCTACGCAGTGCTGTACACGTTATATGCAGGTACTTTCTCAAGTTTTTGTACCTGGAGCAATGGAGGGTTAAGCGACTTACCCAAGGTCACAAGGAGCTGCAGTGGGAATCGAACTCAGGTTGCCAGGATCAAAGCCCTCTGCACTAATCATTAGGCCACTCCTCCACTACGTTCAGACACAGTCACTTACGCTGTGTCAGCAGCAGCTGCAAATGCATGCTCTTAAATTAATTACATGCATAAATGCTGGCCCTGCCCATGCTCATCCCCTGGGAACATTTACACGCTAAGTGAGCCGTGTGTGCCATTTATAGAAAAGTGCTGAGCACACGATAACACTTTTGCACAAAAGTGTACATTTATCCATGCAAGTATTTATCCAAGTGTACATTTATCCATGCTATATTATTCTAAACACATACATGCACAAACAGCACCATTTACTGAATCTTGCCCCAACATACTGGCACTGGGGAAAAAAAAAAATCAGCACTCGGCACTCTTCTATAAAGGGCACTCCAAGATGAGTGCCTAGCAGGGATTCCCACACCCAACTTTGGGCATGAGGACGTAGTAATCCAGGAATGGAAGGTGGGCAGACATTCCTGGAGTCCTATAACACTGTGTGCATCTGACCTGCCCATGCCCCTCCCTTGGCCCAGTGGCATAGCTACGTGGGGACATGTGGGCCTGGGCCCCTGGGTTGGCTGGCAGGGGTCCTCAACCCCCGCCAGCTGAAGAATTCGTCCAGTACTGGTCTCCGGTGCCGCCGCTTCAGCTGGCGGGGGTTGAGGACCCCTGCCAACCAAGGTATTTGCGGCAGCGGTGCTTCAGCTAGTGGGGACTGGGGACTGGGGACACCCCCCCCCCCCCCCGCCATCCAAGATGTACAGCGGCGGCAGTGGGTGGGGAGTGGCAGGGCGGTGAACAAAATGTGCCCTCCCACCTTGGGCTCTGGCTACACCCCTGCCATGGCCGTACCTCCTTTTGGGTTGTAAGCTATGGGATTTATAGAATAGCAAGTGGCCAGATGTGTGTGCAACCCTAACTGGTACCATCTAGCATCAATAATTATTAGCGTGCAATTATTGATGCTAATGAGGTTGCATGCTTCTTTGGATATTTGAGCACCCTTTATAGAATCCAGGGGATGGTGCTTACATTTGTGTTAAAAGGCATGAGGGGGATGATTTTCTGATGGCAGCAAACTACCCACCCACTGTACTTAATGGTTGAAGCCTGCACCCACTTCAAGCTCCTTCCACAGCTTTGTAGAACATGCAGAAAGCTCTACAAGGCAAGTCATATACTATGTGTTAAAATGACTTAAACCTGAAGTTTTTAAGTATAAAAAGCAGTTAACGTACCATGTGCCCAGCCTTCAGAATCCAGTAGAAAGCAAAGTTTTCCCGGACCTTATAGAAAGCTGCTGTCTCGATGGATGTTGGAGAGAGGCGCAATGCTTTCCACTTCTGTTTGAGAAACTGATTCAGCTGAGGCCATTTCAGTTTCTTGACCCAGTTCTCCTGGCCTGTGCACAGACAGAAGAGATGTTAACTGATGTCTCTCCCCCTTGTGTAGGTGCCATTTTTTAGCATGATCAAAAATTGAGAACAGCATCTGGTAAGCACCATGCCACACATCTGTTTACAAATTACAGGATTAAAAAGGGTTCTGTAGCAGTTCTTGTTTCAGCATCCAAGAACCAAGAGCCGTACAGGCCACATCACAAGCCTTAAAAACGAGACTTGAGGACCTCACATGTATAACCCTAGAGAGAGAGGGGGGAGGGGGTACCTGGCAAATACCTGAAAGGGTAAAAAGATGGTGGTGGGGCACCGTCAAGGATTTGATACACCACTTCTGGAGGGTATTTTCTCCAAATGGGTTAGTTTTGCACATACTATGACAGGAATGACCCTCACTCTTAAGTCAGGTATGTGAAGTTAATCTCAGTCTCTCAAATTTACTGCTACTGCTTGCCGCAGTACTTGCATTGTGCCAAAAGAGCATCTTTCTGGAGTTCATAAGATGTAATATGTACAGGCAGCTTATCCAAGTGCATATGGAATTTTCTAAATCAAGCCTGTGGCACCCAAACACTGAGAAACTTCTGTATCTTTCTGACATGCATCTCGTAGAATTATGAGCACAGTCATGCACTATGGAAAGGGTCAAAAGGCCAGAGATTGATAAGCCTGCATGACTCTGGAATTTATGATCTATTATGATATCCTTAAGGGCAAGCAGGCTTGGGAAAGAAACTAGTATAAACAACAGGAAGAATGTGGTTTTAACATATTAAGGAAAGCAGATGGTGAGAACCAGATAATCTATGAGAAGGATAATTTGCAGAAAAAGTCATGTAAATCATTGTCTGAACCAAATGATACAAGCAGTCGGATCAGAACAGTATTTTAGAGACGCAGTCACAGTGAACATCTTTTCATGTAACTATACTGATCTCTCTTGAGAAACTATTAATTGTATCTGTATTTGATAAGTAAATAAACAACTGACTTTCTCATATGCACGTAGCCCTGGTTTCTTTTATCCCCCAAATTGTGGATGGCTGGTACATGCTAATTTGGGAAGGGGTAGTAAATAAATTACTTTTCTCATAAGCAGCAGCCTCGGTCTTTTATCTCTACAAATTGTGGGTTATTGGTATATGTAGATTTGGAGAGGTGGTAAAAAGACCTAAACATTTACACTGAATTAATTCAATCTTCTTGGTCTTGGACTGGACTGCTTTTTTTGGTATTTGAAGATCTTCCCTTTCTACACGCGATTCAGAGTAATTGCTCATGACCGACACCTCTATAATCAATGTCGTTCTGGTATTTCTCTTAGCACTATATTCGGTTCAGGACGGGGATGTCCCGGGATGATCGTTTTCCATGATTCTCTTAGGGCAGTGGTTCCCAAACCTGTTCCTGGAGTTACCCCAGCCAGTCAGGTACATAAGTACATAAGTAGTGCCATACTGGGAAAGACCAAAGGTCCATCTAGCCCAGCATCCTGTCACCGACAGTGGCCAATCCAGGTCAAGGGCACCTGGCACGCTCCCCAAACGTAAAAACATTCCAGACAAGTTATACCTAAAAATGCGGAATTTTTCCAAGTCCATTTAATAGCGGTCTATGGACTTGTCCTTTAAGAATCTATCTAACCCCTTTTTAAACTCCGTCAAGCTAACCGCCCGTACCACGTTCTCCGGCAACGAATTCCAGAGTCTAATTACACGTTGGGTGAAGAAAATTTTTCTCCGATTCGTTTTAAATTTACCACACTGTAGCTTCAACTCATGCCCTCTAGTCCTAGTATTTTTGGATAGCGTGAACAGTCGCTTCACATCCACCCGATCCATTCCACTCATTATTTTATACACTTCAAGGATATCCACAATGAATATTCATAAGAGAGATTTGAATGCAGTGGAGGCAGTGCATGCAAATCTCTCTCATGCATATTCATTGTGGATATCCTGAAAACCTGACTGGTTGGCGTGCCTTTGGGACCAGGTTTGGGAGCCACTGTCTTAGGATCATGATCCCAGTGCTTTTCCGGTACACTGATGTTATAATTCTTACAGAGTTTCCAATGAATGAGACGTGCCACCTTGTTGTGCCTTTGTGTAAAACTTTTCGCCATCAGCACTTCGCAGCCAGCCACGAGATGAGTAACTATTTCCAGCTCTTTCTTACAGAATCTACGGAGGTCTGTCCCATCAGTTTTTTCAACACTCGCTGTAAAGCATCTTGTACGTAAATCCACTGTCCTGGGCTGCAACTATCAATTGCTCATCCTTAGGTTTCAGTGTACCTCCCCTTAACAATTCATATGTCTGATGTTAATCCACAAATGGATCCTGGAGTAACATGTTGTATTTCCCGCTGTACTTATGCATCTGGCACTTCTTGTTTCTCCCCTGCTGATCCAGTTCCTTGAAGAGTTTTCTCTATTTATTTATTTATTGTTCACTTATATCCCACATTTTCCCACTCATGCAGGCACAATGTGGCTTACAAACATTAAATAAAATACAGAATAGGAAAACTTAGAAGAATATACAAGGAGTATGCAGAGGGAGAAGCATCTAACAGGGTGAACTAGCAGGGTAGGAGCCAGGGAGGGTGCATCAAGCAGCGGTATAAAGTGAGGAGTAGGTCTTGGCAAAGAAGTAGGTCGTCAACAACTTCTTGAAGAGGGCGTGGTCCGCTTGAGTTTTAAGGTGTTGCGGGAGAGAATTCCAGTGCTTAGGACTCCAATAGCGGACAGATGAGGCGAAGATCCTCTTGTACTTGACACCCTTACAGTTTGGGAAGTGAAGGTAGAGGAAGGAACGAGCGGCAGGGTTGGCATTCCTGGGCGGGCGGTCGATCAAGGGGTGCATATACTCCGGGGCAAACCCATAGATAATTTTATGGGTCAAGGAGCAGAGTTTAAAGGCAATGCGCTCCTGAACAGGCAGCCAGTGTAATTTGAACCGTAAGGGTTCGGCATGTGCAAAGCGTTGCTCTCTCAGGATGAGTCTCGCAGCAGTGTTCTGAACTGTTTGGAACTTTTTCAACAGAGAGGCCTGGCAGCCCACGTAAATTCCACTGCAATAGTCCAAGTGGGAGAGGACAAGCCAGTGGACAAGTGTGCGGAACAAATCTCTAGGAAGGAAGTATCTGATATGCCGAAGCCTCCACATGGCTGTTGCTTCTTTCACTTTTGGTACTGATGGATATTCAACCATTCCTTCTACTTGTCGGAATGCTTGTCCAAGTTTAATGATGGAACTGGATTCTGGACGTTTCCTTTCATATTTCAACACTTTTTGTGCACTGGGATCTGATGATGCCATTAGGTAAGCCTGGAGGCCTAGGATAGTATCTCGATAGGTGTAACCTATTTCCGAGATCCATCCCTCCTTTGGATCTAAATGTACATTGTACCAACGTGGTTTATGTATATTATATGCAGGTACTTTCTCTGCCCCTAGTGGTTAATAATCCGTTTTTTGCACCCGCAACATCGGAGGGTTAAGTGATTTCCCAGGGTCATAAGGAGCTGCAGCGAGAATCAAATCCAGCTCCCCAGGTTCTCAGCCCACTGCACTAACCGTCAGGCTACCGGGCTAGTAGGATACACAGCCCAGGACAGAAAGGGGAAGGCGGTAGAACTAGAGGACAAGAAATGAGATTGAAGGGGGGCAGACAAGAAAAATGTCAGGAAGTATTTCTTCACGGAGAGAGTGGTGGATGCTTGGAATGCCCTCCCGCGGGAGGTGGTGGAGATGAAAACGGTAACGGAATTCAAACGTGCGTGGGATAAACATAAAGGAATCCTGTTCAGAAGGAATGGATCCTCAGGAGCTTAGCCGAGATTGGGTGGCAGAGCCGGTGGGGGGGAGGCGGGGCTGGTGGTTGGGAGGCAGGGATAGTGCTGGGCAGACTTATACGGTCTGTGCCAGAGCCGGTGGCGGGAGGCGGGGCTGGTGGTTGGGAGGCAGGGATAGTGCTGGGCAGACTTATACGGTCTGTGCCAGAGCCGGTGGCGGGAGGCGGGGCTGGTGGTTGGGAGGCGGGGATAGTGCTGGGCAGACTTATACGGTCTGTGCCAGAGCCGGTGGTGGGAGGCGGGGCTGGTGGTTGGGAGGCGGGGATAGTGCTGGGCAGACTTATACGGTCTGTGCCAGAGCCGGTGGCGGGAGGCGGGGCTGGTGGTTGGGAGGCGGGGATAGTGCTGGGCAGACTTATACGGTCTGTGCTCTGAAGAGGACAGGTACAAATCAAGGTAAGGTATACACAAAAAGTAGCACATATGAGTTTATCTTGTTGGGCAGACTGGATGGACCGTGCAGGTCTTTTTCTGCCGTCATCTACTATGTTACTAAGTTCATATCATGGCCTCGTTTTCCAGAATCTCCTACTTTGATTCCTAACAAAAATTTCTTCATGGAAAGGGAGGTGGTAGAGGTTAAGAGCCTGGGAAGAGGTAGAGGATTCCCAGCTGCTGACAGTGGTCACAACCATCTTTCTGCAAGTGGGTAGACTACAGTTTACAGTTTATTTCTTGATATACCGCAAATTGTAAAACAAGAATCTAAGCGGTTTACAATAAAATAGTTAAAAAAAAAAAAAAAAAAAAGGGAAATATGACTTAACTATTTGACACATACTTACATATGAAACACATGAGGGAGAAAAGCAAAAAAGATAAAAAGGTCTAGTTTACAATCATTTCTGCTAAGGGTTGGGGGGGGGGGGGAGGGGAATAGGGGAAGGACAGTACCAGAATATGGGTCTATATCATTTACTAAATGTACATGTACATCATTTGCGTCAGGCAGAAGATGACGGATATGCCTGATTGAAGACGTAAAGTTTTTAGTGCCAAAAAAGGATGGTTCTCTCCTAAGAATGAGATGGAGGCTGTTCGAGACTAGAAGGGCCTCGAGATGGATCTGAAAGAGCAATTTTAATAAACTTTTGCTATTTACATGGTTGAAAACTAATAACACATATTCTGACTAATCTCATTACCCTGGGAAAAATCTTGACTACATGTTTTAAAAATTTTGCTATGACAGATTACTGTATACTAGAGGCCAACCAAATTTCGGTTTCGGCACTGAAAGCGGCCCAAAATTTGGGTACAAGTTACGGTCAAAAATGCCTGTGCATTTTCTGTTGACACAGAAACGACCCCCCGTCACTTCCTGTGATCACTCTCCACCCCTCTCAGGCCTACCTTAAGCAGCCCTGGTGGTCTAGTAGCATCTTCGGGGGCAGGAACCAACCCCACTCATTCCTGCTTAGTGCTGCTGCCATCAAAATGGGTACCGAGACTTCCCACAAAAGCCTTGCGAGACTGCAGCAGGAAGTCCTGGCAGCCATTTTGGGATTGGAACCAGCACGAGGATTGAGCAGGGATACTCCTGTACCCACTACCCACCAAAGAAAAGGTAGGCCTAGGAAGGGGTTGCTGCCAGAGGGAGGAAGTGGGGACAGATTCGGTTTCTGCCAAAACTGAGAAGCCAATTTTGGTTGCAGATTCGGTTTCGGGACTGGACTCTACTGTACACCTGCTCTGCCTCATGACCACCACTCCCCCCCCCCCCCCACCCACTCACCCACCCCCACTTAGCTGAACATCAGGATATAGGGTTGTTGTGCTTCAGATTTCTGCCAAGTTCTTTACAGAAACTTAAGTCATCCCTCCTACACCACATGGCTTAAAGAGCAGACGGCTTGTCTTCAAGATCTCGAGTTGGAAGTGCTTTGCAGTCCTCTGGCTACAGAAGGCAGGTCGAACACCACAGACAACAGTTTAAGGGAAGGCAAAAGGCAAATCCTTACCAACAGTGTCCACAATGAGGTCCAGTTGGCCGTTGTAGACTGTAACGTTGATTCCAGCTGCCAAAAGTTGGTCCACAGTGTCTATCGCTGGCTTCATAAAGTCACCCTCCATGTTTATAAAGACCTCGGAAGCCTGGGCTATTTTAACCGAAATAAAAATTGAAAGGAAAAATTATCTATCCCCTCAGAATGTGGCAGGAAGACAGAACATACCTGAATGTTTTAAATTTCCGTATTAATGGCCATGCTCTAAATTTCCCATTATTGCGTGAGCTCCTACTGCCACCCATTAGGTAGGCAGTAAGGGCTCACATGCTAAGCATGTGCTCATCAGTTAGCGTACAGCAATGTAGCTGCGCTGATTAGCACACATTGGGAGGTGGTGCTGAGACCAGAGAGGGAAGGGGGGGAGGTATCTCTGTCACACACACACACACTCTCTCTCTGTCAGTGTCTTCCTCTCAGTCTCACACACTGTCTCTCACACATTCAATGTCTCACACTATATCACATTCACTCTCTGTCACACAGTCACTCTCAAACACTGTCTCGATCTCATACACTGTTCTCAGTCTCACAGTCCGTGTATCGCACACATACTCTCACACTGTTTCTCACACTCTCTCTCACAGACACACACTCTCTCTGTTACGCACATTTATTCTCTCTCTCTCACACACACACACACTCTCTCTCTCTCTCTCAAACATACACACTCCGAGGAAAACCTTGCTAGTGCCCATTTCATGTGTGTCAGAAATGGGCCTTTTATACTAGTTGTGATATAATTTGTACCCTGATAACACAGCGTCTCTGTCCTGCTTCCAACAAGTTTCTGAGATGCCTATTATATCTACCTCTTTATTTAGTGCTATATACTCCAACTCTTCCAGCTTAATTTTTAGGCTTCTAGCATTTGTATATAGACACTTTCAAGTAGTGTTTTTTTCCTAGCATCTACATGCTGCTTTGAAGTTGATCGGGATAATTCGCATACCTTACTCTGTTCTCCCAGTAAACAGTCCTGGCTTTCTTTCACCATTATTGAAATCCCTCTATCGGGATTCCCTAAATGTCCTGTTTGAATAGTACCCTTTGAGGATACTCAACACCGAACCATGCACACCTGGGCAACTGTTGGCTCTCTCTCATTTTAGTTTAAAAGCTGCTCTCTTTCCTTTTTAAAAATTAATGCCAGCAGCCTGGTTCGATCCCGGTTAAGGTGGAGTCCATCCTTTTCGAACAAGATCCCCCTTCCTCAGAATGTTATCCAGTTCCTAACAAATCTAAATCCCTCATCCTTGCACCATCATCTCTACAACTACTACTTATCATTTCTATAGTGCTACTAGACGTACGCAGCCCTGTACACTTGAACATGAAGAGACAGTCCCTGCTTGACAGAGCCTACAATCTAATTTGACAATCACATTGAGACTGCGGAGCTCTGCCTGCTTCCCTTTTGGGTCTTGTGCGTGAAACACGGAGCATTTTAGAAAATGCTACCCTGGAGGTTCTGGATTTCAGCTTTCTACCTAAACCCCCCTCCCACATTTTCCTGTTATTGGTACCCACATGTATCAAGACAGCAGGCTCACCAGCACTATCTAAAATCTTAGAGGCGACACATGAGGTCCGCCAGCTTCGCACCAGGCAGGCAAGTGACCAGGTGATCCTCACGTCCACCACCCACCCAGCTACCTACATACTTAATGATCGAATTACCAACTACAACAGCTGTCACAACCCTTCCATCCTGGGAAGAAACTCCTGGAGACACGTCCTCAGTGTGAGAGGATATTATATCCCCTGGTGGGCAGGTCCTGGCTATAGGATTACTTCCTACTTCACCAGGGTTATGCTCTCCTTCAAGGAGACCTCCCTCTTCCAAGTATCTCTGTCTCCCTTAGCTTCTCCAAGTCTGCTACTCTAGTCTCAAGAGAACGGACTCGTTCGCTGAGAGTTAGGAGCTCTTTGCATCGAGCACACATATATAACCTCTCGCCAACTGGGAGATAAACATACATGCAACACTCAATGCAAAAGACTGGATTCTGCATCTTAGTGTTGTTTAAACTTAAGGTACTAGGATATTAAGATTAATATAAAGAACTTTAAAATTATATGGTGTGATTTATTTAATGTTTGCTTCTCAGAAAGTAATTCAATGTAATTAAAACTAATGAAAATTCCCTCCTGGTTATCCTAATTAGAATAATTCACTATTAGTCAAGACTATAAATGAAGAGATGTGCTAGGGGTGGGCAGAAACAAAGACTGAACTAGGCCCTGCTGTGCCTTCTAGTGGCTGTTAATGCTGTGGTTCAAGTTTTAGAAACTATGGGGGAAAGGGTAGGGAAACCAGTTAATAAAGTTTGCTTTTTTAAATTCTGTATTTATCAATAAAGCGAAGATACTTACCTGTCGCAGACATTCTCTGAGGACAGCAGGCCTTATATACTCACAAGGGGGTAACGCAGTGCTGCCTGGTCTGGACCTTATGACAAGCATAAGAACTTTATGGAGCGAAAGACATGTTCCACCACTCATACGAGATTCCCTTCCCACGCGAACGCGGTCACCTTAGTTGAGTATAACAGCAAAAAAAGGAAAAACAATAAGGGAGACAACTCCAAGGGGTGGTGGAGGGATTGTGAGAATATAAGGCCTGCTGACCTCGGAGAATACCTGCTACAGGTATGTATCTTTGCTTTCTCTGAGGACAAGCAGGCCTATCTATTCTCACAAGTGGGGAATCCCTAGCATCCAAGCTCACCAAAAACAACAAACACTGGTTAATTGAGCATCGCAATGGTGAGGACATAATGCAGATTAACCTGAAACAATCTGCATGAGAGTGCAGCCTAGAACAGAATAAAATGGGCCTAAGAGGGTGGAGTTGGATTCTAGACCCCAAACAGATTCTGCAACACTGGCTGCCCGAACCGACTATCGCGTCTGGTATCCTGCTCAAGGCAGTAGTGTGATGTGAATGTGTGGACTGAAGACCACTTCACAGCTCTGCAAATTTCTTCAATGGAGGCTGACCTCAAGAAGGCTATCGACACAGTTATGGCTCCAATGTTGTATACCGTGACATGACACGCTAGGGCCAGCCCAGCCTGGGTAAAAGTGAAGGAAATGCAATTTGCCAGCCAATTAGAAATGGTGTGGTTCCCCAATGGCGACCCCCATCCTGTTGGGGTCAAAAGAAATAAAAAGTTGAGCGGACTGTCTGTGGGGCCTGGTCCGCTCTATGTAGTAGGCCAATGCTCTCTTGCAATCCAAGGTGTGCAAGGTGCTTTTGCCAGAATGGGCATGAGGAAAGAATGTTGGCAAGACAATCAACTGATTCAGATGGAACTCAGACAACACTTTCGGCAGGAACTTGGGTGCGTGCGGAGGACGACTTTGTTATGATGAAACTTAGTATAAGGTGCATCCATCACTAAGGCCTGAAGCTCACTGACCCTACAAGCTGAACTAACAGCCACCAAGAAAAGGACCTTCCTGGTCAAGTACATCAGATGACAGGAATTCAGTGGCTCAAAGGAGCTTTCATCAGCTGGGTGAGATGATGTTGAGGTCCCATTACACAGGCGGAGGTTTGACAGAGGGCTCTGATAAAAAAGCAAACCTCTCACGAAGCAAACAACTAAAGGCTGTCCAGAGATGGGCTTATCTTCTACATGTTGATAAGTACTAATTGCACTAAGGTGAACCCTTAAGGTGTTGATCTTGAGAGCAGACTCTGATAGCTGTAAAAGATATTCAAGTAGGGTCTGTCTAGGGCAAGCATGGGGATCTAGGGCCTTGTTCTCACACCAGACAGCAAACCTCCTCTATTTGAAAGAATAGCACCTCTTAGTGGAGTCTTTCCTGGAAGCCAGCAAGACCCGGGAGACACCCTCCGAAAGAATCAAGGAAGAGAATTCTAGTCTCTCAACATCCAAGTTGTGAGAACCAGAGACTGAAGGTTGGGATGTAGAAGATGTTGGATTATTTGTAGTAAATAATTAGCAGATTTTAGTACACACAGCTTCAGCTTTAGAAATGTTAATTTCTTTCTTCATCTCTCTCTCATTCACCCCTGAATAATTCACTGCTGAGTCACTTTAAAGTTGAAGTAACAAAACATCTGTTTACTCACAGTTTGCAGTTAGATTATAATCAGACAGGCTTATATATACATATTACTATACATTTGTATTATCAGCTCCTTCCATGTGCTTAGATGGTAATGGATGCTCACACCACCATAGATCCTCTCATGTTAGGAGAGATCATGAGCTCCATGTGCTCCATGTGCTGCATGTGCTGTGTCTAACCCCCACAGGAAGTTGCATAGCTGTGTGACCTCTCTAAGTAATTCACATCAGAGGTCACAGAGTAATCACAGAGAAATAATAGGTGACAGGCAATGCATGTAAAATACAATTACATTCCAACAAACCCCTTCTCATGCATAACTGTCATGCAATTATTTATTCATACAAAGTCCAAGCTTTATACGCAGATTCACAAAATGTTCTCTGGGTAACGGTTTGGTCATGATGTCAGCTGTCATCTCACTGGTGTGACAATAGTGTAGACTGATGACCCCTTCTTTTGCCAACTCTCGCACGTTGTGGTATTTCGTTGCGATGTGCTTGGTGCGTGACTGAACCTTGTCATTCTGTGACAGTCGGATGCAGCTCTGATTATCTTCCATTATCTGGATTGGTCTCTTTTCAGCTATTCCAAAATCCAGCAAAAGTTTTTCAATCCACATCAGTTCTCTGCACGCTTCCGATACAGCCACATATTCAGCTTCTGTAGAAGACAAACTCACAATACTTTGTTTATGACTGGCCCATGAAATTTGTACATTTCCATACATAAACACATATCCACTTGTGGATTTATAATCAGAATGATCCCCTGCCCAATCTGAATCACAGTAACATATTAGTTTTGGATTACTATTGGCTGAAATCTTTAATTTACAATCAATGGTACCCTTTAAATACCTTACCATCCTTTTAACTGCAGTCCAATCTGATTTGGTAGGTGAGCTGACCCTTCTGCTCAAAATTCCTACTGCATTTGCTATATCAGCCCTGTATGTGGTAGCTAGATATAAAAGCTTACCTATTGCTGATCTATATTGGATGTTATCTGGTAAAGGTTCTCTTACTGTTTCATCCTTCAGAAAATCAGTGATCATGGGAGTGCTTACAACTTGGGCATCTTGCATACCTAAACTTTCAATAAGCTCATTTATTTTCTGCTTCTGGCTTAGAAGATAAGAACCATCATTTTGTTTCTCAATTTCTATACCAAGATAGTATGACACATTTCCAAGTTCTTTTATCTCAACATTGAGGTTTAAACACTTTACAATGTCCTTGTACTCTTGCTCACTTTTGCTTGCAATGAGCAGATCATCAACAAAAGCTAAAATGTATGCATATTGTCCATTTGTGCACCTAGTGTACAAGCATTTATCTGCTTCACCTTGCTTAAATCCTAAATTTGTCAATATTTCATGCAATTTGTCATTCCAACATTTTGCACTTTGCTTTAATCCATAAAGACCTTTGTTTAATTTACACACTAGCTGTCTTTGTTTTGTATTTATGAAACCTGTTGGCTGTTCCATGTACAAGTCTTCAGTTATATCTCCGTGAAGAAACGCTGTTTTCACATCAATGTGGTTGACTTGCATGCCTTTTGAGACTGCAATGCTCAGAAGTGTTCTTATTGTCGTGTGTTTCACTACAGGTGCAAACACTTCATCAAAATCTTCTCCATATTTTGAAGATATCCCTTTGCGATAATCTGGCTTTATACCTTTCCACTTTTCCTTGTGCATTCCTTTTTAACTTGAATACCCATTTGCATCCTATAGCTTTCTTGCCAGGAGGTAATTTTGTAAGAATCCAAGTATTATTTTTATCCAATGCATCAATTTCTTCTTGTGCAGCTTTATGCCATTCAGCAGCTTCTTCTGCTGGCATTTTCTCAATCTCATCCCATGTTAAGGGCTCTTGAGCTTCTGCTGACTTTGTTAGGTAAGACAGTCTTAGGGGTGGAACACCTTTGTTTTCCCTGGATGAGCGTCTGACAACAGGTTGGTCTGACCTTTCCGCATCCTCTAAATCTGAGAGTCCTTCTCCAATTGATTCCCCTTCTCCAACTGTACTGTCTTCTTCAATGATCCTTTCTGTGTCTGTTTCCTCTGCCTGTTCCTCGTTAGATACAGATGAGTTGCTTTCAGACATCTGCCTTGGTATGGCATTTATATACACTGGCATGTCTATTATGGTTCTATTTTCATATTCTGGATGATAAGGCTCATCTGGGATAATCCAGCCTTTATCAACCCTTTTGTTTTCATCAAAATATGTAACATGTCTTATGCCAACAATGCCAGTTTTCAGATTCAAAATTCTATATCCTTTGTGTCCTGGAGCATAGCCAACTAAAATGCCCCTTTCTGTTGTGGAATCCAGCTTATGCCTTCTTTGCTTTGGTACATGAGCATATGCTGTACTTCCAAATGTTCTTATGTGTGACAGGTTTGGCTTCCTACCATGCCATGTCTCATGTGGTGTGCGCTCAGCGCCTTTAGTTGGCATTCTGTTTTGTAGGTACACTGCTGTGAGAATTGCTTCCCCCCATAGTCTTTTAGGGAGATTGCTATCTGACAGCATACATCTGGTCATTTCCACAAGTGACCTAAATTTTCTCTCTGCAACAGAATTTTGCTCTGGTGTATAAGCTACTGTTGTGATATGCTGAATGCCTTCTTGTTCTAGAAATGTGCGCATGCTTTGTGAAGTGAACTCACCACCATTGTCGGTCTGAAGAACCTTTGGTTTTCTTTCAAATTTATTGCTCACCATGGCTACGTATTTCTTCAGCATGTCTGTGACTTGACTTTTTTCTTTCAGCAAATAGGCCACACAGTATCTAGAGAAATCATCCAAGAATATTAGCACAAATCTGTTATTTCCCAATGATGGGATATTAAACGGTCCACATAAGTCACTGTGTATTAAGTCCAGCACTTTATTACTCCTATTTCCTGTGTATGCAGGAAATGAGGGTCTCACACCTTTTTGAGTAACACAGTCTATGCATTTCTCCATTTTACCAGCATCTGCACTTATCTGAATGCCAGTGGCCAGTTGCTTACTGTAAAGATCCTGGATCACCTTAGAATCACGATGTCCCAGGCGGCGGTGCCAGATTTCCAGACTACATTTACATCATTCTTCCTTACTTGCGCCATATGTGAGGCTTCACCTGAAATGTTCAGCTTATAAACATCATTATGCATAAAAGCTTCAGCATACACTTCATCATTTTTAGAGATTGTGCACTTACTGTTTTCAAAATGAATCACAAATCCCTTCTTATCTAATGTAGATACACTAAGCATATTGCAAACTGCTTGGGGAATATACAAGACATCACTTACAGGAATTTCTTTAACTTCATTAGACACTTTGCATTTTAAGAATCCAATACCTTTTGCTTGGATCTTAGCAGTCCCTGCGTTTGCAGTTTTAAGAATACCTTCCTCTGGACACATTTCCTGAAAGAAATTCTTACAATTGGTTAAATGGCATGTGCTCCCTGAATCCAAAATCCAAGTACTTTCATTTGAATTATTATTTACCATAGTCAAAGATTTTTCTGCCATTAGAAAGCCCTTGTGTTTATCTTTGTCCTTCATACATTTCCTGGTTTGAAAATTCTTTAGTTCCATTGGCTTAGGTGAGCTAGAGGGAGTGTTTTGTGTTTCCTTACACCATTTAGATACATGTCCCTCCTTTCCACATGAGTAGCAAATCAGCTTGCCCTTGGGTGGAGTTTTCCCATAGCTCCGCCTTCCTCTGTTCTTTGCCAAGAAATTTGTTTCATTTCTCTCTGACTTGCTTTGAGAACACATCTCCTCAGAATCATTTATTATGCATTCCTGCCTTAGTTTTGATGTTGTCTGTTCAAAAGATTGCCCTTCAATGGCCTCATTTACAGACCTAAAAACATCAAACTTCTTTGATAGTGAGGTAAAAAGAAATGCTCTTTTCAATGCATCACACATGGGAATTCCTGAAAGTTCTAACTTTTGAAATGAAGACATAAGATGCATAATGTGATCATTACATTTACTTTTATCCCTTAATTTGGTTTCATTCAACTCTGCCAGCCAAATTGGTTGCTGCTTTGCATATGTAGTTGCATACATAGTTCTCAGTTTATATAAAATGTCCTTTGGTGTATCTTTTCCCTCCACTAATATGGCTTGTTTCTCTGAGAGAGCTTCCAAAAGCATGCACTTCACATAATAGTTTGCATTGTCCCATTCAGCCATATTTTCATCTGTTCTGTCTTGGTCTAAGCATATATTTAATCTTTTTGCTCGAAGGAGACATATGAATCTTAGTTCCCACTGCCGATAATTAAACTCAGTTAATTTAGGCACCTTTAGAGAATAGAACAATGGTGAATTTCTTCCCTCAGCCATTTTCTTAGCCTTCTGTCTGCTGTGTGGGGGGAGAGAGAGACAGACTGAATCTTTCCTTTAAAACTTAAGAGAAAAATGTGGCCTTTTTTTTCTGCCTGGTAATATTTCTCTTCTTTTTCAATTCCTGGCCCTGGGCCCATAACCCTTTTGTTGGATTATTTGTAGTAAATAATTAGCAGATTTTAGTACACACAGCTTCAGCTTTAGAAATGTTAATTTCTTTCTTCATCTCTCTCTCATTCACCCCTGAATAATTCACTGCTGAGTCACTTTAAAGTTGAAGTAACAAAACATCTGTTTACTCACAGTTTGCAGTTAGATTATAATCAGACAGGCTTATATATACATATTACTATACATTTGTATTATCAGCTCCTTCCATGTGCTTAGATGGTAATGGATGCTCACACCACCATAGATCCTCTCAGGTTAGGAGAGATCATGAGCTCCATGTGCTCCATGTGCTGCATGTGCTGTGTCTAACCCCCACAGGAAGTTGCATAGCTGTGTGACCTCTCTAAGTAATTCACATCAGAGGTCACAGAGTAATCACAGAGAAATAATAGGTGACAGGCAATGCATGTAAATACAATTACATTCCAACAGAAGAGACCCCTCGTCCTGAATGATGAGAGTCAGAAAACACACCAGGATCAGAAGTAGAGAGAACCCTATCTGCCGTGGCCAGTACGCTGCAATCAGAATCATGGTTTCACGGTCTTGCTTGAGTTTCAACAAAGCTTTCCCCACTAGAGGTATGGGAGGACACGCATACAGAAGACCTGTCCCCCAATTGAGGAGCAAGGCATCTGACGCTAGTCTGTCATGTGCCTGAAGCCTGGAACTTTTGGTCCATGTGAGTGGAAAAGAGATCCACCAAGAGGGTGCCCCACGCTCGGAAGATCTTGCGGGCAATGCCAATATTGAGACCACTCATGTGTGAAAAAGTACACCCTCTCCTCATCACAGTTTGACCGGCAGATGGAAAGGCACTCGTACATGCACGGTAGAGCACGTCACGTGTTCTACAAAGCTCTTCTTATGCTTGTCATAAGATCCGGACCAGGCAACGCAGCCTGAATTACCCACTTGTGAGAATAGATAGGCCTGCTTGTCCATGGAGAAACCTACCTTACACCTCTTAAACCCCAACCTTTAAATCACCAAAGCACAAAAATGTTCTTACCCAGAGAAATGTCCTCTTCTCTCAGATCTTCTCGTTGATTGTACTTATGCTTATATTTGGTCATTTTACTATTGCTATGCAGTTAAAATTGTAAGGTAAACTGTACCTGCTGTACACTGCTTTGGGTGAATCTCTTCATAAAGGCAGTTAATAAATCCCAATAAATAAATGCAGAGAGCTTTATCTCAGCCCTGATAATGACTAGTGAGATACCTGGGAGCTTAGCCATTTGCCTAAGCATTACCACAATACATTTTATTTATCTTATTTAGATTTTGCTCTCACCTTTTTCAGTAGTAGCTCAAGGTGAGTTACATTCAGGTACTCTGGATATTTTTCTGTCCCAGGAGGGCTCACAATCTAAGTTTGTACCTGAGGCAATGGAGGGTTAAGTGATTTGCCCAGGATCACAAGGAGCAGCAGTGGGATTTGAACTGGCCACCTCTGGATTGCAAGACCGGTGCTCTAACCACTAGGCCACTCCTCCACTATGAATGCCCATTAACACAAAGCACAGGGTTACCCAATCTTAAAGACTGATTTGGCACGGTTCTCACTTAAGCTAATCTGGTCTTTAGGTGGAGTACTTACCTCCCCATATGACTGCGTCAGGAATTATGTTTAGATGTTCCCGGATGGGTCCGTTCATCAGTTCATCCAGGTTACCCTTTTGCAAAGGATTTACATGACGCAGGTAAAGTTTCTCTAAACATGAAAAACAACCAGCAAATTTAAAACCAAGCGGTACAACCCACTGCTGACATTTCAAAAATACAGCTACTGCCCATTTGTATATTGTTCATTTAGAGTCATAATGCAATTATCTTTAAAAGTGAAAATGACAGAATGACATGCCACATATCATATAGGTCTCAACTTTTATTTCAACAGTTGCAGATCAACTGGGGCGCAATATCATTTCTGAGTCTGGCTGTGGGTTACTACAGAGGACGTCAAGCCAGTGAGGTATCTTAACAAGAAAAAGATTAGGGATTGGGTTCCTTACTCCCATTATTGGGGCATCACTGGCATACCTATTCAAAGTTCTCTAGCACTTGATAATCCAGCCCTGTGTGACCCCACTGCATGCAGGAACCTTGTAATTACAACATCCCAAGGGCAGGCAGGACCAGAAGCCCACAGAAGTTGTGGTGGTGTGGAATGAGCAGGTTTAAAATCCAAGGTTTGGATCAGCCCATCCAGAAGAAAATAGAGACAGGTTGCCCCACTGAGTTTGGCATTGCTAATGGCTCTTGAGTCATGGTTCTGTTTCTCTCATGGAGGAATTCACCTTCGTTTCTACTTAAAACTCGCCACATGCAAGTTTCTCTTGATATAAAAAGTTTGAGGTCTGAAGTACTATGCTTTCATCAGACAACTGGAAAATAATCTTTGCTTATCTGGCCCTCACTTTTCATGTCTGAAAATTAAAAAAACAAAACAAAACCCACAAACACGCTTAAAGAAAATTACTGTATGGAGAAATGGAATGAACAAAATGAATACAGACCTAAAGGTGTGTCCCATTCACCCTCCCCCCCCCCAACATGCTCCCTCTTGCCGCATATCTTACCCAGGATGGGACTTTCAAAGTTTAATTCATTAGTCAACGGCGAATCCTTGGTTAGTATGTTATAAAAATTGACTCCATCTGTGTTCTGTGAAATTTGAAGAGTTCTAATGTTAAAGAAATAAAGTTTGATATTCACAAATCAATGTCAAGGTTTCAAAGAGATTGTAGCATTGACTTCTAGTCAAAATGGCATGGCTTTTGATTTAAATGCAACAAGTGAAGCAACATAAACCTTTTGGAAAGGAACAGTGGCGTTCCTAGGCTGGCTGACACCCGGGATGGATCGCTGATGAGCCCCCTCCCCCCCCCCCCCCCCCCCGGGTGCAGCGCGACCCCCCGGTGCATTTTACCTGCTGGAGAGGGGGGGTGCCGCGCGCCTGTTGGCCGAGTCCCGCTCGTTCCCTCCCTGCTGCTCCCTCTGTCCCGGAACAGGAAAGTAACCTGTTCTGCGCAGAGGGAGCAGCAGGGAGGGAACGAGCGGACTTGGCCAACAGGCGCGCGGCACCCCCCCCCCCCCCCAACGGCGTGCACCTGGGGCGGACCGCCCCCACCCCCCTTGGTACGCCACTGGAAAGGAAGTTATGTCCTACAGGACTCTAGAATTTTGAACATTCCCAGAAGACTTCTAGCAGACATGTTAGGAGTACTGAATGCTTCTAAAGATATACCCACTTCTCTCCACTGCCGTTCTCAGAACCAACTATAATAGAGGGCATGTGGCAAGGCCATGTCCCCCCCCCCCCCCCCTCAATTACAATACCCTCTTCTGTAAAAGCAGAAGACTTATGCCACCTTGACTGAATTTTTTTTTTCTCAAAAAGGCGGTAAATAAATCCTAATACAAACATGCCCCTCCCCCAACAGCAGTAAGCATATGCCCCCAGATTCTATATAGGCCACCCAAATTTGGGCATGAAACCCAGATCTGCGTGCAAATTACATTAACATCACGGCCTGTATCCCGCTACCACCCTGCAGTTCTAATCGGGTAACAATCCACAAGAGGCCAGAACAGTCATATGGGAATTACAATGTCAAAACATATTTCTTAAAAGAAAAGCTTTAAACTTCCTTTCTAAATCAAAGATAGAAGGGAGATGTAGAGAATATCCCTGAAATTAGTTAACAATCCACTGACGTTAATTGGCGGTCGATAGGCCCTAACACTGTGTGCCTAAATTGTCTCATGTGCAACTCAAAAGGGGCGTGGAATGGGAAGGGCATGGGCATTTTCAAAATGTGGGCAGTGTTATAGAATACCGGGGTTACGTGCCCAAACTGTCTGCCGGGCAGAGGCGTAGCCAGACTTTGGTGGGGGGGGGGGGGGGGCAGAACCCGAGGTGAGGGGCACATTTTAGCCCCCCCCCAGCACCACAAACCCCCCCACCACCCTTGACCCCCCCCCCCCGGCGCCCCTCCACCACTGCCAACCCTCCCCCGTCCTTCGCCGCTGTCAGGGTACCTGTGCTGGCGGGGGTCCCCAACCCCCGCCAGCTGAAGTCCTGACGTCCTGAACGTTGAACATACAGGACGACTCACACAGAAGAAACAGAATCCTAGGCTTCTACATCAGCTGCAGGCAACGCGCCGGCCCAGAGACCGGCTGAGGACTTCGGCTGGCGGGGGTTGGGGACTCCCGCCAGCTCAGGTACCCGATGGCGGGGGAGGGTTAGCGGCGGCGAGAAAGGGGAGTGTTGAAAGGGTCGGCGGGGGCAGGGCCAAATCTGGGGGGGGGGGCCCCCCAATCCCCGTGGCCCCATGTAGCTACGCCCCTGGCGTTGGGATTTACAAAAGACCACAAAAAGTGGAAAGGTCCCACGGAGTAGATAAAGTGGAAAAAACAAGGAGTGGGAACTGGATCAGACTTTTCAAAAATCCACGCTAAGCACCTTTCTAAAAAGTGCGCTCAGCCCAGAGCGTCCTTCGTAGAACAGCGCAGATTTTTTTTTCTAGGACCTACTACTACTACCTAAATTTGAGTGCCATTTACTGAATCTGCTCCATGGTGCTCAGACTCTGCTAAGGACCAAGATGGCGAGATGGCTGCTGAGGCCTTCACAGTGGCTTTGCCATGACCTGCTAAACATAAAAAGTGTCCTCAGTCCCAGATATGTGCTGCTCTTAACCCTGTAAACCTTAATCTC
The DNA here is from genome assembly GCF_901765095.1 of Microcaecilia unicolor. NCBI lineage: Eukaryota > Metazoa > Chordata > Amphibia > Gymnophiona > Siphonopidae > Microcaecilia > Microcaecilia unicolor. The sequence goes on along the minus strand of NC_044036.1, from coordinate 325,981,617 downwards.
ATAGCATACTGGAACGAATGAAAACCCAGCTCACTTTCTCGATAACGTCCTCCAGTCGACTCCACAGTTCCGTGGCTTCTTTGTACTCCCCTCTGCTCACAGCATCAGAGACCTGCTTCGCAGAGTCGCTCACTTCCGCAAAACCTTCTTCGTCCAGAAGAGACTTAAAATGTAGGCAGAGAAACAGGACGACTCAGCAAGCACAGAAAATCAGCATGCCCACCCTTACAAAGGTTTAGGATCGCGCATCCTGCTGTTCAAAGGAAATCTGAGCCCAGCCACGGCACACTACCTTTTGTTATCTGAGGAAGAGACTTTACAGGAACCCAAAAGTGAAACAGGGGCCTTTAGTGTCAGGACAGCATTAGAACATGAAAGCAGATAACAGGTTAGCAAATGCAGGAGCAGCAGAATCTTTCTGGTTGGAGGGGGCCAAATAAAAACCCAACTCTAAAATCTAACCCCAAGCGCTAATTGCAGAAGCTGTATTGGGCAAAACATTGGTGCGCCCCCCCCCCCCCCCCCCCCCCCCCCCCCCCGAAATTACAAGTTAAATGCAAGCATATTTGAGTGTATTTATAATTACACACTTGAATGAGACCCCTACACAACAAAGTGGTGTTACTGTAATAAATTTCACTTTTATTGCATCATTTACAAATTACGTGCAGAAACCTTGAAAATATTTGTCAATACCGAATTATTCCAGTCATGATTAAAGTGAGCTTATAAACAGGTCTGAGATAAAGACTGACCCAGAATTTATTTTATGGTCTGAATATCTCTAGTCACCAGTCCTACAAACTCAGCAGCAGATTACAGACCCACAACATTAGCATAAATTATACAATCAGCTAGACTACCACTACCACCACCACCATTGTCGGGGTCACCAAAAATGTATATAATTTGAGTGTTCCCACCACCTATTCTGATCTCATCGTCCCCCAGACTGCTCTTACACAGTCCAGGAATTAACGAACTCCATAATCAGAAGGACTCGCTGGGAAGAAGATAGTTTATTTCAATCTTACCAATAGCAATACAGGCAAATCAGATATTCGTACGGTTTGAACAGCAGTCTACGACACGTCTGTCACCCTCCTTCTCTTGTAGCCTTCCTTCTGATGTCTGATCTAATACCCTTCTGACTCCCATTTTTATACTATTTTCACCCTATTCATTTCAATGGACCCCAGCTTTGTCACCAGGGTTCTTGGACCTTATCAGTTGATCAAAATGACTTCACATACTCTCAAGCTCTAAGTATAAACAAGATATGCTCAGAGCGCATCTTATTAGATGACTTTGCATTTTCCCCAAACTCTCCCTAGCCCCCTCCTTTGGATGTTCTCACCCGGGGTGCAGCTGACCCAGTATTATCTCTACATAACTATAGCAAATCTTGCTCAAGACATCTTGTAGGTGCCAGTCTCCTCATTATCTACAGAGTAGATTCCCTCCACCCTCTGTCAGCTCCCTGAGCACTTACTTTAGCATTTGCTACAGTAAAATGTAACTGTGTCAAAGGTGATCACTGATTCTTACAAGCTAGCTCTCTTTTGTATCAGAGATGATTTTGATTTTAAGAAGCCTAGTTCTTATGAGCTATTGGCCTGTATTTTACTGAGAGCAAGGGCTAGCATAACTCTTCACCATATACACAACACCCCCCTAGATTACCATCACCATACATAAAACACAATTCATCCCCCAACAGCCCCTGCAGACAACCCCACCCCCACTCTCCACTTTGAACCCATCATGGGCCATTATAAAATCAGAGCCACCCATTGGCCCAATGTACTCACAGTGCTGTAGAGATAAGGCCCCCAGGAAAGAACAGAATCTGTAAGAGAAGTATAATTTGCAGATGGATAAGTGGGAAAAATTTTTTGAAGTACCTGTGAAACTGCCTTACATGTTAGAAATATAAGAACGCCCCTGCTAAGGAAAAACGTGCATGGGCCCCGACAGAGGGAACCCCAGTTCAGCAAACAGTGGCACCCTCGGGAAGGGGGGTGGGGGGAAATCCAGGGTACACATGGAGAGAACCAGTCTGGATATGGCTGTGATTCTGTTTCAGAACCTCAGCTCCAGTAGGTACGTTCTTACCTTAGAGAGCTTGCAATTCAAGTACCTCATTTAACGTGGCTCACAGTGATCACATTGATGTTAACATACATTAATGCATGTTAGTAACTAAGCCCCGCTGAGAATAACAGGGCTTGATTTGTTCATCGCTTAGTGCGAATCAACAATAGTAACTGAGGGCTTAAGTTTTATACCCGAGGCTATGGGGTGAGATTTGATGAACCTTGGTATGCAGTCTACTGCTCTAGGCATTAGGCTACCCTAAACGCCATTCCTCTGGCTTGTTGTCAGAAGAATGTCAAGGAAAGATTAGGTTTGAAATAAGAGATAACCTGCTACACATTCTGTTAAGCTGCATAGAGGAATCAGCTGTTCCAGAGAGGGGGCTGTATTGTGGTGAATAATGTATTCTAATCTCATAACAGCCCACATCACTGGACATTAACCAGTCCTGTTCAAAACCCCTATTCTGCACCTCTGTACTAGGACAGGTGGGGAGCCTGGTTCATTTTTCTTCAAGCTCAGCTTCCAGGCCAGTTAACCTGGTGGGGGGGGGGGGGGGGGGGGGAAGTAGCCTCTCTATGGCCACTAGGGGCTTTTTGACCAGCCCATCATGTATGTCTGCTCTATGGACTAGCAGATTCCCACATACAGCTTCATAGAACGTGTAGCAGGTTCTCACATGTTCTATTCCTAACTGAAACATACAGGACTTTTTTATTTTTAACTCAATTTGTGGTTAAGCTCTGGAACTCATTGCTGGAAGATGCGGTAAAAGCAGTTAGTATAGCTAACGTTCCTGAGGTAGACCCAAAAATTAAAGTAGAAGAGGAGAAAATATTGTTGGGATCCCGTTGGATACTTGTGACCCTCTGGCACAGTCAGATGGGTAATTTATGGTGGGCCTGAGCTTTCATCTCCATTTCCACCCTCTTCCCAGCACCCCCAGACTCGAAACAGAAATACCTGAGCTAGTGGGGATCCTGAAGCATCAGCAGCCAAAGACCTCCTCTCGGCCAGAACTCTTCCAAACTGGCTAGCCAGCAGCAGTGTCCGAACCACCACTGTTGTCTAGTGGGGGGGGGGGGGGGGGGGGGAGGGGCAGGACAGGTACTCCCAGTGGCAGCTCAGACACTGTCACCAGCTCGTGGGCTGGAAGAGTTCTGGATGGAAGGAGGTCTTGGGGATCCCTGCCAGTTACACCAACTGAGGGCCAATTTATGGTGGACCTGAGCTCACACTACTGTTGAAAGCCAGATACTGGGCTAGATGGACCTTGGGTCTAACCTGGTAAGGCAACTTCTCTTATGGTCAATATTTAATACAGAAGTTTGATGTACTGCTTTATCTAGAATGTAGGTCAAGGCATTTGGTCCCAGAGCTCACCTTCCATCCACTGTCTGCAGAACTGCATCACCAAAGGCCTCTTTAAGTGGGGTTTTAGTGCAGATTTTAATTTAGGGAAAGATTACTTGGTTAATTGGGTGACAGTGTCCCCTGCTACCCAATTAAAGCCTTAGTTTAAGCTTCTAGCACTGCCAGACTAATCAATTCACTCTTTTACATTCATTAATAACTGGTTGCCTGCTTGCACTTTCCTTTCATGCAGTCTAAGCTTCTAACCACAAATCCAACATACCGACAGGTGAAATCCAGGCGTCCCCCAGAGCAACTCCTGCAAATTTGCAATTGATCTCTTCTGCCTGGATAGCCTGAAACCAGAAACGACACAATCAGCCCAGAGGAATTACAGAGCTGCCAAGGGGACCCGATCTTTCGGAGGGAGATCTTAAAGCCATGTTCTGAGCCTCACGCCAGCCTGCCTCCTGGTTCCATCCACTGACAAACCTCAACTGAGCAGCCCAAGGGGGAGAAGGATTCCAGAACACAACTCAGGGACACAAATACCTTACCTGCTGTTAATAATAAAACATGCTGCATAAATATAATGAGAAACAGTTGAACAGTAAAAAGTTCCAATGGTCAGTGGAGTGCAAGTATTAAGGCAAAAGAGCTATGAGTCACAAACCTGTGAAAACAATAAGGGTGTCATAGGATTAGCCTTGAGCTGGGTAGCCTTGTGTGAAACCGAGACAGAAAGTCTGTGCAGGGGTAGAAAAAATTGCTGCTGACATTTGCAGATAAGAAAGAACAGGCTTCAAAGAAAAGGGTTGCTGACGTGCAGGCATTGGGTGCAGTACGAATGTAAGTGTATATAAACAGAGCAAAATATATGTAATGTAAGCAAACTAACTTCTGTGTATTATTGCTGATTGTGTACTGTGAGTATATTTTGCTTCCTGTATGATGTTCTCATAAAGCCTCTGTCCAAGGGAGGACAGTTGAAAAAATAAAAAATTGTTGATTCTTCTTCTTTATAATAGGTGTCAGTTTCTTTGTTTACACACATATAAGGTGTAAATAAACACTGCACTGTGGCTATCAAAGTTTACACGTATAAAATCCAGCTGGAAACTGAACTCCATGTATAGTTCTTACATGTAACCTCAAATCAGCAAAACCCACCCGATGGACTGAAAGTAGTACTGTTTATTAATCCAAATTTCTAAATTATACACATAAAAATAATGCATTTAGAAATCATAGGGGGGGGGGGGGGGGGGGTCAATACTCAATGTGATTTAAATGACCAGAACAGGTTCCAGGCTGGTTAAATCACTTGCCTGGGTCTAACTACTGATAGTTAAACACACTTAACCAGTTAGTACAACTGAATATCCCCAGTTAGTGCCTAAGCTGAAACCAGCTAATTTATAGGCAGTCTGGGGGGCCGAGTCAGCACTTCAGTGCCAGTATTCAGCACTCAACCGCATAAAATAGTAACATAGTAAATGACGGCAGATAAAGACCTGAATGGTCCATCTAGTCTGCCCAACAGTCACCCTCATTATCAATTCATGATTCAATAAACAATAAATGTGGTGATATATACTTGATCACGAGTCTTTCTGTGTAATTTCTGGGACAGATCACAGAAGTGCCCCCGAGTGGAGGAGTAGCCTAGTGGTTAGTGCAGTGGACTTTGATCCTGGGGAACTGAGTTCAATTCCCACTGCAGCTCCTTGTGACTCTGGGCAAGTCACTTAACCCTCCATTGCCCCAGGTACAAAAAAAGTACCTGAATATATGTAAACCGCATTGAATGTAGTTGCAAAAACCTCAGAAAGGCAGTATATCAAGTCCCTTTTCCCTTATGTTCCACCGTCAAAGCTCACTCCAGCCTATTCAAATCCATCTTGTTATTTGCGGGACCCAGACCGTCCTCAGTTCCCGTTACTGAAGTTGCCACTGAAGCCCTTTCCAGCTTATCCTAAACTGGACTTGCCATATACAGACAAAGAGCTACAAAGTCTGCCTGGCACCGGCCTTAGTTCTTCACAGCCAGAGTAGCCATCCAAGTATCACTCACACATCCACCCCCTGCTGCCAGCTAAACATTTACCCCCATAGATAATAGGGTGTCAATGACATAACCACTTGTAGCCATATCAATTCCTTTTCAATCAGCTTTTAAAGTTTGCTACATTTACAATTTTCACATGTAGAGACATATTTAAGCAAGTGGGGAAAGCATGCTGAGCAAGGCTCACAGAATTCTTCCCAAACATGTGTATCTTCATTTCCGTCTTCTGTTTTGCATGTTTTTCTGTGTACACGTGGGCATACATATGTACTTGAGTGGGTGGTGGCATGGATTGGGAGGGCAGTTTTAAAAGGTGCAAGTTCTTTAATCTGTGTTACAGTGAATTAGTAGATAGAAGCAGGTACCAACTATGGCAGCCCAGCACAAAAATATATTGAGGCATTTTCAAGGGGTGGGGGTGGGGGCCATATTTCTTCTGCCTCCACCTGTATAGCACGGGGATGTCCCCTAGATCACCACCTTTCTTCCTGTGATTAGAGGTGCCTCCACACCCTTCCCAAGATTTGCTGCTTGTTGGGCAGGGCAGGCTCGGGGAGGGACAGAACCGCATATAGAGGTTTTAAATTGGGAAAAACAAAATCCAGACATTAGCTATTCTTGTTGCTTCTGGACATTGCAGATTTCTTGCAATCGGAGACCAGAAAACAAAACAGTCACAGTTGTTAGATGTGCTCACGAGGCTAGCTTTCACTCCACCCCCCCCCCCCCAAAAAAAAATAATCTGGATCCAACGTATCAGTGGTTTGTCAGTGCCTTAACCAGGCCCTACTCGAGGCAAAAAAATTAGTTGGCAATACACATAATTAAAACTTAATTTCACTGTAAAATTTAAAAAATGAAACATAAGAATGACAAACTGCAGCCCTTCAAGCTTATTATGTGTGTGTTGTGTGTATGAGTTGTCGTGAGCGGTTGGGGGGGGGGGGGGTACAGAACAGGGAGAGGCTGTTTGAATGGAGGATTTCCCTATGCCGAGTTTCACTGTATGTTAAGTTTCTGTAATGAACAGGACTTCGTATATACACAGAACATTTCTTCAGAAAGGACAGGGGTAAGACAGGACTCTTACCTTATAAATCTCTAAAGAAACAGCAGCTGCCATTTTGCCTCCATAGGATTCCGAGAAGATGTAAAATGGAATTTTCTGAAAGAGCCAAAATGCAGTTAACTGAGCCAGTGAACCTAAAGCAGCAACAGGAATGCCTGATCCTCAAAATACCATTTATTTTCCCCCTTTTCTTGCCTGTGCCTTCTCTGCTTCATATGGATGAAGGGGGATGTGGGAATTCTAGAGTGAGATTGCTTCAGGAAAGCAGAAAAATCTAACAGCTGGGAAAACATCCATCAGGAAAGCTGAGACACCACAATTTTTTTTTTATTTGTTTTTCCAAAATTTCAAATACATATCACTATTCAATAGAGATGCAAAGAAAATTAAGTAAATAAATTCTAAAAAAAGAAAAAAAAACATAACACCAACTGGCAAGAAATTACATATAATTGATCGTCCACCAGTAAACAGAAATTATGATCCAGGATAATTACTTAAGAAAAAGTAAATCAAGATGGGTGCCTCCAGATTGCCACCCATAGCCAGTCCTTACAGTGAACATATGGGGTCTATACAGTTAGATTTATTTCCTCCCTGGCTTTAGGAAAATCATCCAAATGCTTGGGATCAAAGAATTGATATTGATTACCTTCAAAAGAACCACACAAACAAGGACATCATAACAGAAAAATCAACTACTAGGGCTTGAGCCCTAAGTGAAAATACCAGAAAAGCCTTCCACTTTGTTTGTGTCCCTCTAGAAAGATCAGGAAAAACCCTGATCTTCGATCCTATAAACGTTACATCCAAATGTCTAAAGGAAAGCTTTACAAAAACATATTATGGTCCGGCTCAGAAAGAGACGCTATTGAATGAAAAAATGAAAACTAATCACTCATCTCTGCACAACTGCAACAAAACAACACCAAACCCAATTACAATTTGGAAATGTATATAATCTCAGAACACAGAGTGGAACCACAGCACATAACTTATTTTCTATCTGGAGCAGCTCTGACACAGACCAGGGCACTGACTAGAGTCGTCTGCATGCACTGCAGGGGCTACCTGAAGGGTTCAACAACCGGCTTGCAAAACTCATGAAAATTATAATATGTGAGCCCGCTCCAGCACACTACTGTCTTTATGTCCTCACTCTCTAAATTCTGTACTGCTTTTGACAATTTTTAAAATTAGCTCTCACTTTGCTACTTAATGTTTTGCCACATGTCAGATTTTTATTAATTGTGAGACTCAAAGATGCATCCAGGAATCTCTTAAACTACACAGCAAACTATTCTCAACTACAGCTGGAAAAAAAACCAGATTCTGAACTCTCAAAGGCTCTGACTAGAAAAGGCTGAAATGCACAAGCAGCTCTACTCACCTGGAATTCTGGCTTGTACTTAAAAAACTCTTTCAGAAGAACCATCATATCAGCACTCACAGTTGCAAGATCCTTAGCAAAAGCTGTGGTACTGTTGGTGTAGCTGAACCCACTGCCAACAGGGTTATCCACAAAGAGCAAACTAGCTGCCTGAATCTGTGAAACCAAGGAACACAAGGTTGCTTTATATAAGATTCATCGGCAATTAAGAATCAAACCTCGTAACTCAAAGCACCAGTCAATCTGTTCCCATTCCGTTGTGGCAGATCCCTTTTGTGAATTAGTCACCCAGTAGAGAAGGGGTAGGTAACCTCAGTCCTTGAAGGCCACAAACTAGTTGGATTTTCAGGATTTCCCCAATGAATATGCATGAGATCTGTTTGCATACAATGGTGCAGTGAATGCAAATAGTTCTCATGTATATTCACTGGAGAAATCCTGAAAACCCAACTGGACTGCAATCCTTGAGGGCCGAGATTTCTCACCACTGCAGTAAGACTGCATATGTGAATTCCTATATCTGTGACTGTGAAATGTAAATAAGCATTTCTTGGTCTTTTGGCTGGTATCCAAGCATAAAGCGAGACATGAACAGAGAACAGTCCCTTCTTGGCTTTATGGTAGAGACGAAGATGCTGTACAAGATCAGGGAACATGGGAGAGTTTACCGCCTGACCTCAATGGGGACAAAAGTCTGGCTTCTTCCCATCGTGAGAAAGAAAAAAACAAATAAATAAAAAATTTACCCAGGTTGTGTTTCTCGGTTTTAATGCTGCATCAAAAGGACCAATTTCTTCAAAGTTTCCATAGCCACAGCCTGAAGCTCCAGGACCTCCCTGCAAAAGAGGGAACTACAGATTTACATCCCTGTGCGTTAGTATCGGTTCAACTTTATAATGCATTCACCCTACAAAAGCAGAATCGATATGCTGATCCCAGCAAGGCTATCTTAAAGGGGATAAAACATAGGAGTAATTGCACCATATTCATCACTGGGCTGTACCACATTAACTGACCATTAATCCCTGGACTCTAGAACGGGTATTCAATTTGGGCGCGGACCCCTGATTGGTGCCCAAAATAGTTAGTTAATGGGCTCCAATGATTTAATTATTGGTGTGAACAAGCACTTAATTGGGACTATTTATGATTTGGGCGTGATCTGGCTGCATGCTATTCTGTAACAATGGTCACCTCAATTGGATCGCATGCAACTCAAAAGGGGGTGTGGCAAAACATGCATGCAGTGTTACAAAATAGCAGGGATCTGGCCTAACTTGCACTCCAGGATTTACACCATGTTTCAGCTGGCGCAAGTCTTGGCACTAACTCTATTCTACAAAGAGTGCTCAGCCCAGAGCAACCTTTCGAGAAGAATGTTTAAGCACCAATCAGTGCCATTTATAAAAATGTCCCCTTAAGTGTTTGCAAGCGGCTTTCTTCCCTTCATCATTAAGACCCTTTTATTTTTGTAGATGTTTCATAAAGGTTGTTTGGTGATGCATGCTTTTTATTTAATTTCATGAACTCCTCCCCCCCTCCAGAATCCCCTTGAAAAAAAAAAAAGCACTGGGGAACTCAGTCAAAGTGGCCAGACACAGGGCTTTCTTTTTTTTTTGTTTTGTTTCCCCAGGGAGATGAAGGGAGTTTGGAGAAGGGACTGCAAAGCACATATTTCTTCCAGGATGGGAAGAAAAGATTTGGCTGATCTCAGCCAAGGGGAAGCTCGAGAGCCACAAAGAAAAAAACACCCAAAAGTTACATTTAATCAAAGGCGCATCTCTGTTTTTACCTGGAGCCACATAACCAGGGGCAAGTTTGTAAACTGCTTTGTGGGGTTGTCTGCGTAATAAAGCCACCAAAACATAAAGGCATTGCTTCGGACTTCAACATAACCCCAGGCTTCACTCGACACCTCGGTTTCCTTCCACATCTCAGCGCTTACAAAAACAGCTGTTGGTTCACATTGAAAAGAATGATCATTTACTGAAAAAAAGGGTTCTGCCAAGTACCAAAATAACAGTATTTTCTTCATTCTCTGTCCTGCACACAATATGGTGTTTTTCCTTTCCTTTCTCGAATAGATTGTATACTGCTTCGATGCAGTCATCCACAAAAAGTGATACAGCAAGTCCCTCACTAACATTAAACATTCAATTTACTCCTAATAAAGCAGGTAATTCTTACTGCACATTTTTGGAATCTGAAGACAATAAAAAGCTTTCATGGTGGGTAATGTTCACAAAGAACAGTTTTGCATGTTTATTAGTCTGATGTATGCAGGTAAGAGCTAAGAAACAGACTCCCCGAGCCCATACGCCATGCGCCCTCCCTGCCCATCTTCAAGTCCTTACTCAAAGCCCATCTCTTCTCCCTTGCTTTTGGTGCCTAAGCACCTTCCCCATTCATGAAACCTACACTGACTACATAGTTTGTTAACATTAGATTGTAAGCTCTCTTGTGCAGGGACTGTCCTTCTCCATGTTTTAACTTGTACAGCGCTGCGTAACCCTTGTAGCGCTATAGAAATGCTAAGTAGTAGTAGTAGTACTAAGGAAACAGTGCCTGCCTTTATATGATAAATCAGTGGCAGCAGAACACTCGATTGAAGAGGCCAACTCAATCTGCAGATCCACCTTCAAGCACTCTAGTTGCTGTTGCGTTGGGCCATGCCCAGTCACCTGCCCTGTTCTGCTGCCTATGTGTAGGCAGAATGCACTGGCACAAATGAAAATATATGACACCAAAGCCTACTGTATAGACTTTATAGATGCAACATATACACGTATTTGCCTTGACAGACTAACCAGCCTGTTAACAGATTGAAGGCAAGGAGGCTCATTATCATCTCTGCTTGTGCCAAATCCAACAATGCGTTCTAAACTCACCAAAATCTAAATCAGATGCTTAGCAGCAATGCTGTAAATTATGATTTGCAAATACACAGAATTTGAAATTCAACTGAGCAATTTCTAACCTACAAATTCCACTCAAGTGCTTGGTTGGTTTGACTCATTTTTATCGCATCGACAGTTTAAGGTTTGTTGGAGTGGAGAATTCTTCTTGGACAGAGACTGACAGGACTATGGCAGGGCTCTGCACTCTCAGTAATGTCATCTAATTGGTATATGCTGCCGACTTGCAATGGGTTTTTTTTTTCATGGCAAAGGGTTAACTATAGGCTATGTTGCTGATTAACAATTTTTGCTCTAATTGAACAGGCCCTTCACTCTTCAGTTGGGTTTGTTTACAAACCATTAATACTTAAGCTACAGGCTCCTTGTCTCTATATGGAAGAAAAAATAAAGCAAATTCTATTTCTGGGACTTCTGCATTCATGTTGCCTACTGTTTGGTAAATGAAGCATCTGTTAGGGGTCCTCAAATCCAGTCCTTGAAGTCCACAACAGAGTCTGGTTTTCAAGATTTCCACAATAAATACGTATGAGATCTAGTCACATTCACTGCTTCCTTTGCATGCAAAGCAGATCTCGCATGTATTCATTGTGGAAATCCTGAAAACCAGACAAGGACCCTCAACCTATACTAATTTCAAAACAACTTTGTTACTTGGGGGTTTGGCTGAACTCCATGGGTTTCAATGAAAGCTTGCAATTCTTCATTGCATAGGAGATGGCCCTCATCCAAATGCATGATGAAAGAATTTCATTGAAACACGTGGTGTTGGGAAGTTTCATAAACACAGAAGAGCTTGGCGTGATCTCTGGTTGACTTTACACTTCATCACATTTTACAGTGCCTATGGCATCTTCCACTGTTTGTTGATGCCGGGCCAAAAAGATAAATATTAGTTGATTTATTTCAATGAAGCCAAGGTAATAAGTAAGCAAAATAGGTCTAATACACCAGAATTTCAGTGCAGAGTCAGTTTATTCTCAGTTACCACAAGACAGCATCCATGCAACTAAAACTTACTATTCCTCCCCCACGATCTTGTAGGAATATAATAATAGTACTATGGCAGTTTATTTATTTATTGCATTTGTATCCCACATTTTCCCACCTATTTGCGGGTTCAGTGTGGCTTACAATACATTGTGAGTCATGGAATTACATTGGTTACAATATGGTTATGGGTTATATTGAGAAGAGTTATGGGAAGACAGTCGAAGTCATACATGTTTTGGGAAAACAAGTCAAAGTCAAACATAGTTTGGGAATGGAACAGTAGAATGTAACAATGGGGAAGTGATCGGCGATAGAACAATGGCGAGAGAACAGTAGGGTATAACAGTTCCATCTGTGGGTAGGGTTTTAAGTGTGGTGAGATTAAGGGGAAGAGAGATCAGAAGAGAGTGTATTGCCCTATCTCTGTTAGTGCTTAAGGACTTCATATGTTTTGATTCTTGCCATAGCTTTTCTCGAAGAGGTGAGTTTTCAATAGTTTGCGGAATTGGGTTAATTCATAAATCATTTTCAGGTTGCGTGGTGTAGTCTGTGTGCCTATGGGCACTTCTGCCTCTGCTCTTCTCAGTCTGTTTGTGTGCTGGGTTCAACCTTCAGCCTTAGTCTGTTGTCTGTCTCTAGGTCGGGTTTGTGTCCTGCCTAGCCTGCCTTGTTTGTTCTAGTCCCTCTCTGCCTTAGCTTCAGCCTTAGTCCTGTTGTTTGTCTGTGAGGGCTAGCTTTGTATCCTGCCTGTGTCTATCCTGGTTGTCTTCAGCTCCAGTCCCCTGCCTGCTCGTCTCTGCTTTGTTTGCTTTCAGCTCCCGTTCCTGCCAAGTCTGTTCCAGCATCCTGAATCCTGTTCAGCTTGTTCGAGCATCCTGACCCCTCAGGTCTCATACTCAGGCCCTCTTTTTCCCCACTTTCAGTTCTGAGCAGTTTATGGGCTATATCATCATCCTACTGAGCACCAATGTGCTTAAGGAAAGGTAAGGGGAACAAAAAAAACACCCCAAAACAAAAATAGGAACATGTGACCCATTTCTATACTCTTCTGGAGTCTGACAGTTGCTAAGTAAATAAGCACTCTTCCCACCTAACCACAGCTCTTCATCTGTAGCTTAAACTGGTTGAAATTTTCTATTTTTTTTTTTGGAGTTCCACAGAAGTTAGCTTGAATCATGAAAAATAATTATGTACAACTAATACTGTAATCCTGAGTACAACCAAGGAGTCATTCAATCAAATACCTGGCTAAAAAGGAACCAAGCAGAGAAGGCTATCCAGCAATCACTTGGAAATACTGTATTGGCAGTTTTAACTAAGATATCCACACATCTACCTGTTATGTGACCTGGCGTGGCTTTTCCACACCAATATTTGGCTATATCTTTAACAGGTTATATTTTTGTACTCAGAAGTATCTAGATAATTAACTATCACCTCGATTTATACCAACTCTTACCATGCCTCCAAGTTATCCTCATGTACTTATTTGTAAAATATTTTTAATATATTTAGGTTATGTTATTATAATTGAGGATGATTATTCCTGTTTCCTCTTTTTTATTGATTATGTGACGTGATCCGCATAGAACTATTATGATTATTGCGGAACAGAAAAACCATATAACACAACTTTAGCTACAGCCCAAACCAAACACTGCTAGCGCTGGTAAGAAAAACAGCATAAAGCCAAAACTAGACAGGTTACATACACCCCTTAAGATTTAGATGCATACTCGACAGAACGCTTTTCCTTCGGTTCAGCCTCGAATATACAGATCAACATCTCCTCCGTTAAAGGGCAGAGTTCAGAAAAAAAGCAAACGAAGGATCCTCTGCTGAAAACCTTGAAACCCAAGTTATAAGCTTTCACTATCAGTTCCTAATTTTGAGATACCACAGCGTTATTCAAGACATCACAAGACATAGCCACCACATGAAGAATACTAGCACCAGCCAGATTCCACCCCTGTGGGGCAGCACTTTACAAAACCAGGACACTGTACCAGCGATTTCATAATAAGAATCCTGAAAGGTAACTTTAAAACAATACAGGAACGTAAGACCTTTGAAGTCAGAATGATTGATGTATTTTGTAAGCCACATTGAGCCTGCAAAGAGGTGGGACAATGTGGGATACAAATGCAATAAATAATAATAATATTTTGACACCCAACAGACAGGACTTAAAGATCTGGGTTTTCTAGCCCATTATATTATAAACCATAAAGCTGTATTGCTCTGTCTGTCACCCTCCTCTCACCTATCCACCCCCATCCTGTTAGACTATCTCTAAAATGCTTTGATGTTCCCATGCATATCTCCTATTCCCCCCCCCCCCCCCCCCCCGTTAGACTGTCACTGAAATGCTTTGATGTTTCATTTATATACACTGTCATCTACCACATTTGCTTATTTCCGATCTGACGAAGAAGGGCAACCTTCGAAAGCTAATCAAGCAATGTATTAAGTTATGTCCAATAAAAAAGGTATCATCTTATTTTATTTTCCACTAGTAAAAAAGGCCCGTTTCTGACACAAATGAAACGGGCGCTAGCAAGGTTTTCCTCGGAGTGTGTATGTTTGGGAGAGTGTATGTGAGAGCGACTGTGAGAGTGAAAGTGTGAGTGTGTGAGAGAGAGAGTGTGTTTGTGAGAGAGTGTGTGTGTGAGAATGAGAGTGTGTGCAAGTGTGTATGTGAGACACAGTGTGATAGAGAGTGTGTGTGTGTGTGCCCATCCATGCTCCTCTGTCCCCTGCCCCCTCCATTCATCCCTATCCAGCATTTTCCCTCTCTGCCTGAGGCCTGCCCTGCAATCCATATCCATCCATGCCCATCTGTCCCCTCCATTCATCCCTATCCAGCAATTCCCCTCTCCCTGAGTCCTGCCCTTCCAATCCATGCCCATCCATGCTCATCTGTCACCTGGCCCCTCCATTTTTCCCTATCCAGCATTTCCCCTCTCTGCCTGAGGCCTGCTCTGCAATCCATATCCATCCATGCCCATCTGTCCCCTCCATTCATCCCTTTCCAGCAATTCCCCTCTCCCTGAGTCCTGCCCTTCCAATCCATGCCCATCCATGCTCCTCTGTCACCTGGCCCCTCCATTTTTCCCTATCCAGCATTTCCCCTCTCTGCCTGAGGCCTGCTCTGCAATCCATATCCATCCATGCCCATCTGTCCCCTCCATTCATCCTTATCCAGCAATTCCCTTCTCCCTGAGTCCTGCCCTTCCAATCCATGCCCATCCATGCTCATCTGTCACCTGGCCCCTCCATTTTTCCCTATCCAGCAATTGCCCTCTCTCCCTGAGGCCTGCCCTGCAATCCATTTCCATCCATGCCCATCTGTCCCCTCTATTCATCCCTATCCAGCAATTTCCCTCTCTCCCTGAGTCCTGCCCTCCCAATCCATGCCCATCCATGCTCCTCTGTCCCCTGCCCCCTCCATTCATCCCTTTCCAGCAATTGCCCTCTCTTCCTGAGCCCTGCCATCCCAATCCATGCCCATCCATGCTCCTCTGTCCCCTGCCGCCTCCATTCATCCTTTTGCAGCAAGTCCCCTGTCTCCCTTTCATGACCCCCCCCTTGCATCCATGCTCCTCTCTCTCCCATGTCCCAGCCTGGGCCGCCCTCTTCTTCCCCCCCCCCTTCGCATCCATGCTGTCGTTTCTCCCCTGCCCTCCCGCTCCCATTGTTGTTCTTTAGTGGCCACCCTCTTCTCTCCCCCCAACATGGTTGTTTTGTTTGTTTTTTTCTTGTTTTCAAATTTACCTCCGTGCCGGTTCCGGCAGCGAAGCGTCAGGGAAGGAGGCGGCGCTCCCGACGTCTAGGTTTCCCTTCGCTGTGTTCCGCCTTCTTTTGACGTCAGAAGAAGGCGGAACACAGCGAAGGGAAGGCTAGACGTCGGGAGCGCCGCCTCCTTCCCTGACGCTTCGCTGCCGAGCGTTGCGATTGGTTGAGTGTCATTGCTCCGCCCTCGACGTCATCACGTTTGACGCGTGGGCGGGGCAGACACAATGCGATCTCACCCCCTTCACTTTAGAATGTTGGCTAACAGAGGCTTCATTAGAACGTTGGAGGTGCGTTTTATATAGAGAGATGTTTTATTTTGTTTGATTTCTATAGATTCTACATGGAATGTTGCTATTCCACTAGCAACATTCCATGTAGAAGTCGGCCCTTGCAGATCACCAATGTGGCCGCGCAGGCTTCTGCTTCTGTGAGTCTGTGCAGGACGTCAGACTCACAGAAACAGAAGCCTGCACAGCCTTCTACATGGAATGTTGCTAGTGGAATAGCAACATTCCATGTAGAATCTCCAATAGTAGCAACATTCCACGTAGAATCTCCAATAGTAGCAACATTCCATGTAGAATCTCCAATGGTATCTATTTTACTGTCATAGTAATGCTTGAATGTTTTCACTTATATACACTGTCATCTACTACATTTGCTTATTTCCGATCTGAGGAAGAAGGGCAACCTTCGAAAGCTAATCAAGCAATGTATTAAGTTATGTCCAATAAAAAAGGTATCATCTTATTTTCTTTGCCATGTGTTATTTCTATTGATTACCTTTAAAAGTGGACTAACACGGCTACCACACCTCTCTACTACTTACTATTTAGCATTTCTATAGCGCTAAAAGGCGTACGCAGCGCTGCACAAACATAGAAGAAAGACAGTCCCTGCTCAAAGAGCTTACAATCTAATACTCAAGACAAAGACATAAGAAACGCCTAAGTATCACGCCCCGAGCAGGAGGACAGCATAAGCCCCCAACCCACCTGAACAAAAGGTCCCGAGCACCGACACCCACAGCAGCGGAACTCGCCCGAGAACCGCCATAGCGCCATCCACCACACTCAAATCATATGACCCCGCTCACAGCTGCTGATCAGGTGATGTATCACGCCGGGCCGGCGCGGCGTCCCCACGTCCCACACAGAAAACCGTTTGGTTGGAGGATAGTTCGTGGTTCGGGTCAGACTGAGGCTTGCAACGCCTACGGAGGCACGCTCGCACAGTGACGCTGAGAGAGGCGGGAATGGCGCGGTTCACGCGAGATGATTTTTCCCAGCGCCATTTTGTGCCCGCGCGCTAGTAGTACCGGTGCTGCTGGTCAGGTCTCTGTGCGCCCCTGAGATTCCCCTCCCGACTGCAGCTCGCTCCTCCACGTGGCCTGCCGGTTGGAGGAGGCGAGGGGCAGCAGGACGGCTCCCCCTCCTCTATCTGCTCTCGGAGACAGGGACCCGCGGCCACGACCACAGAGGACGACGGAGCCAGCTGGAGGAGGCAGAAGAAAGCGGGTGAGTCGGTCACGGGGGAGGGGGCGGAGCCATAATGAGCTGCAGCAACGGGACGGTGTAAAAGCCAAGTGTGCGGGATCTCCCGGATCTGTTTTGATGGCCTCTGATGCTTACAGTATGCAGCAGTCACCAGCCATAACCCAGCACTGCGGTTCTCTATTTCTGTCTTTGCCTGGCAAATCTTGAAGGAGATTTAATAGACTGAAGCGGAAGTGAGTCTATTTTGTCCACTGTGAGCAAGGAAGCCAAGTTGGTTAATCTCTGTTTCCATTCCCCCGCGCAGCCGTCATTGCTGTTCACTCATAACAAAGCAAGCAAACCTATGAGCTTCATCCTCGTTGGTCCATCTATAACAAGTCTAAAGCAGTGGCGTAGCCAGACTTCGGCGGGAGGGGGGCCAGAGCCCAAGGTGAGGGGGCACATTTCCCACCCCCTGCGCCACCATTTTTGACCCCCGCCGACACCATCTTTGATCCCTCCCCTGGCATTGCCAACCCTCCCCCATCGAGTACCTGTGCTGGCGGGGGGCCCCAATCCACGCCAGCCGAAGTTTTGTGTGCAGGACGTCAGGACGATTCATCCCACGCAAAGAGAATCGGCTTCCCGCTTGCAGAATCAGATCAGCTGCTGCAGGCTGCAGCAACGTGCTGGCCCAGAGACGGGCTGAAGACACAGAACTTTAGCTGGCGGGGATTGGGGACCCCCGCCAGCACAGGTACACGATGGGGGAGGGTTGGCGACGCCAGGGGAAGGGTCCAGGGCCAAATCTGAGGGGGCCCAGGCCCCACGTAGCTACGCCACTGGTCTAAAGCTGTTTCGGTTGGATAGGCAGTGCCTTAAAGGGTGGGGGAGAAAAGTAATAAGAACTGGATATCACTAAAACAGCTTCACAAATTATTGTAGTTGGTAGAAACAGCAATGATAAACTCTGTAGTTTGTGCTCATTTTTCTTCACTGTTCTTCAATACAGATGGCCAGATTTCAGTGAGGATATCTTGTTTCCCCGGTGGGTTCATCTTAACTGTTGTAATCTGCCTTTTATAAAGATTAAATGGAAGTAGAATTAAAACTCTCCTTTCACTGGGGCACATGGAATCACATCTTTGTTAGTTTTATAGACGTTTACTTTTTTTAGAAAAATGAGCATAAACTACAGAGTTTATAATTGCTGTGTCTACCAGCTACAATAATTTTTGAAACTGTTTTAGTGATACTCAATTATTTTTCTCTTCCACCTTTTAAGGCATTGCCTAACAGTAAAGAACAACAACGTGGATGCAGCAGCTCAGAGGTTTACTTGCTTGGAGTGAAAGGCAATGACGGCTGCGCGGGGGATTGGAAACCGAGATTAACCAAATTGGCTTCCTTGCTTACAGTGGACTAGATAGGCTCACTTCTACTCCAATTATACCTCCTTGTTTAACTTCCTACAAGATTTGCGCAGTGCTGGGTTATGGCTGCTGATCGCTGCATACTGTAAGCACCGGCAGCTGTCAAAACAAAAAAGCGCTCCTGTCATTAAACCTTGTTTTAACCTCGAGAAAGCCAGATCCCGCTAAGTCACGCCCCCTGTGACATAACGTTACCTTCGCACAGGGGGCTTGACATTTTTAAGGAGGACGAGATTGGTACACAAATAGGAGGGTCCAGGAAAATAATCTCCCGCGTTAAATACGTCAACAATATTCTTAAAAAAAAAAAGCCCGGAGGCTATATGTAAAATATCTGTATCTAAACGACTGGGCAAAGAAAAAATGAACTTTTAAAGGTTTTGTAATTGAATCCGGGAGGGTCCCGCGGTATCCGTCTTTTACTTTTTGCCTGCTGCAACCACGTGCTTTATTGTTAGCATTTTTATTTAATCTCACTTATATTTTCAAACTTGCCAGCTTGTGCAGCATACGGATGTACACAGAGGATGTATAGTAGTAGAGTAGTAATTTGTTATAATCAGTGTGGCATTTGGAGGGGCTGGTTATAGGGACACCCTAGCATGTGTTGTATCTTGAGGGTTTTTTCTCCTAGTAAAGGACCACTAAAACAGACATCATCATTATTATTATTAGCATTTGTATAGCGCTACCAGACGCACGCAGCGCTGAACACCTGACACAGAGAGACAGTCCCTGCTCAATAGAGCTTACAATCTAAAGTAATACAGACAAGACAATAAGGGCAACTACTGGGTGAGAAGGAACAAGGAGAGGCAAATGAGTAGTGGCTAGGAGCCAAAAGCAGCAGTGAAAAAAGGTGGGTTTTCAGCATAGATTTGAAAATAGGTGGAGATGGAGCAAGACGTACAGGCTCAGGAAGTTTATTCCAGGCATAAGGTGCCGCGAGAGACAAGGAACGAAGCCTGGAGTTAGCAGTGGAGGAGAAGGGGGACGACAAGAGAGACTTGTCCAGTGAGTGGAGATCACGGGGAAGAATGTAGGGAGAAATGAGAGTGGAGAGGTAGTGGGGGGCTGCAGAATGGATGCATTTAAAGGTCAGTAAGAGAAGTTTGAACTGTTTACATCATGTTATGAGAATCAGGTGCTCAACATTCAGAGTTTGTATCCATTTATTTATTTACTTATTTACAACATTTATATCTCACGTTAAACATGATTTACCTGGGAGAAGTAAAATCTTTTTTTGTTTCCTGTGCCTAGATCAAAAGAGATGGATGGTTTGTGGTGGGAACTTGTTCCTTTTGTTTTGTGGGTGGATGGATTATGAATTTGTGCTAATTATAATGGTGCTGATTTTGCAAATTATGCTGATTCTGTTTATGATGTGGTTACCTTAGTAATATTCATATTGACCTCATTAATATTCATACTTACCTTAATATTAATTTTGGGCTACTTTTGGCCACAAATTGGGCTGGAAAATTGTGTGCCATCTGGCAATGCTGATTTGGGCCAGCAAACGCCATAGTAATGGAGCATGCTAGGCCGGGGCCTGGCAGTAGCTTCTTCCTTTTGTCTTTACCGCAGTCTGAGGGTGTTTGTCTTCCTTCTTTTCTCTCTGCAGAAATGGCGGTGCTGGGCAGCGGCTGCGTGCGCGTCCGACTCTTCTTTGACTACCCTCCGCCAGGCGCCCCGGACTGCTGCATGTGCTGGCTGCTGGTGGACGCAAAGAGGTGCAGGGTGGTCGCTGACCTCAGCACTATTATCTGCCAGAAGTTCGGCTTCAGCGCCCGAAGTCTGCTGAGCCTCTTCGTGGACGACTGCTTGCTGCCCCCCAGTGAGAGTATAATGGTGGTGAGGGATAATGACTGTATCAGGTACAGCTGTGGCACCCTACCTGGTGCCTGATGCATAGCTGCACACTTACACAGGGGTCCATGCTATAAAGTGTGCTCAGGCTTTGTGCAGGGCTAGTGTACAAGCTTGTGGGCGCACCATACAGAAAGGGGCTTTAAGCAGAATCTAATGCAAGTGCTTACCAATCTTTTTGTGATCGTGACCCCGTGATCCTGGCCAAATAAAATTGTGTGATCCTCTCCCCCAAGGTGCAGAATAATGATGCACCTATGGAGAGTCCACCCAGGTTGTGTGTGACCCCATTTGGGGTTCCGAGCCACAGTTTTCCATGCTCTGATCTGTCTTGTGATGCTGAAACAGAAAGGTTGAACTGTGTGCAGATGGCTGACCATGGGCCTTCTACCACAAACTTAATTCCATCCATATGGGAACCAAATGATATGCAAACTTAAAATGCACAGGTTCTGTGCGTTAATCAGTAGAAGCAGGCCAGGTCTACGTGCACTAAAGTTTCATGGTATGTGTGGCTTGTAGTGCACATGTGTAAACAAAACAAAAAAAAAAGTGCAGGTACGCAATGGCGCCACTTTTTCTGCTCTTAAATATTAGCCTCAAAAATTTCTTGCATGTAAGATTTTTGCAAGGCTGATATTTATGCACTGGAGAATAGATGCTGACGTGTGCTCACACGTTCGCTTTTGGACACATACTCGTGATCTGTTACCTCCTTTCAGTCTTTTAAACTTGCAGTCACTCCTTTCTGGTTTCAAAAAAAGGCAAAACTGGTATAAATTCTCTCTGCTAACCCTCGTACACTGCCCCGGACCTGGTGAAAAATTTCTCATGTTGTGCAAGTGTTAAAAAGCCACCGTTTCTTTCTCTGCATTGCATGAAACATTTTGATACACTCTTTCTTCACCATTCATTTTTAGTGGAGTGTGTGACCATATCTTTCACGAGACTTAACACCCACACTCAACCCCTTTCTGTATTGTGTGGCCACCAGCATTCTTGTAAAACCCCCACAGTAACTGGTGTTAGGCTTGCAGTAGCTTTCTGCATTATTCCCTTGTGCCCACTATATTAAAATCAATTCTAATGAGGAACTGAGTTCGATTCCCACTTCAGGCACAGGCAGCTCCTTGTGACTCTGGGCAAGTCACTTAACCCTCCATTGCCCCAGGTACAAATAAGTACCTGTATACAATATGTAAGCCGCATTGAGCCTGCCATGAGTGGGAAAGCGCGGGGTACAAATGTAACAAAAAATAAATTCCACCCTAAGGGGGAGCACAGTGCCTGCCTGGACTTTAAGGCCAAGTCTGAAAAGTCATGAAAGGGATTTAGCTTATTTTTCTGCAGTAGCATCTGTGAGAATTTAATGCATGTTCTTTTCTCGGTCAGCATGCGGGACCTGAAAATTTCTTCATAGTCTCTATTAAGAGCATGGGTGTAAAAAAAAAAGACAGAATAGGGGAGATGCACATGGGTTGGAGCAGGAAAAAAATGTATCTGCATATATCTGCATGTGCTGGACTGCTATTCTGTACATAAATCAGCATTTACAAAATGTTAGGCACAGAACAGCATTCCAGCATATGTACAGACAAGTGCCGATACGATTTGTATTTTTCTGCTCAGACAAATTGTAGGCATTCGGGTAATCAGAAGTTAAATTCTGTCCTATTTCTCTTTTTAACAGAGTTAAATTGGAAGAAATGAAAGAAGATACTGTGGAGACCTGTAATAATGTTCGACCATCAAGGAAATCCAGAAAAAGGCAGAGACCAAAATCGGAAGATGAATCGGAGAATGCAATGGAACGACACAGAAAGAAAAAGGAGACGAGGCAGAAATCAGAAACGCTATCCACTCCACACCTGAAATCTGTCCATGACCGGGAAAGATTGATGAAAAGGAAACACAAAGAAGAGCAAAATGCAAAAACCAGCACCACAGAACAGGAGGATTCCAGCAGCCACGAACAAACCAAAAACATGAAACGGAAATCGGAGAAGGAAATGGACGTAGTTTCGAAAAACAAAAGGATGAAAGGAGCTGATGTTTCGGAAAGACAAATGCTTATGCAACCCTCCAGTAAGAACCTTAAAGGAAATGCTGCCAAAAAAGGGTTTTCTGAAAGTGGCTTAAAGAAATCCTCAAAGAAATGTAAAGTGGCAGCAGCAAAGACAGATCAAGTCTGTCCTAATTCCAGCCCTGCTAATAAAATAACTGTAACCTCTAATAACTCAAAGGCAGCCAGATCAGTGACCAGCAGAAAGACTGAAAACGCCTCTTCGGACTCTGATTCCAGCACAGAGGATGATGGCAGAACGGCAAAGAAAAATTGTGTCTCTGTGAATAATCACTCACCAGTGAGAAACAGTGTGACACATCCACAAAGACAAAAAAGTCCGAGTTTGCTGGACTCTAATGGCGCCCATTCCGATACATTGGTTATCAAAAGTCAGAAACCAGACCTGTCTAGTCCTTCAAGGGGGTGGGATCAAGGCTTGGTGGGAAATGGTGATGCACAGTTTACAGATAATGTGTGGGGACCACCCCCAAAAGCCCAGGGATATGGAAGGGGTGTAGGCCGTGGAAGAGGAGACGTATTTCCTTGGAGAGGATCCAGAGGCCATGGAGACCGAAGGGGGATGAGGGGAAGAGGGAGGGGACAAACAAATCATTTCTTTTATGATTACAATGGTGAAAGTCAGAAGTTCCAGCAGGTTAATGAAGTAGTGACCAACTGCTCTGTTGTCATCCAGGTAAGCTTTTCTTCTGTGATAGGTTGTATACGTAATGAACTAAATTCTATAAATGGCGCCTATAAAAATCAGCGCAGAATAAAACAGCGCTTAACGCTGTTCTATAGACCTCGCCTAACATTAGATGCGTTTTATAGAATACACATAGCGGCTGTCCCGCGACTAAAATTTAGGCACAGACATTTACGCAAACTAAATTCCCCAAGTCTTATTTGGGCATGGACTGGGCATATTCTGTATCAGTGCGCATAAATTTTCAGAATGCCCACAACCCGCCCGTGCCCCTCCCATGGTCACGCCCCCTTTTGAGATCCACGCAGTCTGATTTGCATGCATCACTTTATAGAATACGCTTAGCGAATTATGCGTGTAAATCCTAATTAGTCCTGATAATTGCTTAACTTTGGCTTTTAACCAGTTAAATTCTGTGTGTAAATCGGCTTCGCATGCTGATTTGTGCACAGAACTTTAGTCACCATTTATAGAATCTGGGGAAATATGTTTTGGTAGAAAGTAATCACAAGATCTGCAACTTCCGCAGTATTCAGTGTGGAAGGGGGGCCACATTTAGAGGCCGACTGAAACTTGTTTCTTTTTCCCAGCTTCAGCTAAAACCGAAAATGTTACTGAAACCGTCTAAATACTTTCGGCCGAAACTCATCACCTGGTTTCGGCCGAAGCCAAAACTAAAACTAAAGTTTGATTGTGTGAATGTGAACCAATGAGGCCTACTGGGTATAGTTGGAGCTTGCAGTCAGCGTCCCTCTGCTAAAACCACAGGAGATTATTACCCTCTGGTCCCAGGAATTATAAGCACAGGCTGACAACTTGGAGAGACATTAGCAAGGACTTCACAGCGTCAGGCACATTAAGGTTCCCAAGGCAATGCAGATGTAGTTAAGTGGCCTAGTGGTTAGGTGGTGGACTTTGGTACTGAGGAACTGAGTTCGATTCCCACTTCAGGCACAGGCAGCTCCTTGTGACTCTGGGCAAGTCATTTAACCCTCCATTGCCCCATGTAAGCCGCATTGAGCCTGACATGAGTGGGAAAGCGCAGGGTACAAATGTAACAAAAATAAAATAGATACTATTGGAGATTCTACATGGAATGTTGCTACTATTGGAGATTCTACATGGAATGTTGCTATTCCACTAGCAACATTCCACGTAGAAGGCTGCGCAGGCTTCTGTTTCTGTGAGTCTGTACGTGCAGGACGTCAGACTCACAGAAGCAGAAGCCTGCGCGGCCACATTGGTGATCTGCAAGGGCCGACTTCTACATGGAATGTTGCTAGTGGAATAGCAACATTCCATGTAGAATCTCAAATAGCAGCAACAGTGGAGGAGTGGCCTAGTGGTTAGGGTGGTGGACTTTGGTCCTGGGGAACTGAGGAACTGAGTTGGATTCCCACTTCAGGCACAGGCAGCTCCTTGTGACTCTGGGCAAGTCACTTAACCCTCCATTGCCCCAGGTAAGCCGCATTGAGCCTGCCATGAGTGGGGAAAAGCGCGGGGTACAAATGTAACAAAATAAATAAATATCCTCCATGATTACCTGCTTTTTATGCTTACACGAACTGTGCACAAGTAAAAGAGAAAATAACATTGAGATGTTTCCCGTTTTCTATTTAGTTATAAAACTGATGATTAAAGACAAGCATGATATAGATTTTTTTTTTGTTATATTTGTACCCCGCGCTTTCCCACTCATGGCAGGCTCAATGCGGCTTACATGGGGCAATGGAGGGTTAAGTGACTTGCCCAGAGTCACAAGGAGCTGCCTGTGCCTGAAGTGGGAATCGAACTCAGTTCCCCAGGACCAAAGTCCACCCCCCTAACCACTAGGCCACTCCTCCACTATTTTAAATTCTTCCTAAAATAGGCTAAAGGAATCCAAACACTGATTTACACTGCGGACATTTACCAGCCTGATGCACAATCTAGAATAAAAAAGCCCATTGATGTTTCTGAATGTGAGGACTGTATGCTCTGAAAAATTACAATCAAGACCAATGCATTTCTCAAATTATTTTCTAATATATAAACTTAATTTTATTGTGATGTGATATTTCTCTACTAACACTGTAAGACGACCAGTACTTGGGCTTGAAAAAAAATCTTCAGGTTCCTTTCTAATAGAATCTACCTTCTGCACATCGCAAGTTTGATTAAAACACTGATCTTCACCTAAATAGTATCCAGGCCAGAATATATATATATCATAATTTAAAATAGACCATATTTTACCTTCAAGCAAAATAGCCTTCACATGGATCTCCGCTAATGAAAACTGAAAGTCGCCGTGCATTTACAATGGCTGACTTTGTCCCATGTTTGGAGTAACAGCTGATGTCATTTCTTCAGAGAGGCTAGTTCCTAAGGAGCTTATCATCCCAAATTTAGGCCCCCTTTTACAAAACTGTGCAAGCGGATGCCGGTGCAGTAATTCCGACACAGCCCTCTCACTTTGAATGGGCTGTGTTGGCAATGCTGTACAGCAGCCACTAGCATGGCTTTGTAAAAGTGTGTGTGTGTGTGGGGGGGGGGGGGGGGGGGGGGGGGGGGGGGGTTTAGAGACTTAAATTCCTGCTAAACCTTTGTAGCAAAAGCATTTATTCAGAGCACTCTATTTACCATATATAAACTACTATGCAAGATCATAACTGCATTACTTGCAATGCCACTACAGGGGAAAAAAATGCAAATAGCTCCCCCACCCTACCTTACCATCCCTTGCAGTCTAGAGATGTGTAGTCAAGGCAGGAGTTGTTCTTGCCCATGTCAACTCTATTCTCAAAATGACTGCAGTAACCTCTTGGTGGCAGTCTTGCGAGATTGCCACTAGAGGTCATGGCAGCCATTTTAAGAGCAGAGCCAACATGGACAGAAGCAGCTGGGTATCACTCCTGCCCTGAATGCACCCCTAGACTGCCAGGGATTGTAATATAGACCTGAGAGGAGCACCTACAGGTGGGCAAGGGGGAATGGAAACTCTGTTTGGAGGGTGGGTGTGGGGGGTGGGAGTGAGGGAGACAAAACAGGACAAAGCACACATTTTTCAGCTTCCGCTGAAACCATGCCTGTAGCATTTTGACTGAAGCCAGGCAGAAAAAAGATTTGGGGCCAGTTTCGGCACCAGAACTGAAATTCGGTCTGCTTCTAACACATTGGTCTTGTGAGTACTCCGGTGGCTAACCTACATGGAGCATTGTAACTGCATTGTGCTTCCAAGAAGGCTGAAGTAGTGTGCTTGGAGGGGCCATGTTTAAACCCTAAATTTTAGTGAATGTAGACAGGTCAGATATTTGGATAACAGCCTAACTAATGTTAGTGGTTGTGGGGATGATCTAAAAAACTTTGTAGTAAGGCATGAAAGGCATTTGGATGAAGTGTTTGTCGTTTAACAAACAGAATTAAAGATGAGATGGCCTAGATGAGTGCAGTGGTGGGAAAAGAGTAGAGTAGTGAAGTAAAAGAGAAAATGAGGGCAAGGAGAGCTGCTGTTGTGTTGTATATGGAAGTTTATAATGCATATTTATCCAAAAAGCAAGAATCCGGACCCAGTAGATTGGTCAATTTATCTTCCTTTATTTACTGTGGGCTTCTTTTACAAAGCCAAGCTAACGATTCCCACATGGCAAATGAGAGAAAATCCATTCAATTCCTGTGGGCTTCCTCTCATTTGCCGTGGGAGAATCGTTAGTGCGGCTTTGTGAAAGAAGCCCTGTGTTATGTCCTGTCGTATTCTGCTTGTATGATGGAAAGGAATGGAGAAAAGAACATAGAATTGAATTTTAGTTGTAGGTTTTAGGTTAATGTACTTGCCTTTCTCAGCCCAAGCTCAATGAAAGGTTCAATGGGTCTCGTGGAAGAAGTGTGGGGGGGGGGGGGGGGGGGGGGGGGGGGGGGGGGGGGGGGGGGGGGGGGGGGGGGCAGCAAGCACTCCAGGAATGTTTGAAGTTCCAAGCAGGAACCTTCTGTGGGTTGTTATGACGACTTCTTACATACTGTTGAAGATGGATCCCTTTCTGTCATTGTGGAAAGGTTGCAAGTTTATTTATTTTGCACATTTATACCCCACGTTTTCCCCACAGTTTTGCAGGCTCAAAGTGGCTTACAATGCACTGAATGGCTATTGCCAGATCAGAGATGAGATGGTTACAATCAAATTAGCCAGAATAGAGGAAACAGGGAAAGAGTAAATGAGTCTAAAATGGTCCGTAGATATGCTGGTAGGAAGAGCTGCAGGTTTTAAGTTGAATCTGAGGAGTAGGCTGAACCTCAAGTTGGTGTTATATTGCTACATGGGTGTGATAATTGCATATAAAAAGGGCAAACCAAAAAAAAAAATTGTCAGAAACTGGTAACTGATTCTGATATAGATAGAACAGTACCCTATTCCTAAAGAGGTGACTGTATCCTTACTCCGCTACTCTTAGTTAAATCCTTCCTAAAGGGATGATGATGGGAATTGACAAAGAATCTCCAAATAATTACATTTTTATGTTTATACTTCTGTTTTTGTTTTTTCTAATCTGAGATTGTGATCCATCTGATGGGAAACAGCACTGGGGTTTCTGAACTGATTGACATTTTGTGGCCCATTTCTAATTATTAAATTTCTCTGGAATACACATGGGAAACATATGCATACTGTTTTCACAGAAAGTATTTATGGAATCTCTAATGCCTGCCTTGTGTTTTCCACGTCATCACTGAGTGGTTGTTTTGCAGAAAGCTGACAAGCACAATAGTTGAATGAATAGTAATGCCTCCTCCTCCATAATTCTTCAACAGATGGCTGCACCGATACGCTACATGTGGTTACTTGTTCTGTGAAATCTTTTCCTGTGTCTGTATGAAGAGGCTGATTTGCTATTGCTTGTGAAATGGAAACATGAAGTAATTGTTTCTGTTGAAGGAGTCCCTCCAGTTGAAATTCACCGCCTCATGCAGGTTGCTGATGTGTTGGGTACTGTGCATTGCTGAGCCAAACCATTTATATCATGGCAAGTTGCTTAAATGACAACGATGTGCTCACTGCATGCTTCCATTTTACAAGCATTAGCAAAACAGCTTCTTCACACTGACAGATCTCGCCAAATGAGGTGAAGGAAGAGATTTCAAAGAACAAGTGACCATGTGTAGTGTGACAGTGCTGCCATCTGTTGATGAATTACGGAGTTGGAAGCATTACTTTTCATTCAACCCTCGTACTAGTGCAAGATGACATGTCAGCGGCTTTAATAAATGGAAGTGATTGTTTTACAGAATCCACCAGACATCCCAAAGAAGGACTACAGTGTTCTGCCTCCGCTTGCTGCACCCCCTCAAGTCGGAGAAAAAATTGCATTCAAGGTTAAAAAATATTTTTTATTTAGAAACAACCAGTACAGTTAAAGCAAACATCAAGATCACAACCTTATCATATACAACCAATAAGTTAGGAACTGGGACAGTATAGTGAATACCGGGAGATTGGGGCAGGGGGTACTGATAATCTTAATCTGTGTGTTGGTATTTTCGGGGTCATCTTGTAGAGACCATATGTATGACCCCCACTTTCTGCTCATGGATAGTGCTATAGTGATTAGGGATTGGGAATGCTGGTTGGTGACCCCCAAAACCGACTCAAACCCCTGAACTTCATAGTGCACCAATACATAACTACCAGACTCATCATGATCCACTTTAAGTATATTATAGGCAGTGGTGTGCTGGTGCAGGCTCTCACAGGCTCGCAAGAGCTGGTGGTTAAGTTTTTAAGAATTTTGGGAGCCGGTTGTTAAAGTAGGGCCCTCCATGGCTACTTTAACAACCGGCTCCCAAAATGTGGGCTTGGGCCCCCTGCTGAATTATCTTTTACTTTGCTGGTGGGGATGCTGAGCCCTGCCAGCCAAGTAAATAGACTACTGCTGCTCCCCGCTCCTTGTTTCCAGCTCTGGGCAGCAGGCTGGGACTTCTCGAGCATGTGAGAGAAGTTCCAGCATGCTGCTCAGAGCAAGGCATTGGGAGTGGTGGCAGTCCATTTATTGGCTGCCAGCAAAGGTATGCCTAGCGTGCCCGCAGGAAGGGAGGAAGGAGAGAGAGGCAAGTGTTGCTCCCCCCCCCCCCCCCCCCCCCGCCACCCCTGGCCCTTCCAACTGCAGAGCTGGCTACGTCCGGAGAAAGAGCCTGTTGTTAAAAATTTACCAGCACACCCCTGATTATAGGGCAAAAATTTGCTAAACAATATTGCTACTCCCGCACTACGAGTAGTGCTCATAGAGTACACGACCTCCTTTACCCATCCCTTATTCAATTTTTTGTATTCAGTATCTGACATGTGTTTCTTGAAGACAAGCAATTTGCATCCCTTTCTTCTTCAGCTGTTGGAACACTTTTAGTACGTTTAATAGGAGAATTAATTCCAAGAATGTTCCATGAACCTGTCTATAGGGTGAACGATCCCACAAATCCCAAGCCCCGAGATTAGCTTTAAATCCATCATTATATTTAGAAAGGACTGGCTGCCCGGCCTCTGACCTATCCCTATTCTGAATTCCATGCCCCCCCCCCCCCCCCCCCCCCCCCGGAAGAGGACCTCCAAGAAAAAAAACCTCCACCCAAAGTTAAGTTTCTTGAAGGTAAATTGAAAACCAGGACTGTCCAGAATGTCTCCCTCCTGGAACTGGGTAACTTAGTAGCTCTGGGAGTGCATATGAAGAAGAGAACTGTACTAACAGAGCAGGAGAGCCCAACATTTTCATATCGGCAGTTCAAGAGTTCACTAAGAATGAAGCTTCCTGTCCTGAGAATAATGTTAATTAGTCATCAGAATATGCTGAAAACTCATTTTCCTATAGCTTCATGTGTATATATTTTTTTCTGCTTTCATTTCTATCAGCTTTTGGAATTAACTGAAAACTACACACCTGAGGTGTCTGACTACAAGGTACTGCTTTCACTTTAAATATATACTTACAAAGTTTGATAGACAACAGGATTTGTTTGTAATGTTGGGGACGCTTTGGCCCCACCTTGAGAAAATAATTAGTTTCCGTTCATTGTGCTTGAAATGGAGACAACAGCCAGTGGGGGGGGGGGGGGGGGGGGGGGGAGGGGTCCTAGTGCTTCCTTTTGTCGTGTCTCTGACCACTAGTTAAAAACCATTTCAGAGAACCAGAAGAGGAAGGGAGAGGTTTAATCTCATTTAAGCCAACCTTTCTTGTATAGAAGCATTTAGAATCTCTAAACTTCTGCAAAACCTGCTTGAATCAGCTAGCTCTGCCTTTACAGGAGGGGAAAATCCTCAGCTATAGTCCGGTAACTCATCAAGTGGACCTTGAAATCCTTTCCTCATCACCAGGTAAGACCAGCGTTAAGAAATACTAGAAGTAACATGGTACCAAAATGATTATCATGAAAATTTGCTTAACTTCGCATTTTTAAATTTCTCCTCTAAACAAAATGGCAATGTGACCGAGGGGTGTAGTTATCAACACGGGCTATCGTTAAGATGGGCTATTTTACTATTAACCCGGGGTATTAGTAACTAGGTCTCATTGCATAAAATTGGACCTGTGGTAAAATAACACGTCTTAATGGTAGCCCACACTGATAACTACGCCCCTAAGTTTTGTATCTAAACAATTAGGTGATTTTCAGAGGACCTGTTTATTATTAGTTTACTCTACATAAGAGGTTCTCAACCCAGGCCTCAGTTCATACCTATCTAGGCTAAATTTATACGCCCTACCTCCAGTATAAGCACGTTTATCTGATGCATATTCATTGTGGGTAGCCTGAAATTTGACTGCTGTAGTTTTAAGCACTGAGTTGAGAACTCCTGATTTATGCAAATGGTTATATTTTTTATGAGTTATTGTTTATACTGTAACTTGCAAAGCTACAGTAAAGTAGTGGCATTAAATACTCATCGCATCAGTGTTTTTATGGTAATGAGTGTGTCATGTATTTTTCATATCTAATATACGTGAGATTTCTGATGGCATTTCTAACAATTTTGCTTTCTGTGCAAACTATTTTAGTGGTAAAAGAACCGGGGAAGTTTGATCTTGTGTATCAGTCTGAAGATGGGACAGATGTGATTGAGTTTGCCGTATCTCAGGACACAAAGGTGCCTTGTTTTGTTTGTATAACTATTTAAAAAAAATCTTTTTATTGAAAATTTTTTCATAAAAGTTTATAACATGCAATTTAACCATATAACAGAACAAAAAGAAAAAGCATCCAATATTTTAAGAGTGGGTTCCAAAGGATAAGAAATGCAGTCAGTGCTAAAATTGGTGCAGGGATCATGGTCAAATGGACTGGTTAATACCAAAAATGTAATCTTATCCTGATTTAATTTAAGCCTAAATTCAGAGGCCCAGGAGTCCATTAAGTCAAGGCCCGATTTAATTCTATGGAGAATTCTATTGACGCCACCTCGAAAGGGGATATAAATAGTGACATCGTTAGCATAAATAAAAATAGAATCCCATAGATTCTAGTCCCCCACCACCACTGGAGCCATTATGACATTAAATAGTATTGGAGAAAGAGAAGAGCCTTGTGGTACACCACAGTCAGGAGACCAAGGTAGAGATATGGAGCCTGACATCTTTACTCTGCACGACATAGATGTTGCCCCCACTCCAAGGATTTTAACTTGCTCCACTCTGCCCCCATTTCTCACCCTAGCCCTGCTCTATAACCTTAGCTATCCTTGCCCCAAACAGCTGAGTCACCCATAGGCCGATGCTCAGAACTCCCATGGTAAAGCCAACAGCGCAGAACCCATACCGCCAGAACAGCACAGAAAACTAGCTCGCCAATGCTCAAAGGAAATGGTATTCAAATTATACGTGTGCTGCAAAAGCAAAGAGTGCAGAAGAGTTTCACGGTAAGCTCAGCTGTTGTGCGCATGTGCCAGGCAAACCTGAACGCGAAGCACACAGTAACACCTATTTTCTGTGCCTTTAAGTATACGCTTTTTAGGGGTTTTTTTTGGTATTTGGGAGGCGCCAATATGTGCTTTCACTTTTCGGTTTGCTCGGTCTCGCTCACATTTATTTCTTAGTACCAGCGCTTACAGACTTTCTTCCAAAAGAAATCAAAACTGGCAGATTTTAAAGAAAGGGTGTTTAAAGAGATTTCTCATGATTCTAATGCCTGCTCCGAGCTGGCTTTTAGTTTTCAGTGGTAAGGGCAGATTTATTTTGTGTGCTGTTCTCTGAGCATGGGAAGGGAATAGGAAATGACCTCATTAACATCCGTTTGACTACATTTGCATGCTATTTGCACTAATCTTTGGTGCGCACATTGTTTCCCTGCGCTAGAGCCCTCTTGAGCATTCTGCGCTCGCTAATCGCCTGAAGCGCCAGCATTATGTTTTGATCATTGACCCACCACTGCCTATGCAGCTATTGATTTAGAAGATTGTCAATATCTTTACATTCTGTTGTCTTAGCTGCTGAGCCTATTTTTAAGTCTTTTATCTAAATGTTTGTATGTTTTATTCAGATCACTGAGCGATGGGATTCACTGATTGAGCCAAGACTGATTGTGGAAACGTCATCGGATCAGGCAGAAAGTACAGAGCCCTTGCAAACATGAATTATATACAACAGTCGACAGTGATGTGTTATGAAACAGACTGCTGCTACTTACATGTGTAAATTGCTGTACAGAAGTACTGAATTATGCCTGTTCTAGTATGTATATTTTACCATTTTAAATAAAAGACGAAGAGTGAAAGTGTATTGAAATTATGTAATCCTGTGCTGTGCTGTTGTTTTTTTTTTTTTCTCTACCTGCTTCTCTGTTTTCTTTTCTTCTTTTAAATACAAAGTTACAAGCTGAAGTTAGATCAGGGGTTTAAACTTCTTGAACTATGCCTTTAAGGTTTGAGACTGTCTTTCGTAGATTACTCTTGAGAGTTTGCTAGGGTTTCTTCATCCTGTACGCTGTGGACAGAGGAGATGTCCTGCTACATTGCCTGCATATGGAATGGTACCAGCCCTGAGCCCTCCAGTCCTCAATAAAAGAGCCAGGGCATCTTGAAATGTGCAGCCATCAGCATTGTAGAATAAGTACATATGGGCCAGTTTTCCTATTTTATGCACCTTTATCAGTTGTGTTTCTTAGTGATCTGTCTTGGAAACTTGGATATAAAGAGTGTGTGTGTGTATATATATATATATATATTTGTTACATTTGTACCCCGCGCTTTCCCACTCATGGCAGACTCAATGCAGCTTACATGGGGCAATGGAGGGTTAAGTGACTTCAGGCCTGTGCCTGAAGTGGGAATGGAACTCAGTTCCCCAGGACCAAAGTCCACCACCCTAACCACTAGGCCACTCCTCCACTCTCTCTATATATAGAGAGTTTACCATGTTTATATATATATGTATATATATATATATATATATATATAAACATGGTACAGGCTATATATATATATATATATCCTGTACCATGTTTTTAGAACTCTTCAAGCTGAAGGTTCCTTCTGCAAGTGTTCCATCTGTCATTGACCTGTGTAATCAGTCTGACCTTGGGTAGGACAGGCCCAGCCCTGGCATTTTTTGGGGGGTGGGGGGGGGGCTGATGTTCAGAGCCAGGTAGCCCATAGAGGAAAAAAAAAAAAAGCTAAAAGATTCTCAAAGGAAAACATACACAAATGTGTAGTAAAATTGTGCTAGTAAACGGAAAGTATTATTATTATTAGCATTTGTATAGCGCTACCAGACGCACGCAGCGCTTAACACGACACAGAGAGACAGTCCCTGCTCAATAGAGCTTACAATCTAAAAAATGCAGACAAGACAACTAAGGGCGAGGGAAGTACTGGGTGAGAAGGAACAAGGGGAGGACAATTGAGTAGTGGCTAGGAGCCAAAAGCAGTGGTGAAAAGGTGGGTTTTCAGCATAGATTTGAAAACAGGTAGAGATGGAGCTAGACGTACAGGCTCAGGAAGTCTATTCCAGGCATAAGGTGCCGCGAGGGAAAAGGAAAGAAGTCTGGAGTTAGCAGTGGAGGAGAAGGGAGACGACAAGAGAGATTTGTCCAGTGAGCGTAGTTCATGGGGAGGAATGTAGGGAGAGTGGAGAGGTAATGGGGGGGCTGCAGAATGGATGCATTTAAAGGTCAGTAAGAGAAGTTTGAACTGTATGTGGAA
This sequence comes from Microcaecilia unicolor, assembly GCF_901765095.1. Classification (NCBI taxonomy): domain Eukaryota; kingdom Metazoa; phylum Chordata; class Amphibia; order Gymnophiona; family Siphonopidae; genus Microcaecilia; species Microcaecilia unicolor. Next base: position 325,947,231 of record NC_044036.1, on the reverse strand, counting down.
GCAGACAGGGAGGCAGTGAAGTGACTTGAGTGGGCTAGTGTGGGTATAACGATTTTGGCGGAAAATAAGTTGTGCTGCAGAATTTTGGACAGACTGGAGAGGAGAGAGATGGCTGAGTGGAAGAAAGTAGGGGGAGGAACAGGCCTGGCACATGCGCACAAAGCTTTAGAGGTAAGTGCGGCTCTTTTGCACATGCCCGGACAAAAACCAAAATGTCGGTGTGTTCTGTGCTTTTAGTATGAGCCTTTCAAAACTTTATTTGCACTTTACATTTTGAAAGCCTCATATTTAAATGCAGAAAAACAGGTGCTAATCTGTGCTTTCACTTTTGATTGAACATACATAGATGCTTGTTTCTCACTATCTGCATTTCCATGGGCTTCCTTTGATTTGTGAAATAAGTTCAAGGGACATTTGCCAAGAAATCCTGTCCTCAAAACCTGTGAGGTGGTGCTAAGTTTTTGGTGTTAAGGCCATCATTTGCTTCTGCACATTGTGAGCATTGGGAAGGAACACCGACTGACCTCAATAATATCCATGACTACATTTTAATGCTATTTGAAGCTATCTTTCAAGCACCCACGTTAATAGCGGTGCCTGAGCCATCTGAGCATTGGGTGCTTATAACCTGCGTGCAAATCAAGTATTAATGCTGAGCATTGACCGCTGAGAAATTCTATAGCTAGTTGGGTCTTTGAGGGCTGTGGGGCTCGCAGCACTTTTCTTTCAAAGTGTACAGCTCTGTCTGAACAGGGATCTGGCTGAGCACTGAGGAACAAGAGGCCAAATTTGCTTGTTTAGGGCCATCATGATAGAGGCAACGCCACAGGCTAAGAGGGGGGGGGGGGGGGGTGGAGCAGGGAAGGAAGAAAAAAATATGACTGAATCTAGTCAAAGAGCAGGGCTGATGTTATGTGGGTGTGGGGTAAACAGTGCAGCTGTCCTGGACCTTACAGCTCTAGGGGGCCCTGTGGTCTGGGCATCTCTTCCCCTTCTCCCCACCATGGTCCAACTCCTCCCTTCTCACCGTCCTGGTCTTTTTTTAAAGATCAATTTCCCTTCTCAGAGGGGTCCGGTTGTGGCAGCCATTCTCACAAGCTGCCCTGAAGCTTTTACTCTGTTGTGATTTCCCCCCCTTCCCCAGGTGCAACTTCCTGTTTCTGCCTGGGGGGGGGGGGAATCACAGCAGAGGGAAAGCTTTCAGAGAGATTGAGGATGGATAATGGGATGGAGGAAGGCAGAAATTGACCTGGGGAAGAGGAAGATGCTGAGTGGAAGGGCAGTTGAGATGAAAGATATGTTGGACCAGGAGGGCGGGCAGGATTGATGCTGGCTTATGGGTGAGAGGAGGGAAGAACAGCAGGAAATGAGTGGGAGCAATGTTGGACCATGAGGGAAGGAGAAAGAGGAGGTGAGATGGGCCAGGAAGAAGGTGGAGGGAAAAAGATGGGGAGATGTCAGGCCATGAAGAGAGAGGGAGGAGATGCTGGGCTAAAAGAATGGCGAGGGGATATACTGGAAATTGTGGAACCATGAGAGAGGCTGGAAAGATGAATATGAGGAGGATAGTAAGTACAGAGGTAGAAATGTAATCATGAGGGATAAATGAAAGAAGGGACTGGGGATGGAGTGCAATGGGAAATGGGAGCACTAGAGCATCAGAAAGGGAGATGGAAAGTTGGTAGGTAGCTGAAAAGGAGAAAGAGAGGAGAAAAGATATATGGACAGCAACCACTAGAGATGGAATTATCAGAAGAGATAAAATGGGACCAACATGATGGAAAAATAAAATATCCAGACACGATTGGAAAAAAGAGTTGTTGTTTTTTTAATTAACTGGAATATGTTAGCTTTAGGTGGATCACAAATCTTTGTATTGTGTTGTGGCTTTGCCAACAGCTGAGGGTGGGGGCAGTGGCCCTGAGCCCAAAGTGGGTGGGCACCAAATGTTTCCCCCCCCCACCCTCCCCCATGCCCCTTCAAATGCTAAATATCAAACATAAATGGCAAGAGGTGTACTCACTCGCAAATGCGCAGTAGAGACCCTCTCTGTCCCGCCCCTGCGTCAATACGTGATGACGGGAGCGTGACAGGGAACCTGCGCACCTGCGAGTGAGGGAACCGCCGTTGCCACCGCTCCCCCCCCCCCCCCCCCAGGGTTGCCGCTACCGCTCCCCCCACCCACCCGGAGTTGCCGCCGCCAACCATCCTCCACCCGGGTACCTGGCTTCACCATTCAAACCGCCGGAACGCAGCACACTGCTCATCTGAGCTGCCTTACCTTCCGTCACACGAAGGCGGAACACACGCAGAGAAGAAGGAAGGCCGACGGCAGCTCAGATGAGCTGTGTGCTGCATTCCGGCGGTTTGAATAGTGAAGCCAGGTACCCGGCCCGGGTGGGGGGGGGGGCTTTCAAACCCCCCCCCCCTTCCTTTAGTAGCCCGTTTTTACGGGCTCAACGGCTAGTAAATACCTAAGCTGGTGAGGTCTGTGTAGTCATTTAAAGTTGTTTTATGTGTGGTGCAGTGGTAGTAATGGGGGGGGGGGGGGCTGGATCAGGGACTCCCTCCTTAATTTCTGCCCTGGGCCCCAACACATCTAAAACTGGCCCTGTTGAGGAAAGAGGGACACGTATAGCAAATTACAAAACAGCTAAATGAGTGACGCCAAAAACCAAACAAGAAAGCAAAGGAACAAAACCGATACAACATTAAGGGTCCTTTTACCAAGGTATGCGATTCCCACCTGGCAAATACAGTAAGAAAAAGAATGGGTAATGCGGCTTTGTAAAGGATGCCCTAAGTATCTGACTTTGTTAATACTGCAGGGGCATGCTTTCTTTTTTCTGTCGAGGGCAGGGCACTTGCTTGCTCCTCCATTATTTCTGCCAAGATACGATTTGGTTCTAGGCATTACTGTGAGCACGAAGTTCTTTGTTACCATCCTCCCCTTCCCCCAATAGCAACCAACTTTCCATATGTACATAAGTATTGCCATACTGGGAAAGATCAAAGGTCCATCGAGCCCAGCATCCTGTTTCCAATCCAGGTCATAAATACCGGGCAAGATCCCAAAAATGTACAAAACATTTTATACTGCTTATCCCAGAAATAGTGGATTTTCCCCAAGTCCATTTAATAACGGTCTATGGACTTTTCCTTTAGGAAGCCGTGCAAACCTTTTTTAAACTCCGCTAAGCTAACCGCCTTTACCACATTGTCCGGCAACAAATTCCAGAGTTTAATTACACGTTGAGTGAAGAAAAACTTTTCTCCGGTTCGTTTTAAATTTATTACATTGTACCTTCATCGCATGCCCCCTAGTCCTAGTATTTTTGGAAAGCGTGAACAGACGCTTCACATCTACCCGTTCAACTCCACTCATTATTTTATAGACCTTTATCATATCTCCCCTCAGCCGCCTTTTCTCCAAGCTGAAGAGCCCTAGCCGCTTTAGCCTTTCCTCATAGGGAAGTCGTCCCACCCCCTTTATCATTTTCGTCGCCCTTCTCTGCACCTTTTCTAATTCCACTATATCTTCTTTGAGATGTGGCGACCAGAATTGAACACAATATTCAAGGTGCGGTTTCACCATTGAGCGATACAAAAGCATTATAACATCCTCATTTTTGTTTTCCATTCCTTTCCTAATAATACCTATTTGCTTTCTTAGCCGCAGCAGCACACTGAGCAGAAGGTTTCAACATAAGTACATAAGTAATGCCACACTGGGAAAAGACCAAAGGTCCATGGAGCCCAGCATCCTGTCCACGACAGCGGCCAATCCAGGCCAAGGGCACCCGGCGAGCTTCCCAAACGTATGGAATTTTCCCCAAGTCCATTTAGTAGCGGTTTATGGACTTGTCCTTTAGGAAACCGTCCAACCCCTTTTTAAACTCTGCTAAGCTAACCGCCTTCACCACGTTCTCCGGCAACGCATTCCAGAGTTTAACTACGCGTTGGGTGAAGACAAATTTTTCTCCGGTTTGTTTTACATTTACTACACTGTAGTTTCATCGCATGCCCCCTAGTCCTAGTATTTTTATATACCTCTATCATGTCTCTTCTCCAAGCTGAAAAGCCCTAGCCTCCCGTATCATCAACGAATGATTCGGCTGCTCAACGACTCAGCCATCTCAAAATTGCCCTCCTCCTTGCACAAAATGAAGGTATTTGCAAGCCTATGGCATCAGTACCGGAAGGTCCATGTTTTGCCCTGAGAGACTCCGGGCGGGGCAAGATGAGCTCTCTGCAGTTTGCCTATTTCTGAGTGACGTAGCTAAAGAGAAACGAAACCTAAAGCAGCGCCTCGCCCGCTTTTCGCTGCAGTAGTCACACACCACCACCTCCCGCTTCAGTCAGCGATCATGGCCGAGGCTAGTAGGTCCCTGGGCGAGCTGGCCGAGGAGCTGATCTGCCCCATCTGCCTGTGCACCTTCGCCACTCCCGTCACCATCCCGTGCGGCCACAACTTCTGCCACCTATGCCTGGACCTGACCTGGAAGGTGGGGGCGACGGCTTACAGCTGCCCCCACTGCCGCCAGAGCTTCTTCCCCAAGCCCGAGCTGAAGAAGAACACGGTGCTGGCCGTGGTGGTGGAGCAGTTCCTGCAGGCGCAGGAGCGGGAGCAGCAGGAGGTGGACGAGGAAGAGGAGGTGGAGGAAGAGGAGGAGGAGCAGCAGCAGGAGCAGCAGGTCTCCGCCGGGGATCCGGTGACCTGCGATCTTTGCCTGCGAGCGCCTGCCGTCCGCACATGCCTGACCTGCATGGCCTCCTTCTGCCAGGAGCACCTGAAGCCCCACCTGGAGAGCCTGGTCTTCTGTGACCACCAGCTGCGCCAGCCACTGGGCGACCTGCAGCAGAGGAAGTGTCCCGACCACGCCAAGCTGCTGGAGTACTTCTGCTATGAGCATGGCAAGTGCATCTGCTGTGTTTGCGCCGTCCTGCATAAGACCTGCCAAACCAGCACCCTGCAGGAAGCCAAAACCAACAAACAGGTGGGTGGTCAGGGACGGAGGAGTGGAGGAGCTGGCTGAAAAACCTGAGGTCACAGAGGCTGGTTGGGATTTAAGTCTCTTTTACCTCATGTGCAAACTTAGGGGCCTGATGTACTAAATGTAGAATTATGCACAATACCAGAGGCAATAATGGGGCTGGCCTGAGGCACATCAAGCTAACCTGGCTTAGAAATGTGAACTGCGCAAGTCAAATGACCAATTAAAAAAAAAAAAACAACCTACTTATCTGAAAACCCAGCAACTGGAGACAAGCCACATTTTCTTTGGAAAGAAGCTGAGTTTTGAGATAAGGACTTTTCTATTTTTAATTCGTTTTTTTTTTTGACTTGCGCAATTCACTTTTCTAAGCCCTTCGATGATTATAAATTGTGCGAGTCTACACAGCGGCTAAAAATATCAGGCTGCATAGGTGACTCAGATGAGAGTTATATAATTCTTCCTGTATAATCATTTGCACCTCCAACGTTCCATGCCTGGCTGCCTGGGTTCGTAACATCTCCTGACGTCAGCCAGCCTCCAGTGTTCCATTTCCCCCTCACCGTCCCGCCCTCGCGTCAAGACGTAATGATGTCAGAGGGCGAAACAGTGAGAGGGAATGGAACGCTGGAGGCGAACTGACTTCAAGAGGGATGTTACGAACGGAAGCCAGCGCCAGCCAACCAGAGAACGTTCAGGTACAAATCGAGGGGAGGGGAGAATCGCGGGGCATCGAGGGGAGGGGGGAACGGGAGGGGAGGGCATGACAGAGGAGAATTGATGGACATGGATTGGATGGGAGGACAGTAGAGGAGAGAATTGCTGGACATGGAGGGGAGGGCAGGGGAGAGAGAAAATAAAACGCTTATATGACAGCCTTCCTAGGGGCCCGTTTCATTGTTGAGGAAATGGGCATGGTTCCACTAGTTGTTTATTAAAATGATTAAAAACATTGTTGTGCATTAGAGTGCAAGATCATCTGAGGGATCCTTTGTGTGTTTTTTAGTAGAAGAAAGCTATGTTTTATCATTTTTGGCTAATAGATGAAGTCTGTCTTCAGGCCGGAATCCTCAGGCCAGCTGGAACCAGTTTTCTATTGAGAAGCAAACAGACCATCCCTGACCTTTTCCACACTGCTGCATGGTGGAAACAAACCAAGCAGATCAACAGATGTTTATTGATGATAACACAAACCAAAGCAATGCCCGACCTGGGTCAAAGCAGTGCCCGACATAAGGGCGGCATCAGGGGTTACAAAATAGTAAATATTCAGAACTAGGAAAAAATGCCCGTTTCTGAGGGCAATGAAACGGGCGCTAGCAAGGGGCCCCCTCCCTCCGTCCCTCCGAGCTACTTGCCTTGTTAGTTCGCTGTGGCGTTTCGGTTTCGGGCCTCGAGTGTCATAGCTCCGCCCTCGACGTCGTGACGTTTTGACGCGAGGGCGGTGCAGACACTCCAAGGCACACCGGATATCTCGGGCGCCTCAACTTCCGTGGAGGCTTCAGAACGTTGGGGTTGCCTTTTATATAGAGAGATTACAAAGAATAATAGAAACAATAACAATTATAAAGTAAAACAAAGAAAATACCATGACTAGTATTTAGAAGTGTATCAAAATATATATATCAATTAAACATGCTTACCCAAGAAATACAGTATAAAAAATGTGACATAAATAATACAAAATCTTAAAAACACTAATAGAGAGTAAAAACCTATACACAGTGATACAAAACAATTGACGTCCTAGCTGTATATCCCGTAGTGTATGTCATGTACTTGCCATAATGTGCTCAATAACTAAAAACTACATTAACAGAAATGGGACACAAAATTATCTCATCACCAAAAATGTACATACAAAAATCAACTTAAAACTCACCAAAAAAAACTCTCTTGGAGAAGGCACCATAGCACATAAAAAACCCCAGCAAAGTGATACTTCTAGCAGAAACTGAAAGCCATAAATGACAAAAAAAAAAAAAAAAAAAAAGAAAGATGTTACATAAAAAAACCAACCTATCCTGTTGCCGTGTCGTTTCCTTGTACCACACTGCTGCATGGCAGAAGCTGTTACGTGGCAAGTTCACAGTACTTTGTAGTAGAAGCCCTTGGCTCGGTACAGGCTTCATCCCCCGGATTGTATATCTGGCGTCCAGAGTTGCTCATCCAAGATGCATATGCGCAATTTAATTGAGTAACGAGCCTTTAACTATCAATAATTGGGTGTTAACAACCATGATGTTAATTGACACTCATGAAAATTTGCTTGCGCATCTGGCTGTGAGTGCCAAAATGGTCACAGGCGTGTCAGGGGCATTCCAAAAAGTTGTGCATGGAATTGTAGAATATGGTCTTGCCCCGCCTAACTTGGGCGCCATCATTTATACCAGGGTTCAGCAAGCATAAGTCTGGCTCCTAGCTAGGAGTGGGTATTATGGAAAATTTTCCTCTTACCAAAGAAGCTTGCAGAACTCTGGGTTCAAATATATATAAAGATCTTTATTCCTGTATACAGGGAGACTAAATGAACAAGGAAAACTCAGTCCACAGTCTGGTCATAATGATTAAAATGAAACCTTAAATAGCCAAGAATACTGTTATCACAAGATCACCAGGTGCTATAGCTCTGGTTAACAAGTAACAAGAAAAAAGAAAAACATAATGAGAAAAATATATAATGACTAGGAAAAAATGCCCGTTTCTGAGCGCAATGAAATGGGCGCTAGCAAGGGCCCCCTCCCTCCGTCCCTCCGAGCTACTTGCCTTGTTCGCTGTGGCGTTTGCGTTTCGACCCTCGAGTGTCATAGTCCGCCCTCGACGTCATGACGTTTTGACGCGAGGGCGGTGCAGACACTCCAGGGCACACCGGATATCTTGGGTGCCTCAACTTCCGTGGAGGCTTCAGAACGTTGGGGTTGCCTTTTATATAGAGAGACTAGTAAGAAATGCCCGTTTCGGGAAAAAATGAAACGGGCGCTAGCAAGGTAATCCCTCCTCCCCCCACCATCCTCCCTCCGTCCCTCCCGAGTTCCACACACCCCCTCTCCCTCCCTCCGTCCCTCACTCTCTTGGTTGCGAGTTTGTGATGAAAGTTTGCAGCGCTCTCCCTGCTGCTGTCACTGAATCTCTGGAACTTGTGTGTTGTGCCTTCGCCGCCCCGCCCTCGACATCACCGCGTTTTGACGTGAGGGCGGAGCTACACTGACTGCATGCCAAACCGGATATCTCGGGCGCCTCATCCGGCTTGAGGCTTCATTGGAACGTTGGAGGTGCCTTTTATATATATAGATTCCCTTTTTCCTGCCTTTTCATCTGCCTTTTTAGATAAGGCCCATGCTTCTCAGTTAATTAAAACATTCCTAACTCCTGAGGTAATTCTGCCCTACATTTTACTAACAAGCTTAGTCAGTTAGAAGCATGACATATATATGACCTTTCTTCTGAGTGATTATTATTCTGCAATAAGGTCTGACACATTTCTATTTTCTACAGCACATAACTCTATAACAAATGTAAGGAAAATCAGTATATATACATATAGAATGATCTTGATTTCCATTACAGTGGGAGTTGGCACTAAACGTTATTCTATACAGGTTGCTTAGCACTGAGTGACCTTTATCGCATTGGTGCTTAGCGCGGATTTTAACGGCGCCTAACATTGGGTGCCATTTACTGAATCTGGCCCTTCATGCACGGGGGGGGGGGGGGGGGGGGGAAGATTTTGTAGACTGATGACAACAAGTAGAACTTTATGCCTCAGACCTTGCTTAGTGTTGAGACCAGAACACGCTGCCGACCTACGGAAGTGCTTTGCAGCAGTGCGGACAGGCTCATTTCACGCCGGATTTCCAGTTTTCCAGCAGATGTCTTTCTCATGACCATATTTCTACATCTGCTTGTACCAACGTTATTTACCTTTTGATTTCCAGCTACCCTCCTCGCTGCCGCTCCCTCACCCCTCCGTGCCGGGCCCCCTTCACTGACCTGACAGCGCCTCTCAACTCCGTGTGAAAGCGCTGCAGGCAGCAGCAGCAGATCGCTTTGCTGTTGCCTGCAGTGCTTCCATACAGAGGTGAGAGGCGCTGTCAGGTCAGTGCAGGGGGCCCGATACGGAGGGGGGCGGGAGCGGTGGGGGGGAGGGTGGAGGTGGGGGCGCGCGATGTTCTTTTCCAGGCGGCAGCGGCAATGGCAGCATCCGACAGTCTGACTCTGTTTCCCTCTCTGTTCCGCCCTCTGACGTCATCACGTCTTGACGTGAGGGCGGGACAGAGAGGGAAGTCTCTACTGTGCATTTGCAGGTGAGTCGGTCACTTGCCATTTATATGTTTGATGGTTTTACATATGTCATATAACGACTCCTGAAGCAGGCTTGCTTCCAAAACACAGTGCAGTTCGAGTCTTTACTAATAAACATTTTACCATCATTTGAAGCCTCCTCGTTCATTCCTGGTCAGCCTGGTCTATTTCCCACTCCCTCCGGCTCTCTGTATTTTACCGTGGGATCTCAGTGTTCCTCTGCCAAGGCGGACCTTCACTAAACCCTTGATATTTGATATTCCATTTCTCCTGCATAACTTTAATACCAGTTATATAATACAATTAAAGGAATGTCAGTTGATATCATCATTAACGTTATATTGCATTAGCATTTTGAACCTGCCCCATAAGCCCAAACAAACAACCAACATGACTTCACCAAGCTTGATGAAAGAAAGAGGTTGTAGTTTAGGTAAATTAAATTTTACTGCTGGAAAGATAACTCATAGAGCCCTCCCTCCCTGTTCCAAAGTGTATGTGCAGCTCTGTCTGGAACACTGGAAGAGAAGCTGATACTGCAAGGACTATGAATGTATTTTATCACAAGAAATTTAGGGATCGATATTCAATAGGGAAAGGGAAATGGGACTTGATATACCGCCTTTCTGAGGTTTTTGCAACTACATTCAAAGCGGTTTACATATATTCAGGTACTTATTTTGTACCAGGGGCAATGGAGGGTTAAGTGACTTGCCCAGAGTCACAAGGAGCTGCAGTGGGAATTGAACCCAGTTCCCCAGGATCAAAGTCCACTGCACTAACCATTAGGCTAGTCCTCCACTAGCAACATTCCATGTAGAAGCTTGCCCTTGCAGATCAGCAACGCAGCCGCACAGGCTTCTGTTTCTGTGAGTCTGACGTCCTGCCTGTGCGGCCGCGTTGCTGATCTGCAAGGGCAAGCTTCTACATGGAATGCTGCTAGTGGAATAGCAACATTAACATTCCATGTAGAATCTCAAATAGTAGCAACAGAATCTCAAAGAGTAGCAACATTCCATGTAGAATCTCCAATAGTAGCAACAGAACATCCAATAGCAGCAACATTCCATGTTCCACTGCACTAACCACTAGGCTACTCCTCCACTCAATGGGGAGCACTCAGCATCAGTGTTATGCCCTGAAATTCAGTGCCAGGCCATGTCTGGGCCCCTGCATTGGATTTAGCCAATTAAATGTGATATTACCATTTATCTGGCAATGGGGCAGCACATAAAGATAGGACTGACTTTCACACGGTTATAATTATTTGGTTACCTTGGCTGGTCAAGTGCTGATTCCCCCCCCTGAATACTTCCAAAATGCCTGGTTTTGCTTTAACCGATCATTTTCAGTAGTAATAACCGGTTAAGTGGCGCTGAAAATGACCAGCTAGTCCCGAACAAGCCATTTTAACTGGCCAGGAGCCATTTCTGGCTGGTTAAATCGCTTTGAATATCGACCCCTAAGATTTTTAATCTCTCAGATCTGTCTAATTTGTTCCTCTCCAGATATAATCACATTCAGAGACACTGCACAGATACGTTTTGTATTGCGTTTAATGCTTCATACTTAGAGAGCCAGTGAGATGAGACTGTCTGAAACTTCCCACAAGATTTTGTGTAGATGTTAGCAAATGAGATGCTTAACCTCGAGGTGGCCTGCTGTCATTGCAGATCGATCTGAATAAGCAAATGGGAACCTTGCGTGGGAAGCTTGAAAAGGTTTCTACTTCGTTAGCCGATGTGGAAGCCAAGGAAAGTAAAGTGCAAGTAAGTGACTGGCTTGGGAAGTGGGAATTCTTGAAGACTGTTGGAATGATGTCAGTGGGCAGAACAAAGATCTGAAAGTCTTCCTGGCCTGTTAAAGTAGCTTTCTGAACATGGGCATTTGAGTTCCATGTGGGTACCAGCTCTGTGATACTTGGGTTTCATCAGCCCATAAAGCCTGTGCCAGTGAAAATAACTTGTGATGTTTCAGCTGTCGAGAGAAATTCTGTTGAAGGCGGATCCTGCATTTAGGCGCATCTGAAGCGCATAAATGTAGAGTAAGCACCACTTAACGCGCGTTTGCCCAAAGCTTTATTCTGTAAGCATGCTCGTAGGAGGCATGGCACACAATTGAAAAGGGGGTGGATGTGTAGGAGGCAGGGGAGTGAAGGTGAGCCTTGGTACTGAGAATGAGATGATTTGAGCTTAGAAGTGAGTACTTAAATAAACAGACTGCCTTTCTCATGGTTGTATTGCTGAATACATGTGGGGAAAACTGATGTGTTCTGGGTGAGAGAGAGCTGTACTAACAGAAAGCTGTGAGAAATTTTAAACCAAATTTAGTTTGGTTTGGAGTGAAACAGAGGCATGTCCCTGCATGCAGTGAATGGAATGGTTAAGTTCTAAGGGAATTTAAGGTCATGGAAGGTGGAATGAGAGTCTGTATGCAAAGGTACTGAGAGGACACATGGCTGTCTACCCTGGTAAGAGTGGGAGGGACTGTGCTTAGTGTCTCTGTGGAAGGTGTGTTTTGTGCTCATGTTCTGATTTCAGAACAAGGTTTGTGAGGTGGCAGAGTAAGCCCTGCATTTGTATGAGTGCTGTATTCTCCAGATTGATCTGATAGCTGTGCAGGGAAATGTTATGTTTATATGTGAAGTCTGTGAGATGGAATGTTGAATCACCATTTGCATATGGAATGTGTTACTGTGTGAGATCCCTGAATGGAGTGTAAAAGCTTCTGGCCGCCTTATAGAATAGGGAATTAACAGTGAGAAATAGGTTTTGAAGTGAGTACTCCGGTAACTTATTTTATTTCAATTAGAGAGTTTGGCCACAGTATTGAGAAATGATTAATTGTCACCAGAGTGGAGTCAGTTCCTGGACAAGCAGGGAGTTTAAGGTTTTGCTTCCCTGATTATTTTCTTTATAAGTGAGGTTTAGGAAGAAGAGATCGGTGAATTATCCTCTGAAGGGTTCCGGCTGAGCTCCAACGCAAGAAAGACCTCACCTAAATAAACTCAGCCACAGCTAAGTGACATTGGCAAAGGGTGGTGAAGGACATATAGTTTTTTTTTGTTTACAACATTTTAAGGGAAAACTAAAGAACAGAACAACATCAAATATAAAATAAATCCATGTTTTCCTGACTTTCCTAAGTGTTCTGGGTTCAAGGGAGACCCATGCATAAACATCCATAAAACCCATAAAGACTAAAATTCTGACATCAATAGCAAGGAAAGAGTATTAAAACAACTATCTGATTTTGATATAAAGACAATTTAAATATTTATCTGAAAAGGTTCTTTTCTGCCTTTTTAGGTGATTTTGTTGAAAGTTAAGGGTATACATGTAAAACTACATTTGAATGTTGAATATGTTATTGCAGTTCTATTAAGCCACACACTAATTGTGAATTCAAGTTTATTTGAATGAAAATTTGTTTGCATTTGTATTCAATAAAGAAAAAGATAATTTGCAAATCTGAAGGTACGGTTCTTCCAGTTCAGGAAATCCTAAATTTAGATTCTTTTCCTCCTTTATTCTTTGAGAGTAAAGGACGAGGTTAGTTTATTTGTTCCACTCCCTCGGGTGTGAGTGTGTGTTTCCTGGATATTCGCCACGACTACAAACATCAGGTATCTGGGAGCACATCACTACAGTCCAGCCGAGAGGGGTGGTAACATTAACTGCAAAATTATGGATCTGTGTAGTGTAATAAAACGCACCTGCAACGTTGTGAAGCTGACTCCGTGTTCGTAAGGTTCGTCAGATTCGTCAGTCTGTCACCATCTCTCTCGGCCCCGACCTCACGCCTCTGATAGGTCCGCCGCCCTCAACGTCATCACGTTTTGATGTGAGGGCGGGGCCGAGAGAGATGGTGAATGACGAATCTAACGAACCTTACGAACACTGAGTCTGCTTCAGAACGTTGGAGGTGCTTATTATTATAGTAGAGATTGGGCCCTGCTAGAGAGCACTTGAGGATTGTTGTGGGAATGTTTTGTTACTTTGGTTAAAATTTCTTGTATGTATGTGTCTTTCCTATCAGTTTTTATGGCATTCTGTTTCTTCAACTCGTGCTCGAAAGAACCAAATGAATAAACAATAAGCGATTGGATTCTTTTTGTTCTCTTTGTTCAATCAAAATATGACTGATCCGAAAGTATGAGGGTCCCTAAGCTTTCCATGTCACAAAGGTTCAATCTACAGATGACCTACAGAACCTTGCAATCCCCTTTACCAGAACATCCTATATAATAAAACACACCTCCAACATTCTGAAGCTGACTGCATGGCTGAGGCATTCCTGCTCTCTGTATCCATCTCCTGAATTGACATCACGTACTTCCGGGTTCGTCACAAGCAGAAGTGACCAACCACACGAGGTTTCTCGGCTTCAGAATGTTGGAGGTGCATTCTGTTAAATAGGATTGGTGAGTTCCTTGAAGCACAGCCAGAGCTCAGCGTCCTGCACAGTAACGCTCAGACACCAGAGAGAGAGAGAGAGGGGGCCTGACACTGTATCACATTCACTCTCTATGTGTCACACAGTCACTCACACTCTCTTGGTCTCATATACTCAGTCTCACAGAGAGTCTGTGTCTCACACGCACTCTCGCACACACTGTATCTATGTGAAACACACTTTCTCTCTCACACACTGTGTCTCACATACGCACTTGCACACACTCTCATTCTCACACACTCTCTGTCTCACAGACACACTCGCACCCAGACTCACTCTCTCTCACACACACACACTCGCACATTCACTCTCTCTCTCACACACAGTCACTCTCATATACACTCTCTCAAACATACACACTCCGAGGAAAACCTTGGTAGCGCCCGTTTCATTTGTGTCAGAAACGGGCCTTTTTTACTAGTATGTAAAGAATTCTAGATTGATCCAGGGAGGGGTTTTCAGAGCCTGCAAAGATTCTTACTTGCTTTAGACCTATTAAGGCTTCCAACCTCCCTATACTAAAGTAAATGTGCCCTTCGCCCCGGTGCTTATTTAGGATATAGCCGAGAGGAAGAAAGCTCTTCTGAGAGAAGAATTCTCCGAGATCAAAGACCTGATCGAGAAAGAGGAGGAAGAGGCCATGAAAAGAGTGGCAGGCGAGGAGCAGAGAGTGAACCAGAAGTTTAAAACCACTCACAATGCTTTACGTAAGAAGAAGGTTGAAATTGAAAGGTTACAAGGGCACCTGGAGCGTTTGCTGAGCGAAGATGATGAAATAATGTTTCTGAAGGTGAGCGATTTTAAGATTCTACTCCAGGCAACTGTTTCTTACGGTAAAACTAAAAACATATTGTAAGGTAGTGTCTAATGATTGAAAAATCTGTTCCTCGACTTTTGTGCATACATAGCTGCTGTGTGAAGTGCTTTAAATCCAAAAATATGTCCAGTGTACCTGTACTCATATCTAAAAGTCTCGGGGATCTTTTTGCTAAGCTGTGGTAAAAAAGGTGACCTTAGAACTCCCTTACTCGATCTTTCCCGCACACTAAGGCCATTTTTACCACTCCCAGAAAATGGCCCATTTTCCCAATTAATGGCCATGCACTCATGTTCCACCACCGTGTCAAGATGAAACAGGAGAGTACCTCTGCGTAAATCAGAAGCAAAGTCCAAATGAGTAGAGGATGACACACGACTCCACACATGAAAGGAGAACAGATTATTCATAAGCAGCAAAGCATGACCCGACATGGGACCCTATTTTGGTGGAAAACACCACCTGCGTCGGGCAGGGGCGTAGCCAGACTTTGGTGGGAAGGGGGTCCAGAGCCCAAGGAGAGGGGGCACATTTTAGCCCCCCCCCCCCCGCCATTGCTGACTTTGCCCTCTCGACCCCCCCTCCTGCTGCCAACCCGCCGTTGCCTACCTTTGCTGGCGGGGGACCCCAACCGCCACCAGCCTAGGTCTTCTTCTTCTCGCAAAAGGCTTCCTTCTGTTTCTGACGTCTTGCACGTTGTACGTGCAGGACGTCAGACTCACAGAACGAAGTCTTGCAGATCAGCTGATCTGCAATGCTTTGTTCTGTGAGTCTGACGTCGTGCAGGACGTCAGAAACAGAAGGAAGCCTTTTGCGAGAAGAAGAGGACCTTGGCTGGCGGGGGTTGGGGTCTCCCACCAGTAAAGGCAGGCGACGGCGGGTTGACGGTGGGAGGGGCGGTTGGGCGGGTCGTCGGTAGGGGGGTCCAGGGCCAAATCTACAGGGCCCCAGGCCCCCCCCTGGCCCCACGTAGCTATGCCACTGGTGTCGGGGGTCTCTGGATATGAATACTGCTGTATGTGGTGCTGTGGATGAATGAACTGGAAAATGCTGGTAATATAAACATCACTAAATCACAGTGAGCATAAACAACGCTCCTTGCTGCTGTAGGCAAAAGGCGTGGGAAAAAGTGCATTCATCCACAGCACCACACACAGCAGTGTTGGGTCACGCTTTGGTGCTTATGAATAAAGTTTATCTGTTCTCCTTTCTCGCGTAGAGTCGTGTGTCATCCTCTCCTGCTTTGGACCATGCACTAATGTTGACATTAGTACGCAGCCATTAATTAAAATTAGCGTGTGTCAGGGATTCAGGGATGGCGAGCCCTTGGGCCACAGCTGGGGCTGCGGCAGACAAGTCCTCTGGGCTGATACAGAGCAGGAGTGACAAGATACAACAAAGAAGACAAGGACCAGATCCAGAAGAGGCAAGGAAAGTAAGGCAAAGGGGCCGAACTGGAACCCAGGCAGAACAAGGCAAGACGTGGAACTAGGTTAAAACTGGGTTCAGAATAGGCAAAACAGAACTAGGTTAAAACTGGGTCCAGAAAAGGCAAGACAAGGGCAAGGCAAGAACTGGATCCGGACAGGACTGGACGAGGCAAGGCTAGGTACAACTGGACAAAGCAGAATGGCAAAACAAGAGCTGGATCCAAATGAGGCAGGGAGAGCAAGACAACAGGGCTAGAACTGAACCCAGACAGGAACAAGGCAAGACATATAAACAAGGCTAGAGTTGGGTTCAGGCAAGGCTAGGCAGGGCAAGAACTGGACTCAGACATGAGAAAGAGCAGAACAAGACATGGTAGACAAAGCAGGGCTGGGGCTAGGCAGAAACGGGACAGGACTGGAGCTAGGCAACAGGAACAAACAGAAGCAAGATTAAAGATTGGCAGTAGCAGGAACCAGGAACGGAACTTGGCTGTGGCAGGAACCAGGAATGGAGCTCGGCTATTGCAGAAACCAGGAACAGAACTTGGTTGTAGCAGGAACCAGGAGCAGGGTTTGGCTATAGGATCCAAGAGCAGGGCTTGACTGTAACAAAAACCTGGAACAGGGTTTGGCTGTAGCAGGAGCCAAGAGCAGGGTTTGGCTAAAGCAGGAGCCAGGAACAGAGCTAGATTTTAGCAGGAGCCAAGGTTTGACTGTAGCAAGAGCCAGGAACAGGAGCGATAGAGCAGGATTTGACTATAGTAACAGCCAGGCTTTCAGGAACAAGGTTTGCAGAAGCAAGGCTTTTAGGTACCAGACTCACAGGAACACGATTAGGCAGGAACAAGAATCATAGAAACACGGTTTAGGCAGAAACAAGGCTACACAGGAGCAAGGCTTCAGGAACAAGGTTTGCAGAAGCAAGGCATCCAGGTACAAGACTCTCAGGAACACGGTTAGGCAGAAACAAGACTGCAGGAACAAGACTTACAGAAACACAGGTTAGGCAGAAACAAGGCTACACAGGAGCAAGGCTTCAGGAATAAGGTTTGAAGAAGCAAGGCTTTCTTGAATGTTGTTCAGAAACAAGACACACAGGATCAAAGCTAGGCAGGAAACAAGGCATACAGGAACAAGACTTCAAGGACAAGACACACAGAAACAAAGCCAAACAGGAACTGGATCCAAACAGGAACACAAAGGCAAGGCTAAGAAATTTCTTGCAAATGCAAAACATGAAAGTCCCATTTATAAGGAAATGTCCTCACTGATGATGTCAGAGAACCTCTGGTGCCCTGGAAAGGTTTGGACGCAGGAACACCAGAGCGAGGCTTGGATAGACTCTGAAGTGAGGCTTGGATGCAGGAACACCAGAGTAAGACTTGGATAGACTGGAGTGAGGCTTGGATGCAGGAAAAGCAGAGTGAGGCGTAGATAGACTGGAGTGGGGATTTGGATGCAGGAACACCAGAGTGCGGCTTGGATAACAGGGAAACAGGCAGCAGATGCATCAGTGCAGGGACAAGGCAGTCCGAAGAAGCCACAGAGCCTGACCACTGGAAAAAGGTGAGTCTGGATGCATGGGCACAGCCGTGACAGTGTGTGAGCCCTTACCGTCACCCATTTTGTAGGCGTAAGGGCTCGCGGCTAATTAGTTAATGCGAGGTAATGTGATTGTGTTAACTGATTTGTGCTTACACGCCTACTCTCCGCCCCCAGACACACCCTCTCAGAATAACAGGATTTTTTTTTAGGGCGTGGTTAGCACTCATGTTGGGAATTTACTGCAGGATGCTTCAGTGTGTTTCTTAAGCTGCAGTAAGGTACCACAGCTTTGTACAAGTACCCCTCAGTGCTCTTTGAAAGTACCGGAATTCCCTTAGAGGGGATTGAAGCGATGGAGTGTCACCTTTTGTTTTCTGGTGTGTATGTGGAGGAGTGGCCTCGTGGTTAAGGTGGTGGACTTTGGTCCTGGGGAACTGAGTTGGATTCCCACTTCAGGCACAGGCAGCTCCTTGTGACTCTGGGCAAGTCACTTAACCCTCCATTGCCCCATGTAAGCTGCATTGAGCCTGCCATGAGTGGGAAAGCGCAGGGTACAAATGTAACAAAAATAAAATAGATACTATTGGAGATTCTACATGGAATGTTGCTACTATTGGAGATTCTACATGGAATGTTGCTATTCCACTAGCAACATTCCATTTAGAAGGCAGCGCAGGCTTCTGTTTCTGTGAGTCTGACGTCCTGCAGTCAGACTCACAGAAGCAGAAGCCTGCGCGGCCACATTGGTGATCTGCAAGGGCCGACTTCTACATGCAATGTTGCTAGTGGAATAGCAACATTCCATGTCGAATCTCAAATACTAGCAACAGTGGAGGAGTGGCCTAGTGGTTAGGGTGGTGGACTTTGGTCCTGAGGAACTGAGTTCGATTCCCACTTCAGGCACAGGCAGCTCCTTGTGACTCTGGGCAAGTCACTTAACCCTCCATTGCCCCATGTAAGCCGCATTGAGCCTGCCATGAGTGGGAAAGCGCAGGGTACAAATGTAATAATAAAAAAAATGTTTTTCCCTTTTTCTTTATGCTTGAATAGATTCCCTACCGCATGCCCTTTCTCCTGCTCTTGCTTTCTGCAGTTTCTATGTTATGAAATTCAGAAGCAGGCAAAGAATTATGCACGGGAGCCAATTTCAGCAGAGACACAGCATGAGAGAAAAGCACAGCTTGTCAAATATTTCCAGGATGAGCGATATGGATTTTATTTTACACTGTGCTCTGCCTTTTGGAGTGACCTAGGTTCAGTTTCCGGGTAAGGAACTCAACGTAGGTCAGTTGCCGAGGCTGGGGGGGGGTGCCAAGGGAGCAGAATTCACATAAAGAGGGGGGCAGTATATCTGTGGCGGGGGGAAGAGGGGTTGGTGGTTGGGAGGCTAGGATAGGGGAGGGCAGACTTATACGGGGTCTGTGCCGGAGCCGGTGATGGGAGGCGGGACTGGTGGTTGGGAGGCGGGAAATACTGCTGGACAGACTTATACGGTCTGTGCCCTGAAAAAGACAGGTACTAATCAAGGTAAGGTATACACATATGAGTTTATCGTGGGCAGACTAGATAGACCGTGCTGGTCTTTTTCTGCCGTCATCTACTATGTGTTATTGCGCAATGGGGACACCTAGTGACCAGATTTGGGGTTTCTGATTGCAGTGCTGTAGTTGAGGACTATAGGGATGGGATATTAAAATAAGGGAGTTGGTGACATAACCAGTTGATAGTTTTTCATTTTGCTTTATTAATGTGCTCTTTAGGTTCAATATTTTCTCTTCTCTGAATCCTAATAAGCAGGGCTCATGATGGGGTAACAGGTGCCAAAGAGAAACCTTTAAGCTTTGTACCCCCGCAGTTAACTTTCAGGCCCCAGGACCCCCTGAGATTTTGACAATTTCACCTTAAAAAATGATCACCCTAACACCACCCACAACCCAGTTGGGCTTTCAAGATTTCCACAATGAATATGCATGAGGTTAATTTGCATGTATGCACATGGATCGCGGGCACATTCATTGTGGAAATCTTGAAAACCTGACTGGGTTGTAGCCCTGGAGAACCGAGGTTGCCCACCCCTGTCCTAGAACAATCCTGTAAAAATGCGTAACTGGAAATGAGGGGTCCAGCATTCGTCTTGTGGTAACCATTGATTTTTAAGACTCTGACAGCCATGGGCAGAATATGACCCGAATATTCAATTCTGGCCATAATCTGGTTACCAGAACTGGATATGCGGGTATAATGCGGGTGCCGACATTTCTCCAGGTACCAGTGATGTTCAGACCAGAACTCGGATAAAGTTAAGACACAGCCTTTTTGCTGTCCTTAGTTTCTCTGCATAGTTACCGGATAGCAGACTGAATATTGCCGCTAACCGGGAAACTCCCAGCTCCATCCTTGGCTGCCCCGGCGGTCTCTGTAGATTTTTTCATCGGCACTATCTAGTTATCTGTTGCTGAAAATCCAGGGATCACTTGGTCAGTGGGAGATGATAACCCTGTGAATATTGGCCTTTATACCAGGTGCGTAGCCAGACCGGCGGGAGGGGGGTCCAGAGCCCGAGGAGAGGGGGCACATTTTAGGCCCCCCCCCCCCCCCCCCCCCCCGCAATTGCCGACCCCCCCCCCACCAACAACTTTGCCCCCCCCCCCCCCCCCCGCCGACGACCCTCTCGACCCCCTCCCCCTGCCAACCCGCTGTCGCCTGCCTTTGCTGGCGGGGGACCCCAAACAGAAACAGAAGGAAGCCTTTTGCGAGAAGAAGAGGACCTCGGCTGGCAGGGGTTGAGGTCCCCCCGCCAGCAAAGGCAGGCGATGGCTGGGGGGGGGGGGTCGAGAGGGTCGTCAGCAGGGGGTCCAGAGCAAAATCTAAGGGGGCCCAGGCCCCCCCCTGGCCCCACGTAGCTACGCCACTGCTTTATACTCATATTTTCGATATGATATTTTTTATACAAACATATATATATATATATATAATATGTGTGTGTGTGTGTGTGTATATATGTATTTATGATATTATATATATATATAGAGAGAGAGAGATTTTTTATATGTATAGATATGCATTATATATATATATATATATATATTCACACACACACACACAGTTTCCCCAGGTAAAGATGATTTTTGAAAAGTGCCCATGCTCCCTGCATATAAAAGTACACGTTACTACGTTGATGGTTCTTTGAGTTTATTGCTTTGACTGCAGCTGCTCTTTGCTGCCCCCTTTCTGCAGGTCAAAGCATGTGCTGATGGTTCTTTGGTTGTCTAGCTGTTAGGACCTATTGTTTTGCTTTGACTGCAGCTGCTCTTTGCCCCCCTCCCCCAACTCCCCAGAAGCCGCCATCCTAGGTGACTGCCTAGTCTATCTTATGGCCCAGCCAGTCCAGACCTTTTCCCCAGTCAAATGTCCACTGGCAGCATTTTAATTGTTGTCAATGTATCTTCCCGAATCAGCTGAAGACTAATGTAAGCCAAGCTGTACAGTGCAAATGCTAATATCGCATCTTTTCTTTCTTCAGAAAGCAGCACAGCTGAAAAGCACAACAACAAAAGACCCTTTTGTGCCGTATATTGATTTTAACCAAAAATTATTGCAAGCACTGTACAGACGTGCTTTTTCACTTAAAGAAGCCATGAAGAGCGCTCTACAGCCACCGTCAGCGGGACCAGGCAGTTCTCCCATGCCAGGTACAGAATATACACCAGTGTGTGTTTTTGTGATCATCCTTACTTCAAGTGTTAGGATTTTACAGCAGATAACATAAGGCATCTTTGTTCTTAATGTATTTCTCTCAGAAATGGTTATATAAATATTCACTTAGATTTTCAGCACCTTGGCGACTGCTGGTAGAAAGTGGTTTGATAAAAAACAGAAAAGCAAATGATTATAGTGGAGCGTTGGCTCCGGTGCCCTACTTACCTCTGCTTTTCTGTTCTTCCCCTTCCTACTCCACCCCCAATGAAAGGAGTAACTCCTCCTCCACTGGGCTACCTTCCCTCAAGCATGGCTTAGCCCGAACAGCCGCATCCCATCAGACCCGCCCTTTTAAAGGCGCAGGAGCTGGCAATTCTAGAGATCTCTGAAGGGTCCTTTTACCAAGCTGCGGTAAAAAGGGAGCCTGTGCAGGCGTCAGCGTGTGTTTTGGACACTGGCTGAGTCCCCCTTTTACCGCAGCAGGTAAAAGGCTGTCTTTTTCTTTTAAAGCCCCCCCCCCCCTGCCTCGGGCTCTGGCCCCCTGTCACCGTGAGGTCTGGCTACGCCCCTGGCAGATAGTATTGTAAATTACCTTCCTGGTGCTCCAGAGATTCTGGGATAAAAAGATGTGATAGTTGTGTTACTCCACTTTTAAAGGAGACCAGCACAGCAGCGAGGACGTTACAACTTCTGGAGCTTTGGATTTAACTTGCTTCCATTCTACATAAGATGAGATGAACTACTTAAATGCTCAGTCAGATACAGGAACAATCCTGATCTGTTATTTATTTAGTAGGATTTATGAAATTCACTCAGTGCAAGAATAATAAATAGTAAAAACAATGCCAGACCACCTTAATTTCCGGAAAGCGCTAAAAACAGACCTGTTCAAAAGAGCATACCCCACCGACCCAACATAAAAAACATGGACACCTGCGACACAATGCAACCAAAGAACGTAATGGACATTACCTGACTCCTCCTCCCTCCCCCCCTCCCTGTTCCCTCCAATTGTACCTACCATACATATACCTTATCTACCACAATATCACCTTGTGTTCCTTCATACCATGTATTTGTTCAGACCGGAATCGGCTAACGCCGTTAACGGTAATATGTAAGCCACATTGAGTCTGCAAAAGGGTGGGAAAATGTGGGATACAAATGCAACAAATAAATAATAAATAAAATAAGTCAAACATAGGCAATAGACAATTAAAGCAGTAAAAAATATTCAAATAACAATACAAGGTATGGCCCAGCATGCTACTTACAATTGTCAACAAAATACACAATAAAACGTTTTAATAGACAGCATAGGGTGTAGGCAAAGATGGAACATATAGATGCATAAGTACATAAGTATTGCCACACTGGGACAGACCAAAGGTCCATCAAGCCCAGCATCCTGTTTCCAACAGTGGCCAATCCAGGTCACAAGTACCTGGCAGAAACCCAAGTAATAGCAACATTCCATGTAGAACCCCAAAGAGTAGCAAGATTCTAGAATTCTAAAGAATAACAAGATTCAATGCAGAATTTCAAGGTGTAGCAGTGCCCTTCTTATAGAGTTACCCTTTATATGATATAGAAGCATCCACAGCCTGCTTTTGCAAACCACAGTAGCAGTACAGTATTAACTCATCCCTTTCACGCTGTCTAGTCTGGTTTCCCCATTCCTCCATTTTAATTTGCAATTTTCAAGTTTTACAGATTCAAACAAAGAACCAAGAAAAGGAAAAAGACCTTTCACGTAATACAACCAAAGGAAACAGTTTCACAAATCTAGAGATTTTCTATAGTCTATAACGAGCAGAGAGAAAGGCAAGAAATAAAGGGGCCCTTTTACTAAAGCGCGTACGCGCCTATGAGCGTCCAGTGCATGTCAGTTTGGAACTCCTACTTGGCTACTGCGTAATTAAATTTTTTACGCACGTCCGATACACACAGCTGAAAATATTTTTTATTTTCTACCGCGTGGCACTAACCGGGCATTAATCGGCAGTGTGCGTGCGCTGATGATTACCGCCCGGCTAACGTGTGAGACCTTACCGCTACGTCAGTGGGTGACGGTAAGGTCTCAGGCCTAAAATGGACGTGTGCCAATTTTTATTTCGCCGCACATCCATTTTCGGCCCCCCATAAAATGGCCTCTTTTTTTTTTTAAGCACGCTGAAAAATGGACCTGCGCGCATTCAATACACATGCCTATAACAGCGCAGGCCATTTTTTGGCGCACCTTAGCAGTCTGAAAGGACTTACCACGAGACGCAATCGGGCATCCTGCAGTAATTCCCAAATCTGCATGCACTGTGTGCTAAAAAATATTTTTTTACTTTTTGGTCACGGGGATATGACTGAGGGCCGCAAGTGGGTGTTCCTACACTATTCGGTTAGCACATCTGCATTAGCACAGGTTTACCTCATGAGCCCCTCCCACCTGCAAATTGGGTAGCAGTAAGTGCTCATGTAGTAATATTTTTTAATGGCCACAGCCATTGACGACATTAGAGCATAACCATCTTTACAAAAAATAGAAAATCAGCCATTTTACTGCTGCGGTAAAAATTAGTTTAGCGTGTGAGATAGACCCATGTAATGGCAAGCTAAGGCCACTCTTTTCTGCAGCTTAGTAAAAGGAACCTGTGACACCTCGAGCAGGGGTTGGGCATGGGTGGTGAAATAATACAGCTGGACAAAAGGATGATTCACAAAATTAAGTATTTTATTTAAAGGGATTCTCTGGTCTGCTCCTTCACAGGACCCGAGACACAGGGTGGAAAGCCCTCTGCGGTTCAGCATTCAGGGTCTTAGGCAGGCCTTTGGCAGCAGACCAAACACAGTCCACAGCTGCTGGGGGGGGGGGGGGGGGGTTGCCACGCCCCAAACACAGCCTACAAGTTCCTCCGAGTTCCTAGTCCGGCTCTCAAAGCAAACCTTGCACAGTTCAATTCAATAGAAACAATGGCTTACCTCAGCCAGGCCACCATTATGGAATGGGCGCTTCAGCGGCATACAGTAGGCATTCAGGTTTTCCCTCCCTGGGCCTCCTTAACTTCTACCTGGCCCTGTCTTTTGAACTGCCCAGTAGTGACTCCGCCCCTCCCAGTGTACTTCCTCCCGAGGTGGGATCTGCACCCTTAAGGTGGCCCAGGCTAATTAAAGAGGGACTTTTCTTAAGGGTGAGGGGCAGTATCCTATAAACCCTGTCACAGACCCTTAAATGAGGAAATACAATTGAAACTCATCTCATTTGAAATCAACTGAGCTGCCATTTTAAATCTAAATAACCCTACATAATAGATGGAGAGGGTTAATTTTTTTTTTAAATAATTTGTGGTGCTTGTTTTATTGATTTTATGCTGTTTTGCACCGCTATGGGCAGTTTTATCTGAAAAAAAAGTGGTCAAAAAAGCTTCATTAAATTATGTTTGTCACACACAACAGCACAGTCATTGCATCACCTGTCTTTCGTCCCTCATTAGTGATGCCATAATTGAGGGTGTTCTGCCTTCATTTCTTGCAAGAACCCTGTCACCTTTTATAATGCAGTGCAGATATTGTACATATTGTGCTGGGCAGACTTATACGGTCTGTGCCAGAGCTGGTGGTGGGAGGCGGGGATAGTGCTGGGCAGACTTATAGGGTCTGTGCCAGAGCTGGTGGTTGGGAGGCGGGGATAGTGCTGGGCAGACTTATACAGTCTGTGCCAGAGCTGGTGGTGGGAGGCGGGGATAGTGCTGGGCAGACTTATACAGTCTGTGCCAGAGCTGGTGGTGGGAGGCGGGACTGGTAGTTGGGAGGCGGGGATAGTGCTGGGCAGACTTATAGGGTCTGTGCCAGAGCTGGTGGTTGGGAGGCGAGGATAGTGCTGGGCAGACTTATACAGTCTGTGCCAGAGCTGGTGGTGGGAGGCGGGGTTGATGGTTGGGAGGCGGGGATAGGGCTGGCCAGACTTATACGGTCTGTGCACTGAAGAGGACAGTACAAATAAAAAAGTAGCACATATGAATTTATTTTCTTGGGCAGACTGGATGGACCGTGCAGGTCTTTTTCTGCCGTCATCTACTATGTTTACTATGTATATATCGGTGTAGTGCCTTCTAGGGTAGGATGCTCTGCTGTGACTAGGAACATGTCAAGATACACAGATGGGATAATTTAAAATGGCTTGTTATGAAATTGTCTGAACTGTACGTAAGGAAACTTACGGGCAGAATGCCAGGAGCGGAAGTGGGGTAGGGTTTGAACTTCCAGGAATTCTTGTGGATTTCCACAATTTATATTAAGTTTTCAGCAAATATTTATGTATACTAAATAGCAGGTATAAGTATGTGGCCAGTAGTTTGTGTGGTAATGGTCAAAACTGGTGCAACTTACGCACTTAGAGGCAATTGGATGCCTCAAATTAGGCACTTTGGGGGCACGTGATAGAAGCCTGTCCTGTAACGGAGACAGGTATATACACACTTAACATTTTGGCACTTGTTCTTATGCCAGCCATAGAGCTGGTGTAAATGCATGTGCTTAAGTGTGGCCTCATCTATGCCCCCACTCATGCTCTGCCCCTGTGTACACCCTCTTGGCAAATAGTATTTCTTTATTGCATTTATATCTTCATTTATTTATTTATTTATTACATTTGTATCTTTATTTATTTATTTGCTGCATTTGTATCCCACATTTTCCCACCTTTTTGCAGTCTCAATGTGGCTTACAGTATGCCGTAGTGGCGATCGCCATTTCCGGATTGAGAAATACAAAGTGGTATTACATTAAGTTCATAAATGGTAGAGTACATTCTAGAGTAAATTAGATAATCAGTTAAGGCGTGAGAAATAAGGTGGTAATGTGTTAACGTTCGTCAGTGACAGCCTGACTGAAGCAGTCGGGTATAGAGAGTTCGGTTTTGTCTAGTTGTGGAAGAGTTTCGTTGTTTGGTATTTAGGATGGATCATTATGGTAAGCCTTTTTGAATAGGTTGATTTTTAGTCATTTTCGGAAGATTGTTAGGTCGTGTGTTGTTTTTATGGCATTTGGTAGTGCATTCCATAGTTACGTGCTAATGTAGGAATAGCTGGATGCATATGTTGATTTATATTTCAGTCCTTTGCAGCTCGGGTAGTGGAGATTCAGGAATGTGTTTTCTGACCTTTTTGTGTTCCTGGTTGGTAAGTCTATGAGGTCTGACATATATGCCGGGGCCTCACTGTGAATGATTTTATGGACCAGGGTACAGATTTTGAATGCAATGCGTTCTTTTAGTGGGCGCCAGTGTAGTTTTTTTCTTAGGGGTTTGGCGCTTTCGTATTTCGCTTTTCCACATTGGTGATCTGCAAGGGCCGACTTCTACATGGAATGTTGCTAGTGGAATAGCAACATTCCATGTAGAATCTCAAATAGTAGCAACAGTAGAGGAGTGGCCTAGTGGTTAGGGTGGTGGACTTTGGTCCTGAGGAACTGAGTTCGATTCCCACTTCAGGCACAGGCAGCTCCTTGTGACTCTGGGCAAGTCACTTAACCCTCCATTGCCCCATGTAAGCCACATTGAGCCTGGGAAAGCATGGGGTACAAATGTAATAAAAAAATTGTTGTCTTTGACCCAGAAGGTAGGGAGATTGCTGGTAGCTCAGCTGTCCTCCACTGCTACCTTATGGCTGGCCTTCCTCCTGCTTATCACTGGGGACTGATTTCAATTTTTGTCTTTAACACAGGTGAAAAACCAGTGCAGCAGTTTCCCCTGCCTCAAAAATATCCTTTTACACTAAATGCAACTCCACTTGCTGGTAAGCAGAAACTTGAGCCAGGTAAAAGCGATAGGTATCAATCAGTGTTTGGATGAAATAGTCCATTTTAATGTACCTGTTTGCTAAATGCTATAAATATGGTCGTCAAAAGTGCGCAGAATGCCCACTGTTATGTTAAAACACCTCAGGTGCTCGTAATGCTTCACCCTGACAATGGCTCATGCCGTTTCCCAGACCCTGAAGAAGAGATCGGCTCCAGCTGAACCACCCAGCTGATATTGAGACCGCGGGAAGGAGCCCAGCTAACTCCCGCGGTCGGCAGTCAATGCCGGTCCGTTCCCGGCGACCAGCTTTGAATATCTGGGTGTTTTCTGGCCAGTTTAAATTTAGCCGGCCAAGCCGATATTCAGCTTAATTTGGCCGCCAAACTTAGCTGGCAACAGGGGCGTATCTGCGTGGGGCCTCAGGGGCCCGGGCCCCTGCAGATTTCGCCCTGGACCCCCCTACCGCTGCCAACCCTCCCCCTCCGTTGCTGTCATCTACCTTCGCTGGCGGGGGACCCCAACCCCCGCCAGCCGAGGTCCGCGTCCTCCTGCCGCTGCCGGCTGCCTTTAAAAGAATTCCGTCAGCTGGCGGGGGACCCCCAACCCCTGCCAGCCAAGCCGAGGTCCTTTCATTTCTTCCACTAAAGCTGGCGCCGAAAGTTTCTTCTGTTTCTGTACAACGTGCAGCAACGTCAGACTCAGAAGAAACTTTCGGCGCCAGCTTTAGTGGAA
This sequence comes from Microcaecilia unicolor, assembly GCF_901765095.1. Lineage (NCBI taxonomy): Eukaryota > Metazoa > Chordata > Amphibia > Gymnophiona > Siphonopidae > Microcaecilia > Microcaecilia unicolor. The sequence goes on along the minus strand of NC_044036.1, from coordinate 325,919,466 downwards.
GAAATGAAAGGACCTCGGCTTGGCTGGCGGGGGTTGGGGGTCCCCCGCCAGCTGACGGAATTCTTTTAAAGGCAGCCGGCAGCGGCAGGAGGACGCGGACCTCGGCTGGCGGGGGTTGGGGTCCCCTGCCAGCAAAGGTAGGCGACAGCAACGGCGGGGGGAGATTGGCAATGGCTGCGGGGAGGGGGATCGGCAATGGCGGCGGGGGGGGGGGCTATAATGTGCCCCCTCACTCTAGCCCTGGCCCCCCCTACCGCCGCAGTTCAGATACGCCCCTGGCTGGCAATGTGCTGAATATTGGGTGGATAGCCGGTTATACCGGCAGTGTTCTGCTAAGTATTGCTGGATAGCTGGTTGAGTGCCATTTAACCGGTCAGGAGCCGTTCCAGGCCAGTTAAATATTTTTAAGTATGGGGGGAAAGGGACTAATTTGAATTTTTTGTTCTTTACACAGGTGAGCGACCAGTGCAGCACTTTTCCCCTCCTCCGCCTTTATTTCCATTTAAAACTCCACCTGCTTTTAAACCGAAGACTGGGCCAGGTAAAAGATCTAAATTCGCTCTCATAGGTATCAATATTTGGATGAAAATGGGCCCTGATATAATACAGGTTGTCTAAAGGTTGTAGAGTTTGTTCACCAGAGAGAGCAGAATGCCTGTGTGTTACATAGGAGCCAGCTGTGTGGGTGCTGTGGATTCTTGAGCACCCCCAATATTGGGAAAACTCCTCGACTGTGCCCAGGGATGGAATAATTTCCATTGGGTTCAGCACCCCCAATCATTTTGAAAAGTTGGCACCTCTGGTCTTTTATATTAAGGGTGCTTATAATGCTTCACCCTGGCAGTGGCGCTGGAAACAGTATAAGCAAAAAAAAAAAAAAAAAAAAACCCAGCACAAAGGACCTTTAAAAACAAAAGGGACACAAAACTTACATTGAAAAACCTTTTAATGATCAAATTTGATTGAAGGAAGACCCGACAAGGGCCGTGTGCGTGCGCTCAAGGCAGAGGCGTATCTGGACTCCGGCGGTAGGGGGGGCCAGAGCCAGAGGGAGGGGGCACATTTTAGGCCCCCCCGCCACCAACGACTCTCTCCACCCCCCTCCTGCCGCCAACCCTCCTCCGCTGCCGTCGCTTACCTTTGCTGGCGGGGGACCCCAACCCCCCCGCCAGCCGAGGTCCTCTCTTCCGTTGCAGGCTGTAAGTTGCAAAGCTTCCTGTTCTTCTGAGTCTGACGTCCTGCACATACAGCACGCAGGACGTCAGACTCAGTTTCAAATTCTGAGTCTGACGCAGGACGTCAGACTCAGAAGAACAGGAAGCTTTGCAACTTGCAGCCTGCAACGGAAGAGAGGACCTCGGCTGGCGGGGGGTTGGGGTCCCCCGCCAGCAAAGGTAAGCAACGGCAGCGGAGGAGGGTTGGCGGCGGGAGGGGGGGTGGAGAGAGTCGTTGGTGGCGGGGGGGGGGGGGTCTGGCAATGGGGGGGGGGGGGCCCTCTGCCTTGAGCGCACGCACACGGCCCGTGTCGGGTCTTCCTTCAATCAAATTTGATCATTAAAAGGTTTTTCAGTATAAGTTTTGTGTCCCTTTTGTTTTTAAAGGCCCTTTGTGCTGTTTTTTTTTTTTTTTTTTTGCTTGTGCTTAGTTCCTTCTCTTTGTTACACTGCTGGAAACAGTATAAACATGCAGTCTTTACCCAGAAGGAGAGATTGCCACCGGCTCAGCCACCATCTGAAGGAGTTTCCTAATGGTTATGTTTAAACTGTTTTATTGACGACAATCACGTTACAGGTTAACTTGGAATATTCATACAGCATAAATCAATATACAAAACAATATTCCAACAACATAGTCAACATCGCCAAACACTTTTCTCCCTTTTTACTCCCCCCTCTGGAGTTTCCTAATGGTTATTGGAGTGGGCTGAGAACCAGGGGAGCTGGGCTTGATTCCCACTACATCTCCCTGTAACCCTGGGCAAAGTCACGTAACCCTCCATTACCTCAGGTACAAAAACATAAAGGTAAAGGGTCATGGATTTGATATACAGTGAAACCTCGGTTTTCGTCGGTTTCGGTTATCGTCGAATTATTTCACAAAATTTTCGTCTCGGTTTTCATCGATCGCCTCGGATTTCGTCGGCGTGCCCACGCAGCTAATCTTGCGTTCTCACGTGTCGTTCTTCTGGGGCGTTGTTTCCGGTTGTGGGATCACACTGCTGCTGTTTTATGAACAAAATTTCGTTGTTTTGCCACACTACTACTACAGCAAAAGAACAAGAAGGGAAGTGACCCCCCCCCCCCCCCAGATAGTGTCCTTATGGAGGGGGATCCCCCTTCCAAAGAATAATCTCTGCTCCTCTCTCTCCATCGTCCATACACCTAGAAGAGTCTTCAGAAAGGTAAATGCCACGTTAAATGTTCATTTATTCTATACATTAGTCTTTTTTATTCATTTAAAAGAAAAATTGCTTGTTGCCTCGGTTTTCGTCGATAGTTTTCGGACGAATTATCGACAAAAAACAAGGTTTCACTGTACTGCCTTTCTGTAGGTACAGCCAAAACGGTTTACATAGTTTATAGTTTCTTGAAACTTGCTGTACCACCCAAGCTGACTTGCGGAACTGAGCAGTTTACAATTTAAAAAACATAAACAGCATGAAAAGGAGCTACATTTATTTATTTAGATTTTGCTCACACCTTTTTCAGTAATTCAGGTACTCTGGATATTTCTCTGTCCCAGGAGGGCTCACAATCTAAGTTTGTACCTGAGGCAAGGGTTAAGTGAATTGCCCAAGATCACAAGGAGAAGCAGTGGGATTTGAACTGACCACCTCTGGATTGCAAGACCAGTGCTCTAACCACTAGGCCACTCCTCCACTCCAGAATCTTGCTATTCTTTGGGGTTCTACATGGAATGTCGCTACTCTTTGAGATTCTGCATGGAATCTTGTCACTCTTTAGGATTCCAGAATCTTATTTAGATTTTGCTCACACCTTTTTCAGTGGTAGCTCAAGGTGAGTTACATTCAGGTACTCTGGATATTTCTCTATCCCAGGAGGGCTCACAATCTAAGGCCCTCATGATCAAAAGCAAACTCTGGCGCTAGAGGCTGTTAACGCCATACTAGCGCCAGAGTTTGCAGCCGACCCATGATCAGAGCCCTCGAGCGCCTGAAACAGCGCACTCGAGGGCTCTCAGCGCAAGTAGCATGCAAATGCATGCTAAACAGTGCTTCTAGCGCAATTAGCTTGCAAATGCATGCTAATTGGTGCTTAACGCATTCATCCCCAATGATCAGCGACCAGCGCGCCAAAGATTGAGTCGCTGGCCGCAGCAAAATCAACGCCAGCTCCGAGCTGGCGTTAGATTTTGCGGATCATTGGGGAGGAATGGTGAGTCCTGTCCAGCATGCAGTTGCATGCTGGCAGGCCTCCCTTCCCCCCCAAGGCAAACTCGAACGGGGGGCTGGAGGTCCGGTGGGTCTCCAGCCCCCGAAACCCCCAGAAATCGTTCTTCCATCGACGGGGGGGGGGAGGGCGCTGGAGGTCCGGCGGACCTCCAGCCCACCCCAAATCCTCCCCCCAGCGTTGTCTTTAAATTCCCTGGTGGTCCGTGGTGTGGTGACACCCCCCTGGCCCCGTCCCGGCCCCCCTACCTTTCTGTTGGAGGAGGGACGCAGCCTGCCTGCCTCCCTCCTCTTCCAGTCAGTCGACGCCCAAAATGGCGGCGCCCAGCACCGCCCACTGCATCCTGGGATGCGCTGGGCGGGGCTACAGACCATGTAATCGAACGGCGCTGGCCAGCTCCATAAATGGGCGGAGCCAACTGTATTTCCTTCGATAATACGGTTGGCGCCGGCTAAATGTCAACATTTAGGTCGAATGTTGAGATGGCCGGGTTCGGTTTTTGGCCATAATGGAAACCGGGCCCGGCCATCTCAAATCTGGCGAAATGCAAACCTTTTGGTCGTGGGAGGAGCCAGCATTTGTAGTGCACTGGCCCCCCTGACATGCCAGGACATCAACCGGTCACCCTAGGGGGCAGTGCAGTGGACTTCAAAAATTGCTCCCCGGTACATACCTCCCTTTCCTTGTGTGCTGAGCCCCCCACAACCCCCTCCCCACAACTCTACACCACTACCATAGGCCTAAGGGGTGAAGGGGGCACCTACATATAGGTACATTGGGATTGGGGGGGGGGGGGTTTGGAGGGCTCAACATATATCACCACAAGTGTAACAGGTGGGGTGGGGGGGTGGGCCTGGGTCCACCTGCCTGAAGTGCACTGCACCTACTAAAAGTGCTCCAGGGACCTGTATACTGCTGTCAGGCTGGCATAGAGGCTGGCAACAATTTTTTTTTAAATTTTTTTTGGGTGGGAGGGGGTTGGTGACCACTGGGTGAGTAAGGGGAGGTTATCCCCGATTCCCTCTGGTGGTCATCTGGTCAATTGGGGCACTTTTTTGCCACTTGGTGCTAAAAATAAATGGACCAAATGCAGCCGGCGAAATACTCATTCGAGCTGGCCATCTCGTAGCCCCCGCCCTGCCTTGAAGTTTGGCCGGCTCCACGACGGAAGGCAGTTGGCGCGGGCCAAAATTGGCTTTTGATTATACCGAATTGGCTGGGTTCAGGAGATTGCCGGCCATCTCCCGATTTATGTCGGAAGATGGCCAGCGATCTCTTTTGAAAATATGCTGGATAGTGTATACAGGTACTTATTTGTACCTGGGACAGTGGAGGGTTGTGAGTTGCCCAGGGTCACAAGGAGCTGCAGTGGGAATTGAACCCAGTTCCTCAGGCTCTCAGCCCTTTGCACTAACCATTGGGCTACTCCTCCAGATGGTGCTGAGATTGTGATCCAGATAAAGTACCTGCATATAGTGTGTAAACCACTTTGGTTGTACCACAGAACGGCGGTAAATCAAACCCATGACCCTTTGCTGGTCATACAGTCTGCCTCCTTCCAGCTGATTCTCGCTATCTGTGATTGTTTTAATAAAACTGCACATCTCTTCAGACTGGACTGCTGAACAGAAGCCTGGGCCAGGTAAAAATTGTTCTAGCTCCATGTATTTTCTAGAGCTCAGGAATTCGGACCGTTTGTTTCTTCCTGTTTTTCTGGGGGGTTAAGGAAAACTAATGGACCTTTCCTGCCTTCTTCCTTCTCCTCTTCTCATTCCATGACAGGGCTTTCCTGTCACTATGTACATGTAATTTTTTTTATTACAATGCATAGAGAACCTAGCCAAAAATTAAAAAAAACCCATAAAAAATGTAGTTTTGATAATTTTAATCATTTTGCTTTGCTGTAATCCTTCTCTTATTATTGTTATTATTTAATTTTTTTTTACAGAAGCAGGACACCACAAAAAACCTCCCCCAAAAGGTAAGTTCAAAAATTGGGTAAGTTTGTTGAACAATTTATCGTTGCTTAAGGCCACATATTTGAACCATAAAAATTTGCAAACAACGGGATCAAACAAGGCTTCCTCGCCCACCCCAAATCCTCCTCCACCCTTTCTTGGTTTCATTTTAACCAGAAAGTGGGGGGGGGGGGGGGGGGGGGGGGGGGGGGGGTCAGATACATTTTGGGCCCTGTTTACTAAGGCGCGTTAGCATTTTTAATGTGCCTACAATTAGCACGCGTGCTAACCAGGGGCATAGCCAGACTTCAGCGGGAGGGGGGTCCAGAGCCCGAGGTGAGGGGGCACATTTTAGCCCCCCCCCCCCCCCCGCCATTGCTGAACCCCCCCCCCCCCACCAACTTTGACCCCCCCCCCCCTGCCGACAACCCTCTTGACCCCCCTCCCGTCACCTACCTTTGCTGGCGGGGGACCCCCAACCCCCGCCAGCCGAGCCAAGGTCCCCTTCTTCCCAATCCCGCGCAAGGCTTCGTTTTAGTCTGATGTCCTGCACGTTGTTTGTGCAGAACGTCAGACTCACAGAAACAGAACGTGCGTCACGCGGTGGTCGGGTGGTAAGTCGAGTTGGGCGCACTTAGACGCTTACGCGGCTTAGTAAAAGGGGCCCTTAGTCCAGACAAGCACAGGCTTCCTCATCAGCTTGATGTGGCACTGTGATGTCACAGTGGGTGGAGCAGACGCTGTGTCAAGGAGCGGAGTCAGGAAGTTGTTCCCAGGTTGCCAAAGCACTCAAGCACGGACTCTAGTCCTGATGGAAAGGCTAGCAGTCACTAGACCCAATGGAATGGGGTAGGTGCAAGTTAAACAGACCTCCAGCACTAGCTCCCTTCTTATGAGCTAGACGTGGCACTGTGGTGGTGACATAACTGATCTGCATAGACGCACCCACTCTCTGCCACTAGACACACCCCCTGTGCCTGAAAGTACTTTGTTTTGCAGTGCATGGGTAGCACACACAGATGACAAAATTACCGTGGGATGCCTCCGCTTTGTAAAAGGGCCCCCATATTTGCTATGCATGACATCTATTCCTCTGACCTAGCCATTTGAACTTAACTATACTGAATATGCATGAGGTAGATTTGCATACAGTGGGTCCCCAGTATAAACGGAGTTATCCACTGTATATTCATTGTGTTAATGCTGAAAACCTGACTGGCCGGCTCATGCAAGAGAGTGTTGAGAAACACAGCTCTAGCAGAAATTTCCTGATTTATGTCATGAGATCTGTCACGAAATGCCTAGCCACCTGCCTGGGGCTACCCCACGGCCACTTAGAGGGTCTATCCCCAGCACAGCTCAGGTCCACTTGCACCTGCTTGCCGCTTGTGTTCTATACTAGCACCCTCCTCCCACTGACTGGGTCCCAACCGCCTCTGGGTGAGTCTGCTGCTCTCAGATTATCTCCAGTGATTCCTAGGTTATTGGGGTCACACTCACAGTGGTCCCACAGTTCCTAGAAGCACCCACAGACCCGACACACAAACCACCAAGATTCTTAGGAGTCCTTATACAAAGGAGCGCTGAAAAGTGGCTTGCGGTATTGTAGGCGCGGGTTTTGGGCATGCGCCAATCCATTTTTCTGCTCACCTGTAAAAAAGGCCTCTTCCCCCCCCCCCCCCCCCAAAAAATGGACGTGCGGCAAAATCAAAATTGGCGCGCGTCCATTTTGGGTCTCTGACCTTACCGCCAGCCATAGTCCTAGTGGTAAAGAATTTGGGCGGTAATGACCTACGTGCGTCAGATGCCACTTGGCGCGCATCTGCTACACGTGCCAGAAAATAAAAATTATTTTTCAGATGTGCGTATCGGATGTGCGCCAAAAATGAAATTACCGCAAGAGCCACACGGTATTCAGGTGGTAAGTCGAGTTGGGTGCACGTAGAATCTTACGCGGCTTAGTTAAAGGGGCCCTTAGTCAGTCCAGACAAGCAGAGGCAATAACGTAAAAATGTTTATTGTCATGAAAAATTAGAACAGTGAACAGAAATGGTGCAATCAGCAAAACAATAACAGGTAACTGAAATATGGATCAATTATAACACTATTTAAACCTTTGTATACTATCTAAGTAGTACCTGGGGAGATCAGGACATATAGCTTCTCATAGGTTATCAAATATAACTGTTCACAGGGCCTCAGCAAAGAGATCTTTCTTTCTTCTTCGTGGCTAAGACTGGGGGAAAAAAACCCAGTGCATCCTAGATGAATTGAGCTCTTGGGCCAATCAGAGCCCCGAACAACTTTTCAAAAATATATTGCATCTCATTTCCTATCTGTGTTACACTAAGGAAAAAAACCCAGTCATTTCTCTGCACAACTTTAAATATAAACATGCACCACCTGCTGGCCAAACTAGGGAAATACATTTCAAGAAATAATACAGTTTACAGGCTTAAAACCCATTGTTTTGTCACAAGAAGTCTTATAGGAAAGTCAAAAAGGGCCTGAAATCCAGGCTATTCTCTCACAAGGTTTCTTAGACTACTTTTAATCTTATACTGCCCCAGCCCTGTAGCCTTTTCTTCTGTTTTTAACAGTTGGGTGTCTTGGTTGACACTGTTGTTATTTTGTCTGTTTGTGTGTTTTTATATGTTGATTTGTTCCGTTATAATACCGGATTGTACACTGCCCTGACGTTTATTAATGAAGAGCGGTCTTATCAAATAATGACTAAATAAATAAATATCTGATTATGTAAAAACAGATGCTCCCTACAATTTTATTTTTCATTTTCAGGTAATCCTAGTACCAAGAACCCTTCAGCATCTGCACCAGCCTCAGATGGTCATTCAAAATCCAGGCAAGAACTTATACAATGTGAGTACTGCCCAGCAACTGCTTAATCATTTCAAGGGGTACCATTATCTCCTAAAATCATTTCAAGGGGTACCATTATCTCCTAAAGTGGGAACTGAGGCCCCGATGATCAGAAGCTAACGCGGGCGCAAAAGGCCAGTATTGCCATACTAGCGCCCATGGTTGCTCCCGACTGATGATCAGAGTTGGCTAGCACGGGTAACAATGCGCTCACCAGCTCTGAATGTAATGAGCATGCAAATGCATGCTAAACAGGGCATCAGCTATTCCTCCCCAATTCTCAGCGGGCGGCGCGCCAAACATTGGCGCTGCTTTTTCAGCAAACCCTCCAGCTCAGAACTGGCGTTAGGGTTTGCAGAGCATTGGGGAGGAATGGGGAGCCCTGTCCGGCATGCATTTGCATGCTAGCAGGCCCCCCGACACCCTCCTCCTCAACATGAGGGCCCGGGGGGCTGGAGATAAAAAAAAAAAGTAAACCCTGGTGGCCCAAGTGACCTGCCATCTGAACCCCAAGCTTCCTTGATGGCCTAGTGAAGCCCCCCCGTTCCCCCTCCCACCCGTTCCTTGATGCTGGAGGAGTTAGTAGCACACTTCTTCCTCATCCGGTTCCGCCTTCAAAATGTGCATCCTGGGATGTATTGGGTGGGGCTTCCCTACCATATAAGGGAGTTTCTCCATTATATGTTTGGAATGCCCCACCCAGCGCATCCCAGAATGCACAGGTCAGGGCGCCGCCACTTTGAAAGTGACACTGGACGAGGAGGAAGTGTGCTACTCCCTCCTCCAGTGAGAAGTTATGGGGGGAGGGGGAACAGGGAAGGCTCCACTAGGACACCAGGGAAGATTGGGGTTCAGATGGCAGCCCACTTGGGCCACTAGGGTTTACTTTTTTGGTTGTTGGAGGAAGTTGGGGCTGGAGAGCCACCGGATCTCCAGCCCCTCCACTCAGGCCCTTGTGCAGGGGGGGGCTGGAGGTCCTATGTCACTGTACCGGGGGGGAGGGGTTGGGGTGGCATATGGCAGAGGCATGGGGTCCTACAGACCTCCATATCCTCTTTTGAGAGCCCGGACCTGTCAAACTAGTGCAAGAGGATTGCGCTCAGGCACAATCCAGCCGCACTTTCCCCCTATAATCAGAGCTAATTGCGTGCCTATATTTGCATGCTGTTCCGACACTATTTTTAGAGCGCTGTTTGGAACAACGTGTTGCTTCTGATCATCTGCTCTTAAGAGTCAAGCAACCAAGCAGAAGAAAGCCTGGAAATTCTCAGCTCTGGAGTAAGTGTCGCTGTTATGAACTAATCAAAGTTGACATCTGTTTAGGCATGTTTTGCATCGGGCACAGGAGGAGACCTGTCCTTCCGTTGTGAAATGTTGCGGGCTGGGTGTGTGCTCTGGTTTCTGGGTTGCCTATCTTGTCTGAGCGTAGGTGTTCCTTTATCTTGTATTTCTTGTCATGTCCAAGTGTGTCTTCTCTTGGTTGGCCCCACTGGGACTTCCTGAATGAGCTGGGGGTTTATCAGCCCTGTCCCTGGGCTGCCTCAATGCCTCTGGGATTATTGATTATGTTCCTGCCTTGCAGCCTGTCATATGTCTTGTTCCAGCTCCACGTTTTATCCAGACTCCTGCCTTGCCTTTTTCTGTTCTTGTGTACCTTCCTTCACTGGAGCTAATGCTAATAAAATGGGCTTAACCAGCTGTTTACATCTGGACGTTCTTTTGTTTTCTCCCAAGGAGAGACCCCTTTTTAGTGGCTGCTGCAGCAGTGTTGCCACCGGGGGGCCAGGGCCCCCCTTTAAAATTGTGGCACCCATGGGAAAGCCTTGTCAGCTATAACAATCAACTACTTGAGCCTCCTCCCCCGTGCTGCCCGAGCAAAAGTCGGCGGTGTGCTTCATCAGTCGGCACTCCTGCACATGCTCAGTTCAGCAGCATGAACTGAGCATGCGTAGGAGTGGTGTCATTGTCAGCTGACGACTTCATTGCTCACGCAATACAGGAGTGGGCTTGGGCATCTCCACCAGTAAAGGTAGGATTTAATGCTGGCCGGGAGGGGGGGGGGGGAGGGGAGGGAGGGAAGGGGAGAAGAGATGAGAGGAAATGAGTGCCCCCATCCACCCCTTAGCCCCCCCCCCCCCCCAAAAAAAATGGACTTTTGTCTATGCCCCTGGGCTGCCCACATCCTAGCCAGTGTCCCTGTTCTGTTTGTCTGTTTATATGCATCTGTTTGCCTATACGCAAACAAATCGGATGTGTACGGAGTGCATCACAATTAAGCACTGGCTGGAGTCCCCAGTGCCCAGCGGTGAGGAATTGTTACGTCCTGTGGTGGCACAGAAGAAAGGGCCGGTGGGAGTCCTCAGGCCCTGTTTGCATAGACCAAGGAAGAGTAGCAGTGGCTCAGAGGGAAGAGCCTTCAGAAGTCCTCAGTCCAGCTGGAGAAGATCAAGGTAGATCGGAGGCGGTAGAGAAGAAAGAGCTGGTGGGAGTCCTTCTAGTGACAAGCAAGATGGAGCAGCAGTAGCTCAGAGGGAGGTCCAGGTCCCTCTATCGAAAATTGCTCTGGCTACCGAGCAGGGAAGGAGCAGTGTTAGAGAGTTTAAACAAGGAAGGATAGGGAAGGGGAGGGGAGGAGCAGATTTTCACTGCTATGACTCATACTCCTTAATCATTCCCTTCCACTTCACTGCATTCAGAAGCACATCCTGCACACACACCGCCCAATGTTTACACTCTATGGCACTATGCTCTAACTCAGATCTTAGACTCCCAAACACTGCCCTCCCCCCCCCCTGCTCTCATCACTGCTGCCCTTCAGATATCAACAGGCCCCATAACGCATCTGCATCTCATACATGAAACTCCCTTGCCCCATCCCATAGTCCACATCCTAAAGACCTAAAGGGAAAGGGGATGGGATTTGATATACCACCTTTCTGTTGCTAGAATCAGAGCAGTTTACATATTCAGGTACTTATTTTGTACCTAGGGTAGTGGAGGGGTAAGTGACTTGCCCAGAGTCACAAGGAGCTGCAGTGAGAATCAAACTCAGTTACTCCAGGATCAAGGTTCACTGCATTAACCACTAGGCTACTCCTCAACTCATTCCACCAATAAGAGCCAATCTCATCAGTGATGTCACAATGGCTTGATTGCCCAATACTTGGCTCACTTCTGATATTGTGATGTCATAGGGGAATGGGAAATGGGACTTGATTACTGCCTTTCTGTGGTATTTTGCAACTACATTCAAAGCGGTTTACATATATACAGGGGCAATGGAGGGTTAAGTGACTTGCCCAGAGTCACAGGGAGCTGCAGTGGGAATTGAACCCAGTTCCCCAGGATCAAAGTCTGCTGCACTAACCACTAGGCTACTCCTCCACTAGCAACAGTTCCATGTAGAATCTCAAATAGGGAAATGGGACTTGATATACCGTCTTTCTATAGTTTTTGCAAATACATTCAAGGTGGTTTACATGGTATATACAGGTACTTATTTGTACTGAGGGAAATGGAGGGTTGAGTAACTTGTCCAGAGTCACAGGGAGCTACAGTGGGAATCAAACCCAGTTCCCCGGAACCAAAGTCCGCTGCACTTACCACTAGGTTACTTGTCCACTCAGGTTTAATGTGGCTTACATATCAAATTAAGAAGAAGCAGTACAAGACAATTAATATTAATATAAGAATGCAACTATTAACATAATAATTATAATATTCCTGATCTTATTTTGCATCCCTTTCCTAATAATTCCTAGCATTCTGTTTGCGTTTTTAGCTGCTGCAGCACATTGAAAATGTCAGCATATTGTCTACAATGACACTTAAATCAGTGGTTCCCAAACCTGGTCCTGAAGGCACCCCAGCCAGTCAGGTTTTCTGGATACCCAAAATGAATATTCATGAGAGAGATTTGCGTCCACTGCGTGCAAATCTTATCTCTTGATTCATTGTGGATATACTGAAAACCTGACTGGCTGGGGTGCCTCCAGGACCAGGTTTGGGAACCACTGACTCCTAAGGTGGACCCTAGCATCAGGTAACTGTCATCGGATTACTCTTCCCAATGTGCATCACCTTGCATTTGTCCACATTAAATTTCATCTGCCATTTGGATGCCCAGTCTTCCAATTTCCTAAGGTCTTCCTGCAATTTTTCCACAATCCGCATGTTTTTTTGACAACTTTGAATAGTTTTGTGTCATCTGCAAATTTAATCACCTCACTCGTTGTTCCATTTTCCAGATCATTTATAAATATGTTAAATAGCACCAGTCCCAGAACAGATCCCTGTGGCACTCCACTATTCACTCTCCTCCTTTGAGAATACTGGTCATTTAACCCTACCCTCTGTTTGCTGTCCAATAACTAATTCCTAATCCTCAAAAGGACATTGCCTCCTATCTCAGGAGTCTCTCATGAGTAATTTTGTCAAAAGCTTCCTGAAAATCTAGATACACTACATCAACTGGCTCACCTTTATCCACATGTTTATTCACGCCTTCAAAGAAATGAAGCAAATTGATGAGGCAAGACTTCCCTTGGCTGAAGCTATGCCAACTCTCCAGTGATTCCTAGGTTACTGGGGTCACACTCCCAGTGGTCCCACAGTTCCTAGAAGCACCCACAGACCCGACACACAAACCACCAAGATTCTTAGGGGTCCTTATACAAAGGAGCGCTGAAAAGTGGCTTGCGGTAGTGTAGGCGCGGGTTTTGGGCATGCACCAATCCATTTTTCTGCTCACCTGTAAAAAAGGCCTCTTCTCCTCCCCCCCCCCCCCCCAAAATGGACGTGCAGCAAAATCAAAATTGGCGCGCGTCCATTTTGGGTCTCTGACCTTACTGCCAGCCATAGTCCTAGCGGTAAAGAATTTGGGCGGTAATGACCTACGTGTGTCAGATGCCACTTGGCGCGCATCCGCTACGCGCGCCAGAAAATAAAAACTATTTTTCAGATGTGCATATCGGATGTGCGCCAAAAATGAAATTACCGCAAGAGCCACGCGGTGGTCGGGTGGTAAGTCGAGTTGGGTGCACGTAGACGCTTACGCGGCTTAGTTAAAGGGGCCCTTAGTCAGTCCAGACAAGCAGAGGCAATAACGTAAAAATGTTTATTGTCATGAAAAATTAGAACAGTGAACAGAAATGGTGCAATCAGCAAAACAATAACAGGTAACTGAAATATGGATCAATTATAACACTATTTAAACCTTTGTATACTATCTAAGTAGTACCTGGGGAGATCAGGACATATAGCTTCTCATAGGTTATCAAATATAACTGTTCACAGGGCCTCAGCAAAGAGATCTTTCTTTCTTCTTCGTGGCTAAGACTGGGGGAAAAAAACCCAGTGCATCCTAGATGAATTGAGCTCTTGGGCCAATCAGAGCCCCGAACAACTTTTCAAAAATATATTGCATCTCATTTCCTATCTGTGTTACACTAAGGAAAAAAACCCAGTCATTTCTCTGCAACAACTTTAAATATAAACATGCACCACCTGCTGGCCAAACTAGGGAAATACATTTCAAGAAATAATCAATACAGTTTACAGGCTTAAAACCCATTGTTTTGTCACAAGAAGTCTTATAGGAAAGTCAAAAAGGGCCTGAAATCCAGGCTATTCTCTCACAAGGTTTCTTAGACTACTTTTAATCTTATACTGCCCCAGCCCTGTAGCCTTTTCTTCTGTTTTTAACAGTTGGGTGTCTTGGTTGACACTGTTGTTATTTTGTCTGTTTGTGTGTTTTTATATGTTGATTTGTTCCGTTATAATACCGGATTGTACACTGCCCTGACGTTTATTAATGAAGAGCGGTCTTATCAAATAATGACTAAATAAATAAATATCTGATTATGTAAAAACAGATGCTCCCTACAATTTTATTTTTCATTTTCAGGTAATCCTAGTACCAAGAACCCTTCAGCATCTGCACCAGCCTCAGATGGTCATTCAAAATCCAGGCAAGAACTTATACAATGTGAGTACTGCCCAGCAACTGCTTAATCATTTCAAGGGGTACCATTATCTCCTAAAGTGGGAACTGAGGCCCCGATGATCAGAAGCTAACGCGGGCGCAAAAGGCCAATATTGCCATAGTAGCGCCCATGCTTGCTCCCGACCGATGATCAGAGTCGGCGAGCACGTGTAACAATGCGCTCACCAGCTCTGAATGTAATGAGCATGCAAATGCATGCTAAACAGGGCATCAGCTATTCCTCCCCAATTCTCAGCGGGCAGCGCGCCAAACATTGGCGCTGCTTTTTCAGCAAACCCTACGCCAGCTCAGAACTGGCGTTAGGGTTTGCAGAGCATTGGGGATGAATAAGGAGCCCTGTCCAGCATGCATTTGCATGCTAGCAGGCCCCCCGACACCCTCCTCCCCAACATGAGGGCCCGGGGTGCTGGAGATAAAAAAAGTAAATCCTGGTGGCCCAAGTGACCTGCCATCTGTACCATTCCCTGATGGCCTAGTGAAGCCCTCACCGTTCCCCCTCCCACCCGTTCCTTGACGCTGGAGGAGTTAATAGCACACTTCTTCCTCGTCTGGTTCCGCCTTCAAAATGTGCATCCTGGGATGTATTGGGTGGGGCTTCCCTACCATATAAGGGAGTTTCTCCATTATATGTTTGGAATGCCCCATCCAGCGCATCCCAGAATGCACAGGTCAGGGCGCCGCCACTTTGAAGGTGACACTGGACGAGGAGGAAGTGTGCTACTCCCTCCTCCAGTGAGAAGTTATGGGGGGAGGGGGAACAGGGAAGGCTCCACTAGGACACCAGGGAAGATTGGGGTTCAGATGGCAGCCCAGATGGAGGTCCTATGTCACTGTACCGGGGGGGGAGGGGTTGGGGTGGCATATGGCAGAGGTATGGGGTCCTACAGACCTCCATATCCTCTTTTGAGAGCCCGGACCTGTCAAACTAGTGCAAGAGGATTGCGCTCAGGCACAATCCAGCCGCACTTTCCCCCTATAATCAGAGCTAATTGCGTGCCTATATTTGCATGCTGTTCCGACACTATTTTTAGAGCGCTGTTTGGAGCAGCGCATGGCTTCTGATCATCTACCCATAAGAGTCAAGTAACCAAGCAGAAGAAAGCTTGGAAATTCTCAGCTCTGGAGTAAGTGTCGCTGTTATGAACTAATCAAAGTTGACATCTGTTTAGGCATGTTTTGCATCGGGCACAGGAGGAGACCTGTCCTTCCGTTGTGAAATGTTGTGGGCTGGGTGTGTGCTCTGGTGTCTGGGTTGCCTATCTTGTCTGTCTGAGTGTAGGTGTTCCTTTATCTTGTATTTCTTGTCATGTCCAAGTGTGTCTTCTCTTGGTTGGCCCCACTGGGACTTCCTGAATGAGCTGGGGGTTTATCAGCCCTGTCCCTGGGCTGCCTCAATGCCTCTGGGATTATTGATTATGTTCCTGCCTTGCAGCCTGCCATATGTCTTGTTCCAGCTCCACGTTTTATCCAGACTCCTGCCTTGCCTTTTTATGTTCTTGTGTACCTTCCTTCACTGGAGCTAATGCTAATAAAATGGGCTTAACCAGCTGTTTACGTCTGGACGTTCTTTTGTTTTCTCCCATGGAGAGACCCCTTTTTAGTGGCTGCTGAAGCAGTGTTGCCACCGGGGGGCCAGGGCCCCCCTTTAAAATTGTGGCACCCATGGGAAAGCCTTGTCAGCTATAACAATCAACTACTTGAGCCTCCTCCCCCGTGCTGCCCGAGCAAAAGTCGGCGGTGTGCTTCATCAGTCGGCACTCCTGCACATGCTCAGTTCAGCAGCATGAACTGAGCATGCGTAGGAGTGGTGTCATTGTCAGCTGACGACTTCATTGCTCACGCAATACGGGAGTGGGCTTGGGCACCTCCACCAGTAAAGGTAGGATTTAATGCTGGCGGCGGGAGGGGGGGGAGGGAGGGAAGGGGAGAAGAGATGAGAGGAAATGAGTGCCCCCCATCCACCCCTTAGCCCCCCCCCCCCCCAAAAAAAAAGAAATGGACTTTTGTCTATGCCCCTGGGCTGCCCACATCCTAGCCAGTGTCCCTGTTCTGTTTGTCTGTTTATATGCATCTGTTTGCCTATGTGCAAACAAATCGGATGTGTACGGAGTGCATCACAATTAAGCACTGGCTGGAGTCCCCAGTGCCCAGCGGTGAGGAATTGTTACGTCCTGTGGTGGCACAGAAGAAAGGGCCGGTGGGAGTCCTCAGGCCCTGTTTGCATAGACCAAGGAAGAGTAGCAGTGGCTCAGAGGGAAGAGCCTTCAGAAGTCCTCAGTCCAGCTGGAGAAGATCAAGGTAGATCGGAGGCGGTAGAGAAGAAAGAGCTGGTGGGAGTCCTTCTAGTGACAAGCAAGATAGAGCAGCAGTAGCTCAGAGGGAGGTCCAGGTCCCTCTATCGAAAATTGCTCTGGCTACGGAGCAGGGAAGGAGCAGTGTTAGAGAGTTAAACAAGGAAGGATAGGGAAGGGGAGGGGAGGGGAGGGGAGGGGAGGAGCAGATTTTCACTGCTATGACTCATACTCCTTAATCATTCCCTTCCACTTCACTGCATTCAGAAGCACATCCTGCACACACACCGCCCAATGTTTACACTCTATGGCACTATGCTCTAACTCAGATCTTAGACTCCCAAACACTGCCCTCCCCCCGCCCCCCCCCCGCCCGCTCTCATCACTGCTGCCCTTCAGATATCAACAGGCCCCATAACGCATCTGCATCTCATACATGAAACTCCCTTGCCCCATCCCATTGTCCACATCCTAAAGACCTAAAGGGAAAGGGGATGGGATTTGATATACCACCTTTCTGTTGCTAGAATCAGAGCAGTTTACATATTCAGGTACTTATTTTGTACCTAGGGTAGTGGAGGGTTAAGTGACTTGCCCAGAGTCACAAGGAGCTGCAGTGGGAATCAAACTCAGTTACTCCAGGATCAAGGTTCACTGCACTAACCACTAGGCTACTCCTCAACTCATTCCACCAATAAGAGCCAACCTCATCAGTGATGTCACAATGGCTTGATTGCCCGATACTTGGCTCACTTCTGATATTGTGATGTCATAGGGGAATGGGAAATGGGACTTGATTACTGCCTTTCTGTGGTATTTTGCAACTACATTCAAAGCGGTTTACATATATACAGGGGCAATGGAGGGTTAAGTGACTTGCCCAGAGTCACAGGGAGCTGCAGTGGGAATTGAACCCAGTTCCCCAGGATCAAAGTCTGCTGCACTAACCACTAGGCTACTCCTCCACTAGCAACAGTTCCATGTAGAATCTCAAATAGGGAAATGGGACTTGATATACCGTCTTTCTATAGTTTTTGCAACTACATTCAAGGTGGTTTACATGGTATATACAGGTACTTATTTGTACTGAGGGAAATGGAGGGTTGAGTAACTTGTCCAGAGTCACAGGGAGCTACAGTGGGAATCAAACCCAGTTCCCCGGGATCAAAGTCCGCTGCACTTACCACTAGGCTACTTGTCCACTCAGGTTTAATGTGGCTTACATATCAAATTAAGAAGAAGCAGTACAAGACAATTAATATAAGAATGCAACTATTAACATAATAATTATAATATTCCTGATCTTATTTTGCATCCCTTTCCTAATAATTCCTAGCATCCTGTTTGCGTTTTTTAGCTGCTGCAGCACACTGAAAATGTCAGCATATTGTCTACAATGACACTTAAATCAGTGGTTCCCAAACTTGGTCCTGAAGGCACCCCACCAGTCAGGTTTTCTGGATACCCAAAATGAATATTCATGAGAGAGATTTGCGTCCACTGCATGCAAATCTATCTCTTGATTCATTGTGAATATACTGAAAACCTGACTGGCTGGGGTGCCTCCAGGACCAGCTTTGGGAACCACTGACTCCTAAGGTGGACCCTGGCTACAGGTCACTGTGATCGGATTACTCTTCCCAATGTGCATCACCTTGCATTTGTCCACATTAAATTTCATCTGCCATTTGGATGCCCAGTCTTCCAATTTCCTAAGGTCTTCCTGCAATTTTTCCACAATCCGCATGTTTTTTTGACAACTTTGAATAGTTTTGTGTCATCTGCAAATTTAATCACCTCACTCGTTGTTCCATTTTCCAGATCATTTATAAATATGTTAAATAGCACCAGTCCCAGAACAGATCCCTGCGGCACTCCACTATTCACTCTCCTCCTTTGAGAATACTGGTCATTTAACCCTACCCTCTGTTTGCTGTCCAGTAACCAATTCCTAATCCTCAAAAGGAGATTGCCTCCTATCTCAGGAGTCTCTCATGAGGAATTTTGTCAAAAGCTTTCTGAAAATCTAGATACACTACATCAACTGGCTCACCTTTATCCACATGTTTATTCACGCCTTCAAAGAAATGAAGCAAATTGATGAGGCAAGACTTCCTCTTGGCTGAAGCTATGCCAACTCTGTCCCATTAAACCATGTTTGTCTACGTGTTGCATAATTTTATTCTTTTTAATAGTTTCCACTATTTTCCCAGCATTGAAGTCAGGCTTACCGGTCTGCATTTCCCAGATCACCCTGGAACCCTTTGTAAAAATCGGCATTACATTGGCCACCCTCCAATCTTCAGGTACTACAAATGATTTTAACGACAGGTTACAGATCATTAACAACAGATCAAGAATTTCATGTTTGAGTTCTTTCAGTACTCTGGGGTGTATGCCATCCATTCCAGGTGATTTATCACCTTGTCAGTTTGGCTCAGTATGTCTTCCAGGTTCACCGACATTTCTTTCAGTTTCTCCGTATCGTCACCCTTGAAAAACATTTCCGGAACAGGTAGGTCTCTTACATCTTCTTCCGTAAAGACCAAAGGAAGGAATTCATTCACTCAATCTCTCCTCCCAGAGTGCCCCTTTTGCTCCTTCATAATCTAACAGACCCACGGATTCCCTCACAGGCTTTCTGCTTCTGATCTATCTGAAAAAGGTGTTACTATGAGTTTCTGTCTCACGGCAGGTTTTTCTTCATATTTACTTTTAGCCTTCCTTATTAGTGCTTTGTATCTAGGTTGACCCTGCTTATGTTGCTTCTTAGTTTCTTCATTCGGATCTTTTTTCCATTCTTCGAATGATGCTGTTTTGGCTCTAATAGCCTCTTAACTTCACCTTTTAACCATGCTGGCTGTCGTTTGCTGTTCTTTCCACCTTTGTTAATACGTGGAATACATCTGGTCTGGGCTTCCACAATGGTATTTTTAAACAGCGTCCACACCTGATTTAAAGTCCTAATCTTTGCAATCGACCCTTTCAGCTTCTTTTTAACCAATTTTGTCATGGTCATCCATTTGAAAATTAAATTAGTGACTTCACTCCAGATATCAGCTCAAATTTGATGATGCTATGATCTCTATTTCCCATCGGATCCAACATTGTTTCCTCTTATCCATGCCCTGCATTAGGCCAGTGATTGATTCCAAAACTTGTAGGCATCACCTCCACAGCATGCAAATCTCTCTCGTGAATATGGACTACTACTACTACTACTTATCATTTCTATAGCGCTACTAGATGTACGCAGCGCTGTACACTTGAACATGAAGAGACAGTCCCTGCTCCACAGAGCTTACAATCTAATTAGGACAGACAAACAGGACAAACAAGAGATAAGGGAATATTAAAGTGAGGATGATAAAATAAAGATTCTGACCAAGTGAACAAGGGTTAGGAGTTAAAAGCAGCATCAAAAAGGTGGGCTTTTAGCTTAGATTTGAAGACGGTCAGAGATGGAGCTTGACGTATCAGCTCAGGAGTCTATTCCAGGCATATGGTGCAGCTAGATACAAGGATCGGAATCTGGAGTTAGCAGTGTAGGAGAAGGGTGCAGATAAGAGAGATTTACCTAGTGAACAGAGTTCCCTGGGAGGAATGTAGGGAGAGATGAGAGTGGAGAGGTACTGAGGAGCTGCAGAGTGAATGCACTTATAGGTCAATAAGACGAGTTTGAACTGTATGCGGAAACGGATAGGAAGCCAGTGAAGTGACTTGAGGAGAGGGCTAATATGAGCATAACGACACTGGCGGAATATTAGTCAACTGAGAAGAATAAGAGTCAGAGGGATCATAAGCACGAATGTTAAAATCCCCAAGAATGAGGGAAGGAGATGAAGGTTCAAGAAAGAAGGAAAGCCAGGCATCAAAGTCAGTGAGAAAGGAAGAAAGGGACTTATCAGGGGGTCGATAAATGACTGCTACTCGGAAAGGCAGAGGAGCAAATCGATGGATGGAGTGGACTTCGAAGGAAGAAAAACAGTGAGACTGAGGTGTTGAAGAAGAGGTTGAAATCTACAAAAGGGTGAAAGTAGTAGCCTGACACCACCTCCTCAGCCAACCGGGCGAGGAGTATGGGAGAAAAGATAATCTCCATGGCATAGGGCCGCAACTGAAGCAGAGTCTTTAGGGTAAAGCCAAATTTCATTTAGGGCAAGCAGATGGGAGAGTATGAGAGATAAAGAGGTCATGGATGTAGGAAAGTTTGTTACAGACAGAGCGGGCATTCCACAGATCGCAAGAGAAAGGTAGGGAAGAAGGGGGGAGGAGAGGAACAGAAATTAGATTGGAGATATAATGGTGTGACCTGCACAAATAGGATGAGAGCTGATGTGGAGGACCAGGATTGGGATTAATGTCCCCAGTGGAGAGCAGGAGAAGGAGCTAGAGAGTACGGAGAAGAGTAGGAGAGGTATGACGACAGCGACGAAGGCGAGATGTACTCAGATAGAAAGGAGATGGATGAATGGAAGGAAGGAAATGTTGAAGGTTGAGAGCTGAGAAAAAGGAAAGGGAAAGGGGACTTGATATACCGCCTTTCTGTGGTATTTTGCAACTACATTCAAAGCGGTTTACATATATATAGGTACTTATTTTGTACCTGGGGCAATGGAGGGTTAAGTGACTTGCCTACAGTCACAAGGAGCTGCAGTGGGAATTGAACCCAGTTCCCCAGGATCAAAGTCTGCTGCTCGAAAAAAGAGATGGTGAGATAATGAATACAGAGGGTGGACAATGTGTTTCTGCAGTGTACAGTGGTTTCAGATGGAGAAACAGATTAGGAAGGGACAGTACCAAGAAGAAAAAGTGAACTGGAGCCATAAGTAGTAACTGGGAGAAAAATAAATGTAAAGAGAAAATACCCCATGCACCTGACGGCGCGTGGCACCTAGAGTGGAGGCCCTGAGTGGATCAGAGTGGACCTGGGAGTCACCCCGGAGAAGGCTGTAAGGATGTGCAGATGAGCTGCAAGTCCTCCACAGCACCTGAAAGGCAGCCATTAGTAGAGTTGGGCACCTCTCAGCCAAGGAAAGGCTTACCAGAGGTTAGGTCAAAGCCAGCATTCCTCCCCCTAATGGTCACCTGATCTTAGCCAAAAAGCACCTGGAAACCATGGGCACCTGGAGTGAGGGCCCTGGGAAGATCGGGGTGGACCTGGGAGTCACCCCCGGATACAGCTGTGAGGATATGCAGAAGGGCTGCAAGTCCTCCACAGCACCTGGTGGGAGCACTGGGCACCTAGAGCGGAGGCCCTGAGTGGATCGGAGTGGACCTGGGAGTCACCCCGGAGAAGGCTGTAAGGATATGCAGATGAGCAGCAAGTCCTCCACAGCACCTGAAAGGCAGCCAGCGGTAGAACTTGGCACCTCTCAGCCAAGGAAAGGCTTACCAGGGGTTAGGCCGAAGCCAGCAATCCTCCCCCTGAGGGTCGCCTGATCTTAGCCGTGGATATCCTGAAAACCTGACTGGCTGGGGTGCCTCCAGGACCAGTTTTGGAAACCACTGCATTAGGCTACTCCTCCAATCAAATTAACATACCCCTCTCCAGGAACGTAGCCAGACACTCAGTTTTGGGTGTGCCTGAGTCCAGAGTGCGTTTCCATGAGAACCCTTCTTGGTATCTCTCTCCTTCCACCCCCTAGGTGACTGATCATGTCTCAACTCCACTCCCCGGTACCTTTTCAACCCTTCAGAGGGCAAACAGTGACTCATACCTGCTTCTCATACTGCCCCAGAGCCTTCCCTCTGACACAAATTCCTGTTTCCACATAGGCTGGACCAGGATGAAGCACTGAAGTGTTGAAAAGGTATATGGGGTTGCAAGGTGAAGTTGAGAGACACTGGACGCCTGTGGGGAAGAGGAAGGAGAGATGCCAGAAATCTTCAGCTGGCGGGGCTTGGGAAGATCAGAGATGTGCCACTTATGGGTGTGCCTGTGCCCACCCTTGGCTATACCACTGCCCCCTTCAAATTTACATCTGCACATAAAAAGCAAACCCATTACCCCACCCCAAACATCCCATACCCCTATTCATTTAGTCAAATCCTGCCAACCATTCATACATCCCTATCCACTCATCAGTTCCCACCACCTGTCATAACCTCCTCATGCACTTATTCACTGAGATTTCCTGTTCCCCACTCACTAACTTGCAGAAATACCCCAACAATGTACTCCATCAGAGAAACACACCTTGTACAATACTTCAGTTTGTTAATATTTATTTCATGTGCTTATTGTATGCTAAGCAGCCCATGTGATCCCTATTGACCAATAGTAACAATATTTTGTTTGTTGTCGATCCATTTAATAAAGAGTTCTAGATCGATTTAATAACGTGCATATACTAACCAGCTTATTTTCGAAAGAGAGCGCCGGCCATCTTCCGACACAAATCGGGAGATGGCCGGCCAAATCGGTATAATCGAAAGCCGATTCTGGCCGGCTCCAACTGCTTTCCGTCGCCGGGACGGGCAAAGCTCTCGGGGGCGTGTCGGAAGGGTAGCGAAGGCGGGACAGGGGCGTGCCGGGGTGTGCTTAAGAGATGGGCGCCCTCGGCCGATAATGGAAAAAAGAAGGGCGGCCCTGGCGAGAATTTGGTCCACTTTATTTGGTCCCTTTTTTTCAGGTCCAAGTCCCAATAACGTGCCCGAACTGACCAGATGACCACCGGAGGGAATCGGGGATCACCTCCTCTGACTCCCCCAGTGGTCACTAACCCCCTCCCACCCTCAAAAAAACCAACTTTGAAAACTTTTTCCTCCTCTGACTCCCCCAGTGGTCACTAACCCCCTCCCACCCTCAAAAAAACCAACTTTGAAAACTTTTTTTGCCAGCCTCTATGCCAGCCTCAAATGTCATACTCAGGTTCATCGCAGCAGTATGCAGGTCCCTGGAGCAGTTTTAGTGGGTGCAGTGGACTTCAGGCCGGCGGACCCAGGCCCATCCCCCTCCTACCTGTTACACTTGTGATGGAAAATGGGAGCCCTTCAAAACCAACCCAAAACCCACTGTACCCACATGTAGGTGCCCCCCTTCACCCCTTAGGGCTATGGTAGTGGTGTATAGTTGTGGAGAGTGGGTTTAGGGGGGCTCAGTACCCAAGGTAAGGGAGCTATGCATCTGGGAGCTATTTTTATTTTATTTTTTTTATTTTAGAAGTGCCCCCTAGGGTGCCCCGTTGGTGTCCTGGCATGTGAGGGAGACCAGTGCACTACAAATGCTGGCTTCTCCCATGACCAAATGCCTTGGATTTGGCCGGGTTTGAGATGGCCGGCCTCAGTTTCCATTATGGGCGAAAACCGAGGCCGGCCATCTCTGACATTTGGCCGGCCCCAACCGTATTATCGAAATGAAAGATGGCCGGCCATCATTTTCGATTATACGGTTGGCTCCGCCCCTTTGCGGAACCGGCCCCGAAGATGGCCCGTGCCATTCGATTATGCCCCTCTAAGTGACCCATCATCTGACCACTTTGGTATTAGGAAAAATCAGATCCTATATAATAAAACGCACCTCCAACATTCTGAAGCTGAATGCATTGCTGAGGCATTCCTGCTCTCTGCATCCATCTCCTGAATTGTCATCACGTACTTCCGGGTTCATCACAAGCAGAAGTGACCAACCACACGAGGTTTCTCGGCTTCAAAATGTTGGAGGTGCATTCTGTTAAATAGGATTGGTCAGTTCCTTGAAGCACAGCCAGAGCTCAGCGTCCTGCACAGTAACGCTCAGACACCAGAGAGAGAGGGGGGGCCTGACACCAGAGAGGGGGGGGAGATATCTCTATCACACACACACTCTCTGTCACAGTCAATGTCTTTCTCACTCTCACACATTCTCTCTCACAGTCAATGTCTTTCTCTCTCTCACACACTCTATGTCTCACACTGTATCACATTCACTCTCTATGTGTCACACAGTCACTCACACACTCTCTTGGTCTCATACACTCAGTCTCACAGAGAGTCTGTGTCTCACACACACTCTCTCGCACACACTGTATCTGTGTGAAACACTCTCTCTCTCTCACACTGTGTCTCACATGCACACTTGCACATACTCTCATTCTCACACACACACACTCTCTCTCTCACAGACACACTCGCACCCAGACTCACTCTCTCTCTCTCTCACACACACTCGCACATTCACTCTCTCTCTCACACACAGTCACTCTCACATACACTCTCTCAAGCACACACTACGAGGAAAACCTTGCTAGCGCTCGTTTCATTTGTGTAAATGGTAGGTAGTGAATGTAGAAACAGGAAAACACAAGTCTGGATTTAAGGAGAGAATTTTTTATGAAACTACTTAAACAGCGGCAGGTTCAAGGCAACAGCAGGCCCAAGGCAACAGTAAGTCCAAGGGAGCAGAAGACTCGAAGCATCGGCAGACCAAGGCAGCGGGAGCAGGCCCATTGCAGAAGCATGGCCAACACACTGGCAAGTCCAAGGCCGCAGCGAGCCTGAAGCATTCACAGACCCAAAGCAGTGGTGGAAGAGGCAACAACAACTCCAAGTCAAGCAGTTCAAGGTGCAGATTGCATGAGGATGACAATCAAGGGAAGTGAGGGAGTGCATGAGAGAAGGGGGTGTGGTGGAGAGAGCTTATGAGGACAGGTGATCATCAAGGTCCTAACAAGGGAGTTAACGTCGATTTATCTAAATTTGGAACACCATCCTCCAAAATCATTAGGTGAAGGACTGTGTATAGTGGAACTCTTGCAATTTTTTGTTTTAATTTAAAATAGTTTATTGTTATTTGTTAATTTATATTCCACCTTTCTCAAGGCCAAGTACAATAAAACATTCATAACGCTGTGTATAAATCAACTCATGACATGGAAATTACAAACAAAACAATCTAAAGTAAAAAAAAAAAGGTAAAAAGTGCAAATGAATTAAAACAACCTAAAATAAAAGAAAAAATAGTTTATAGTCTTCCCAGTAAAAATCACAAGAAGTCAGATTACTGTAAGCACACTGACAAAAGAGAGATAAAAACACATTAAAATATGATAAAATATACGTAACCAAATATTGCTGTGCCCATATGTATAAAATGGAATGGAGGAGGAACAGTGGGATGAGAATCACAGAAGTTAGGGTTCAAATCCCACTGGTGCTCCTCGTGACCTTGAGGACTTTTTACTAAGCAACAGTATAAATAGGTTTTCGAACGCCTTTGTGCAGGTCTTTCCCACCTGTTAAGGCCATTCCTACCTGATCTGGAAAAACCCAGATTTTCTATTTTTTGCATTAATGGCCATACGCTAATGTTACGTTATAAATGGAGAGTACGAGCACCCATATAAAGTGTACACTCAGTGTCTGAAAAATAGTGATCGCTTTCATCAGTTCTGTCTAGGAATCATTTTTTTTCTTTTTCTTTTTTTTGTTCATTTTTATTCAGCTGCTTTACTGTTTAATTAACGGAGGAAAAGAGCCTCGGTCAGTGCTGGAAACTATATGTCATGATGCTAAAGATTGAGGGTCCCTTTTACAAAGGGGAAGCTGAAAAATGGCCTGTGGCCATGTAGACGCGTGTTTTGGGCGCGCGTTCAGAATCATTTTTCAGCGCACCTGTAAAAAATGCCTTTTTAAAAACGTTTTGCCAAAAATGGACGTGCGGCAAAATGAAAATTGCCGCATGTCCATTTTGGCTCTGAGACTTTGCCTCCAGCCATTGATCTAGCGGTAAGGTCTCACGCAGTAACTAGGCGGTAATGGTCTACGCGCATAAAATGCCGGTTACCGCTCGTGTGCCAGAAAATACAAATATTTTCCGGTGCACGTAGCGGACGCGCGTCAAAAATGAAATTATCGCCAGGGCCACGCGGTAGCCGGGTGGTAACTCAAACTTGACATGCGTTGGGTGCGCATAGGCGTCTACACGGCTTAGTGAAAAGGCCCCTGAGTGAAGTTGGATGCAGAGTATTATGTCATAAAGCTCTTGCACATGACATATAGTCCCCGGCACTGACTGAGGCTCTTTTCCTCCGTTAATTAAATGGTAAAGCAGCTGAATAAAAACAAACAGAACAAGAAAAAAATGATGCATACGCTAATGTTGCCATTAGGGTGCAGTAGAGAATGACATGGGGACAAAGTTTGTCCCCGCCCTGTCCCCGTGGGTTCTGTCTCCATCCCCGCCCCGTCCCCAGAGGTTCTGGCCCAATCTCCATACTGTCCCCTCGGGCTCTGACCTCATCTGCAGAAGCCTCGAACAATTATGATTTTATATTTAAATCCTTACAATGTGTTGTGCAACTATTGTGTTTAAATTACAAATAGAAAACAACAATAACCCTCCTCACCACCACCCTGTACCCTTCCAACCCCAACAATAGCTGATTTCTACTACCCCAAGAAATCCTAATCCACCCTGTTAAAATGCACAGGGTGGATACAACCCATTCTGTATGCCCTAGAGGGGAGAAATAAGCCCCATGAAGCACTGTTAAGATGTTTTAAATCTGTGGATGAAGAGAAGTCCTCAACAATCTCAGGATTCCGTCTAGCTCTCCTGTCTTCCACAGTCCTTCCTGCAACAGAAGATGTGCTGGTAGCAGGAATGTACAGGATCCCCCCAATGCAAAGTTTGCTAGCTGTGGCCAGCGTGTTTGCTTGTTTTTCCCAAAAATCGAAATAATGTTGTCTGCATCACTCAAACATAAATAACAGTCCAGATCATTAACAGGCTTCAAAGTAGAATATGACACAGGAACAAATTTTGTCCCCGTCCTCGTGGGCTGTGTCCCCATCCCCGCCGATACTGCGGGTCCCCAGCTCCATGTCATTCTCTAGGGTGAGCCATGTTTAAAACATTGCTGTGCTAGCACTTACCGACACCTGTTTTGTAGGTGGTAAGGGCTCCTGCATTATCCGCGTGCTAACGTAAATGCGCTACCTCCCCTGACGCCCCCTTAAAAAAAAATTTTAAAATTTGTGTAGTGTCTGATTAGTACATGATGCTGTAGGAAGACCCACAGTATTCCATTTTGGTTGCTTCTTAACCCTCCACTGCCTCAGGCACAAATTTAGGTTATAAGATCTCCAGGGTAGGAAAATAATGACTGTACCTGAATTGCAGAGTTCAGATTTGGAAAAGGTGAATAATTAAATCTAAGATCTGAGTCCAAAATAGCAGGAAAGAGTTAAGCCAAAGGAAACACATGTCACTAACCATTTATAGCTTGCAGACACTGTGATAGAATAGAAGCCAGCGCGAGGGGCGGCCCTACGCTTAGGCCACCTGAGGCGGGGGCCTGGGCCTCAAGTGGCACTCTTCTGCGAGTGGCATCTCCCCCTTCCTTCCAAGGTTGCCAAGCAAGAGAAACTGGTAGCGTCACCGCATGCAAACTTACTGAGATGTTTCATAGGTGGTTCCCAAAACAAGCCTTTGAAGAAAGTATAGGGGGATTAAAATAATAAATTAAGAACCAGCTTGAAGGAGATTGGGGTGGAGACAGGATAGTGCAGGCTGACTGCTGGGAATAGTGGATAGGGAATGGTACTGGGTACAGTGGGGTTGGAGAGAGAGTATATGTTTAGGAAAGAAATTATACAGGTGAAATATTTAGGAGAAGAAGTGTGTAGGGTAGATATACTAGGAGACAGGGGTAGAAAATGTTTCAGGAGATGAGTTTAAGGAAATGAGGAATAGATCTTGTTTTTTTTGTATGAGTAAGTACAAATGTTCCTGAGCAGTCAGACTATAGTACCAAAAAGGAATCCCCTCATGGTGTCTGTGTCAGTGGAGGGAGATTATCTTTTA
Source organism: Microcaecilia unicolor (assembly GCF_901765095.1). Taxonomy (NCBI): domain Eukaryota; kingdom Metazoa; phylum Chordata; class Amphibia; order Gymnophiona; family Siphonopidae; genus Microcaecilia; species Microcaecilia unicolor. Next base: position 325,891,135 of record NC_044036.1, on the reverse strand, counting down.
CCTAAGTTGCTTATCACATTATGTGGTGATAACTGAGATTGGGTAGTGGGAGGCGGGGCTGGAGGTTGGGAGGCGGGGATAGTGCTGGGCAGACTTATACGGTCTGTGCCAGAGCCGGTGGTGGGAGGTGGGACTGGAGGTTGGGAGGCAGGGATAGTGCTGGGCAGACTTATACGGTCTGTGCCAGAGCCGGTGGTGGGAGGCGGGGATAGTGCTGGGCAGACTTATACGGTTTGTGCCAGAGCCGGTGGTTGGGAGGCGGGGCTGGTGGTTGGGAGGCGGGGATAGTGGTGGGCATACTTATACGGTCTGTGCTGGAGCCGGTGGTTGGGAGGCGGGGCTGGAGGTTGGGAGGCGGGGATAGTGCGGGGCAGACTTATACGGTCTGTGCCAGAGCCAGTGGTGGGAGGTGAGACTGGAGGTTGGGAGGCAGGGATAGCGCTGGGCAGACTTATACGGTCTGTGCCAGAGCCGGTGGTGGGAGGTGGGGATAGTGCTGGGCAGACTTATACGGTCTGTGCCCTGAAGAGCATAGGTACAAATCAAAGTAGGGTATACACAAAAAGTAGCACACGAGTTGTCTTGTTGGGCAGACTGGATGGACCGTGCAGGTCTTTTTCTGCCGTCATCTACTATGTTACTATGTTACCCTTAGGCCACCTGAGGCGGGGGCCTGGGCCTCAAGTGGCACTTTTCTGCGAGTGGCATCTCCCCCTTCCTTTCAAGGTTGCCAATTGGGCGGTTTTCCGCAACCCGCGGCGGGAAATTTTTGCCCGCTGCGGGTCGCGTTTTTTTGGGTGGTCTTTGTGTGGTTTTTTGGGCCGGTTTGGGCGGGGCTAGTGATGTTTTGGGTGGGGCCGGTGACGGAGGAGGCGGGCCGATGACGGAAGAGGCGGGGTCGATGACGGCGGAGGCGGGGTCGATGACGGCGGGGACGGGGTTGATGACGGCGGGGTTGATGACGGCGGGGGTGGGGGTGTGAACTTTTTGGGCAGGTTTCGGGGCCGAGTACCTGGCAACACTGCCAAGGTTGCCAATTGGGCGGTTTTCCCACTCAATTGGGCGGTTTTCCTCAACCCGCAGCGGGAAATTTTTGCCTGCCATGGGTCACGGTTTTTTGGGCTGGTTTTGGGTTTTTTGGGTGGTCTTTGTGCGGTTTTTCGGGCCGGTTTGGGCGGGGCTAGTGACGTTTTGGGCGGGGCCGGTGATGGAAGAGGCGGGGTCGAAGACGGCGGAGGCGGAGTCGATGGGGGCGGGGGTGGGGGTGTGAACTTTTTGGGCGAGTACCTGGCAACACTGCTTCCTTCCTCCATCCTGTTCCCCGAATTAATCTTCCTTTTACATTTTTTAAAAGGTGAGAGCAATTCCCATACTCTGCCCTATTGCCAGCACCCACCTTTTCTCTTTACTGCGGCCTGCCTTTCTGATGTAAACCTCCCGTTTCCTCAGAGGCAGCCACAGTAGAGAAGAGGCTGCTGCCAGCTTTTGGAAAATGGAGAAAGAAAGTAAACTCAGGGAAAGGGGTAAAGGAAGGAAAGGGGAAGATGCCAGAACTTGGGGGGGGGGGGTGGAAGGAGTGGTTGTCATCTCAGCCCTGCCTCGGAGGACACCTTGCCTTAGGCCGCTCCTGGCCTGCTTAGTAATTCATTTTAAAATTTAGGGCCTTGAATTCTGTTCCAATCTAAGCCTGGAACTGCCAGGGAGAAAACTCTGTTTCTCAACTTAACATGTTTAATTATTTGCAGATGTAACACTGATCAATAAGCTTCCCAATTCAATTAGATCTAACAGCCTGTATTGGCTGATACTATGAGATTTAATCCTTTACATTATCAGGGCTATTGCCCCTCAAAAAGTTAAAAGCCAGGACAAGCATTTAGAACAGCTCAAGCGAGTTGCAATATAATTTTTGTTTTCTTCAAGTACGAACAACTTCTCCAGGGAGATACGGTCTCTCTCCAGGCCCCAGGAATGGTTTCTACACACACAGTGCTGGCTACCGGCCACAGTAAGGAAGGATTCAGGCAAAAACAAACCTGCCTCTTTTCCACTGACTGACAAACATTTAGCTCTGAAAGAGAAACCTCACTGCAAGGTTCAGACACAGCCTGGGATCAGTGTTGCCATATAAAAAAAAAAAATTCCCACCCAAAACCTGCCCAAAAACCGCACACACCCCACCCCCGACGTCGTCAACCCCGCCCCTTCCATCATCACCCCCGCCGTCATCAGCCCTACCCCTTCCGTCATCACCCCGCCATCGCCCCGCCCAATACGTCACCAAACCCCGCCTCTGTCACCGTTAGCCCCACCCCCCGCCGGCCGAAAAACCGCCCAAAACCCGCACGAAAAAAAAAAACAAGCCCAAAAAACCGCAACCCGCCGCGGGCAAAAGTTACCCGCGGCGGATTGCGGAAAACTGCCCATCTGGCAACCCTGCCTGTGATTACCCTAGTCCAGTGGTTCCCAAACCTGGTCCTGGAGGCAGCCCAGCCCAGGGGCGTAGCCAGATACCCAATTTTGGGTGGGCCTGGGCCCAAGATGGGTGGGCAGAAGAACTCCGCCCTGTCCCACAAGTGATTTGGTCTCTCCCTCTCTCGCCTGCATGCCATATGGTCTATCAAACATCCCCCTCCCCCGCATACCTTTTAAATAGCAGATTTTCATTGGCAGTGAGCAGTAACTAATACACACTGCTCATGTTGCCCTACAGCCTTCCCTCTGACGCAACTTCCTTTTTACATCAGATGGAAGACTGTGGGGCCAGTGCGAACAGTACGTATCGGTTGCTGCTCGCTGCAGGCGAAGATCTGCTATTTACAAGGTATGCAGTTGTTGGGAGTTTTCGGCTGGTGGGGCTCGGGCATCCCTGCCAGCCACATCATAGGTGTGCTGCTACTGGGTGGGCCTGAGCCCATAGTGGGTGAGCCTGGGCCCACCCTTGGCTACACCACTGCGCCAGTCAGGTTTTTGGGATATCCACAATGAATATTCATGAGAGAGATTTTCTTGTACCTGCCTCCACTACATTCAAATCTCTCTCATGAATATTCATTGTGGATATCCTGAAAACCTGACTGGCTGGGGTGCCTCCAGGATCAGGCGTGGGAACCACTGCCTTAGTCTCTGAGAGCCCCATGACTTCTCCCTGTTCTAGTCCTTCTCTGGGCCAAAAGCTTAAATGGGTGACAGTGTCCTTGGGAAGCTGCGCTCGCCTGCCTGTATTATTAACCTTTGTCAGGATTCACAGATTTTTGTGTTTCAGGTTTTCTTCCCCTGACAGGGTTCATCCATTCCTTCATGGGTTAACTGGGCCAACCTGATAATTGGGAATTGGCTGATAAATAGGCCAAATGTGTAGGCAGTGTTAGAGACGTCTCGCTGTGTAAGCAGGTCATTTTTTTTCTGTATGTTTGTCCAGGGTCTGTTCTGAGGTGGCAGGAAGTGGTGGATTAAAGAGATTTGACGACCTCTCCCGCTCCAGCGGCAGTAGGGAACTTGCTTTGCTGTCTTAAGAATCCATCATAATGTAACATTTCATATTTCTCTTTCTACAGATGCTGAGAAACTCTGTGTAGATATCAACACGGCACATAAGAGGGTGGTTTTGTCTGATAACTGCACTCGAATTTCAGTCACTGACACACCCCAAAATTACAGCGATAATCCGCAGCGGTTTACTCACTGCTCTCAGGTACTTTGCCAGCAGGGTTTCTTCCAGGGCATCCACTACTGGGAAATCGATATACAGAGCAGCACCTTCTGTGGAATAGGCATCGCCTACAAGAATATCGACAGGAAAGGGACAGACAGCCGTCTGGGAAGAAATAGAGTGTCTTGGTGTATCGAATGGTTTAACGCTAAACTGTCAGCTTGGCATAATGATGTTGAAGAAATCTTGCCCAACCCCAACCCCAGCAAGGTTGGGGTCTTGGTGAACTGTGATGAAGGGTCTGTGATTTTCTACTCTGTCAGCAAGAAAAAGATTTCCCTCTTGTACAAATTTCAAGCCCAGTTCACGCAGTCAGTCTATCCTGCCTTCTGGGTGTTCTCTAGCAACACAACCTTATCGCTCTGCCAACTAAAATGAGCAGACGAGAGTACATCCATTTGAAAATGTGTTCAGAGGTGTTTACTCATTGGCTCGGATGCTGAAATATTGCTCCAAATTGTTTATTTCATACTTCATATACTTCTCAGGATAAATCCAAAGCCGTTTGCATAGTAGACTTATGCCTCCTAATTCTGTCATCGTGCATGCCCGTTTTCATGCTGAAGTGCGCAAAACTGTTCATGTAGGTTTAAAATAGTGCCAGTTACGCGCATAACTTAATTATGAAATTAGGCGCTATTCGGTATTAACAATTGTTGGTTATAATTGGACTTAATTGGCACTGATTTGTAGTTAGGTGTGTGTAACTGCTCTTCGTTGGTATTCCATAACCGTAGTGCGTAATTGCGTGCAACTGCTGGGGGGGGGTGGGGGTCAGGGGCGTGTCTATCACTTACGTGTGCAGGTTATAGAATACTGTCAGTTATGTGTCTAACTGACAGCCGTTATGCGGAAGCATTTACTGAAGCCATTGAGCTGGCATAAATGTTCGCACCTAAATTTAGGCATGCAACTGCGGATTTACGGTAATATTGTATAACAGGAATTATGCACATAATTGTCATTATAAAATTCACACACACTTTAGGCGACCTTTTGAAAATTACCCCCACGATGGGTTTGCGTTTATTTTGCTAGATAATCATTTCATGCCTCAGGGTACTTGGGAGTCTTTCATTATATATTAGAGTCATTCACTTGAACGACTTGAGAAAGACCAAAATGGGTAGGATTGAGCTCCAGGGGGTGCACAGAGTTTTGTTTCATTTTGTTGATGGGAGGGGGCGGGGGGACAGGAAAGGCTTGATTTATTGTTTTATTCATTTCATTTTGTTTTCATGGTGGTGTGTGGTAAAATCAAAACCCATGTCACGTGATTTTTAAAAGCCCTGCCCTCGTGGCTTTTTTCCCTCTCTTTTACTGAATGAACATGTGCTAACTTGTGAGCCACCGTGGATATTTCTTTACAGTGGCTGAATAACCAGTACCTCGGTCTAAGAAGAATCCAGATTTCTCCTGGACCAGCCTGGTTGAATCATTGCATTGCTGAAACAGACCTCTTGACGCAATCTGTTATTCTGCTGGTTAATGGAGAAAGAATAGTAAGAAGTACACCCCTAATCTGAAGGAAATGTGTTGCTACAGGATGTGTAGGGCACTCAATCCCTACAAACGTCAACAAGAAAGAACCAAAGAGTAGGGTAGGTTGGCTCTTCCAAAAAAACAGCAACGGAGACACTTGTACAAAAATACGATCTTTGTTAAAAGTCACCAAACGACTCGACACAACTGCCGTGTTTCGGCGCTGAAGTGCCTGCTTCAGTTATGCAAAGGTAAATGGTATTTCCAAAACCAAATGCAACCGTAGGCAAATTTTGGTTGTCCAAAGTATAAGGCAAACACTTTCAACAAATACCAACTGATGCGCTCCACTGCATTCAGATCTATCTTATGAATATTCATTGTGGGTTTCCTTAAAACCGGACTGGCTGGGGTGCCTCCAGGACCTGGTTTGGGAACCACTGACTCTTGTGTATTTAATAAAATAACCTTATACACGCAGACCTTCAAAGCAGGGGTAAAGTTGTGCGCTATTGGGGGTTCATTGTCCATGCCAATTTCATAAAGATGCACAAGGTGTTTATGTAAAATAGGTACCTTTTTGGATTTTCCACATAGACACCCAGATAGAAAATAAACCCCAGTATATCGTGCAGAAATGTAGGCTTTGCTGTTCCTTCACAGGTTCCTGTACAGCATTTCAGAACGCGTGACAGCATTCCATGCCTTTTGACTTACGGAAATAAATAGTATGAAAATATTACAGTCACCATGGCGTACATTGCGAGCAAAGGATGGTTGTAGCTTTCAGTTCTCTATACACGGGACTCTATCTCTAACCCTCTCCGTCAGAGGGCTAAAATCTGTGGGTGCTGGTTACCAATTCAAAAGAGGGTTGACAGGTTCCTGTAGGAAAAGTCCATAAACAAATATTAGATGTTGGAAGACCATTACTCATCTCTGAAACTGAGCTCTGAGGAATCTACTTTTTGGAATCTACTGGGTACTTGTGACCCAGAATGGCCACCCTCTGAGACAGTATGCTGGGCTCAGTGGACCTTGGTCTGACTCAGCATGGTTTTTCTTCTGAATGACGCTCACTGTTTCCAGTTGATGATGGCGACTGCTGAGAAGTGCTTTGGTTCCTTAGATGTCTTGACGGCACAGAAACGTTTGTACAGCATTGACTGTGAATTGACGTTTCTGCTTTCCTGCCCAATGTGCAAGAGTCTATGAACAACATAGGCAGGCTTGATCACCTGCTCATCATGTAATGCACCAGCCAAGTACGTCTGTTAGCATCAACGAAACGCACACAGGACTAGATTCATAGTGGGCTAAATGGCCGCAGCTTTGTTCACGTATCAAACAAAGGTATATATGAATGAGAAAAGCAGTGCGAGCCATTTTATGTTCGAGTGCCCCCGCTGTGCTGATACTAGGTGGGGTCTTATCTGTTGCAGATACACAGGTAATCCCTATTCTGCCGCCTTGCCTCGTTTTTGGTGTCTGGTTTACTTGGCACTCACCGTGCCTCCCAGCAAGGCGCCACTTCACTTTCGGCAATGAATTACTATTGACGCTTCAATATTATCACATGGAGTGTTGCAATCCTATTTGACTCTGGTGCTTACGCTGACCTGTAATAAGTTGTATGTATGAGAACAATTATAGCATACAACATCAGAATGGATATCTTCATACGGTATAGAGATTCCAGTTTCAACAAATATTGATCCCACTAGGGTAAGCCAATGGACTATACGTTGTCTACTGATCAAAATAATGTCATTGGCACATATCATAGGATGAGTGGGGTGATAAGCGGGCGTCCTACTGCCATGTATGCATCTTTAAGGCCCGAAGGAAGATGGCCCCCTTCCTACCAGGCCCCACAATATCGCAATATCTGCTGGATAATCACAGGACTGATTTGTCTCCTGCCGTCATGTTGTGTTCAGGCCTATGATTATGGAGGTCCTCAGCACAGTCTCATACCAGGCAGGTGGGATCACACGTGTGTCAAGTAATGCAGCAGCCAAGTATGTCCATAGCAAAAATGATATGCACACGATACTAGATTCATACTGGGTTAAAACGGTTGTAGCTTTATTGACAGATAAAACTACGTAATGAGAAAAGCAACCTGATCCATTTTCTGTTTAGTGTGTGCCCTTGCTATGCCAACACTAGATTAGGGGGCTTATCTATTGCAGATACACGAGTGGCCTGCTATAACTCCGATCTAGGCCCCCATTCTGCTACTTTGCCTTGCGTTTGGTGTCCGATTTTCGTGGCTCCCGCTGTGCCTCCTATCTAGATGCTGCTACATTTTAACCGGTGGCAGTGTATTGCTATTGATGCTACACTGTTATCGACGGGAGTGTCACTATCCTTTGTGTCTTGGGTGTTGCACCATAGACCTGGGGTAGAACATAGCACAACACTTCAGTTCTTAGAGACCGCAGATAACCTATTCAGGTCCATGCGGTTAACAGTTAAGAAGACTGGGAAAATCCAAGCCTGCAGAGACATAAAGGAACCACTGTAACTTTTATGCTCTGGGCGGATATAACCCAGATAGCTTCTGACTGCCGTCTCCCTATAGTAGGTATGCTGGTCAGTGCAAAATCTGTCACTGTACCAATACGGAAGGGGTGTGTCCCAAAGTATGAAGGGTTAGCCCTGCAGATTTAAGGATTCGCTGAAGGACCACAGCATTAATACCTGGTCAGTGGGGTTGTTATGTTGCACTTCTTTGACAGAAAACCCAATGTAGAAAAGAGCTAAATGTCTCAAAGAGGGAACAAGAGGTCAAGCACTCCATCGGCAAGCACTGACTGTTGGCAAAGTGCAACAGGGCCTTCCTGCCCATCCGTCCAACCATTTCAGTGGCCTGATCGAATGAGGTGTTCTGGACTCTGCCTGCCTCAGGGGGGATGTAACGCTAACCAAATATCCCTCGGGGTAGGACAATTTTTGAGTGTGGTGAAACTTACCCTGCTCTTTTTTGGGAACAGCTGCTAGGGGGAAAAAGTGCATATGGGGAAATAGAGGATGCTGGAAGGGGCCCGCCGTATGCCCAGGGCTAATTTCTTTTGCAGGTTGTCCAGCGCAGTGCGTGCTAACCTAGTGGCAGATGGGCACTAGACACCATGTATAGGATCCTGGAATGGGATTCTGAAGCTAGCCACAGGTCCATAATGCTGGTGCATATGGAGCTAGGGGCCCTAAGGCAGTGTGTTTCTAGACTGTACAGCTATGAAAGCCCTGGGTGCGCGGCTGTGCAGTTGGAATAGACGTGCTTGTATCCGCAGTCCCTGAATGAACAGTTATCTCTGTTGAATCGCCAACATATCTCGTGGGCCACCGAGGGGTTCCATCCTTTTGGCTGGCTTTGGTGTAATGTCGCTTTTGCACAAAAAAAGTTGGATTTGCTGAATCCCTCCTTCAGCTACATATGTGGCTTGGTTTCCATCTTATTCCTGAAGTGCTCATCGTAGGTGAGCCAGGCGAAACCCTCATGTTCCTATACAGTCTGACAGTGGTGGTCCATATAAGGCAGCATGGGACCAAACTGCTTGGGATACACGTAGCACATGATGCTGAACATTCGAGCAAAAGCCAGGACCCGGTTAGTAGTATTATGGGATATGGGCATGGCGTGACTATACAGGAAAGTCCCTCACTTGTACCTCGTTTTGGAGTTCCTCCACCAAGTGCTCTGTAGAAATGTAAATATGTTGAACTGTTCTCTGCACCAAAGGGAGTTGCTGTAAGAGCAAGGAATTCTGTGACGATATGACCAATCCATCCGGGAACTGCGCTGCTCCTCTCATCTTCTGCGAGTGTAAGGGCTATTATGGTAGGGATGATGGTTCCTGCAGTGCAGTTCTGTTCTCTGGATGAGAATCTGGTACCGTCTTCTTCTGGTGAGGCTGAGGCTGACAAAGCACAGGTGTGGCTCTGTTCCTCATAGGTTCAGCCTTCAAATTAGTGATTCGCAGCCAGGGAACCAACAGATCCACCGAATCCACATAATATGCAGGGGGCCTTTTGATGCACTTAGTGGTCGTGTGGAGAATGTGGGCTGGCTGATCGGTCTTGGAAGGAATGGCTGTGGGAGTCAGGCTGGAGCTGAAGGAAAGGTCGGGTGACTGCTTTAGTTCACTAGGCCCAACGGCTGATTCACTCAACGCTGTAGTGCTGCTTGTCTCCGTAAAGCTAATCCTGGCCGGCTGACACAGCCTCTGGCATGGGAAGGCATCTAAAGATAGTTAGAGAGGTGCACCCACGTGGGGTTCACAGGCTTGGTAGGATTGCAAGCCTGATGCAGTGATGTGTGGGATTCCAGTAGCGGGCGATGTGGCAGTGTTTGGGCATGGGATAGCAGGCCAGCCTCACGCTGCCCAGCTGTGCTGCCGAGTCTGAGGTGTGGGCTGGATTCCAAGCTGAATCGTGATGCTGTTTGAAGGTGCTGATGAGGGCGGGGAATGCTGATTTTTGGAGCCAGGTAAGAGGATATCCAGTTACTGCATGTGCCCCTTTAAGGCCCAAAGGTCAGGAGACCCCCCCCCCCCCTTTCTGTTAGGCCCCACAGTATTGTGATACCTGGCTGATAATTGTGAGACCAGTCGTTGGTGGCAGCAAGAAAGAGCACAAGGAGCCCCCCCCCAACAGGTTCCCGACTGTTATGTTGCAGTCGGGCCTGACATTATGGAACACTCTGGTCTTGTGTTTCTTGCCATATATGCAAATTAAACTTTGCGGCTCTTTTACTAAAGGGTGCTAAGCCCTTAACGTGTGTATAGCACTCGCTAACGTGCTACTGCAGAACATGTGAAAGCGTTTTGTAATATTTTGCCTGTTTTTGTGTGCTAACGCATGTATTACCAGTTTTTTAGAAATAGTTTTTGGAGGGGGAGTGTAGTGGGCGGAGAGAGGACAGCCCTACATTAATTTGCTAGTGCATTCTGAATAATGCAGTGGAGTGGAGTGGAGTGGAGGAGTGGCCTAGTGGTTAGGGTGGTGGACTTTGGTCCTGAGGAGCTGAGTTCGATTCCCACTTCAGGCACAGGCAGCTCCTTGTGACTCTGGGCAAGTCACTTAACCCTCCATTGCCCCATGTAAGCCGCATTGAGCCTGCCATGAGTGGGAAAGCGCGGGGTACAAATGTAACAAAAAAAAAAAACTAGATAATGCAGTGTTAACTGGGATCACTTATCGCCTCCTAAATAGGAGGTAGTAAGTTCACCTGCGTTAATTCGATGCAGCTACCACATGCGAATGGGACCATTTGCGCATGACCTCCAATTAACACAACAGAAAAAGCCCTATAAAATGCTACTTTCAATCTGGGCATAAAGAAAAAAAACAACGAAAAAATCGATAAATAAAATAAAAACAGTTAACAAGCAAAATTAAATAAATAGAAAAAAAAAACCCTCTGCATTCTCATATTCTTTTTTGCATTTATTACTAGATTACAAACACCTCAAATAGAGTTAATGTGATACTAGCGTACCCTGCCTTACAATATTTTGCTGAACAGAAGCTTTGCACCATTTTTATACATCGAAAGCAAAGGTGACATCAGAAAAAGGTCACTATGGAGAAGGCAGGCTAAGGATTTATTCTGTTTCGTGTCTGGAGGGAAAAAGCTTCATACGAACGGCTCGGTTTCAGGATATTTGCAGTAACCGGGTTCCACAGTATCTCAAATGGATCACGGCCACTGGTAAGGCGGGTGGAAGGTGATTCTGGAACAGGCACTTAGGATAATAGATTAAGCAGTCGCTGATTTTAAGCCTGTTTTAGCAACAAAAGTGGGTGCCTAAGGTTTATACCAGCACAAACGGCAGAATATGTCCTTACATTTAAGGCACGATCACTCACACCCACCCGTGTAACTAGTGCAGATGCTCATGCCTAAATGTCAGGGCCGCCGAGAGGGGGGGACAGGGGGGACAAAAGTCCCCGGGCCCGGCGCCGCCGCCTGGCCCGCCCTCCGTTGCTCCCGGAACTAACCTTAAGCCTCCTTTCACTTCGCAGCAAGCAGCAGCAGGGCAGGCCACTCCTTCCTTCCGTGTCCCGCCCTCGCCTGACGTAACGTCCGCGAGGGCGGGGCACGGAAGGAAGGAGGAGTGGTCTGCCCTGCTGCTGCTTGCTGCGAAGTGAAAGGAGGCTTAAGGTTAGTTCCGAGGGCCCGGTCCGGCAGCGGGTGGAGGGGGGGCCCGGTGACATTGGGTGGGTGGGTGGGCGGCGGGGGCCCAGCGATCTTGGGTGGGCGGGCGGCAGGGGGCCCGGCGATCTCGGGTGGGCGATGACCTCGGGTGGGGGGGCCCGGGGGCGGCCTTGTCCCGGCTCTCGGCGGCCCTGCTAAATGTTAGCCAGAACATGCATAAATTATAGTATTTGCACACTCCACCATGCTCTGCCAAAACTCCACTCATGTTCACGCCCACTTGCAAAGGGCATGCCATCACGTCATAGCGTGTACCTTTCCGCTAGTTGGTAGTCTGTCGAATATTGCCTTCCGTGAGTCTTCTGGTACAGAGCGCCTAGGTCAACAGGGCAGGAGGGGGCCTAGGTTTTGCCTATTTTGTTAAGACACAGGTGCCTAGGTGTCTTTATAACATACACAAATTCTAGAGACATCGTGTCTAGATAGAAGGCGCGGACATTATACCTGCTCAAGACTGTAGACGTGTTCACCATCCCTGAGCCCAAGGAACATGCCAGCGTAGCTCGTGTATTTGTAGGCGTGCCCAAATTTACACGCAAAAGTAGTTATAAAATTATCTTCATCATGACTGTAGATAATTAAATTGGCCTATCCAGTCGACCCAGTTGCGAGTAGGGATGGGGTCGTCCTTCGCAATGAAATGCTGTTTGTCAGTAATAATGTCCACTCTTAAAGAGTTTGCACTACGTGTAAAGAGGGTGCACTTTTAGTAAAGAGTGTGCAAATGAGTGAGCTGTTAAAGGAGTGTATGCATGCCCATTGGTTTGCACATGCAATGATGGTTCACACCTGCACACACTATTGAGAAAAGAGTGCACATTCTTTAAGAAGAGAGCACCCTCTTTCACCTATTGCACACAGAAAAGTGAACCCTCTGTAACGTGAGCCCCTAAATGTAAGCACCATTTGCACGCTCAGAGAGCGCTAACAGGTGTGTGAAAGTTACAGATTTGCGCTTAAGTGCTAGTTGGGTGTTAACAAATTCCTTATGTAGACAATGTCACAGTAAAACAAAAAGTAGGGAAGGACCAGTGGGCAACCAGTATGCAAATTCCCGGAGGTAAATTATCAAAAAGTTTATTGATGTGCACAAGTTCCTTCTAACAGAAAATCACAAGCCAAGCATTTTGAAAAATAATTTGTACACAGCGAATCTAGGTCCTGTTGATTGCAATTCTGTAACTGTTTCACCGTAATGTTTTTTTCATGTGTTGTTATCACTAATTTTGATATTCCTTTTCTGTATTTTGTGATTTGACTGTTTATTGATGTAAGACACATTGAACTTGAGTTCCTTGCGATAATGTGAAATACAGTACAAAAGTCATAAATAAATAAACACAACTTGAAGTTGGGTGCTAAACAGTGTTCTGTAATCTTAGGGGTCCTTTTAATAAGCTGCGGTAAAAGGGGACCTGCCATATTTGCTAAGGACCCCTTTTACCGCAGTGGGTAAAATGCTGTCTTTTTTTCCCCTGAAAAGAAATGGCCATGTGGTAAGTGAATCACTTACCGCGCAGCCATTTCACCGGGGGGGAGGAGGGGCTCCCGCACTAACCTTGCGATAACCGAGCAGCGCCGCACTGGGTAAGCACTGGCGGTACAAAAATAGAGAATATTTTTGTAGCGCCAGAAATGGCTTTGCGCTGGGGGTGGGAACTACTGCTGGGCTCCTGCGGTAGCCCTGCGATAGTTCCGGATTGGCGCATAGCAAGCCTGTTGCCGCTAGTAAAAGGGCCCCTAAATTGCAGCCTTTAGGTGCGCGCATTTACGCCTGCCATAGACACGGTGTAAGCGGAGGCGCTGAAGCGCTGAGATCCTGTTATCAAACTTGCACGTAGCACCCAGCATTTTGATGCCTGACTTTCGGCACACTCTAAAGAATCACCTCTAGAGTGCGCATTCCTTTGCAAAGAGTCGTACACTTGACATTAGTTCCAGAATGAAAAAAAAAAAAACACCTGGAGGAAAAGGAAACAAACATTTTTGGGCTGCCCGTTCCTAGTCGTGAGTCTTCCGCTTTCCATAGTTGATCTTACTCATTTCTATACTCGACCCCAGCCGCCGCTGCCCTTCAAGTCAGTCCTAACAATTGTCCCAATCTGTTAAAGTGCCAGGGCTCCACTATCTCTGCTGCTAGGCCAGTTCAGACCTTGTTCTCTTTCATTACGATTATTTTAAGACCAACATTAAAAATCAAGAACCCAAATGCCTTTCCCTTTCTTGGTTTTCTGAATAGTACACTCAACTTCCAAAACATGTGAAGGCATAACTTTTTCCTGTCGATGCCCTTGAAAAATTCTGATTGTAAATTACATTTTGTTTGCTAGAAAAGCGTGTTTACCGTTGTACAGCTTTATGGTTGAGAAAATAAATGTTTACCAAATAATAATGTGATGGGTATTTCCGTACTTTAAGGTGTAACAATGCTGTTGCTTGTTTTGTTTTGTTTTTTGCCATTACATTAAGTCTAACAGCAAGAAAATAGGACACCGTACATCGGTTTGTGTGCACAATAGATTTGCAAAGAAATCTGAGTTCATTTGAAAATGAAAAGATGCAATTGAATGATATGGAGGAGACCAGAATGTGTAAGCCATGCTTAATTAAAGCTTCAAACCATCACTTTGCTTTGAACTTTTGAGAAATTACTGCAGCACAATATACGAGAAGCTTAATTTGATGATGCAAAATATCAGTGGTTCTAAAATGAGGTGTAATATGATTTTTATATTGTGCAAATGCAACCTTTTCCGTTTCAATAAATATGTCTGCTTGTTCAATTAAATGAGTGCTTGAGTTGTTTTTAAGACAGGGGTAAAAGTGAATTACAGAAAGCAATCATATACAGTTTAATTTCTTTTCTTTTTTTTTTTTTTATTCATATTATTCAACTTATTACAAGAAAACATCTTGTTTAGGAAAGTATCTAATAACTAATAAAATATTTAAACATAATAATCAAATAAAAAGGAAAACAAAAAAAGTTTTCACTTTCATAGGTAAATTATACTCAAGTCCATAAATTCTGATCCAAGATTTCGGAAATTTACAGGAGACATTAATATCAAAAAAGGAAAACAAGAAAAAACAAATCTGCAAATTCTGCTAAGCAGAGTGAACACTTATATACTAACGCTTTTCCACTTTCGCTGAGGCTATAAGCGTGGACACGTGAGCAGGTTCTGTGAATACATATTTTTTATCCCTAAACTTTATTATGCACTTGCAGGGGTATCTTAAAAAAAAAGGTACCCCCCAAGTGCAGAATTTCAGGTTTAAGGAGCCAAGAATTGTTTCCTCCGTCGTCTTGTCTCCTTAGAGACATCCGGAAATAATAACACTTTAAAACCCAAAAAAGGTTTATCCTTATTTCATATACAGTTTAATTTCTAAAGAGAGATTTGACATGTAAAGGTTCAATAGAAAGACAGGGAAATGCAAACTGAAATCAAACATATAAACGGCGAGTGACCGTACTCACTCGCAAATGCGCAGTAGAGACTTCCCTCTCTGCCCCGCCCCCGCGTTAATACGTGATGACGGGGGCGGGACAGAGAGGGAAGTCTCTACTGGCATGCTGTAGACGTCGGAACCGCTCCCCCTCCCCCGGAATCGCCGCCGCCCCTCCATCTGGCCCGAGCACTGTGAACGTACATCACCACGCAGCAGCAGGCACATCAGCAAAGCTGCCGTCGGGCTTCCTTCTCTGCCTTTGTCCCGCCCTCGCCGACGTTACGTCACACGAGGGCGGGACACAGGCAGAGAAGGAAGCCCGCCCTGACGGCAGCTTTGCTGATGTGCCTGCTGCTGCGTGCTGATGTAAGTTTACAGTGCTGCTCGGGCCGGGTGGAGGGGCGGCAGCGGCGACTCCGGGGGAGGCGGGGCGGCGCCAACCTCGGGGGGAGGGCTCAGAACCCCCCCCCCCCATTCCAAAAGTAGCCTGTTTTCACGGGCTGAATGGCTAGTAATACTATAAATCCAAAGAGTTTGCACACTTAGTTTGCGGGCGTCTCCACACAGTACATTCAAACTAACAAATGGAACCTCAAATCCCCTGATAGGGAGAATATCAATGTAGAACTACCACTGTCGTTATAGGAGTCCGTTTTTATCATCGGTTCCGTAAGGGACCAAAGAAGAGGAAAACCAATCACACGCAAAAAAAACTCACTCTAAGTGAGAAAAACGAGTGATTTAAAAACCTCCTCCCGTTCCTTACCCAAAATAACGTGGAGCTCACCAATCACCAAACTAAAGAAAACTGAGTCCGGAAACAAAGAAAACTGGCTGCTTCCACCACCCCTGAACGAAAAGCTCCCAATCTGCTCTTACTGTACTGAATCCCCTAACAAGCCCAGCAGAACATTACTGTAACTGAAAACCAATCCTCAGTACTTAGCTGCAGGGCGTGGAATATCCAGAGCCAGAGGGGTAACTTACGGTGTGCTCAAAGAGGTGATGTTGCAGCCTTGCGTTGCATTGTTGTGGACCCAACAGGATGTAGAAAACCTCCAACAAGTGCGCCTTGTTTCGCCTATTGAAAGGCTGCTTCAGGAAGGGCGCTAAACTACATTTAAATTAAAGTCTCAAAACAACTTAAATAACTAAGTCCCGGTCAGTGTTTATGCAAAGATGGCGCAGAGGGAATCCTCAATGCTCACAGTTTAAATCCCGTGGCATCATAAAGGTTCCAAATAAGCAAAATAGACTCAACTACACACTCAGGGGCTGTTTTACTAAGGCGCGTAGGCGTCTGCTTGCATCCAATGTGCATCAGTTTGGAACTACCACCTGGCTACCGTGAGCCCTGGCCAGTAATTCCATTTTTTATGCACGTTTGATACATGTGGCAGGAAATATTTTTTATTTTCTACCGTGTGGCGCTAACCGGACAGTAATCAGCTTTGCATGCTGACAGTTACCGCCCGGTTAACACATGAGACCTTACCGCTGAGTCAGGGCCAAAATGGACGCATGCTGATTTTTATTTTGCCGCACATCCATTTTTGGACAAAAAGACCTTTTTTGCAGGTGCGCTGAAAAATGGACCTGCTCACGTCCAGATACACGCGTCTACACTAGTGCAAGCCATTTTTCGGTGCACCTTAGTAAAAGGACCCCTGAAAGAGGTGAGAACTTAAAGCTAAACCTACATCAGCACGCAACTGTGGAATGCACTACCAAAGGCCTTAAAAACAATGCACGACTTAACAGCCTTCCGGAAGTTACTAAAGACCAACCTGTTCAAGAAGACATACCATAATGAACCATCATCAATGACCCATCATCAAAACTCTATCAGAACCAGATAAAACTGAATTCTCTACACCTGATTGCTTCAATCAATTTGTCACCAATGAACATTACCGCATTACCCCCTTATCTCTTAAGCCTGAAATGAACTGTTTATCCAACTTACTTTATAATTTACTTTAACATTTATGAACTTTAATGTAACATTGCTTTGTATTTCTCATTCCAGAAATGGCGATCACCATTACGGCATAATGTAAGCCACATTGAGCTTGCAAAAAGGTGGGAAAATGTGGGATACAAATGCAACAAATCTATATATATAAAACTCACCCTCAACGTTCTGAAGACAGTGACGTCAGTGAAGCCAAGCCCTGACTTCCTTCAAAAAGGTTCGAAGGTTCGTGGTGGTGAAGCCACCAAAATCGCTCCGGGCCCCGCCCTCGAGGCGGAGCAATGGCAGAACAACGAAGGGGTTGGCAGGGAAGGAGGCAGGGAGGCGGGGGGGAATCGCTACGGGCCCCGCCCTCGAGGGCGGAGCAATGGCAGAACAACCAAGGGGTTGGCAGGGAGGGAGACGGGGGGTGGGAAATCGCTACGGGCCCCGCCCTCGCGTCAAATGTCATGACGAGGGCGGAGCAACGCCACAACAACGAAGGGGTTGGCGGGGGGGGGGTGTTGCCGACGAAAACCTTGCTAGCGCCTGTTTGCTCAGAAACGGGCCTCTTTTACTAGTAATAAATAATAATAATAATAAACCAACTATCCACACTAAATATAGTTCTCAAAAATCACAATAGAAGCAAAACTGTCACAGAAACACAGGTCAGGAAGGAAAAAAGCCTGAAAGAGCTTCTAGGAATAAAACCTCCTATGAGAAGTTTAGCCAGAAGCTCGGAGTGTAAATTTGCCAGAAGCCTTGAAGCAGTTGAAACGATGGCCAACGTTAGTTCCTGGCATTAGAGGATGGCGCTGCGACTTTTGACTCTAATCAAAGTGCAATATCAGAGTTTCTAAAACTAAGTAGAGGTTTATGCTATAGACTGTGTGAACGATTCACTGTAGAAATTTTGTTTCTACACAAGATTGAAAGATCACGTGATATTGAATGATATTGTGCACATTAGGAGCAGGAAGGTTTTTTTTTAATGCCGAAGGTTGTTTAGCCATAATCTGGAGTTATAGCTTCTTAATAGTGCTGGGCAGACTTATACGGTCTGTGCCCTGAAGAGGACAGGTACAAATCAAAGTAGGGTATACACAAAAAGTAGCACATATGAGTTTGTCTTGTTGGGCAGACTGGATGGACCATGCAGGTCTTTTTCTGCCGTCATTTACTATGTTACTATGTTAATGGATTTTATCCCTAGAAGCTTTTTTAGGCTTTTTTCCTTCCTGACCTGTGTGTTTGTGACACAATTTTGCTTCTGTAATTAGTCTGGATAGATGTAAAGATTCCAGCCATTTCCGGTGACCTGGCATTGAATATTCAAGTTATTTTTGGCCGCTTTGAAGATAACCAGATAAGTCGGTATTCAGACTTAGCCGGTTATCCTTAAACCGGCCAAAGATATTCCAGGGTTTGACGTGGCCAAATATGGCCACTAAACCTGCTTTAAAAATCGGTGGACAGCCAGTTATATCATGCAATATAACTGACTAACTGGGGATATTCAGCAGATAGCTGGTTAAGCGCTATTTAACAGGTCAGCAGTCGTTCTGACCGGTAAATAGCGCTGAATACCGGGCAGACACTTTAAAAATCTCCTCATACTTGTACTGTCATTACTGGAGTACCTTTCTTTTCTAAAATATACTGCTGATTGTACACTGCTCTGCTCAGCTTTTTGGCAGCTGGAGCAGTCCAGCAACTCCTAATAAATGATAAACTATGCCGAAACGGGGGACAAGATGGCGACCAGAGAGGATGTGCGTTACTGAGGTCCCGATCCCAGCAAACGCTGCCGAATAAGCTTCTCTCTTACCCCTAACTACAATGGGGAAGAGGGAAGGTAAAATTGGGCGACCAACCCCGAGGGTCCCGCTTACCGGCAGCAGACGCTGGAAAATTGTGGCGTTCAGAAACTAGAACAACTGTCCGCGTTGGTTAGATCTGACTCTCATTCGGATCGCAGCGTTGAAGCGGCGTCATTGAGCCCGCCCCTGCTAACTGTTCCACCGCAACCCGGAAACAGATCGATGTGGGCAGAGCTGCAGCAACAGACCCTGCCAGAAGAGCTGAGTCCACTTGCAGCTGGAGGGAGAGCCTGCCGTCACATCGACCCCAGTAACATCAGTGTTCGGGAGTGTAACGGTGAGTGATCCGGTGCCTCCCTTCAACATAGGGGCTGTATCTCTGGGGGCTGGAGGATTTAAAAAAAACCAGCAGTAGTCACAATGGACAGTCTGTGGGAAACTATTCAAGGGTTGAACTCCACCTTTATCCAAGCAATAAAGTCTTTTAGGGAAAAAGTTTCCTCCTTAAAACAAAGTCAAGATTCTATAATAGGAAGAGTGCAAGAAAGTGAAGAAAAAATATCGAACTAATAAGTGGAGAGATTAAGAACTTACAAAGCCAGACAGGAACAATGATTAAGGACAGGGATATTCTAGTTAGGAAACTAGAATATCTTGACAACCAAGGAAGGAAGAACGATTTAAGATTTCTTAACTTTCCTCAAGCACCTCTTGTGCCTGCAATTGATATGTTGAAAAAATACTTTGGAGAAATTTTGCTAGTTCCAACGGAGGGTTTTCCTCCTATTGCTTGTGTCCAATATATAGCTGGAATTACATCTCGAGCCTTGGAACCTCAACCTGAACTTAATATTACTGAATTCTTGGAAAGCTCACTGGAAGTTGTTACACATTGAATCTGATAGGAATAATATCTTTCGACTATACATTAGACATTTGAGTGACAAATTCCTGGGCGAAAAGATACAAATATTTCCTGATTTAAATAAAGACTCGTAGAAATGAAGACGAGAATTCATGGCGTTAAAACCTAGAATCCTCGCATTAGGTGGTACTTCTATTTTAAAATTTCCTTGTAGGTGTCTTGTATCTATTAATAATGTAAACTATCTTTGCCTTGACCCAAAGAAAATGTCAGATTATATAGTGTCTAAGGAAAAGGATGTTGTTTCAACCTGAATTCTTTACACAGATATATGCGCTGTTAATACCGCTGGCAAGTAGATTCTTGTTCTCCCCTCTGATTTGATTATCGTTTTTCCTTTATTGTATAATTTTGTCTCCAAAAATTGTGGTCAAATGATTTGAGTTTAAATACCTTAACCCTAACTGGGAATTAGCTTTTGTCTTGTTTTTGATTTTCTAATCCTCTGCATTTGTATAATTTGAATGTAATATTATAATACAGACAGAGAGGGCACTACAGTATACAAGTAGACAAATCCAAAGAAAAAAGCAACACTGGGCCTTCAGAGCTAGGACAACAGGAGTACTTTATTAATCAATGACCCGACACGGGCCGTGTTTCGGCGCTAACAAAGGCGCCTGCTTCAGGGGTCGATATGCTGACGCAATGACATGTAGATGACAAAGCACGATTGCCTTGAGCCACTGAGAAATTATCTGCGATCGTTTGCAATGGCGAAAAACGCTGATAGCGCTGGCTTCGGCAGAAGCACTTTCTCCTGTGTTCTAATTAATCTTGTGTTGTTGCGCCGGAAAGCGCTGAGAGGCGCTGACTCCGATTGAAGATTGGTTCTCTATAGCAAAAAGGTTTTTTAATCGGAGTCAGCGCCTCTCAGCGCTTTCCGGCACAATAACACAAGATTAATTAGAACACAGGAGAAAGTGCTTCTGCTGAAGCCAGCGCTATCAGCGTTTTTCGCCATTGCAAACGATCGCAGATAATTTCTCAGTGGCTCAAGGCAATCGTGCTTTGTCATCTACACGTCATTGCGTCAGCATATCGACCCCTGAAGCAGGCGCCTTTGTTAGCGCCGAAACACGGCCCGTGTCGGGTCATTGATTAATAAAGTACTCCAGTTGTCCTAGTTCTGAAGGCCCAGTGTTGCTTTTTTCTTTGGAAATGTAATATTATACAAATGCGCACATTAAAAAAAACCTATGCCGAAACATGTAGTCTGGATATAGAACCACCTTTCATTTTGATTACCTTTTAATAAAACTTCAGTTGAGCCTTTTCTGAGCTGCTGGACTGCTCTTTTTATTTCCTTGCATAGATTTTGCCTCTCTTTCTTCTTGTGACTCAGTGGCATAGCCACAGGTGGGCCTGAGTGGGCCGGGGCCAGGGCCGTGCCAACATGGTAAGCGAGGTAAGCATGGCAGGAGGGCGCCATCCTCTGGGGGGTGCCCCGCCGCACCATACTTACCTCGCCCTCTTCTCCCCAGATCCTTTTCCTTTTTTTTTGTTTAAATTTACCCCTGTCCGGCGGCAGCATAGCGTTAGTGAGGAGGCGGCGCTCCCCCGCCCCAACGTGTCAGTCTTTCCTTTGCTCAGTTCCGCCTTCTTCTGACATCAGAAATGACGTCAGAAGAAGGCGGGACACAGTGAAGGGAAGACTGACACTTTGGGGCGGGGGAGCGTCGCCTCCTTCTCACTAACGCTACGCTGCCGCCGGACAGAGGTAAATTTAAACAAAAAAAAAAGGAAAAGGATCTGGGGAGAAGAGGGCGGGTAGTGTAGCAATTGTTTGCAGGGGGGGCGGGGGGGCAACTGCAGGGGGGCGCCGGAGACCCTAGGCACGGCCCTGGCCGGGGGCCCACCCACTTAGGGCTCAGGCCCACCCAACAGTAGCAGACATTTAGCAGTAGCTGGTGGGGATCCCAAGCTCTGCCAGCTGAAGACTCCCCCCTGATGGTAACAAAAATGTTACTCTCCATAATACTGGCACCTGTGCATGCTCAGTTTTCAGCGTATGCGTGCTGCAGACTGCCAAGGTGGAAAGAAGCGTTTTTCCACCAGCTGTTTTGGTGGTGGGGAGAACACTTGGTGCCCACCCAATTCTTGCCTAGGCCCACCCAAAATCTGTTGTCTGGCTACGCCCCTGTTGTGACTTTGATCATTTTCAACTGCACCACATACACATTCGCTCTCTAGAAATATAGATAACTAGTATACCTTAGTGCGTTTATGTTAATGCCAAAATATGTCAAATTTATGGATCACTTGTATCACACTGTATTTCTCTGTTGATCACCCCACCCCTCACCTATCCACACCCATCCTGTTAGAATATCAATGATATGCTTTGATGTCCCCATGCATACATCCGACCCACCCCCATCCTCCCACCCTGTCAGACTGTCATAGTAATGCTTGAATGTTTTCCTGCAGGACGTCAGACTCACAGAAACAGAAGCCTGCGCAGCCTTCTATATGGAATGTTGCTAGTGGAATAGCAACATTCCATGTAGAATCTCCAATAGTAGCAACATTCCATGTAGAATCTCCAATGGTATCTATTTTACTGTCATAGTAATGCTTGAATGTTTTCACTTATATACACTGTCAGCTAGCACATTTGCTTACTTCCGATCTGAGGAAGAAGGGCAACCTTCGAAAGCTAATCAAGAAATGTATTAAGTTATGTCCAATAAAAAAAGGTATCATCTTATTTTCTTTTCCATGTTTTATTTTGTTTGATTTCTATAGATTCTACATGGAATGTTGCTATTCCACTAGCAACATTCCATGTAGAAGTCGGCCCTTGTAGATCACCAATGTGGCCGCGCAGGCTTCTGCTTCTGTGAGTCTGACG
Source organism: Microcaecilia unicolor (assembly GCF_901765095.1). NCBI lineage: Eukaryota > Metazoa > Chordata > Amphibia > Gymnophiona > Siphonopidae > Microcaecilia > Microcaecilia unicolor. The sequence continues at coordinate 325,868,706 of NC_044036.1, read as the reverse complement.
TCCTGCACGTACGTGCAGGACGTCAGACTCACAGAAACAGAAGCCTGCGCAGCCTTCTACATGGAATGTTGCTAGTGGAATAGCAACATTCCATGTAGAATCTCTAATAGTAGCAACATTCCATGTAGAATCTCCAATGGTATCTATTTTACTGTCATAGTAATGCTTGAATGTTTTCACTTATATACACTGTCAGCTAGCACAATTTCCGATCTGACGAAGAAGGGCAACCTTCGAAAGGTAATCAAGAAATGTATTAAGTTATGTCCAATAAAAAAGGTATCATCTTATTTTCTTTTCCATGTTTTATTTTGTTTGATTTCTATTGATATGCATCACTTGTGGAAAGCTAGATATGCTTAAGAATATTGTTGGTGGTTTATCTCCTGAATATTTGTTAACCCCTCCTCCATTTTAGTGGTCTAAAGAAGACTATTAATGTTTTTCTTTTGTTTATTGCTTTATTCTACTAACTGCTGTTTAAATACAGAAAATATATGTCTGTTTTGCTTTAAGTATTTATCTTATATACTAATGGGAAAACATTTTTGCAAAATAAAATTTTTTTTTTAAATGTATGCATCACTTCGGTCACTTTTTTGCAGCACACTCAAGGGCTCTTTTACTAAGCCGAGTAAGCGTCTACGTACACCCAATGTGTGCCAATATGGAGTTACCGCCCGGCTTTTAAGGTAATTTCATTTTCGGCACACGTCTGATACGCGCATCTGAAAAATAATTTTTATTTTCAGACGCGTGTATATGCCAAGTTGCATTTGACGCACGTAGGTCATTACCGCCCGGTTACTGCGTGAGTCTTTACAGCTAGGTCAATGGCTGGTGGTACGGTCTCAGACCCAAAATTGACGTGCGGCGATTTTCATTTGCCGTATGTCCGTTTTCAGCAAAAATTTTAAAAAGGCATTTTTTTTACAGGTGCGCTGAAAAATGATTCTGTGTGCGCCCCAAAAAACCCCGCATCTACACTACCGCAGGCCATTTTTCAGCACGTCTTTGTAAGTCCTCATCAAGGAGACGAGATAGAACAATTTAGAAAGAAAATAATTTATAATCATTTATAGAACAAGTTAATACGGTTTGATTTTCCTTGTCTTGTGTCTCTGTAAGTTAAGCAACATCAGTCGATTAATTCAGGGAGGTTTTTTTTTTCTTTTCGTTGCGGTGCTGGAGATAAGGCATCCGTGAAACTCTCTGGCTTATCAAGTGCTTCATTAAAATACATTTCCATATTGTCCCCTCTCTTATGGGAACAATGTGAAGTAATTTCAGGCTTTTCAATTTGTTTTCTCCCTCTTGGATTGAGTGCCTGAAACTGCTCAAGTAATCAATATGTCACTTAAAAACTTGTCACGGTGTGGTCATTGTGGGACTCCCATTCAAAGTCCATGTCATTTAGACTTTCATTGGCAGCTATTCTGTGCCATTAAAAAGTTCAAGACAGCAATTTGTGAATCTTGCTCAGCCAAGTAGAACTGTGGAAAAAAAATAAAGGACTTATTTTAAAAGTCAATTAATTGTGGTCTGTTGGAGCGATACTCATTCGATGTTTTCAGGCCTTGTCACGGGGCCCACATCTGTCAGCCCTCTGTTTCCCAGGCTGCTATGAGATGCCGTTACATTGTAAATAATGAGTTTATTCAGGCCTTTTATTGGACTTTGTGTGGTAGACACATTTGTGTATTATTTTTCGGTGTAAGAATTCCATTTACATAAAATATAGGCAATTAGGCGCATGAGCCCAAAGACTAAGGGAAGAAGGGAGGGGCTGTAATTACAATAATAAAAGACACAGATACACTAGCTGAAAAGTTTTCACAACAAAATGTTTGAAAAGAAAAGATCTTTTTAGCGTGATGCACATGCTATTTCAGGCAGCCTTTTTTACAAAATTTTATCTCATGGATTTTTAAAAGTCATATTATGTTAGTGATATTTTTAATATTTTAACTTTGTGAGGATTCCCCACAAGCCTGCGTCTGCTTTTTCCAGTTAATTGTATTAGTGCACAACATATGTAATAGGCTTTTACAGAAGAATGTTGGATCTTGCTCTGGAATAAGCCAACTGGAACGTTTAGAAGAAGAAAGAAACAGAGAAAAATAGGAAAATGACGGCAGAGAAAGACCATTCCCGGGCTCCTATATATTGCACCTTAATTTCCATGAAGAAATTGAAGTGTATTCTATAACAATGCATGTAACATAATTTATTTATTTTATTTTTGTTACATTTGTACCCTGCGCTTTCCCACTCATGGCAGGCTCAATGCGGCAGGCAATGGAGGGTTAAGTGACTTGCCCAGAGTCACAAGGAGCTGCCTGTGCCGGGAATCGAACAGTTCCCCAAGACCAAAGTCTACCACCCTAACCACTAGGCCACTCCTCCACTAATTGGTTAACCAGCTAATCAGCGCTGTCAATTGGATGTTAACAAGCAATTATCAGCACTAATTGGCATTAATATTGATGCACACAACTCGCTAGGCGTATTCTGTAACATGGTGCATTTAAATTCTAAGTAGCATAGTTGAAAAGGCGACGTGGCAATGGGTGGGGTGTGGGTGCTTCTAAACTCTATAGGTATTATTAAAGAATACACCCGCTGTGCGCCTAATTTAGGCGTTGGGATTTATGCCAAGTAAAACATGGCATAAATGGCCACGGCTAAATTTGGTCGTGTGGAGAGGCGCTCAGTGTATTCTATAAACTGCATGGAAATTTAAGCCTATTCTATTAAATATAAATGTATTTTTTTTCCACGTGCAATTCTCAGGCGCCATATACAGAATCTAGCCTCATATGGCCTATCCAGAATGCCCACCCATCCAAGCCAACTACCATCTCTTCCTCTCCCTTAGAGATCCTATGTACTTATCCCAAGCTTTCTTGAATTGAGATACGTTTTTTGTCTCCACTAAGTACATAAGTAATGCCACACTGGGAAAAGACCAAGGGTCCATCGAGCCCAGCATCCTGTCCACGACAGCGACCAATACAGGCCAAGGGCACCTGGCAAGCTTCCCAAACGTACAAACACTCCATACATGTTATTCCCGGAATTGTGGATTTTTCCCAAGTCCATTTAGTAGCGGTTTATGGACTTATCCTTTAGGAAACCATCTAACCCCCTTTTAAACTCTGCCAAGCTAACCGCCTTCACCACGTTCTCCGGCAACGAATTCCAGAGTTTAATTACACGTTGGGCGATGAAAAATTTTATTCAATTTGTTATAAATTTACTACACTGTAGTTTCATCGCATGCCCCCTAGTCCTAGTATTTTTGGAAAGTGTGAACAGACGCTTCACATCCACCTGTACCTCTATCGTGTCTCCCCTCAGCCGTCTGTTCTCCAAGCTGAAAAGCCCTAGCCTCCATAGTCTTTCTTCATAGGGAAGTTGTCCCATCCCCACTATCATTTTAGTCGCCCTTCGCTGCACCTTTTCCAATTCCACTATATCTTTCTTGAGGTGCGGCGACCAGAATTGAAAACAATACTCAAGGTGTGGTCGCACCATGGAGCGGTACAACGGCATTATAACATCCTCACACCTGTTTTCTATACCTTTCCTAATAATACCCAACATTCTATTCGCTTTCCTAGTCGCAGCAGCACACTGAGCAGAAGGTTTCAGCGTATTATCAACGACGACACCCAGATCCCTTTCTTGGTCCCTAACTCCTAACCTGGAACTTTGCATGACATAGCTGTAATTCAGGTTCTTTTTTCCCACATGCATCACTTTGCACTTGCTCACATTAAACGTCATCTGCCATTTAGCCGCCCAGTCTCGTAAGGTCCTTCTGTAATTTTTCTCAGGTTACTTCTCAGTCTCTCCTCTTTCACCTTCATTCCAGAGCTTCCTTTCAATTGAAAGAGATTCGCCTTCTGTGCATTTATGCAATGCAGGTATTTAAATGTCTCGATCATATCTCCCCTTTCTTCCAAAGTATACATATTGAGTTGAGCTCTTTAAGTCTGTCCCTACATGCTTTATGATGAAGATCACTAGCCATTTTAGTAGTCACCCTCTGGCCAACTCCTTCCTGTTTAAATCTTTTAGAAATAAAGCACATATCATGTACTATTTTCTTTTCTTATTAATTACATTACATTGGATTTTTCTACACTGCACCAGCCTCATGAGTTCAGCGTGGTTTACAAGGAATGGATCCTAAGGAGCTTAGACGAGATTGGGTGGCAAAGCCAGTGGCGGGAGGCGGAGATGGTGCTGGGCAGACTTATACTGTCTGTGCCAGAGCCGGTGGTGGGAGGCGGGACTGGTGGTTGGGAGGCGGGGATAGTGCTGGGCAGACTTATACAGTCTGTGCCAGAACCAGTGGTGGGAGGCGGGGCTGGTGGTTGGGAGGCGGGGATAGTGCTGGGCAGACTTACACGGTCTGTGCCCTGAAAAGGACAGGTACAAATCAAGGTAAGGTATACACAAAAAGTAGCACATGTGAGTTTATCTTGTTGGGCAGACTGGAAAACTCTTTTTATTGGAAAAAACTAAAAACAAATAACATACAAATCAAAAACAAGCCCCTAGCTATACACGGTCCTCCTATCTATGTACACCCCCTCCCCCTCCTCAATAGTACAGTGGAAACTGTTTATTAGAAAGACCAAAGAAAAAAACCGGACATGCAAATCAAACCCCAGGCTCCTAGCTAGACATGGTCTGCCTATCTATGTACACCCCCTCCTCAATAATACAATGGATCAACCCCCCCCCCCCGACCCCCCACAACCCCTTCAGACAACTGGCACACAATCCCCTGGAAGCATGTCCCCTCATGGCGGCTTAAGCCTCACGTGTCTCCACCACCTCGAAGCCACCCCCACCCCTTTTTCCACCCTTTCCCACTTCGCCGCTTCCTGCACCGCCCTTACCACATCCCAGCTGACTACCTCCGCCGGCCGGACCTCCTGGTACAGGGACACCCTGCAGCGCGCCATCCAGAGGCAGTACCGCAATATCACCGAAATCAGAAAGCGTGTTACCGGATCCCCGCGTCCCTCTCCACCCTCTGGGCCATACACCCAGTCCGCATAGCTGTAGTTGCGGAAACTGGGGATCTGCAGCAACGAGGAAACCCGGTCAGAGACCTGGACTGTAAATGGGCACCTCACCAGGAAATGCTCCATCGTCTCTTCAGTTCCAGCACATTCCTCCCGTGGGCACCCTCTATCCCGCACATTGCGATATTTCAAATTTCCTCGGACGTACAGTCTACCGTGAAAGGACAGCCACGCCAGGTCTTTATACTTCACCGGGATGCGGTTCGAAGCAATCAACCGTAACCCCTGCTGCATCCGTGGGGCCGGCGCGTCCCTCAGCGCCAGAGGAGCTGAGAACACCTGCGCCCGTACTCTGTCCGTCCAGAGCCCCCGTTGTCCTGCCTTCACCTCCCCCACCGTCAGCCCCCACACCCTCACCAATTTCACTAGGGTCTTGCAATAACTCACCCCCCCCGGAGCCCCCCTTCGCAGTGCCACTACCCTCCCCCCCTCCCGCCATAGGTCCCAATATCTCGGCCACCACTGCAGGACACTCCTAGCCCACCCCGGTGGCTCCCGCCCTACCGCCCTCCCCAGATTGAACTGCAGGAACAAAGCGCTGAAAAACAGGACTGGGTTTATCATGCCCACCCCCCCCTCCCTCCTAGGCAGATAGGTAACATTCCGTTTTACCGGATTCGTCCTGTTGCCCCAGAGCAGCCGGAAGAACACCCCATACAAGGCCGTGTACCGGCTCTCCGGCAGCAGGCAGATGTAACTGACGAACAGAAACAAAGGAACTAAGTGTGCCTTGATGAGCTGTACCCGCTCCCCCATGGTCATTTTCCACCCCTTCCATCTATCCACCCTCCCCTTCACTTCTTGGAGACACCTATCCCAGTTGTAGAGCCTATAATCCCCCTTCTCGAAGTATATTCCCAAGACCCGTATACGTTCCACAGCTGTAGGAAACCTACCTCCCAACTCAAATTGCAGCCCCTGATCCCCAACCCACAGGCTATTGGACTTTTGAAAATTGACCTGCGACGCTGTTGCCTGCGAGTATTCCTGGATCAGGTTCTGCAATCTACCTCCCTCCCTCCGGTCCGCTACCCACACTGTAACGTCATCTGCATACGCCACGACCCTTAACTGGTTATTGTCCCCCACCTCCACCCCTTCCAGCCCCTCCGCCCCCCCCTTCTCCAGCCGTCTTATAAAAGGGTCGATGGCGTATGCATACAACAGCGGGCTGAGTGGGCACCCCTGTCGGACCCCTGCCCCTACCTCAAACCCCTGCCCTCTCCACCCGTTAACCAGGGGAAAACACCCCGCATGCCGATAGAGTAGCTGTAATTGCTCTATCCAACCCTTCGGAAACCCATAGCGCTCCAGAATGCTCCATAGGACACCCCACTGCACTCTATCAAACGCTTTTTCCTGGTCGAGTGTTACCAACAGCCTACCATGCCCTCCCACTCTACTGCGTTCTACCCCCTCCCGCACCCACGCTGCAGCTTCCAAGACCCCTCTCCCTTTAACCCCACATGCTTGCGAGGCTGCTAGCAAATCCCCAGACACCTGCCTCATTCTCTGGAATAGCATTCGCGCAAAGATTTTTCGATCCGTATTAAGCAGTGCTATAGGCCGCCAGTTGGCCAGCATCGCCGGGTCCTTCCCCTTACTTAGTAGGATAAGAGCCGCCTCTGTCAAGGAACTAGGCAAGGAACCCTCCAACTGGGCTGCCCCCCATACCCTCACCAGGATCGGCACCAGCTGCTCCTTAAAGGCCTGGTAGAACTCAGTTGTTAGCCCATCCGGCCCCGGCGAGGTCTTCCTGTGGAGCGCCCCGATGGCTTCCTCCACCTCCTGTTCTGTCCACGGGTTCAAGAGGGCCTGAAGCTGGGGTCCCCCGTGACCTATCCCCGGGGTTCCTTCCACATAACACTCCATCTGCTCCATATCAATCTGCTGGGCTGAAAGGAACGCCGCAAAGTGGTCCCTCACTGCCCCCAGAATCCCCTCCCTGGTGTCCTGCAGGACCCCCTGTGCATCCCGCACCCCCTCCACCACCCTGCGCGCCCTCCGCTCCCGGCAGCATGCGAAGGGGTCCGGGCTACACATTTTCCCGAAGTCCCGCTCATACACCAAGGAGGTGTAGCGGTTGTACTGTACCTGCTCCAGGAGTGCTTGGAGATCATGTATTTCTTCCTCCCTCCCCCCTTGTGAAATCAATGTGTCCCTCTTTTTCTTTATTGCCATGCCCAACTTTGTCCTTTCCCTCCCCTCCCTTCTCGCCTGTCTGAGAAAGAATCCCCGCGTTCGTCTTTTCACTGTATCCCACCACTCCCCCAATGACTGAAATGCCCCCTGCACTGACACCTGATCTTCCAAAAACCGGCGGTACTCCTCCCGCACCTGCTCGCTACCTAACCACTTTAAATTTAGTCGCCATAACCCCCTCCCTGGCCTCTGCGCTGCCGCCCCCCCCACCTGAAGGAGGACCATGTGGTGGTCTGAAAAGTCCACGTCCACGGTTCGTGGACCCCCAGACAAACCCCCTTCTTTACCAGGAATCTATCAATTCTACTTTTACACTGCCCTCGAAAGAACGTGAACCCCTCCTGTTCCTCACAGAAGGCCACATGCGCGTCTACCAGCTCCGCCTCCCGCATGATCCCTGCCAGCCTCACCCCGTCATAGCCCACCTGTACCGATCGTCCCCCACTATCCTTTTTCCGCAATATGGTGTTAAAATCTCCCCCCCAGACTACTTGGCGCGAAGTGTATAGGTAGGGCTTGATCTTCCCAAAGAGGAGCACCCTTTCCTTCTTGCTTTGGGGCCCGTACACATTCACCACCCTCAGTGCTCTATCCTCCCAAATCGCATCCACAACAAGACATCTCCCCACCCCCAGCTCCACCACTCGCTGAATATTCACCCGGTGGGACTTAAATAAGATCCCCACCCCACCATACCTCTCCCCCGCCAACCCCCACACCGAGGGACCCCACTTCCAGGCCCGCCTTGCCCGCCTGATCACCTCAATGGACCGCAGCCGAGTCTCCTGGAGCAGGAAGCAATCTGCTTGGACCCTCGCGAACCAGTCATACGCTAAACCCTGCTTCTTCGGAGAGGCGATGCTGGCCACATTCAGCGTGGCAAATGTCAACACTAAGCCTGCCATCCTCATTGCGAGTCACGGGTCTGCTCACTCCCAACTTCTTTCCTTATCTCCTGGGATACCCCCTTCTTACCCTGAAGCAGGTCCTCTGCTATGCGGTCTACATCATCCCCTGCCAGATCCCCCTCCCCCCCCCCGCAGCCGTCCTGTCTGCACCTTACCCCCCCCTCCCCCTTTCTTCCTTCCTTTCTTCTTTGCTCTATCCGGACCCACCCCCTGATCCCTCCCTCTCCCCTCTTCACCCCCGCCCCCTACCTCCTCCTCTGAGTCCTCCACCTCCCCCAAGTCCTCCAAGTCCTCCAGATCCTCCTCTAGCTCCACTCTGTCCCCCCAAGCCTGCACTTGGGCCTTCACCACCTGCCCGGCCCCCTCAGCTTTCCTCTTACTCCCCTTTCCCCTCCCTCCCTCCCTTCCCTCTTCCTCCTCCCTCACCCCTCCCCCTCCCCCCAGAGCCTTCCCGCCCTTCTTCCTACCACCAGTACCCTCCTCCAGTGCTTCCTCATATTTCCGTTTGCCCTCTCCAATCCCCCCTGCCGCCCCCTCTTCCTCCATTAACTCCACCTCTTCTCCTTCCCCCTGTTCTTCCTCCTCCCTCCCAACCTCCCTATCCTCCTCCTCCTCCTCCAACACCTGAAATCTGTTCCCCCCCCTCTTCCCCTGCAGCGACCCCTCCCTGCCCACCCCTACTTTCCCCCCCCTCCGAAACTTCCCTTTCCTCTGTGGCACTTGTACCCACTCCCCCTCTCCCCCCTGCTCCACTCCTGACCCAGCCCCCTGCCGCCCCCCCTCCTGCATCCCCTCCTTCTCCCCCCCTTGCCCCTCCCTGCCTATCACCCCCTGCCCTATCCCCTCCTCCATTACCCCCCCTCCCCGTCCCTTCCCCCACATATCCCACTCGTTATGGGCCGCCCTAGGGCAGTTCCGATATGCATGGCCTAACCCGCCGCAGAGGTTGCACCTGATCGCGGTGCAGTCCTCTGTGGCATGCTGATCCCCGCATCTTCCACACTTTACCACTGGGCATGACATGCTGAAGTGCCTAAACGAACCACATCTGAAGCACTGCCGCGGCTGCCCCTTGTAAAAGCACAGTATCCTGTCACGACCGATAAAGGCAGCCGAAGGAATGTGCTGGACCACATGGCTCTCCTGTCTCAATTTGACCAGGGCTCCCCAACCTCCTGCCCAAACCCTGCTTGGATCCGGTAACTTTGTAAGTGGGGATCTCAGCTCCGCGTACCTCTGTAGCCAGTAGGCTAAATCTGCCCCAGAGATAGACTCATTTCTCACGAGCAGGGTGATCTGCACCAGGTCCGGCTTGCTGACTGGAATGGCCCTGAGGTCCCGCCACTCCCCCTTTCCCCTCACCCCCTCGTACCTTTCCCAGAATATTTCCATCCCCCTCTGGGTCATGAAGCTCAAGTCATATTCTGGGATGTTGATGGGGTGTATACACGCGTAAAAGTCCTCGGGTATAAACCCCATCCCCATCACCAGCCTCAAGACCCGATCCCTGGAGGGCATTGCCCCCTCCCCTATCCATTTGAGCTGTACCACATTTCGCCGCTTAGGCAGCTGTCCACCCCCTGTCCCCGCTCCCCCCCAACCCCTCCCTGGGCCCTCAAAACCACCCGATCTCCCCCCCTCCCTCCTTCCCCCTCCCTGGACTACTGCCGCAAAGGACTTGGACCCCAGCCCCCACCGCCCCCCCTCCACACTTGTTCCAGCCCTTCCCTCTGCCTCCCCCCCCTTCTGTCCCTCTGCCCCTCCCCTCATCCCTCTCCCTTCCTCAATATCCACCGCCCCCTCCCCCTCCCGTTGTCCCCCGTCCCCTTCCCTCTCAGACAAACATCCAGCAACGTCCATAGTCAGTTCTGCGGCTTGGGCTGCCTCCAACTGATTGTCCTGCCCATCACCACTTCCTGGAACGTCCCTGCTCGTCCCTGCCACTGCAGGCTCCAGCCTCTGGGCTAATCGCCTCCTCTCCTCTGTCTCCTGGCGATACTCTGGCACCTGCCCAGTCAGGTCTGCAGCTGGCGATACCAGACTCCCTGCTCGCTCTGCCCCCGAACTCCCTCCAACCTCCGGCACCAGGGGCGAAGCCTCCGGAACTCCGCCGCTCCCCTTGGCTCCTCGCTCCCAGCCGTCCTGCTGGCAGGTCTGCTCCACCACCCGCTGCACATCTGTTAGACTTGCCATGTCCACTTCTGTAGTCAACGAAAGTCTCTCAACAATCGGGTTACTTCCCCCTTGCTTCTGGTGCAGTCCCTCCTGCGTTCTCCCAATGGCTGGCGCTTCCCGGGGGCATGGCTTGTCTGTTCCTGATTCCGCCACAGGCTGGCTGTTAGCACCCCCCGATTTCACCTCTTGTAATGGACAGCTGGTCAAATGAGCTCCCAGCTGCTGCCCGCTCCTATTCCTCTCTCTCCGACCCCTCTCCTGTAAACCGCCAGCTACTCCATGCTCAGGGAAGACCTCCCCTGCTCCCGGACTTCGTGGGCGGGGCTTCTCCAGATGCCATGCTGCTTCGGTTTCCACTTCAGTCATTGCAGACCCGGCCAAAAATACCGGAGTCTGCCTCTGCTGACCCTTTTCCAACAGGGCTTCCTTCACGGCAACTGTCTCTGCCGTTTGCACAACTGCAGGTAAGCCCTCTGAGACTTCGACCACCACCTCTGTAGAAAACAGGCTGCTACCTGCGTCTCCCTCTGCTGCCTCCATTATCTGGAGTTTTGAGAAGTTACTGAGTTCTGTCCTCCCCTCCACAGGTAGGATCTCTACTCCAGCCCCCACCTCAGAGCCATGTCCTGCCGCTGCCTCCTTATCCTCTGGCTGCTGGGTAAGTGCTCTAGACTGTGTTGCCAACTGTCTCATGTATTTTAAAGTGGGGTCACCTCTGAACCCAGACAACTCTTTTGAGTCTAATGCTGCTGAAGACACTGAAGCTTGCTGCAACTGTAGTGTTCCTGAACCCCCAGACTGTGGTATTGAAGCCATCCTTTCTCGGTTAACATAGAGCTCCCTCAAAGGATTCACAGAGCCCTTTTTTAAACAGTTCAACAAGTGTTCTTTTTTCCCCAACAACTTTGATATCCGGGCTTCCTCTTTAACATACATTTGTCTGTGCTCCGCTGGGGCAAATTTACACATAGTTCTTGCCATTTTCAGACGTTTTCCTAGCTCCACTACTTCTTTTTCCACCAGCTTAATTCGTCTTACAATATTTACCACACTACTTGCTGGATCATCAGGGTCATAGCTCACTTCAAGGAACTCCTCATCTGACGATCCACTCTCCTCATTCTCACTCTCAGCTGCCTCCAGCAAAGGCTTCTGGCAAACTTCCATCGCCTCTTCCTTCTCCCTTCCTTGGAAGCGCCCTTCTGGGGCCTGTACTATCTTCCTCCCCCCTCCACTGTCTTCTCGCTTACCTTCCGCAAGCTGGGCCATGGAGGGGAAATGCTCTGGTGGCCTCCACTGGGCTGCTTCTCCCTTCGGTCCACTGGACTCCTTTCCCTTCTCCCGGTAGTCAAACCAGGGAGAGAGCCACTCCTTTCGGCCTTCTGGTCCCGGGCCCCAGGAGGCCCCATAGCCTGGGACTTTCCTGAGGCCTTCTCCCCAGGGACCCTCCTCATCTTTGGGGAGGGAGCTAGGTCTCACTCCCTTTCCACTGGAAGTCAGCAGAGCTCTCTAAAACACCTCCTTCCTCCTCAGCAGACTGGATGGACCGTGCAGGTCTTTTTCTGCCGTCATCTACTATGTTACTATGTAAGATCAAAACAGGCCAGTAAAATCCGTGATGATTACGAATTGTTCAGATGCCACATATCAATGAACAAACTTCTGAGATAGAAATGTCTTTAGTAATCTTTGAAACATCAAATAGTTAAGTTGCTACTCTTATCTGTTCGGGGAGAGGATTCCACCATTTGGTGGATTAGTAAGAAAATAGTTTTGATCGGAGCAGACGATGGAGGCAGTGAATTGTTCATACCAGGTGATAAATGTCAGTATTTCTATTGACTGTATGACTTCTAGGTTCAAATTCATCAAAGAAGACTTTTAGCTAAAATGTGGGATTAGCTACATTTTCTTAAAAGAAGTGGATTTAAAATGCAGTCATTTCCAGTGCTCGCTTTGTTCTGCAAAGGCCATGCTGGTCTTTCTCTTCCACCAGGTTACTATTGAGCTTATTTTCGAAAGAGATCGCCGGCCATCTTCCGACACAAATCGGGAGATGGCCGGCGATCTCCTTATCCTGGCCAAATCGGTATAATCGAAAGCCGATTTTAGCCAGCCCCAACTGCTTTTCGTCGCGGAGCCGGCCAACCTTCAAGGGAGGGTACAGAAGGCGGGGCAGGGTGTGGGCGGGATGGGGCGTGGTTACGAGATAGCCAGCTTTACCCCATAATGGAAAAAAGATGGCCGGATCTGACAAGCATTTCGCCAGCTGCACTTGGTCCATTTAGCTTTAGGTCCAAATCACAAAAAAGTGCCCCAATTGACCAGATGACCACCGGAGGGAAACGGGGATGACCTCCCCTTACTCCCCCAGTGGTCACCAACCCCCTCCCACCCAAAAGTTAAAAAAAAAACGTTTTTGCCAGCCTGAAATGTCATACTCAGCTCCCTGAAAGCAGTATGCAGGTCCCTGGAGCAGTATTTAGTGGGTGCAGTGCACTTCAGGCAGGTGGACCCAGGCCCATCCCCCCTACCTGTTCCACTTGTGGTGGTTAATGTTGAGCCCTCCAACCCCCCCCAAAACCCACTGTACCTACATGTAGATGCCTCCCTTCACCCCTTAGGGCTATGGTAATGGTGTAGAGTTGTGGGGAGTGGGGTTTGGCGGGGATTTGGGGGACTCAGTACCCAAGGTAAGGGAGCTATGCACCTGGGAGCTATTTTTATTTATTTTTTTAATTTCTAGAAGTGCCCCCTAGAGTGCTCGGTTGGTGTCCTGGCATGTGAGGGGGGCCAGTGCACTACAAATGCTGGCTCCTCCCACGACCAAATGCCTTGCATTTCGCCGGGTTTGAGATGGCCGGGCCCGGTTTCCATTATGGCTGAAAAACGAAGCCGGCCATCTCCTCTAAACTACTACTACTACTTACTACTACTACTTAACATTTCTAGAGCGCTACTAGGGTTACGCAGCGCTGTACAAATTAAACAAAGAAGGACGGTCCCTGCTCAAAGGAGCTTACAATCTAAAGAACGAAATGTCAAGTTGGGGCAGTCTAGATTTTCTGGGTAGAGGTGTAGTGATTAGGTGCCGAAGGCGACATTGAAGAGGTGGGCTTTGAGCAAGGATTTGAAGATGGGCAGGGAGGGGGCCTGGCGTATGGGCTCGGGGAGTTTGTTCCACGCGTGGGGTGATGCGAGGCAGAAAGGGCGGAGCCTGGAGTTGGCGGTGGTGGAGAAGGGTACTGAAAGGAGGGATTTGTCTTGAGAGTGGAGGTTACGGGTAGGAACGTAAGGGGAGATGAGGGTTGAGAGGTAAAGAGGGGCTGCAGATCGAGTACATTTGTAGGTTAGTAGCAGAAGGTTGAATTGAATGCGGTACCTGATCGGAAGCCAATGAAGTGACTTGAGGAGAGGGGTGATATGAGTGTAAACCTGGTGATCGATTTAGCCGGCCCCAACCGTATTTCGAAAATACGGTTGGCTCCGCCCCCTTGCGGAGACGGCCCCGAAGATGGCCGACCATCTGTTTGGCCGGCGCCATTCGATTATGCCCCTCTATGAATCACTACCTGGAACTGCAGAGGAATTGTCCAATCTAATAGTTTATATACCCTAAATATTCTTAGGGTTGATGTGTCGGCACATAGTGGAAGTTACTCTTCTGAAAATATGATGTATCTGAATATTATTTATGAGGGGGGCATGCTGGGACTCTTTTACTAAAGTACAGGTCTACCAGTTTAAACTGGATCTCAAACCAAATACAGACAACAGGATTGATGACAGTAATTTACCTGTATGATCAAGAACCACCATACTTAGCTTATTTTACACTGTCCTGATCAAAGGAAAACTCATCACAAGTGTACTAAATTAGTCCAATACCCAGATATTGGGCTACTGTTAATACATGTTAACGTACTCTTAGCTCCAGTTATTAATAGCTAGGTCTCATTGCATAAAATGGGACCTATGCTAAAATAGCACGAGTTAGTAATAAAATAACATGTCTTAACAGTAGCCCACATTGATAACTCCCCCCCCCCCCCTTTGTGTGAAGAGTTTCATTCTCTGGTAACCAGAGCTGATATATTGTGATGTCATAATGCCTCATTCCACCAATGCCTAAGAGCTGACCTCATCAGTGATGTCACAATGGCTTGACTGGTCTATACTTGGCTCACTTTTATTACACATAGCAGTAATGTAGATTTCTAGAGACATTTCTTTTTGCTCTAATTAAGGGGAGATGTTATGAACATGGGCTACTGTTAAGCAGAGGTGTAGCCAGAAACTAATTTGGGAGGGGGGGGGGGGGGGGGAGGAGGCCAGGGCAGACTGAGAGGTTAAGCATTTCCTCTCAGTCCTCCCCTACCTCCTCCTGCTGCTATTGCAGCCATTGCTGTGCCCCTCCCCCGCTGCCTCCATTGCTGCCATTGCCAATCATACCTTTGCTAGTGGGGATGCTCAAGCTCTGTCAGCTGAAGTTTCGCTGCCACCCACCGTAGCCCTGCCCCCACCAGAGCACCCTGCCGACTTCCTGCTGCTCAGGCAGCATGGACAGGGCTCTGGCAGGGAAACTCTTCGACTGGAAGGGATTGAACACCTCTGCCAGGCATGTTTTGGATGCAATTGTATTGGAGTGGGCCTGAGCCTGAAGTGAAGGGGGGGGGGGGTCCATGCTGCTGAGGCTCCCCTGTGGCTATGCTACCGCTATCAAGATGAGTTATTTTACTGTTAACCCTAGTTATTAGTAACTAGGTGTCATTGATAAAATGGGCCATGTGCTAAAATAGCATGAGGTAGTGGTAAAATAACATGTCAACAGTAGCCCAGATTAATAATTAAGCCCCTTTGGTGATCTGTATTTCTGCTTATGTTCAACAGCAAATGCCACCCACGTAGCAGGGGCGTAGCCAATATGAGGCCACGGGGGCCTGGGCCCCCGTAGATTTGACCCTAGACACCCCTGCCGATGACCCCACCACCACCTGTCGCCTACCTTTGCTGGCGGAGGACCCCAGCCCCCGCCAGCTGAGCTGAGGTCCTCTTCTTCCCAATCCCGCACAAGGCTTCGTTCTAGTCTGACGTCCTGCACGTACAATGTGCAGGACGTCAGAGTAGAATGAAGTCTTGCGTGGGATTGGGAAGAACAGGACCTTGGCTTGGCTGGCGGGGGGGTGGGGTCCCCCGCCAGCAAAGGTAGGCGGTGGCGGGAGGGGGTCATCGGGTGATCGGCAGAGGGGGTTGGCAATGGGGGGGGTTAGCAATGGCGGGGGGAGGGGGTCAGTGGCGCCGGAGGGGGCTAAAATGTGCCCCCTCACCTCGGGCTCTGGACCCCCCCTCCTGCCGAAGTCTGGCTACGCCCCTGCCACGTAGTAATTCAGGGTGGAAACAGATACATATGGTAGAGAGTTTGTGCTTTAAATTGCTTATTTATTGAAAGAATTTGGTATCCCACCATCCCGGACATCACATATCCCCTAACTCTTCCCCCAAGAAACATCAGAGGGGCAGCTGCATAATTGTTTTATATAGCGGAAAAGCCCCATGGCTCTGCTGTGGAAATATTCATGTTTTTACTGCTCCATCTTTTAGAAAGCGGTTTTGTCTTCACATATTTTTGAAAGTTGCTTAGAGACAGCAGCTGTAATCCTCTGGAATGATCCAGTACATTCATCCTAGTTAGACTGTGAGTCCTCTAGAGACAGAAGCAGTCTCAGAACCAGTAATATTCAATATCTAAGCTATAATCCGTGTGATTTATCACTGAACCTACATCTTTACTGCAAAGTGTGGAAATAACAAAAATAGCCTCAGTTTGTATGAATATTATCTTCTTTGGTCTCTTGATAAACATTGGTCAGTGTGCAAGGGATAAGGAAGATATGATTGTCAAGAAGGAAGCAGAAAAGTTGTAATCAATACTTCTATTGCACAAAAGAAAAATGATATTAAAGTGTCTTCTATGACATCTGGGCATCCTTTGAAGAGTGTATGAAGGATGTGCATTTCACAGAGATGGTGGTGGATGCCTGGAAATACCCTCCTGGGGGAGGTGGTGGGAACCAAAAAAAAAGTGACCAAATTCAAAATTTCTTGGGATAAACAGGATCCCTATGTAGAAAAAGCATGGAATTAAAGCTAACCGGCACAAAAAAAAAATCAGATCATATCACATCAATCTTGTATGAACTCCACTGATTTGTTTGTTGAGAAATGGATGAAATTTAAGATGCTGTGTCTTACTTTCAAAGCTTTAATTTTGAAAAGTCCTGAATATTTCTCTAAAAAAACTAATTAGGTGCTCTCCTTCACAAGAAATGTGGTCTTCTCAAAAAGCACTCCTCAAATTGATGGGTTTGGAGCAGGAACTGTCTCTTCATGTTCAAGTGTACAGCGCTGCGTACGTCTAGTAGCGCTATAGAAATGATAAGTAGTAGTAGTAGTCATCTTTGGGATTCTGGAATCTTGCTACTCTTTGGGATTCCGGAATCTTGCTACTCTTTGAGATTCCAGAACCTTGCTACTCTTTGTCCTTATCCCTTACTTGTCCTGCTTGTCCTAATTAGATTGTAAGCTCTGTCAAGCAGGGACTGTCTCTTCATGTTCAAGTGTACAGCGCTGCGTACGTCTAGTAGCGCTATAGAAATTATAAGTAGTAGTAGTAGTCTTTGGGATTCTGGAATCTTGCTGCTCTTTGGGATTCCGCACAGAATGTTGCTACAGTGGGATTCCGGAATCTTGCTACTCTTTGTCCTTTTCCCTTATTTGTCCTGTTTGTCTGTCCTAATTAGATTGTAAGCTCTGTCGAGCAGGGACTGTCTCTTCATGTTCAAGTGTACAGCGCTGCGTACGTCTAGTAGCGCTATAGAAATGATAAGTAGTAGTAGTTTGGACATTATCAGATTCAACCTGGAGGTGGGGAGTTTTTGTTTTTTTTAAATAGTCAACCATCCTTATGGAAATCGCGGTTGCAATGCTTTTCTGACTGTTTATCATATCACAAGTATCAGAAACTTTTGAAGAGCCTTTTGTTTCAGCAATATTTTGGTTGATTGCTTGCGATGTCGTCACAATATTATTAACACCTTGTATGATGTGTTTGTGTGTATATGCTGTAAGAATGCCCATGGGCCTCATGGATTTCAATGAAATAGAAAGAGCTTCAAGGTAGGTGGAGGGCAAAGGGAGGTATGGGGGAGGGGTACAGAGGGCACAGAAATAACAATTCTATATTGTTGTATGAAGTGTAACGTTTATGATGCAGTAACTGACAGGATTGGAATGTAGAGGAAGCCACGTGACCTTGTTTGGTATTAATAAAGAAAGAAAAAAGAAGTCACATGTTTTTATAAGGACTAAAAATGCATCAGTATGGTGTAAAAAAGTAAAATATATTTTTACAATGAACAGAACATTCTTGAGTCTGTAGGATTCCATTACAAGAGAATCTCAGTTGATCATAACGAAGTATCACTGGTAATCTGGTGTGCAAAGTTCCTCATGCAATAATTCATATGTACAATTAGCTCCCAAATAGAGAGAGAGAGATTTTAAAGACAAATCAGGTTTAAAAGTGCACTTTACAGAATGGAGTTTGGGGACCCTGTCTTCCAAAAGATTTTGTCCTTAGGCGCATCGTAGGCAAAAGTCCTGGGAAATTGAGGCTCACAAGCTGCATTCCCTCCCTCCCCTCTCTATTGCGTTATGAAAGAAATACTTGACCCTGATTTAAAGTTTATCACTCATTAAAAGAGTTTCCTTGATACACACACAAAATGCAGTATACACAGAGAGTGTGATACAGACCCTTTTGATACTCCTTTCAAAAGTCAGGAAACAAACACTCAAATATTCACAAGTGCACCTTTGAAATAAACAATTGTGACCATCTCTGGGAAAAGGCGACTAAAGTCACCAGAAACGAAAAGTGAGATTTCAATGAATTCTCTTAGAGCAAACAATTTGTAATGCAACAGTCCAAACCCCATCCTTTTATGTGAGAATATACATAAAGTTATGGAAGTTCAAACGTAACTTTTTCAGACTGCCTACGGACCTGTGACATGAAAAATTGGCCAGGCTCAACATTTTGGATCTGAGACTTTGGACACCTTTTCCCAGAGTTGGTCACAATTTTAATCAACTGTTGCTAATCAAAATTGCACCTTATCACTCTCCTTTTAAATGAATTTGCAGCAATATTTATTTCTATAAATGATTTGCTGCCTGAAAGATTCCCTGTATTTATTTCATTCTTCTCCCTTGCCCTCACTTCTGCCCATATTCTGTTACAAACATTCATCCACCCATGACAGGTTGTGATACCCAGCAGCAGGGCTGGATTTAAGTACATTGTGAGACCTAAGATGCAAAATCTAAGAGGGCCCCTTGATTAAGTAGGAAATAAATTTTAGGTTTAATAGTTTTCCATGCCAGTGAAGTGTGAAGACCTTTGTAATGGGAGGCCCCTAAGCGGTAACTTGTCTAGGGCGAGGACATGATAAGAGGGATGGGACAACTCCCCTATGAGGAAAGGCTAAAGCAGCTAGGGCTCTTCAGCTTGGAGAAAAGGCGGCTGAGGGGAGATATGATAGAAGTCTATAAAATAATGAGTGGAGTGGAACGGGTAGACGTGAAGCGTCTGTTTACTCTTTCCAAAACTACTAGGACTAGGGGGCATGCAATGAAGCTACAAAGTAGTAAATTGAAAACGAATTGGAGAAAATGTTTCTTCACTCAACGTGTAATTAAACTCCGGAATTCGTTGCCAGAGAATGTAGTAAAGGTGGTTAGCTTAGCGGGGTTTTTAAAAGGTTTGGACGACTTCCTAAAGGAAAAGATCATAGACCATGATTAAAATGGACTTGGGGGAAATCCACTGCTTATTTCTGGGATAAGCAGCATAAAATGTATTGAGCTTTTTTGGGATCTTACCAGGTATTTGTGACCTGGATTGGCCACTGTTGGAAACAGGATGCTGGGCTTGATGGACCTTTGGTCTGTCACAGTATGGCAATACTTACGTACTTATGTAGTTTATAGTAAATCTGGCCCTGTCTAGCAGAGACAGCAGTTTTAAGATGATAAGGGTGGAGACGATGAAGGCCTTTTCAGCATTAAACAAAAGACTCCAGATACTCATTCTTCTGGCTTGGGAAATACTCAGCATCTAGTAAGGTATAGCAGTCTCTGGGGCCAAAGCAATAAGCTTGCATTAGAGACATATTCTGATAGTGTAGCGCATGGCTTCCCAGGGGCGCCAAGAGGGGGGACAAAATTTCTCAGGGTCCAGCCTCCAGTGCTGGTATGGCTCAGATGGCTGATTGGTCTCTCCTGCTCCTGTGTGCCACAGAGCAGAGTTAATGCGTTAACTTTGCTCTGCCAGCCACAGTCCTTCTTCCTGCCTCCTTAGTTCTTCCTGTTTAGACCTGGCAGGAAGAAAGACCAGCAAGTAAGCAGGTGCCCAGAGGAGGGGGGGGGGGGTATAAGCATGGGCTGGGGGGGGGGTGCCCCGGGCACAGCTTTGTCTCTCGGCAGCCCTGTGGCTTCCTAACACAAGTGTAATGCCAAATTCTTGCATGCTAATACGTTTAAAAAATTTATATGGAAAGAGAATCTGCACAAAACTAGGGAGAGCATGGTGGACACACGCACACACAGTTGTGCACTAAAGCAGTATCACGAGAGAAGGGAAGATGAAGTGCAGAGGGTGAGGGAACACACAGCAGTTGTCAGAGGAGGAACGAAGTTGCCTAGAAGGGAAGTAAGGCAGTGGCGTAGCCACAGGTGGGCCTGGGTGGGCAGGGGTCCACCCACTTTGGACTCAGGCCCACCCAAAATTGTGACACTATTGCTGTGGCTGGTGGGGATCCCCAAACATTGCCAGCTGAAGATTTTTCTTTCCTTGGGCAGCCAACGTTCTTCCAAATGTCAGCTAGCAGCACTTGCCTTCTGCTGACACCGAGACCGCTCATACTCAGTTTTCGCACATGCAAAAGCACTGAGCATGTATAACCTGCCGGCAACAGCATCAGTTTGAGGCAAGTGCTGCTGACTGCTGTTTGAAAGAGTGCTGGCTGCTCGAGGAGGAGGAAATCTTCAGCTGCCAGGGTTTGGGGATCCCCACCAGCTCAAGTATTTAATATTTGGGGTTTGTGGGCAGGGAGGAGTGGAGAGAGGAGCAAACTGGAGGGGAGCCAGGAAGGGGGGTGGTGGTGGACGAATTCCATGCCCACCCACCTTGGGGTCAGGCCCACCCAAAATTGGCCACCTGGCTATGCCCCTGAAGTAAGGGATAAGTAGTTTGTATAAGTCAAGTGTATAAGTGCTGCTTTATATCAGCAAACATCTGTGCAGGTGCTGGAGCGTTACTCTATGAACTTCATGAGCTTAGCCTAGAATGGGTGGCAGAGCTGGTGGTTGGGAGGCGGGGCTAGTGCTGGGCAGACTTATACGGTCTGTGCTGGGGCTGGTGGTTGGGAGGCGGGACTAGTGCTGGGCAGACTTATACGGTCTGTGCCAGAGCTGGTGGTGGGAGGCGGGACTGGTAGTTGGGAGGCGGGGATAGTGCTGGGCAGACTTATAGGGTCTGTGCCACAGCTGGTGGTTGGGAGGCGGGGTTGGTGGTTGGGAGGCGGGAGGCGGGGATAGGGCTGGCCAGACTTATATGGTCTGTGCACTGAAGAGGACAGTACAAATAAAAAAGTAGCACATATGAATTTATCTTCTTGGGCAGACTGGATGGACTGTGCAGGTCTTTTTCTGCTGTCATCTACTATGTTTACTATGTTTACTATTTGCATCTGGGCAGAACAGCTAATAACCTTGTTACCATTCATTTTAGTATGCTGTTTTCCAGTGTCTTTTATGTAAGCATTGGGGGGGGGGGGGGGATGTGAAACACTTGTCTGCGTTGCGCAGCCATAAAATTGCATGCAGACAACTCTCTAACCAAGTACTTCTTCCTACGATCAGCCCCTCTGTGTGCTCATCAAATTGTGAGCTCAAGCCATGCTCACCCTGCACTAGCCCTTTGCAAAGCTTTGTGCGTGTTACTGCATCAGCCCCTGAAAGTGTAACACATGATCTGATTTTGCCCTGCCCGACAAAAAAGAATTTCCGTGCAAGCAAAGAACGGCAGTATAACAGAAAGTGTACTCCGCTAAAAATCCCTGCGACTACTGTCTCTGTTCAATGTAACAGACCTCGGAAATAAAAAGATTCTTCCTCCATAAGAATAGTCTCTTTCCCCTCCTCCCCACCTCCCCGCTCCATTCCACTACCCATATGCACCAGCATCAGTTCAGCTGAAATTCACAAGGGTTTGTTCCTTGTTCCCTGGCTGCTTGGTAGATAGATCTGAAGTCCTTGAACCTAGGAGCACATCCTAACCAAGCATCTCCAAAATGTTCATTGCCGGTGAAGAGAAAATCTCCATCCCCTTTCTTCACTCTGCACTGTAGTAGGGTTTTAATGGGTCCTGTCCACTCAAGGCTGACTTCATCCTGCTGAAATACCCTGTTCTTCTGCCTGTAAATTTCTTTTGCGCTGACTTCTACTTGAGACATCTGATGTTCGGAATCGTGAGTGACATTTTTGATGGACCCTCTCACCACTAGACATAAGGAAAACAGTACACACACGTTAAGCTTAGAAATATTAAAAGATCTGTAACAATCCGCATTAGTTTGCAACAAAATGGGAAATGTCAAAATAACAGATCCCATGTCGTTGCATGTCACTATGAAAAGAAAATGATTCGGAAAAAAACACAAAAATTCATATTTTATCATTTGCAAAGACAGAGTGTCCATTGCACATGTGTGAACTATCATGCATGCACGCAGAGGACTAGATTCAATATATCAATGTGGGATACAAATGCAACAAATAAATAAATACATAAATATCATGCCTAAAAAAAAAATCAGTGCTGAAAAAAATACGCCTAGGCGTATTCTATAAAGTACGCCTAAATTTCTGCATGGTTTGTAGAGTATGCCGAGCACCCATCCATACGACTAAATATAGTCGTGGGCAGTTACGCCAAGTAAAACTTGGCGTAAATGCCGACACCTACATTAGGCGCATGCTGGTTGTATGCTATGACGACACACATAGATTTTAGAAACGTGCATAACCCGCCTATTCCATGCCTATCTATGGTCATGGCCCCTTTTCTATGCGACTTAGAATTTATGCGCATCTGCGTGTAAATTCTAATTAATGCCAATTAGTGTCAATAATTGCTTGTTAATTGTGCTGATTGGCTTGTTAACTGATTAAGTTGCGCACACAAACCCAGCATACGACTGGATTTGCATGCGCAACTTAAGTCACGTTATGTAGAATCCGGAGAATATTTTCAGAAAGAGTGTGTCGTCTTTCAAAATAGTACGCAGCCAAAGATTTTGCTCCCATAATGAAAAAGTGGCCAAACGAAAAACCAAAAAAAAATCAAGTGCACATTCCTGAAAGTGAAAAAACTGAAACATTTCTCACTGCCTTTCTCTACTAATTTTCTTTTAAGTATCCACCCAATCAGACTTACTAACTTCAGAATTTTCCCCACTGACACTATGTGAGAGAATTCTATAAATAATTTTTTTTTTTAATGAAGACCCTAAACATACTGTATTAACACCACTTGTCCTGAAAAAAAAAAACACACACACACACACAAAAAAACCATGGTCAAACATGGTAATTTGAAGGTTTTAATGTAAGAAAGAGTATTAAAAAAAAACCCTTTAGTGATTCCTCTCTGCATTTCTTCCACAAATGACAAATTGCAGCAGATGCAAGAGGAAGGCAAGAGTGGAGTAGTGGCCTAGTGGTTAGGGTGGTGGACTTTGGTCCTGAGGAACTGAGTTCGATTCCCACTTCAGGCAGAGGCAGCTCCTTGTGACTCTGGGCAAGTCACTTAACCCTCCATTGCCCCATGTAAGCTGCATTGAGCCTGCCATGAGTGGGAAAGCGCAGGGTACAAATGTAACAAAAATAAATAGATACTATTGGAGATTCACCATGGAATGTTGCTACTATTGGAGATTCTACATGGAATGTTGCTATTCCACTAGCAACATTCCATGTAGAAGGCTGCGCAGGCTTCTGTTTCTGTGAGTCTGACGTCCTGCACGTATCGTCAGACTCGCAGAAGCCTGCACGTCCACAAGGGCCGACTTCTACATGGAATGTTGCTAGTGGAATAGCAACATTCCATGTAGAATCTCAAATAGTAGCAACAGTGGAGGAGTGGCCTAGTGGTTAGGGTGGTGGACTGAGTTTGATTCCCACTTCAGGCACAGGCAGCTCCTTGTGACTCTGGGCAAGTCACTTAACCCTCCATTGCCCCATGTAAGCCGCATTGAGCCTGCCATGAGTGGGAAAGTGCAGGGTACAAATGTAACAACAATAACAAAAAAACACATAACATCATTTGGCTGATTCCTAATCATGTTAGGAAGTTTGCATTTCTTTGCTCTCCCATTGCAGGCTGAAAAGTGCTGGCTCACCACTCCAAATCTCCACCCCCCCCCCCCCCCCCCCCCCACGAACACTGTAATGAAATTAAACATACAGTTCACTTTCAGCTATATACCGCACAAACGAAGGTTCGTCATTTTTATTTGAAACTTTTCAAACTCCCTGCCACTTGGCTTTCTTCTTTCAGATAATTACCCCATTAAAGTAAATTAACTTAGAGCTTATTTCTGAAAAATCCTGGAACCTGCCTAAACGAATTTAATTTTCAAGTGATGCCAGCGCTTAGCATAACAGATGTCCCTTCTCTGGTTCTCTTGTCCTCCTTTTTGTCCAGGGCATCTTTAATCAGATGCAGTCAAGTCTATTGACAAGCTATAATGCTCTTGTTCCTGCAGCCCAGAGCTGGTCCTAAGCTGCCCATGGCCCAGTGACTGAAGACCCCCCCCTCCCCTCCGCCTTCCGAATAACCATAAAGCATCTATTCACATCATGTGTCATTTACACTTTCATTAGCAGCTATTTTCCCTAATCAAAAAAGTTGATGATGGCGATTTGTGAGCTTAGGGCAAGGAAGTCAGGCCATAAATAGAGTCAGTTCAAAGGGCCATTTCTTCTGGTCTGTTGCTGCTGTAAGTCTAAATGCCCCCCATTGTGTCCCCTCGGCCTCCACATCTGTCAGTCTCTACTGCACTAGGCTATGTGAAGCGGGAACTATAGCATGGGAACTGATAACTTCATCAAGGAAAACAATTGCCTGTATTGCCTTAATTACTGAAAATCAAGGCCTAGGGACGGCCCATGAGACTTGCAGGCAGCCGGTCTTCCAGCGGGATTGCAACATTTTTATATACTGCGTGTGAGTAATTGCAAAGACTGAATGGAGGCATTGCAATGTTACAGAAAACTAAATTAAGCATGTGCACTCTCCGCTGTTTTCAGGTGGAAGAAATTTTGCTCCTACGCAGATATGTTGGACAACAGAGTAACATAGCAAGTGACGGCAGATAAAGACCCGAATGGTCCATCCAGACTGCCCAACCGTCACATTCATTATCAGTCCAAGACAGTGGCGTAGGAAGGGGGGGGGGGGGTGGGGTGGTCCGCCCCGGGTGCACGCCACTGGGGGGGTGTCGTCTCCGTTGGCTCCTTGCTCCCTCTGCCCCGGAACAGGTTACTTCCTGTTCCGGGGCAGAGAGAGCAAGGAACCAATGGAGCCGACGCAGCTCCCGGCGACGTGGGTTCGGGTGCGGATCGGCCTTCCCACCCGCTCCTCACTACCAAAGTAAGGTAGAATGCGCTCCGAGGGGAGGGTGCGCGCAGGAGGAGGGGGGCGTGCGCCGAGGGGGGCGCCGTGCTGCACCTGGGGGGGAGGTGCGTGGCAGTGACCCGCCCCGGGTACCAGCCGCCCTTGCTACGGCACTGGTCCAAGATTAAATCAACAATGAATGTGATATTATATACTTGGTCATGGTCTTTCTTTGGGGTTTCTGGGACACAGACCGTAGAAGTCCGCCCAGTTCTGTTCTTACGTTCCAACTATTGGAGTTGCCGTCAAAGCTCACTCCATCCTATCTGAATCCGTTTTGTCATTTGCAGGACACCGACCGTAAAAGTCTGCCCAGCACCGTCCTCACATTCCAAATTACTGAAGTTTCTGTTGAAGCTCTCGCCAGTCAATCCTACGACCAGTTTGCGATATGTGGGACTCAGAAGAGACGGCTGAGGGGAGACATGATAGAGGTATGTAAAATAATGAGTGGAGTGGAACAGGTGGATGTGAAGCGTCTGTTCACGCTTTCCAAAAATACTAGGACTAGGGGGCATGCGATGAAACTACAGTGTAGTAAATTTAAAACAAATCGGAGAAAATTTTCTTCACCCAACGTATAATTAAACTCTGGAATTCGTTGCCGGAGAAAGTGGTGAAGGCGGTTAGCTTAGCAGAGTTTAAAAAGGGGTTGGACGGTTTCCTAAAGGACAAGTCCATAAACCACTACTAAATGGACTTGGGAAAAATCCACAATTCCAGGAATAACATGTATAGAATGTTTGTACGTTTGGGAAGCTCGCCAGGTGCCCTTGGCCTGGATTGGCCGCTGTCGTGGACAGGATGCTGGGCTCGATGGACCCTTGGTCTTTTCCCAGTATGGCATTACTTATGTATATACTTATGTAAGTCAGCCCAGCACTGTCCTTAGCTGATACAGCCTGAGTTGACATCTATACAACACTTGACATGCAAACACATATACAACTCTTTCAGTTTTGTTTTTTATACCATTCATTTTCTAATTAGAATCCTTTTTGAATTCCGCCACTGTTTTTTTTCCTCCACCACCTCCCTCGGGAGGGCATTCCAGGCATCAACCACCCTCTCCATGAAAAATAATTTCCTGACATTACTCCTAAGTCTACCACCCCACAACCTCAATTCATGCCCTCTAGTTTTAACATTTTCCTTTCTCCGGAAAAGATTTGTTTCTATATTAATATATTTCAAGTATTTAAACGTCTGTATCGTATCTCCCCTGTCCCTCCTCTCCTCTACCATATACATATTCAGGTCTTCCAGTCTCTTCTCATACGTCTTTTCGCAAGTCCCATATCATTTTTGTCACCTTCCTCTGGACCACTTCAAGTCTGTTTACATCTTTAGCAAGATACGGCCTCCAAAACTGAACACAGTACTCCAGGTGGGGCCTCACCAACGACTTGCACAGGGGCATCAACACCTCCTTCCTTCTGCTGGTTACACTTCTCCCTATACAGCCAAGTATCCTTCTGGCTACAGCCACCGCCTTGTCACACTGTTTCGTCACCTTCAGATCCTCAGATACTATCACCCCAAGATCCCTCTCCCTGTCTGTGCATATCAGACTCTCACCGCCTAACACATACGTCTCCCGTGGATTTCTACCCCCTAAGTGCAATACTTTGCACTTCTTTGCATTGAATTTTAATTACCAATCATTAGACCGTTCTTCTAGCTTCTGCAGATCCTTTTTCATGTTTTCCACGCCCTCTGGGTTGTCCACTCTGTTACAAATCTTGGTATCATCCACAAAAAGGCAAACTTTACCTTCTAAATATATTGAACAGAATCAGCCCCAGCACCAATCCTTGAGGCACTCCACTACTTACCTTTCCTTCCTCCGAGTGAATTCCATCAACCACCACCCTCTGGTGTCTGTCTGTCAACCAGTTCCTAATCCAGTTCACCACTTTGGGTCCTAACTTCAGCTTGTCAAGTTTATTCAAGTGCTTCCTATGAGGAACCGTATCAAAGGCTTTGATGAAATCTAAGTAGATTACGTCTAGCGCACATCCTCAATCCAATTCTCTGGTCACCCAGCCAAAGAATTCAATCAGATTCATTTGGCACGATTTACCTTTGGTAAAACCGTGTTGCCTCGGATCTTGTAACCTATTGGATTCTAGGAAATTCACTATCCTTTCTTTCAGCATCACTTCCTTTACTTTTCCAAACACAAAAGTGAGGCTTACCAGCCTGTAGTTTCCAGCTTCTTCTCTGTCATCACTTTTGTGAAGAGGGACCCTATTTGCTCTTCTCCAATCCCACAGAGCCATCCCCGTCTCTAAGACCTATCATCTTGGATTTGCATCACCTTTTGTTAATTATTTTATGTATTTATTTAAAACATTTCTAAACCACTCTATCCAATTGTACGAGACGGTGTGCATCATAAAATATACATAACATAACATAATAAACGATAAAACAGAACATACAATATATCATACCAAACAAAGAAAAATCAGCGTATGCAATAATAAATATACAGTAAAAGACATTATAGAAGCATCCTGTTTGCTTTAAGGGCCTCCATATCTTCGTGGTTTTCTAACTCATTTCTAAAAATATGTTAACATATTAGAATTGGAACATTCCAGTCTAAGCCTGTGATGTTATTTGTTAGTTATATGGTTGCAATAAACACGGACACGTAGAAGTGCATAACTAAAATCAGTGCTGGGAAATTCTTCTCCAACTTACCAAAGTCACTGCTACAAATGGCCATTAAAAGCTGTGTATTGTCACATGGTCGGCACATAGCTGCAGGAACAAAAGGCTGTTACTGAAAATGCACTTCACTACATTATTTAATGCCAGGTGTACAATCATGGTTCGTAAAATGCACAACATTTCTAGAAGTTGGCAACAAGCTAGGAGTAGAGGAGTAGCCTGGTACTTAGAGCAGCAGGCTGAGAAGAAGGACGTCAGGTCCAGTGCCGTAGCGAGGGCGGCTGGCACCCGGGGTGGGTCGCCGCCGCGCACCTCCCCTGTCGGCGCACGGCGCCCCCCCTCCGGCACGCACCCTCCCCCCCCCCCCCGCTGGAACGCATTGTAGCTTACTTTGGCAGCGAGGGGCGGGCGGGAGGGCCGATCCGCCCCCGAGCCTATGTCGCTGGGAGCTGCGTCGGCTCCATTGGTTCCTTGCTTTCTCTGCCCCGGAACAGGAAGTAACCTGTTCCGGGGCAGAGGGAGCAAGGACCCAACGGAGATGACACCCCTCAGTGGCGTGCACCCGGGGCGGACCGCCCCACCGCCCCCCTTCCTACGCCACTGGTCAGGTCCAAATGCCATGGCTGCTCCTTGTGATCACGGGGAAATCACTTCACCCTTTTTACTTCAAGCACAAACTTAGGGGTCCTTTATTTATTTGTTGCATTTGTATCCCACAATTTCCACCCATTTGCAGGCTCAATGTGGCCTAATTGCAGCCTTTACAAAGGCGCACTGAAAAATGGCTTGCGGTAGTGTAGGCAGGGTTTTTGGGCATGCGCCGATCTATTTTTTAGTGTGCCTGTAAAAAAAGGCGCTTTTTGTTTGCCGAAAATGAACGTGCGGCAAAATCAGAATTGCCGCGTGTCCATTTTGGGTCTGAGACCTTACCGCCAGCCATAGACCTAGCGGTAAAGAATCCGGGTGGCAATGACCTACGTGCATCAAATGCCACTTGGCACGCCTCCGTTACGCACGCCTGAAAATAAAAAAGATTGTTCAACGCTCGTATCGGGTGCACACCAAAAATGAAATGACCTCAAGATCCACGTGGTAGTCAGGCAGTAACTCCGGTTTGACATGCGTTGGGCTCGCATAGACTCTTATGTGGCTTAGTAAAAGGTCCCCTTAGATTGTAAGCGCTGCAATTAGGCTCACGATTGGCAGGTATTGTAATGCTGCAGTGCTTGGAGGGAAGGGCCAAGGGGGGTTAAGGGTCAGAGGCAGCTTGGGGAAGCCATTTTTCTCTCTGCACTCTCTCCTAATCGTTTCAATCATAAAGGTTTTGTTTGTATTTGATATTGCCAGAATAATACGGTGGCTATTTAAATCCACAGCAGTGGCGTAGCCACAGGTGGGCTGAGGCCCACCCAGTTAGGGCTCAGGCCCACCCAACAGTAGCACACGTGTAGCGGTAGCTGTTGGGGATCCCAAGCTCTGCCAGCTGAAGATTTCCCCCTGAGGGTAACAAAAACGCTGCTCTCCATGATACTGGCACCTGCGCATGTTCTGTTTTCAGCGCAAGCCTGCTGCAGACTGTCAAGGCGGAGAGAAGCATTTTCCCGCCAGCTTAGATATTTTTTTGGTGGTGGGGGAGAACACTTGGTGCCCACCCACTTCTTTCCTAGGCCCACCCAAAATCTGCTGTCTGGCTACGCCCCTGAGATTCCACAGAACCAGTTCCTGGTGGTTCATTTATGCTAATGTGGTGAAAGTGCATTTCGTCCAATGGATGGTTGGAGGCATAAGAGCCAACTTTTCAAAATGATCAGGGGTGCTCAACTCAACACAAGTCACAATAAAGGAGTTTGTTCAATGTCTGGGGTGATCAAGCACCCACAGCATCCACGGAGCTGGCACCTACGATTGGAGGGTGCTAGAGGAGATCCTGCCTGCCTAAGGTCCTCCAGACACAGGAAAATACCTCCTAATCTGAATGTAACTCACCTTGACCTACTACTGAGAAAGAGTGATCTAAATCCAACATCATTAAAAAAATTAGATTTAGAGCAAAACAGTTCACATCAACGTCACTAACTATCTTGCTTTTTCATTTCTAATGGACCTTTTGCACATGCAAGTGAGATGAGTTACCAGATGAATACACGTTAACCACTAAATATGAATCAGTTCGTACTGTAATCTGAATTTAAGGTTCTCAACCCCTCCCTCTCTTCACAAAATGGGGTAGGTATTCATACTAACTGCATAAAGATATCTATATAACAGGGACGTAGCCAGACAACAGATTTTGGGTGGGCCTAGGTAAGAAGTGGATGGGCACCAAGTGTTCTCCCCCCCCCCCCCCCCCACCTCCACCACCAGAAAAAATATCCCAGTTGACAGGAAAACGCTTCTTTCCACCTTGGCAGTCTGCGGTAGGCAAGCACAGGTGCTGGTATCATGGAGAATAGCATTTTCGTTACCATCAGGGGGAAATCTTCAGCTGGTGGAGCTTGGGATCCCCACCAGCTACCGCTAAACGTGTGCTACTGTTGGGTGGGCCTGAGCCCTAAGTGGCTACACTACTGCTATATAACATTCTGTAGACATTCAACAAGTCATTCATCTATGTCTGAGTTATCAACACAAGTTTTAGCTAGACACCCATCCGGTGGGCCAGAAACTTTCAGAGGAAGGATGTATCTTGGTAAGGCTCACCATTACATGGATACATCCTTCCAGATGCAGTGGGCCACTGGGGCCAAGCACTAACCAACCTTTTGCCCAAAGCAGCGGCGTTACTAGGGGGGCTGACACCCGGGGCGGATCGCAGATGCGCCCCGCCCCCTGGGTGCAGCGCCCCCCCGGAACAGCACGATGCCCCTCCCCCTGGTGAAAGAACCCCTGATCCCCCGGTAAAAGATCCCCCCCGGGTGCACGCCGCTGGGGGGGGGGGTGCCGCGCGCCTGCCGGCTCTTCGTTTTCATGCTCCCTCTGCCCCGGAACAGGAAGTAACCTGTTCCGGGGCAAAGGGAGCATGAGAACGAAGAGCCGACGGCACCCCCCCCCCCAGTGGCGTGCACCCGGGGCGGACCGCCCCCCCCTTGGTACGCCACTGGCCCAAAGCAGCCTCAACCAGGGCTATAGAAGCAGGGGGTGGGTTGGTGTGTTTTCTTCCCCAACTAAAAAGATGCTCTGCTGCTTCTGAGCCCTTTTGGATCTTGCGTCCCTCCCCCCCCCCCCCCCCAAATATTCAGAGCTTTACTGGACCCTATAAAATGGAGCCAGGCCATGGCCAATATAATCTAATAAAGAAAAATACCTCTCCCCATACCCTGAATGGGACCCTCTGTGGGACTGGGAGTATGTTGACCATAGCATGCTGCATGCATGTAATTTACCTTCTTCCAGGGCAATTTGTTGGCTCTTCTGAGCTTCACCCTGCCCACTGAGCAGCTCATATTGGAAGGCGACTGTTCTGCGGCTGAGATCCAGCTGTGGGCTGGCCTGCAGAAAGAGGGCAACGTGCTGTGGCTGCTCAGAGCCGAAGCAACGCACAAGCTGCAGGTGAGCCTCATCCGCCTCGTTCACCAGCAACTGCAGCCGCCCTGCCCGCTCCACGTAAACATTGGCCCCCTTGAAGCCAGGTGCCGGCTTGATGCACACGGTGGTGGGGCCAGCGGCCAGGTTGGGCTCAAGGAGCACACGCAGAGCACGTACTGGGTACAGCCACTCTAGCGTGCCCTCGGTGCAGCGCAGGCGCACCTGCTCCACTGTGCGTGACCAGGGCTCAGTGCTCAAACCACTGCAAGGCAAAAGAGAGGAGGCGAGGCATCAGGCACAGGCAACGCAGGAACTGACCGTGTTAGTCCACTTTTAAAGGTAATCAATAGAAATAAAACAAAATAAAACATGGAAAAGAAAATAAGATGATACCTTTTTTTATTGGACATAACTCAATACATTTCTTGATTAGCTTTTCGAAGGTTGCCTATCAAGAAATGTATTAAGTTATGTCCAATAAAAAAAGTATAAAATTTAGCTAGAATCCACCCTGTGTTTATGGGAAGGGTTTCATTATCAACATCAAATCCTCTCACAGCGGTCAGTTTTCAAAGAATTTAGACTCCGGAAATGGCTTCTTTGAGAATTTAGTATGGTTGAGTTCCTAAATCTATGCTTAAAATTTTACTAAGGGGTCCTTTTACTAAGGTGCGCTGAAAAATGGCCTGGGCTAGTGTAGGCATGGGTTTTGGGTGCAGGCAGATTCATTTTTCAACACGCCTGTAAAAAATGTCTTTTAAACATTTTTGTCGAAAATGGACGTGCGGCAAAATTAAAATTGGCACGTGCTCATTTTGGGTCTGAGACCTTATTGCCAGCCATTGACTTAGCGGTAAGGTCTCATGCGTTAACCATGCAGTAATGACCTATGCATGTAGAAAGCCACTTGAGATGCGAGTCAAAAATAAAATTACCGCAAGAACCACATGGTAGCCTGGCAGTAACTCCAAATTGCAGAGCCGCCGATAGGGGGAGGCGGGGGGGGGGGGGGGGGGGCAAAATTCCCAGGGCCTGGTCCACCAAGGAGAGCCCGGTGCCGGAGTCTCTTGCCCTCTCCTGCTCCCAGGCCGCTGGCGCCGCAGTCCCAGCTCCACCTGCCTACCCTCAGCTCCCTTCTGTCTGTTGTCTGACCCCCTGCATTTAAAAAAAATCTCTAAAGCAGCAGCGCAGCGCCTTCCCTGCAAAAGCGGCAGATCGCCTCGGGCGGGCCTTCCCTCACTGTGTCCCGCCCTCCTCTGATGTAACTTCCTATTTCCGCGAGGGTGGGACGGAGTGAGGGAAGGCCTGCCCAAGGTGATCTGCCGCTTTCGCGCAGAAGGCGCTGCACCTGCTGCATTAGAGATTTTTTTTTTAAATTTAAATGAAGGGGGTCAGATGGCAGGCAGAAGGGAGCAGAGGGTAGGTAGGTGGAGACTGGGAACTGCGGCGCCGGCGGCCTGGGAGCAGGAGAGGGAGGTAACAGAAGTAGCAGGGCGGGGCGGGGATCCTAGGGGGAGGCACCGCCTTGCCCCGGGCCCGGCTCTCGGTGGCCCTGACAAATTGGCATGCGTTGGGCACGTGTAAGCGCCTACATGGCTTAGTAAAAGGGTCCCTAAACTCCTAAATATACGATTCTAAATACTAGGTAGTAATGGGGGTGGATTTAGGGTGGGGGAAAAAAGGTAGGAGTTTGGTAGCAGTTTTCATTGTCAGACTTAAGATGTTAGTGCCCAAAGGCAGGACCAGAGAGCTGTGGGAATCTAAGCATGAGGAATCAGGTTCCTTTTTAGTCCAGGTATATGATGCCTTCAAAATCTGGCATCCTAGGCCATTGCCTGGGTTACCTATGCCGAAATCTAGGCCTGCTGATTGTCAGCACAATGCACCTAAATTAATCTCCTACATCTAGGCAAATAAATGGCAAACCTCTATCCATGGGCATGACCTTTAAAGCTCGGAAAAGCAGGCCAACCTTCAGCTGCAAACTTAGGCTCTTTAGTTGGCTGAAAATAGGGGACAAACTTAGCAGTTTCCAATGCATTTCTTTAGGCAAGGTCATGCGTGGTTGCTCATTTGGATTCAATACCATATGATAGATAGAAGTTTTGGTGTGGATACAGCTTGATCTCATTTTGGCATACCGTGTTTCCCCGAAAATAAGACACTGTCTTATATTAATTTTTGCCCCCCAAAATGCGCTAGGTCTTATTTTCAGGGGCTGCCTTATTTTTCGGGGAAACATCGGGGTTGGATCGGGGTTGGCCCGCCCGCCCTCCGTCGCTCCTGGAACTAACCTTACATGCCTCCTTTCACCTTCGCAGCAAGCAGCAGCAGGGCAGGCCACTCCTTCTTTCCGTGTCCCGCCCTCACCTGACGTAACGTCCGCGAGGGCAGGGCACGGAAGGAAGGAGTGGTCTGCCCTGCTGCTGCTTGCTGCGAAGGTGAAAGGAGGCATTTAAGGTTAGTTCCGGGAGCGACGGAGGGTGGGTGGAAGGGGGGCCCGGCGACCTTGGGTGTCGGGTGGCCCGGGGGCGGCCTTGTCTGGCTCTCGGCGGCCCTGCTTTCAAACAAAAATTTGCTAGGTCTTACTTTTGGGGGAGGCCTTATATCTACCAATTCAGGAAAACCTCTACTAGGTCTTATTTTCGGGGGATGTCTTACTTTCGGGGAAACAGGGTACTATACATCTTTTTATATACATTAGCAATTTTATTTAAGTTTTAGATTTGGTTCACATCTTTTCTCAGTAGTAGTTCAAGGTGAGTTACGTTCAGGTCTTTTTCTGTCCCCAGAGGACTTAGAATCTCAGGAGCTGAAGCAGAATGAGTTTACCTGCTCCTTAATGGCTACTGCAACCTAAAAGGGTTTCTGCACTGAGGATTTTCCCGTATGTTTATTTCTTTATTTGTAAAAGTTGTTATACTGCTACGTCACAGAGTTTCAAAGCGGTTTACAATATCCAAAATTGAAACGGAGAACAATGAACTGGCATTTTAAAGCTGCAGTCATTTTGCATGCTCACAGAATACTGCGTCCCGTGGCCAACTTTTAGCGGCAAGGTCGCCGTGCAAGCTGTACTGTCAGTGGCTAAACTGTGAGGCTTTCAGCATCAGCTTCTCTGTATCTGAACCAATGGAGGGTTATGTGACTCACTCAAGATCACAAAGAGCCACAGTGGGATTTGAACCCGGCTTCTGTCCTTGTCAGGTGCTTTAACTACTGGGCAGAGAGGATTAGAAAAATTCAGGAACTCATTTTCTTGGAGCATCAATTTTAGCTCAGGTCCACTAACTAACTAACATTTCTAAAGCGCTACTAGGGTTACGCAGCGCTGTACAATTTAAACATAGAAGGACAGTCCCTGCTCAAAGAGCTTACAATCTAAAAGACAAGAGAACAATCTAAAGACAAGTGTACAATCTAGAGGACGAGTGAACAGTTAATCTGAAAGGGTGGATAGATTGGGGCATTCTATATATCTCGAGCGGTTAGGCGCCGAAGGCAGCAATGAATAGGTGAGTTTTAAGCAGAGATTTGAAGATGGGTAGGGAGGGGGCATGGCGTATGGGTAAAGGAAGATTATTCCAGGCATAGGGTGAGGCAAGGCAGAATGAGCGGAGCCTGGAGTTGGCAGTGGTGGAGAAGGGTACTGAGAGAAGGGCTTTGTCCTGTGAGCGGAGGTTACGGGCGGGAACATAGGGGGAGAGGTCCCAGCCAAGAGATAGACAAATACATAAGCATCACGGTTATAAAGTCCATATCAGCTTTTTAAAAATTTTGTCCATAGACCACTACTAAATGGACTTGGGAAAAATCCACAATTTCAGGAATAACATGTATAAAAAATGTTTGTACGTTTGGGTAGCTTGCCAGGTGCCCTTGGCCTGGATTGGCCGCTGTCGGGGACAGGATTCTGGGCTCGATGGACCTTTGGTCTTTTCCCAGTATGGCATTACTTATGTACTTATGTTTTTTTTTAACAGCAAACAGAATATTCACCTTTTCTGTTGGGAAGGAGTTGACTTATTACATAACATAATTAATTCTTTAATTAAGAGATTTAAGAAGCTAATCTGTTCTTTTTGTTAACCAGTCAACAAGCAGTTGCTGTATTATTCCACCTTCCCTAACTGTATTTTTTAAACTGAAAATATGACAATAAAGGAATTACCTTCGGTCTGTTTGATTACTACAGAATCAGTTTAGCAGAGAAAGTTACAAGAAAAGACCTGCAGGTCAATTCACACCAGCTTTTTTTCTGGTTTTAACAGGAAATGCCATGTTCTTTCCATCATGTTGGGCTAGTTTTAAGTTTTCTGGGAGGCTGTTATTCCAATCTCTAGCTTTTATATAGGCACATCTGCCTTGAAAACTTGATTTGTTGTAGATTAAATGGATTGGGGGGATAATCCATACAACAGACAAAAGAAATACACAAGCAATTAAAAAAAACAAAAACCTAAAAGGCACATCACACAACCAAGATCAATATCTATACAATACACGTTGGATTCCAAGCAAGATAACCCACCAACCCAGACGGGCTCTGCAGTGCCCACCCAGCAAATCCAGGCTTTGGTTTAGGATTCAGCAAACGTATAATACTGAAAGTGAATTTTATAAAATTGCTATGAAATATCTTAGACGTATTTTTTTTGAGAAACGGATTTCTTTTTAGGGGCTTGAGTAAAGTGGTGGGGTAGCTGTGTTTAGCCCACTTTTAGGGTAATCAATAGAAATGAAACAAAACAGAAAAGAAAATAAGATGACACCTATTTCTATTGGACTTACTTAAGACACTGTTTGATTAGCTTTCAAAGTCTTCAGATCAAGATTTTCTGCTCTGAAGAAGAGTTACCTTCAAAAGGTAATAAAAAAATATGTATTGTTAGTCCAATAAAAAAAGGTATCATCTTATTTTCTTTTCTCTGTTCTGTTCTGTTTCTATTTATTTCCTTTTCAGGCCAATACACAAACAGCATAATTCTCCGCTCGCTCTCGTTTCTGGTAGGTGACATTCCACTCCTTTAATGATCAGATTTGGGAAAAAAAATCTCCAGTGGAGTTCTGACAACTGTAGGATAATCACATGCACACATCCTAAACTGAAATTCAGATAAAAAGCATGTGTTGGGTATGAGAATTTATTAGGGACCTGCATTTCCAATTTCCACCAGCTTAATTTTAGTGTGCATCAAATAGCACATAACAAAAAAAAATAACGTAGTGATTCGTGACTGCTACTGCTGAAACGAAATGAAAGGGAACGAAACGAAACCTTATCTTCTACACGACACAGGACTGATATGGGTTTATACCTGAAGTGGGAGATCGGATGGGTAAATTTGGTCCTCTTCTGCCATCCTTTTTTATGTTACAATTAAAACGTGCAGAAGAACAGTGATTAAAAACAATTGTAAAATGCAAGAAAGAAGGAATCTGATCCCCCCCCCCCCCCCAATACCTTTATTCTCTTACCTGCCCCTCCAGCTGCAGCGATCAGCAGCACACATGTGAGTCGGGCTGCCTAGAATCAGCAGCAGAGGCCAAAGCAGGTTGCCCCCGGGCTTCTTGCTTCCTGACATCGGGATCTTGA
This sequence comes from Microcaecilia unicolor, assembly GCF_901765095.1. Taxonomy (NCBI): domain Eukaryota; kingdom Metazoa; phylum Chordata; class Amphibia; order Gymnophiona; family Siphonopidae; genus Microcaecilia; species Microcaecilia unicolor. Next base: position 325,831,719 of record NC_044036.1, on the reverse strand, counting down.
AGAGCTTGCAGAAACGCAGAGGGCATGGGAGGGAGGAAGGAAAAGCTGCCTCTCCAGCACACGCCTGGCTTTCCTTACACGGCCTGCATCGGGCTTCTTGTTTCCTGTGCTCTGATTAGATAGGGGACACTGGCGGCTCTCCTTTCAAGTGGCTGGACAGAGAGTGTGCCATTCCTCGGGGGGCGGCTGCAATTTTTTTTTTTTGGGGGGTGGGGGATGGTCTGAATAATCCTTCCCAAGTCACCCAAGAGGTGATGGACATTGGATCTGGTACAGAAGGCGTCCTGAATCTTTAGGACAGACAACTGAAACAATAAGGGCATCGAGTGAATGATATGGACCAGGGCCTCAGGAAACTTCATGGTCCAGTGGAGTGACTGGGAAGCTCAGATAGTAACAGCTATGGTTAAAGAAGACTGCTCCTTACCGAATTACAGTACAGAGGGGAAGAAAAACCCCGACTAGTTCTCGACTTTAGAGAAGTGTTCATATTTTGATTTCATTCTGGGCAGAGAATCAGTAAAACAGCTATAGGGAAACCCAATTAGCACCAATATAAACAAACAGTTAACAATGAGATTATGTGAAATAGTGAGTCAGGTACTGGGCGTTTCCCCTTCTTTAATAATTCTTTAAAACGCAATAGTTCAACGCTACTAACAGCCATTAATAAACGTCAAACAGGAAAAACAAATGGCATGGGAAAAATAACCATATGTCTACATTTGCTAATTGCTGTTTTTAAAACATTTTTACTGCTCTAAGTGAATAAAGAAAAGGTTTTAATGTTTTATTTTCTGTTAAAACGTATTGGTTATATATTTCTTTTTAAGCATAATTTAAAAAGATGTTTATTAAAGAAATATTGCTGATAAAAAAAACACAGTTTTATTCCTCGATTTAATATGTTTCTAATTAAGAAATATGTTTGTAATGCTCCATAAATTTAAAAAATAAAGTACAATTTTTTTTTGTTTGTTTTAAAGCAAACTCTCATGGTCTACACTTAACCCCCTCCTCTAAGTCTGACAATTTTAAAGTGTTTAATAACAGTTGCTGGTTTGGGATAAAATATAATGGCAAGGTAATTACAAGAAAACATTGAATGATGGATGGACCTTCAATGGCTTTTGCTTTCCCCTTTTCATTGCTTGTCAGTGGTTCCTGCAGAAGAAAGCAACTGGGGTTATCATGCTAAGAGCTGTACTGTGCTTTGCAATAATTTAATTTCTATATTCAATGCCCTTTCCATATTTTAAATATATAACCCGGGGCGCTGTTCTTCGGCTGAGAGAGCTGAGTTTTATATGGTCTTCAGCGTGGAATTGGGATTTGTCACATCATGTGTCCCGCACGCTGCTGGGTGGCATACATTTAGATCTGTAGGTCATTGTCTCCATATCAATAAGCCACCCAACCCTCTGGAGCCATCTGTTACCTCATTGGGAACAGAGGATTTTTCGCATTGTCCACAGCTGCAGAGAAAGAGGAAGCGCAGAGGCGATGTTCACAAAAGAGGGGGGGGGGGGACGGACTTTGGGTTTAGTTTCTTGCATTTTTTCAATAGTAGGATTCAAGGCCAGTTACATTAAGGTACACTAGGGATTTTTCTAACCCCAAGGACAGACAGTTCTTGTGTTGTACTTGACACTGGAGGGGTTGATTTATTTCTTTTATAGCCCCTGCGAGCCCCAAACCTTTGGAGGTGGTCTTACAAGCGTGTACCTGAGGCAATGGAGGGTTAAGTGATTTGCCCAATGTAACAAGGACCTGCGGTGGGATTTGAACCCTGGGTCCCTAATTCTCAGCTCACTGCTCAAACTGTTAGATTACATAAGTTCTCTGCTTCTTGAATTTAGGTGGGAAGACAAGAGCCCACATCAGGTGGCCTCTTCCAATAGCTCATCATGGTCTCAGTAGTCAGACTGGTAGAAGAGATGCCTCCTCTTTCTTTCTTTAAACATTAACACTGTAGGTTTGTTTATTTGTATTTATTTACCGCCTTTTTGAAGGAATTCGCTCAAGGCGGTGTACAGTAAGAATAGATCAAACATGAGCAATAGGCAATTACAACAGTAAAAATATTCAAATAACAATACAAAGTATGGCATAGTAAACTACTTACAATGTCAACACAATATATAATATAAAGCAAAGATGGAACGTATAGATAGGCAAGAGAGTAAGAAGAGTTAGAAAGTAAGGTGACTAATTTAAAGAAAGTTGCACATGAGGTCAGAGAAATGGTTAAATATTATCTCAGCTAGGGTAGGAATAGATAAGGTTTTGTTTTCTAAAGGATACTACATTAGCCTGAAATGAAAGAGTCCCTTTTAATATTGTAAAGAATGCACCACACGGTATCATATGTGGAGGAGTAGCCTAGCGGTTAGTGCAGTGGACTTTGCTCCTGGGGAACTGAGTTCGATTCCCACTGCAGCTCCTTGTGACTCTGGGCAAGTCACTTAATGCTCCATTGCCCCTGGTACAAAATAAGTGCCTGAATATATGTAAACCGCTTTGAATGTAGTTGCAAAAACCTCAGAAAGGTGGTATATCAAGTCCCATTTCCCTTTCCCTATTGGAGATTCTACATGGAATGCTGCAATTCCACTAGCAACATTCCATGTAGAAGCCTGCCCTTGCAGATCAGCTGCGCAGGCTTCTGTTTCTGTGAGTCTGACGTGAGGTCAGACTCACAGAAACAGAAGCCTGCACGGCCGCGCTGCTGATCTGTAAGGGCAGACTTCCACATGGACTGTTGCTAGTGGAGGAGTAGCCTAGTGGTTAGTGCAGTGGACTTTGCTCCTGGGGAACTGGGTTTGATTCCTGCTGCAGGTCCTTGTGACTCTGGGCAAGTCACTTAACACTCCATTGCCCCTGGTGCAAAATAAGTACCTGAATATATGTCAACCGCTTTGAATGTAGTTGCAAAAACCTCAGAAAGGTGGTATATCAAGTCCCATTTCCCTTTCCCTTATGACATCACAATATCAGAAGTGAGCCAAGTATCGGGCAATCAAGCCATTGTGACATCACTGATGAAGTTGGCTCTTATTGGTGGAATGAGTTGAGGAATAGCCTAGTGGTTAGTGCAGTGGACTTTGATCCTGGGGAACTGGGTTCGATTCCCACTGCAGCTCTTTCTGACTCTGGGCAAGTCACTTAACCCTCCATTGCCCCTGGTACAAAATAAGTACCTGAATATATGTAAACCGCTTTGAATGTAGTTGCAAAAACCTCAGAAAGGCAGTATGTCAAGTCCCAGTTCCCTTCCCTTTGTTCATAGGTCTGATTCATTTTGGAGCCATCTATACCTTTATTGAGGAGTGTTGTATTCACTTAATATTATTGCCACTGGATTTCTTATTGGAGAAACTTTCCACAAAATTAGTTTTGAATTCTGGCAAATAGCACCATGCTCCCATTTGCTTCCAACTTCACCTGAACCCACTCCCACTAACTTCCTCCTCCCACTTACCCACCTATTAGATGAGATTGATGAACTTATCTTGGAAAATATGCCCTCAATCATCTCTATAGCAAGGAAACAATGGGGATAATATTCAGCATCTTTTTTTTTTTTTTAATACTGACCATGGCTGGCTAAATTAGCCCTGGATATTTAGTGTTGGGCACCGGCCTTGGATATCTGGTAAGTGAATTGCAAAGGCCGCCAGACCTTATGCGAGCCCTGGTCATAGAAGCACCCGAGATAACTAGGGTGGGGGAGGAGGGGCAAAGAGGGTAATTGTATAACAGATCACTTGTGCCTAAAATGAAGGTACATTTACCCCCGCATTCTACATTTGCTGCCCCGATTGTGCGTGCTCAAATTAACTGAATAACAAGTTCAGAACCATCAATAATTGGGTGCTAACAACCAATTATTGAAAACTAGTAAATAAGGCCCGTTTCTGACACAAATGAAACGGGCGCTAGCAAGGTTTTTGTCGGAGGGTGTATGTTTGAGAGTGTGTGAGAATGACTGTGTGTGAGAGAGAGAGAGTGAATGTGTTTGTGACAGAGTGAGAGTGCTGGGTGTGAGTGTGTCTGCTCTGTCTCCTGGCCCCCCTGCAGCCACCCAGCAATTCTCCTGTCTCCCCTGCTCCCCCTGCAGTCACCCAGCGATTATCCTTTTTTCTTGCCCCCCCCCCCCCGTATCCACCCAGGGATGCTCTTCTGTCCCCTGCCCCCCCTCCAGCCACTCAGTGATTCTCCTCTCGCCCCGGCTCCCCCCTCCAGCCACCCAGCAATTGACCTCCGTCCCCTGCCCCCCTCCAGCCACCCAGCGATTGTGCTCTCTCCCATGCCCCCCCTCCAGCCACCCAGCGATTGTCCTCTCTCCCCTGCCCCCCCTCGAGACACCCAGTGATTCTAGTTTTTCCTGTGGCCCCCCTCCAGCCACCCAGCGATTCTCCGTTTTCCCTTGCCCCCACTGATGCTCTTCTCTCCCTGGGTCATGCCCCCCCTTCCAGGCAGCCGGCGAATCTCCTGTCTCCCGTGCCCCATCGATTCGCCGCTGTGCACCCGCCCTCCTACCTGTGGTTGGTGAGCTGCTGCGTGTGATGTGCGTAGGGTGAGCGATGTGATTCGGTGAGTGTCATTGCTCCGCCCTCAACGTCATCATGTTGTGACGCGAAGGCGGGGCAGACACTCATGGGCAAACTTTGATCTACACAACTACTACTTTCGGCTGCAGGGCTGCTGCTTCCGGCTTCATTAGAACGTTGGATTTGCGTTTTATATAGAAAGATAATTGTCAGGCATTAGAATTTGTGCATGCATCTAGCTGCAAGCTATTCTGCAAAGCAGCGCACCTCACTCCCATAGCACATAACTCAAAAAGGGGGCGTGGACATGGGCAAGTCAAGTGCATTTAAGTTGCACACCATTGTATAACCTGGCTCATAAAATCATCCACGGAGAGGCCCCGATTTATATGTCAGACCTTATATACCTACCAGCAAGAAACACAAAATGTTCTTCACGTACTTTCTTAAACCTCCATTACCCTAACTGTAAGGGACTTAAATACAAAACATTATATGCATCCAGCTTCTCCTACATCTGCGCACAACGTTGGAATGCATTGCCGAATGCCTTAAAAACAACACACGATCTGACAACCTTCCGGAGGTCACTGAAAACTAACTTATTCAACGAAGACTTATAATAAGAATCCTTCATAAAAGACTCATCATCACACCTGTATCAGAATTAATCAACATTAAACTCCTAATTTGGTGGTTGGTGGTTGGGAGGCGGGGATAGGGCTGGCCAGACTTATACGGTCTGTGCACTGAAGAGGACAGTACAAATGAAAAAAGTAGCACATATGAATTTATCTTCTTGGGCAGACTGGATGGACCGTGCAGGTCTTTTTCTGCCGTCATCTACTATGTTACTATCCAGCTTATAATTGAAAAAGAAAAATGCCTATATTGCGACCCAAATCGGGAGATAGACGTTTATCTCACAAAAACGAATAAAGCGGTATAATCGAAAGCCGAATTTGGATGTTTTCAACTGCACTCCGTCGCGGATGCGGACAAAGTTGATGGGGTGTGTCAAAGGCGTGGGGAAGGTGGAACTGGGGCGTGGTTATCGGCCGATCAGAGATATGCGCCTTTCGCCGATAATGGAAAAAAATACGCGTTTTTAGCGAGAATTTAGGGCACTTTTCCTGGACCCTGTTTTTCCACGAATAGGGCCCCAAAAAGTGCCCTAAACGACCAGATGACCACTGGAGGGAGTCGGGGATGACCTCCCCTGACTCTCCCAGTGGTCACAAACCCCCTCTCACCACAAAAATATGCCGTTTCACAACTTTTTATGTTCACCCTCAAATGTCATACCCACCTCCCTGGCAGCAGTATGCAGGTCACTGGAGCAGTTATTAGGGGGTGCAGTGGACGTCAGGCAGGTAGACCCAGGCCCATCCCCCCCACCTGTTACACTTGTGCTGGTAAATGGGAGCCCTCCACACCGCCCCCAAAACCCACTGTACCCACATGTAGGTGCCCCCCTTCACCCCTTAGGGCTATAGTAATGGTGTAGACTTGTGGGTGGTGGGTTTTGAGGGGGATTTGGGGGGCTCAACACACAAGGGAAGGGTGCTATGCACCTGGGAGCTCTTTTAACTTTATTTTTTGTTTTTGTAAAAGTGCCCCCTAGGGTGCCCGGTTGGTGTCCTGGCATGTGAGGGGGACCAGTGCACTACGAATCCTGGCCCCTCCCACGAACAAATGCCTTGGATTTATTCGTTTTTGAGCTGGGGGCTTTCATTTTCCATTATCGCTGAAAATCAAAAACGCCCAGCTCACAAATTGTCGAATAAAACATGGACGTCTATTTTTTCCCAAAATACGGTTCGGTCCGCCCCTTCACGGACCCGTTCTCGGAGATAAACGCCCATGGAGATAGACGTTTTCGTTCGATTATGCCCCTCTATATGTTATACTTTATCCCACATTTTGCATATCTGACCTGTATAAATTATTTCTTTACTTCTAATTTTCTTGATATCTTATGTACCTCAATTGAAACAATACTCTGTTCTTCTCATTCCGTTAATGACGGTTGTCATTGCAGCATAATGTAAGCCACATTGAGCCTGCAAAGAGGTGGGAAAATGTGGGATACAAATGCAGCAAATAAATAAATAAATAAATAACACTGGTCAGTGCTCCCAACTTGGGTGCCAGCCTTTACATCAGGTTTCCGCTTAAGTATGGCGCTTAAAGTTTGGGCGCGGGAATCGGCAGTAAGGACGTGCATCCTTTATAGAATCACGCTTAGCGCCGATCTTTTCCGGCACCCATTTCTATTTATGGAATCTAGCCCTTACCGTCTACCTATTTCGGAGGAGCTGCAAATGTTTATATGTAAAATATACATGTAATTTGTAACTCCACGTGACCTCTACCCAAACACACCGACATCTGGGTCATGTACAAATATGCATGCAATTTTATTTATTTATTGCATTTGTATCCCACATTTTCCCACCTCTTTGCGGGCTCGGTGTGGCTTACAATAAGATATGAATAATGGAAATACATTTGTTAACAACTTGGTTATGGGTTACATTGTACAAGTTATGTGAAACCATCGAAGTATCATTAAGAATATAACAATGGGACATCAACATTGAAACGTTGGAAAGAGACAATGGGAAGCTTAAAGGGCAGTATTAAGACACAGAGGCATATGGTGTACATACAGTGGGGGAAATAAGTATTTGATCCCTTGCTGATTTTGTAAGTTTGCCCACTGACAAAGACATGAGCAGCCCATAATTGAAGGGTAGGTTATTGGTAACAGTGAGAGATAGCACATCACAAATTAAATCCGGAAAATCACATTGTGGAAAGTATATGAATTTATTTGCATTCTGCAGAGGGAAATAAGTATTTAATCCCTCTGGCAAACAAGACCTAATACTTGGTGGCAAAACCCTTGTTGGCAAGCACAGCGGTCAGACGTCTTCTGTAGTTGATGATGAGGTTTGCACACATGTCAGGAGGAATTTTGGTCCACTCCTCTTTGCAGATCATCTCTAAATCATTAAGAGTTCTGGGCTGTCGCTTGGCAACTCGCAGCTTCAGCTCCCTCCATAAGTTTTCAATGGGATTAAGGTCTGGTGACTGGCTAGGCCACTCCATGACCCTAATGTGCTTCTTCCTGAGCCACTCCTTTGTTGCCTTGGCTGTATGTTTTGGGTCATTGTCGTGCTGGAAGACCCAGCCACGACCCATTTTTAAGGCCCTGGCGGAGGGAAGGAGGTTGTCACTCAGAATTGTACGGTACATGGCCCCATCCATTCTCCCATTGATGCGGTGAAGTAGTCCTGTGCCCTTAGCAGAGAAACACCCCCAAAACATAACATTTCCACCTCCATGCTTGACAGTGGGGACGGTGTTCTTTGGGTCATAGGCAGAATTTCTCTTCCTCCAAACACGGCGAGTTGAGTTCATGCCAAAGAGCTCAATTTTTGTCTCATCTGACCACAGCACCTTCTCCCAATCACTCTTGGCATCATCCAGGTGTTCACTGGCAAACTTCAGACGGGCCGTCACATGTGCCTTCCGGAGCAGGGGGACCTTGCGGGCACTGCAGGATTGCAATCCGTTATGTCGTAATGTGTTACCAATGGTTTTCGTGGTGACAGTGGTCCCAGCTGCCTTGAGATCATTGACAAGTTCCCCCCTTGTAGTTGTAGGCTGATTTCTAACCTTCCTCATGATCAAGGATACCCCACGAGGTGAGATTTTGCGTGGAGCCCCAGATCTTTGTCGATTGACAGTCATTTTGTACTTCTTCCATTTTCTTACTATGGCACCAACAGTTGTCTCCTTCTCGCCCAGCGTCTTACTGATGGTTTTGTAGCCCATTCCAGCCTTGTGCAGGTGTATGATCTTGTCCCTGACATCCTTAGACAGCTCCTTGCTCTTGGCCATTTTGTAGAGGTTAGAGTCTGACTGATTCACTGAGTCTGTGGACAGGTGTCTTTCATACAGGTGACCATTGCCGACAGCTGTCTGTCATGCAGGTAACGAGTTGATTTGGAGCATCTACCTGGTCTGTAGGGGCCAGATCTCTTACTGGTTGGTGGGGGATCAAATACTTATTTCCCTCTGCAGAATGCAAATAAATTCATATACTTTCCACAATGTGATTTTCCGGATTTAATTTGTGATGTGCTATCTCTCACTGTTACCAATAACCTACCCTTCAATTATGGGCTGCTCATGTCTTTGTCAGTGGGCAAACTTACAAAATCAGCAAGGGATCAAATACTTATTTCCCCCACTGTATTCCTGTGAGTAAATGTATGAGTGATGTGGAATTATGGGGGATGAGGGTTAGAAGTGGATGTATGATGCATTGATGAGGGGAGATATGATAGAAGTGTATAAAATAATGAGTGGAATGGATCGGGTGGATGTGAAGCGACTGTTCACGCTATCCAAAAATACTAGGACTAGAGGGCATGAGTTGAAGCTACAGTGTGGTAAATTTAAAACGAATCGGAGAAAATTTTTCTTCACCCAACGTGTAATTAGACTCTGGAATTCGTTGCCGGAGAACGTGGTACGGGCGGTTAGCTTGACGGAGTTTAAAAAGGGGTTAGATAGATTCCTAAAGGACAAGTCCATAGACCGCTATTAAATGGACTTGGAAAAATTCCGCATTTTTAGGTATAACTTGTCTGGAATGATTTTACGTTTGGGGAGCGTGCCAGGTGCCCTTGACCTGGATTGGCCACTGTCGGTGACAGGATGCTGGGCTAGATGGACCTTTGGTCTTTCCCAGTATGGCACTACTTATGTACTTATGTACTTATGATGATCAGTGAGTGACACATGCTCAAAACATGCTTTATAAAATGACCTCTGAATTGTACAAAAGATAAAGCAAAGTAGTCCTGGCAGGAATCCCAAGAAGTGTAAATATTGCATACAGCAGTCATACAAATATACGCACTGCTAATCAAGACTCCACCTTGCTGTACAACAACATCCAATCTGTTTCCTCTGCTGTCTGTAGCGTAACTTGCTGAACTTCAGCTTCCTGCTAGTAATCACTGGAATAATTTTCATGTAGATCTGTAGCCCTGATAAAACAATTCCTTCCTTCCCTACTAGTCTTACACCCATCATTTCGAAATCACATCCACCCTTTTGATTTAAAAGTCAGACTTAAACTTAAAGAGTGAATACTGATTTTTTTTTTTATATATTACTTATTTGTTTCAGTTGCATCCCACGTTTTCCCACCTCTTTGCTGGCTCAATGTGGCTTACATGGTACCACAACGGCGTTCGCCAGTTGCGGTATGAACAAATACAGGTGTTATTGTGGTGGCCCCAACCCTTAGCGACAACTGCCAATTGATGACTACCATTTTCTGCCAGAAATCATTTTTTAAACAATGAAATCAAAAGTCCTTCATTCAAACTTTGCACTAGAGAATAATCATAATGCAAAGTAAGCGGTGGCGTAGCCACAGGTGGGCCTGGGTGGGCCGAGGCCCACCCAACAGTAGCACACGTTTAGCGGTAGCTGTTGGGGATCCCAGGCTGTGCCAGCAGAAGACTTCCCCCTAAGGGTAACAAAAACGCTGCTCTCCATGATACTGGCACCTGCGCATGTTCTGTTTTCAGCGCAAGCCTGCTGCAGACTGCCAAGGTAACATAGTAACATAGTAGATGACGGCAAAAAAAGACCTGCATGGTCCATCCAGTCTGCCCAAGACAAACTCATATGTGTATACCTTACCTTGAATTTGTACCTGTCCTTTTCAGGGCACAGACCATATAAGTCTGCCCAGCAGTATTTCCCGCCTCCCAACCACCAGTCCCGCCTCCCATCACCGGCTCTGTTACAGACCGTATAAGTCTGCCCTCCCCTATCCTCGCCTCCCAACCACCACCCCCTCTTCCCCCCAACTGCTCCGCCACCCAATTTCAGCTAAGCTTCTGAGGATCCATTCCTTCTGCACAGGATTCCTCTATGCATATCCCACGCATGTTTGAACTCCATTTTCCTGCCAGCTTAGATATTTTTTTGGTGGTGGGGGAGAACACTTGGTGCCTGCCCACTTCTTGCCTAGGCCCACCCAAAATCTGCTGTCTGGCTACACCCCTGAAAGTAAGGGGTTCCATGCAGCGGAAGCATTTCTGTAGTGTTTCATATGCGAAGTGCTACATGGAAGTAGAAGGAATGACATCACGTGTGGTTAAGAATACCCCTTCTCCAGTATTTAAATTCCACAGTCAGCATTGCTTTAAAACGTTGACCACGGCATTTAGAATCAAATGTCAGGCAGATCGGGACCCAGCTGGCAACCTTAATAGACGCTCAAGGGAAAACAAAACCTGAATTAAACCCCCCCCCCCCCCCCCCCAGTCTTGCAACTAGAGTAAAAGAAATGTTTTCTTTTTATACGCCAGCAAGCAGAACATATCTGTGGGCATGGCTGGGTGGTTACATGAAGATATGCAGATGCAAACAAAGACATGTAACATTTGCGTAACCAAACTTCAGTGTGCCAATTCAGATTTTTTGCTAATGGCCAGTATTGAACTGGTGCAAATCACAGCCCATTGTGACACCCATATCTTGGCTCAAGTTTATAGAATTTTCTTCTAAGCATTTATGTTCTTGTCATTAGGCCATTGCAAAATGGACTCTGATCATACCTGAATATACCAGTGCACGGAAGGCTAGATTGCAAGTAGAATAATTAGGTGCATCTCATAAAAAGTAGGAGAGCACTTTTTATTTTTGTTACATTTGTACCCCGTGCTTTCCCACTCATGGCAGGCTCAATGTGGCTTACATGGGGCAATGGAGGGTTAAGTGACTTGCCCAGAGTCACAAGGAGCTGCCTGTGCCTGAAGTGGAAATCGAACTCAGTTCCTCAGTTCCCCAGGACCAGAGTCCACCACCCTAACCACTAGGCCACTCCTCCACTGTTGCTACTATTTGAGATTCTACATGGAATGTTACTATTCCACTAGCAACATTCCATGTAGAAGTCGGCCCTTGCAGATCACCAATGTGGCCGCGCAGGCTTCTGCTTCTGTGAGTCTGATGTCCTGCACGTACGTGCAGGACGTCAGACTCACAGAAACAGAAGCCTGCGCAGCCTTCTACATGGAATGTTGCTAGTGGAATAGCAACATTCCATGTAGAATCTCCAATAGTATCTATTTTATTTTTGTTACATTTGTACCCTGCGCTTTCCCACTCATGGCAGGCTCAATGCGGCTTACATGGGGCAATGGAGGGTTAAGTGACTTGCCCAGAGTCACAAGGAGCTGCCTGTGCCTGAAGTGGGAATCGAACTCAGTTCCTCAGTTCCCCAGGACCAAAGTCCACCACCCTAACCACTAGGCCACTCCTCCACTGTTGCTACTATTTGAGATTCTACTTGGAATGTTACTATTCCACTAGCAACATTCCATGTAGAAGTCGGCCCTTGCAGATCACCAATGTGGCCGCGCAGGCTTCTGTGAGTCTGACGTCCCGCACGTACGTGCGACTCACAGAAACAGAAGCCTGCGCAGTCTTCTACATGGAATGTTGCTAGTGGAATAGCAACATTCCATGTAGAATCTCCAATAGTATCTATTTTATTTTTGTTACATTTGTACCCTGCGCTTTCCCACTCATGGCAGGCTCAATGCGGCTTACATGGGGCAATGGAGGGTTAAGTGACTTGCCCAGAGCCACAGGGAGCTGCCTGTGCCTGAAGTGGGAATCTAACTCAGTTCCTCAGGACCAAAGTCCACCACCCTAAACACTAGGTTGTCCCCATCTACCCATACTGATTTATTTGCATACACACAGCCAAACAGGAATGAGGGGCTACGGAAGTGGTGGAAACCCAAACCCTGGTACCTGAAGAGAATTAAATCTGTAGCAGTCGCAGGGAAGCAAAGCTTTACTACCCAATAGCTGCAGGTGAAGCCATGAACGTAGAAGGGTGCCGAGGCCCTGCCTTCCAAAGACTCATGGAGGTCAAACAGCAAAAAACCCCACAAATAGCCTTCAAAATAAGGACACGATTCCTTTAATCGTATCATTTGATCATCAATCTTCCATAAATGACCTGACACGGTTTGTTTCACAGATTCAACGATAAAGGGACCCCGTCTTTACGACAATACACGTGCAAGGGAGAAAGCTCCATCACTGCGTATTTCATTAAGCAGACGCTGTCACATATTTGACCCCTGCCGCAGGCGCCGAAACATGGCCTGTGTCGGGTCATTTATGGAAGACTGATAAAGTTCAAGTTGTTAAACGATTAAAGGATCTGTGTCCCTATTTTGAAGGCTCTTGATGCTTTTTTTTTTTTTGCAATTTGGATTTTGTTCTGTACTTTGGACCGTCTCCGTGCTGTTGCGAAGACTCATGGAAGCAGCAGTTAAAGCAACAGAGATTGTGGGGAGTCCAAACTCTGCCACCTAAAAGGTTTCAGGTTTTCAACCCAAGCATCTTTCTCCATCTTCACGTTGCAGGAGAAAACCCCACTTGCTCCTGCAGCCCCTCTCCCCTACCAACGCGAGTCAATTCTAAGCCTGTTGCTGTATAGAATTACTACAGAACAAAGTGATGATGTCCTTGCGTTAGCTTCAGTTAATCTGCAGCCCTGGAAGCACAGGAACAACCAGAGGATCGATCCTGCACTGTGAAGAACATGGATGGGGAAAGACTAAGGGAGAGCATTCAGAAGAAGATGCAGGGTTAAGCCTAAGTAACAACAACAACAACCATTTCTAAAGCGCTACTAGGGTTACGCAGCGCTATACAATTCAAACATAGAAGGACAGTCCCTGCTCAAAGAGCTTACAATCTAAAAGACAAGAGAACAATCTAAAGACAAGAGAACAATCTAAAGACAAGAGAACAATCTAAAAGACAAGAGAACAATCTAAAAGACAAGAGAACAATCTAAAGACAAGTGAACAATCTAAAAGACAAGTGAACAATCTAGAGGACGAGTGAACAGTTAATCTGATAGGGTGGATAGATTGGGGTATTTTATATTTCTCGAGCGGTGAGGCGCCGAAGGCAGCATTGAAGAGGTGAGTTTTAAGCAGAGATTTGAAGATGGGTAGGGAGGGGGCATGGCGTATGGGTAAAGGAAGATTGTTCCAGGCATAGGGTGAGGCAAGGCAGAATGAGCGGAGCCTGGAGTTGGCAGTGGTGGAGAAGGGTACTGAGAGAAGGGCTTTGTCCTGTGAGCGGAGGTTGCGGGCAGGAACATAGGGGGAGATGAGGGTGGAGAGGTAGTGAGGAGCCACAGACTGAGTGCATTTGTAGGTAAGGAGGAGGAGCTTGAATTGTATGCGATATCTGATCGGAAGCCAATGAAGTGATTTAAGGAGAGGGGTGATATGAGTATATCGGTTTTGGCGGAATATAAGACGTGCAGCAGCGTTCTGAACGGACTGAAGGGGGGATAGATGGCCGAGTGGGAGGCCGGTGAGGAGTAAGTTGCAGTAATCGAGGCGAGAGGTAATGAGAGCATGGACGAGAGTTCTGGTGGTATGCTCAGAAAGGAAAGGGCGAATTTTGCTGATATTGAGGAGGAAAAAGCGACAGGTCTTGGCAGTTTGTTGGATATGCGCAAAGAAGGAGAGGGAGGAGTCGAAGGTGACTCCGAGGTTGCGGGCAGATGGGACGGGGAGGATGAGGGTGTTATCAACAGAGATAGAGAGTGGAGGAAGAGGAGAAGTGGGTTTAGGAGGAAAGACAAGGAGCTCGGTCTTGGACATGTTCAGCTTCAGGTGGCGGTTGGACATCCATGCCGCAATGTCGGATAAACAGGCCGATACCTTGGCCTGAGTCTCCGCAGTAATGTCAGGTGTGTAGAGGTTTAGCTGGGTGTCATCAGCATAAAGATGATACTGAAAACCATGAGACGAGATCAGCGAGCCCAGGGAAGAGGTGTAGATTGAGAAGAGAAGGGGTCCAAGGACAGATCCCTGGGGAACTCCAACAGATAGTGGGATGGGAGTGGAGGAAGATCCATGGGAGTGTACCCTGAAGGTGCGGTGGGAGAGATAAGAGGAGAACCAGTTAATCGCCACCAGTTTTATGCCAGAGAATCCCTATTTGCTTTACTGTTTGTTTTTTTTCCCCCCTCTCTGCTGGCCATGGACCATCTGGGCCCCTAGTCCACTGTCCTACGCTGTTTGCATTCTGAGTGGTTTGGCTTTTAACCAGTCCAAAAAAAGAAAATCATTGCCTTAACGAAGAGCCTTGGTCAGAAAGCTAGACCCAGACAGCACAATGCCTGACACACAAGGTTGTACAAGTGGTGTTGCACAAAAAACACTCCTCACTCATTCACTGTCGTGGGACAATGTCTCCAAATGGGTTAATTTTGTGCATACCATGACAGGAACGAACCTCACTTCCAACAGCCAGAGCGTGTGGATTATGATTTCAGTCTCCGCTAATGCCCTGTGGTGGCTGCAGAGCAGTGGCGCTGGGGAGGGGAGGAGGGTGTTACACTTGGCATGATTCTGGCTTGGGATGCACTTGCTTACACATACCCCAGCCATCCACTGGTAAACTCTTAATTTCCAGCTGTTACTTTTACCCAGCCAAGACGTCACAGAGTAAAAACTTCAATGACTTATTTGGCCGTACAAAAAAAACTGGAAGAATTAGCATTAGCTGTCTCTCTGAAGAGAAAGTAACATAGTAAAATAGTAGATGACGGCAGAAAAAGACCTGCACGGTCCATTCAGTCTGCTCAACAAGACAAACTCATATGTGCTAGTTTTTGTGTATATCTTACCTTGATTTGTAACTGTCATTTTCAGGGCACAGCTCCAACCTGCTGGAGGTGTTACCCTGATCTAATATCTCAGTAGAGAACTGGAACGGCACAATACTGGCATGACCAAGAGCGACCTTGTAGCCTGATGTCTCTTCTGTTTTTAATAACAGAAGGAAGAGGGGAAAAAAGGTCTCGATCTGGTTAACTGATATATCCATGCCACAAAGCTACCAGAAAGAGGTTGAAGAATCCAGCAACCAACAGTACTGAGCAGGACCTACTTCATGAATTTATTAGAAAGTCTGATCAGGCCGAGTAATATCTGAGCAGAAAGCTCCAGAGCACAGAGCTTTGTTCAGACAGGGGTCACTTAATCTCTCTCATTTGCTGAGTAAGCATAAATATAGCCATTGCCAGTGATCAGAACAAAAACTACAGCTGAGGCAGCATGCTTGCCCTTCTGGTTTCCTGGTACATTTGTTTCACTGCAAGTGAATTTTATATCCATATTTCTTGCGTGTAGCTGCAGCGATTTCAGACCTTAAATCTAGCTGCATAAATTTCAGAGAAGCCTTACTGAAAGGATACATAAAAAAGGAAGGGGGGGGGGGGGGGGAAGAGCTAGATGGATTCAGACTTCACCAAATTAGACAAGCAGACAATCCATTATGCCTTTATTCATCTGTGTTTTATTTATGCCAAAATGTATAATATATCCATCACATTTCTAGGCTACACAGAACTCAACATGTAAACAAATACAAATTAATCACAACTGCAGAATACCAGCAAACAACCTGTGTGAATGTGAACCTTACAGTAAACAAAACTTTACCAAATAGAGGAATGAGCAAAGCTTCTCTCCTACTTCAAATCCAGAAAGGCCTCCAGTAATGGTTTTACAATAAGCATCACATTTTAAAACATTCAACATATGTTTTTTAAACTATTGTACATGATCAGTATACCCTGAACAGAAGAGAAATCCTTATATCACAGGAAAATGCAATTTTGGCTTTTTTTTCCTAAGAGTTAACAAATCTGGTAATTCCAAGCTAAACCATACAAATCAAATTCTGGATAGTGGAAAGTACCACAAACACTCCAGACCAGGAGTTCTGAACCCAGTCTCTTTGGACACATCCAGCCAGCCATGTATTAAGGATACCCATGATGAACATGTCGCACTACCTGGGCACTGTATGCAACGTACAATCATTGTGGGTAAACGTGACTGGCTGTGTCCTGAGGGCCGGGTTGAGAATCCTTGATCTAGACTTGCGATCTCATCTGTTTTTTCCCCTCTCAATACAAATCAAAACACATATCTATAAAAATGGCTTGCCCCTTTTTATTGTCTGCAAGTTTAATAACTATGTTTTTTTTTCCCCCCTGGGCTCTGTTTCTTTGGTGATTTCCCCCAATCTTTTGCCAATGATTTAAATCTCAGGCTGTAAAAAGCCCAGAAGAAAAAAATCCTGTCCTTGTGTATGTTTCTTCATTACATTTCAATTCCCCCAGTCTCATAAGTTGTAATTTTTCACAATCCTCTTGCAATTTAACAACTTTGTGTCGTCAGCAAATTTAATTATCTACTGGTTACTCCCATCTCTAGATCATTTATAAATATGTTAAAAAGCAGCGGTCCCAACACAGACCCCTGGAGAATCCCACTGTCTACCCTTCTCCATTCAGAATACGGACCATTTAACCCTACTCTCTGTTTTTTATCTTTTTAACCAGTTTTTAATCCACAATAGGACACTCACTACCTCCTATCCCATGACTTTCCAGTTTCCTCTGGAGTCTTTCATGAGGTACACCTTTCGAAAATCTAGATACACAGTATCAACCAGCTCAACTTTATCCACATGTTTGTTCACCCCCTTCAAAGAAAAGTAAGATTGGTGAGGCAAGATTTCCCTTCACTAAATCCATGTTGGCTTGGTCTCATGTTTTTGAATACGCTCAGTAATTTTGTTTATAATGGTCACTTTAATTACACGTTGAGTGAAGAAAATCTAACAATTGTAATTCTGTTTAATATGTACGCCGCATTGTACCTGCTTCTGTGGGAAAGTGCGGGGTATAAATGTAATAAATAAATAAATAAATTCCACGTTCAGTGAGGAGGGCAAGAGGAAGTTTTTCTCTGATTTTTATTTTAACAATTCAGAATCAAGCATCTGCCTGTTCTGAATGCCATCTAAACCCTTAGTTCAACAATTTGTCAACTATTTTGTGCCCCCAAGACAATTGTTAGTTATGATTCTCATTCAACGTACAGCAAATACTGCTTGCAAAACCTTCTTTTTTTCCGTCTGCCCGTAAACCACTGAAGCCCCTGTGAAGGGCTGAGATCTAGAGCGAGGCACATTCATTCAGTCACCAGAGTTTTACTCCCGATTATGTTTATCCATCACCAGCAGTCCTCATTAGGGATCATCAGACTGGAGAATGACACGGGGACAGAGCCCGCAGGGATGGGGACAAACTTTGTCCCTGTGTCATTTTCTACTTTGAAGGCAGTTAATGAATTGGACAGTTATTTATGTTCCAGTGATGCAGACGACGATGTTTTCATTTTTTGGAAAAACAATGAAAGCGTGGTCACAACTGACAAAATTTGCACATGGGATCCTGTACATTCTGCTACTAGCACATCTTCTATTGCAGGAATGAGAGGCCCGAGAGCTGGTCTCGAAGGGCCCAGTTAAACGCGGGCTGGGCCCGTTCGAGCCAGCGATGGGCATGCTGGGAGGGAGAGGGGTCATGCAGGAGAGCAGCAGCTCAGATTGGCTAGAACAAAGAATGCATTCTGGTTCTGGGGCAGGGCAGGCTGCTGATTGGCTGGGAAGGTGGAAGAGGGCGGGGCTGGGCGAGGACATAAAGGGAGGAGGGAGACATCGGATACCAGGGTGCTGGTGATCCGCGGAGGCTGTTTTTTGGCGGTTTTTTGAGGCGTTTTTGTGCAGGGCCCTGATTCTCCAGCATGGCGGATGGAAGAGAGTCAGGAGAAGAAACTGGAGGAGCGGAGGTGTCCTTCTGTGCTAGTGACTCTATCGGGAGGAGTCCGGAGGAAGTGAGTGTGGGAGGGGGGGGGGGAGGGAGGGAGGAGAGCCTGCAGGCCCCCGCAGATCAAAGGAGATTGCTAGAACAGCCATAGCTGCTGATGCAGCTGTGGCAGGGAAGAAGAGGCAGAAGAAAACTCGACATCTTAGTGCAGGCAGGTTGGGGGGTGCTCTGGGGCAGGGGTTTGGGCCTGAGGAGGAAGCACAGGGCGGCTCGGAGGGAAGAGAGAGGGGAGTAGGGGCTGGCACTGGTAAGAGGGGGGGCACTAGTGGGAGAAGGGGATGGGAGGGGTTGGAGGACTTGGAGGATGGGGGGAGCCAGCAAGCACCGGAGCGGGAGAGCGGCCCAGATTGGTCATGGAGGGCAGCCCCGGGTGGCCCAGCCTCAGCAACCGGTCTTGCTGCTGGCAGCTTTGGTGAATGCCCCCCTCGGGGCGTAAGTGGGGATAGGTTGTAAGCTCTTTGAGCAGGGACTGTCTCTCTTTGTTAAATTGTACAGCGCTGCGTAACCCTAGTAGCGCTCTAGAAATGTTAAATAGTAGTAGTAGTAGTAGGATGGGGTGGGGCCAGTACCCCTGGGGTGCTTGGCCCGCGTTTGGGATGCCTTTGTGGTCGGAACAAGTAGCAGGCCAGTGGGCAGTCCCTTGGGGCGGAGCTCCGGGCTGGATGGAGGGATGGCCGAGCTCAGGACGTCCTGGGGTGGGGGTCCGGGACCCCGGATGGGGTACACGGTGGGCTGTCCCTGCTGCTTCTCCCAATTTGTCTTTACAGATGCAAGGAGAGGTCCACGCGGTTGGAGTGCCAGCACCGAGGCGCCCAGGACAGGAGACGGACCAGTTTGGGACCACACGAGCGGAACAGCTGGAGACCGAGACGGGAGGACGAGCGAGGCCAGCGGAGCGTACTGTGACCACGGACCAGGCGGCATGCTCGGTGGGCAGTGGCCCAGCAGCAGGAGATGGGCCAGCGCTCCCCACGGCGGGGCCATCTGGATGTGGTAACAGTGAGTGCGCACGGGGAGAGCGGGGGAGGCGAGGGCGGCGCAGGCGTAAGGGGAAGGGGAAAAGGGATAGGTCCTCGTCCTCTGACACATCTACGACTTCTTCGTCCTCTTCCTCCACTTCTAGGCCTGAGAGACAAGAGGCGGGGAGAGTTGCAGCAGGGATGCCAGGGGTAGGAGAGAGAGGGCCGCCGGCGCTAGTGGCGTTGTCGGAACTATGGGAACAGGTCCTGCGGGAGTTACGGCGAAAAATTCGGCACCAGAAGTGTATAGACATATTCCGGTTGTTGGAAGGTAGGAAGCCTAGGCGCGGAAAAAAGCGAGGTAAGAAAGCAGAGGCCGATAAGGAGCGTAAGGTAGCGAAAACAATAGTTAATTGGATGCGGGCATTTTTACGTTTGGCTAGTGTATGGGGGCGGCGGGACCAGGGCCAGTATGGCTTATTACTGGCGTATGCAGATTCAGTTTTAGATGCGTTCCAGCGTTTCGGGGGTTGGGCTTGGTTAAATTATGACGAAGCCTTTAGAGATAAGATGGAAGAAAACCTCCACATGACGTGGGGGACACAGGACATAAACCTGTGGCTAATGCACATGGCCCCTCGTGGCGCGGTGGCCGGGGGAGTGGGAAGGGGGGGTATTCAGCAGGCCTCGAGTAGTCGGCCCTTTCGGGTCGCGGGGAGAGGAGGGGGGGTGCTGGCGGGACGGGGACGGCTTCAACAGCAGATGTATGCTGGCGGTTCAATAGAGCAGCATGTCTATTCCCCGATTGCTGGGGCACCCGTCCATTAAATGTACCAAGAAGGGAGCAGGGGGCACAACCCTTGCCAAGTAAGTGGGCGGGTCGGGCCCCCACGCCGGTGCAAGTCGATGCGATGCTGCCATGGCTCCATCGATATCCGGTGCGGTCAGCGGCTCAATTGCTGGAGGGTGGTTTTCGGGAGGGGTTTCAGATTCCTTATCAGGGGAGGGTAGAGTCCAATTGGGTGCAGAATTCGGCGTCCGTAACGAAATTGAAGGAGGTGGTACGGCAAAAGCTGGATGAGGAGCTGGGTTTAGGGAGAATTGCGGGGCCGTTTCAGAACCCCCCCTTTTCCCCATTCATGATTTCCCCGCTAGCAGTGATCCCTAAGAAAGCGCCAGGGAAGTTTCGCCTCATACATAACCTCTCGTATCCGGAGGGCAAGTCGGTGAACGCGGGTATCCCAAAAGATTGCTGTTCGGTCCAATACACTTCATTTGATTGCGCGGTGCGATTGGTTCGACAGTGCGGAGAGGGCGCCCAGCTGGCGAAGGTTGATATTGAGGCGGCCTTTCGTTTACTGCCGGTGCACCCGACGGCATTCCCTTTGCTCGGCTTCCATTTCGAGGGGGCCTTCTACTACGACCGCTGTATGCCAGTGGGGTGTTCAGTGTCTTGTGCATATTTCGAGCGCTTTAGTTCCTTCGTCCATTGGGTGACAGCTCAGAAGGCAGGGTTGGACACACTGGTCCATTATTTAGACAATTTCCTGTTTATAGGAGCAGCGGACGGGGGGGGGGGGGGCGTGTGGCCAGTTGCTGGCTGCCTTTATGGCAGTGGCTGCGGAGTTCGGAATTCCCTTGGCCGCGGACAAGACAGAGGGCCCAACTTCAGTCCTCACATTTCTGGGGATTGAGATTGACACGGAACAAATGGTGACGCGGTTACCGCAAGGGAAAGTCGAGCAGCTAGAGGAGCAGATCATAGGGGTGTTGCATGCAAAAAAGGCCACGCTCGAGGCCATTCAGTCGTTGGTGGGAAGCCTGAATTTTGCCTGTCGGGTGCTTCCGATGGGACGCGCCTTTTTGAGGCGCCTGGGGGCGGCAACGGCCCAAGTGTCACAGCCGCATCACCACATCCGTTTGTCCGCGGGGGTGCGCAGAGACTTGCGTATGTGGTTGGAATTCCTTGCTGAGTTCAATGGCACGTTGGTTTTACAGAGTCCAGTCGTGGCGCATGTGGATTTGGAACTGTTTACAGATGCAGCGGGGGGTCATGGTTTCGGAGTGTACTGTGCGGGTGCGTGGTGCGCGGCCCCGTGGCCGGGTTGGTGGGTCGCGTCTGGGATTACAAAAATATCACATTTCTGGAGTTGTTTCCATTTGTAGTAGTCTGCGAGTTGTGGCCAGAGCGACTACGGAACAAAAGCGTTGTAGTCTGGTGTGACAATCTAGGGGTAGTGGAGGTGGTGAATAAGCAGTCGGCGCGTTGTTTATTAGTTAACTCGTTAATGAGGGAATTAGTGCTGCGCTGTTTGCGACTAAATGTTCATTTGCGGGCGAGGCATGTTCCAGGAGTGGATAACCGGATAGCTGATGCGCTGTCCCGTTTTCAATTGCAGACGTTCAGACCATTAGCGCCGGGGGCGGATCAGGAAGGGCAGCGAATGCCGGAACAACTTTGGCGACTCGGAGACCCGAGGTGTGGCAGTTGTTGAAGTCTTCAGTTGCCCCAGCTACATGGACAGCATACGTATGTGGCTTCGACAAAGTGACTGGTTTCCTACACAGCCAGGGTTGGGAGGATGGGCGGGCATCTGATGAATTGTTAGCAGCTTATATTGCGAGTGCCCGAGGGTCGGGTACTTCGCGCAGTGCGGTCCGAAGACATTTAGCGGGTTTTTATTTTTTCAGTAAGGCATATGGGTGGGGGGTTCCTGAATCGCAGTTTCTGGTGGGGAGCGCATTGAAGGGATGGGGGAGGGTCGTGCCACCGGTGGGGGACACAAGGCGGCCAATTACACATGGGTTATTAGTGCGCGTGTTACACGCGGTGTTCCAGGTGGTGCGGTCGGATTTCGAAGCGCGGCTTATGCGCTGGCATTCTATGGGGCGTTCCGAGTGGGGGAGTTAGTTGAAAGACGCCGGTCGGTGACGGAGTGTTCAGGTCTATTACGGGAGAATGCATCCATTCAAGACGGGCAGTTACGTATCAGATTGCTGCGGTCAAAAACGGATCAGAGAGGAGTGGGCAGTACAATCGTGTTGAGCGGGGTGCCGGGCGTTGACTATTGTCCGGTAGCATTGGTGGCGGCGTACCTCGAGGTACGGCCAGCGGGGCCGTCATCCTTGTTGGTGCACGCGGACGGGCAGGTCTTGACAAGGTACCAATTTGCGGCAGTATTGTGCCAGAATCTTACGGCGGTGGGGGAAGATCCTAGGCAGTTTGGTACCCATTCGTTCCGGATAGGAGCGGCGACCAGTGCACATCAGGCTGGGCTTGGAGCGGCCGATATTCGTCGCATAGGACGTTGGGCGTCGGGGGCATATCGGGGGTATATTAGGCCCACATAAAAGGGGTAAGGGGGTGCGTAGGGGCGCGGGGCGACGGGGGGGTGAGGTTCTCTGACCTGCTGTCAGTTGACACGGAGTGGGGACTCTTTGTGTTGGTTGCTTCCCCTTGTAGATGGAGGAGTCGCGGAAGCTGTATGGATTGTGGGACATTCCTTTGTGCATTGGGCCGGTGCTCGGGCAGCCAGGCGCCCGGGTGGACTCCATCTGGGATTGGCGACGCGGGGCCTCCGAATATCGTGGTGGGGCGAGCGCAGAATGAGGTGGAGGCAGCTGGTGTCCTTGCTGTATCGGGTGCGAGGAAGACAGCGATCTCCGCGGATATTGCTGATTCATTTGGGAGGCAACGATGTGGATAGTTTGACAGGCAAGCGACTGATCGACATGGTGAAGGATGACTTGCGCCTGGTCATGATGTGGTATCCGGATACCAAACTGGTTTGGTCAGATATAATACCCAGGCCTGCTTGCCTGCCAGCCCGCAAATGGCGGCGCGGGCTAAGCAAGATAAATCGGCAGGTGGGTCTTTGGGTTACAGCCAGGGGGGGGTATCAAATAAAGCACGATTGGGTGGATACATCGTGTGCGGGGCTATTTGCCAGGGATCGAGTCCATTTGTCTGATGTGGGACTTGATTTGTTTTTGTTGGACATACAAGAGTGTTTAGAGTTCATTTGGGGTCAACAATGAGGTAGGCCGCAGCTTCTTTGGGGGGAGAGGAGAGTCTTGCAGGTGCAAGACCCTCCTCTTGTGGCAAAAATAAAGAACGAAAACCCGAGCTACAAAAGACATGGCTCATGGGGGGGCTGAGCCGGAGCATGGAAGGCGGGTCGGGTGACCCGGGAGACAAGTGTGGAGGTCCACACAGAGTCGGCCCCTGCTGCGAGGGCGGGGCTTAGACGAGAGTGCTGATTTGCTGACAGGGCGATCGGCGGATGGGGGGGGGGGGTCCAGGCTTATGGCATGGCTGGACCCATGTAGCTCGGGTGAGGGGGGGATGATAAGTTGTACAAGTTAACTAATTTGAATTGTTAATAAAGTAAGCTGCGGCCTAAGTTTTCCCAACAATGGTTTCAAGAGAGTTATTACGGTGAAGGGGAAGGGGGGGGAAGATGGGGTGGGGGGGGGGGGCTTTGTGGAGAACGGGTCCCAGCTCCAAGGTTTATGAGAGGCCCGAGAGCTGGTCTCGAAGGGCCCAGTTAAACGCGGGCTGGGCCCGTTCGAGCCAGCGATGGGCATGCTGGGAGGGAGAGGGGTCATGCAGGAGAGCAGCAGCTCAGATTGGCTAGAACAAAGAATGCATTCTGGTTCTGGGGCAGGGCAGGCTGCTGATTGGCTGGGAAGGTGGAAGGGGGCGGGGCTGGGCGAGGACATAAAGGGAGGAGGGAGACGTCGGATACCAGGGTGCTGGTGATCCGCGGAGGCTGTTTCCCACCCACCCGCCCTCAGGTGACAGGGGGGAGGGGGATGTGCTGTAGGAGGATGTGTATGTTTTTTGTTTTTCAGGTTGAGCAGGTGATGTCGCAGCGGCAAAAATAAAGAACAAAAACCCGAGCTACAAAAGACATGGCTCATGGGGGGGCTGAGCCGGAGCATGGAAGGCGGGTCGGGTGACCCGGGAGACAAGTGTGGAGGTCCACACAGAGTCGGCCCCTGCTGCGAGGGCGGGGCTTAGACGAGAGTGCCGATTTGCTGACAGGGCGATCGGCGGATGGGGGGGGGGTCCAGGCTTATGGCATGGCCGGACCCACGTAGCTCAGGTGAGGGGGGGATGATAAGTTGTACAAGTTAACTAATTTGAATTGTTAATAAAGTAAGCTGCGGCCTAAGTTTTCCCAACAATGGTTTCAAGAGAGTTATTACGGTGAAGGGGGGGAAGATGGGGTGGGGGGGGGGGGGGGCTTGGTGGAGAACGGGTCCCAGCTCCAAGGTTTAAGACTGTGGAAGACAGGAGAGCTAGACTGAATCCTGAGATTGTTGATGACTTATTCATCCACAATTTAAAAATCATAACAGTGCTTCATAGGACATATTTCTTCATCACTAGGGCATACAGAGCAGGTTGTATTTTGTACCCCTGGACAATTTAAGAGGGTGGGTTATGGATCGGGATAGTAGAAGCCAGCTATTGTGGTGGTGGGAGGGGGGGAGTGGTTAATTATAGTTGCTTGTTTCTATTATTGCTTTATATTTGTGATTTTTATGTAAACTGCCTGGAACCTCATGTTGGGATTGCACGGTATATCGACATGAATTAGATTAGATGTTGTTCCTATTTATACTTTAATAAACTCATAAGTGTTCGAGGCTTCTGCAGATGAGGACAGATCCTGCGGGGATGAGGAAGAGAACAGGGCCAGTGGGAACAGAGACAAACTTTGTCTCTGTGTCATTTTCTACATCAAACTACAACTCCCTTTAGAACGTAGCCTTGCTAGCCCAAATTCTTCCTTCTGATCCGATATGGTAATTAGGGACCACGCCACTTCAGCTTTGAGATGTAAGTGTACTTAGGGCAGTGCTTCCCATTTTTTGTGGCTCTGACCCCTTGATTGAAGCCAAATCAAATTGTGTGACCATTCCCCCCCAACTGGTGAAGAATAACAATGTACCTATGGACAGCTCATCTAGATTGTGACCCCCAAAGGCAAGTTTTGGCATCCTATTTGGGGGTCCTGAACCACAGTTTGGGAAGCCAGGTAGATATCGCTTATATAATTAGAGAAGGGGATACACATGCTACTTAAGTCTTTCATACAGTGACTTTGCTATACTGACTTTAAAAATACTGAGGGTTATTTTAATGAAGTAAATATCAAACACAAAATGACCCATTAACTCAAACTGCTGTATCGCAAACATTAGCAGAGAGAGAGAAAAAAAAACCCAGATGAATTCTGCCACCCACAAACCAAGGAATTACTGCAACAGTAA